>NC_080076.1:31017669-31617669 GCF_949987535.1 Balaenoptera acutorostrata | reverse complement strand
CCTCAGTCATGTTCCCAGGTCAGAGTGTTCCACAATTAAACCTAAGTCATCTTGCCAGGCCACAGGGTTCCACCATCAAACCTCAGTCATGTAGCCAGGCCACAGGGTTCCAGAATCAACCCGATATCATGTCCCCTGTCCACAGTCTTCCAGAATCAAACCTCAGTCATTTGCCAGGCCACAGGTTTCCACCATCAAACCTCAGACATGTTCCCAGGCCACAGTGTTCCAGAATCAATCCGTTCTCTTGCTCCCGAGCCACAGGGTTCTAGAATCCACTCATGTCATGTTCCCAGGCCACAGGGTTCCAGAATCAATCCTCATTTATGTTCCCAGGCTACAGGGTTTCAGAATAAAACCTCATTCATATTCCCAGTCCACAGGTTTCGAGAAACAAGGCTCAGTCAGGCTCCCAGGGCACAGTATTCCACAATCTAAACAGATGTCATGTTCCCAGGCCACAGTTTTCCAGAATAACGCCTCAGTCATGTTCCCAGGCCACAGGGATCCAGAATCAAACCTCAGACATGTTGCCAGGCCATAGGGTACCACTATCACACCTCAGTCATATTCCCAGGCCACAGGTTTCCAGAATCAAACCGATTTCATGTTCCAAGGCAACAGGGTACCAGAATCGAAACCGATGTCATGTTCCCAGGCCTCAGGATCCACGATCTAATATCAGTCATGTTCCCATGCCAATGGTTTCCAGAATCAAACCTCAGTCATATTCCCAAACCACATGGTTCCAGAATCAAACTTCAGTCGTGTTTGCAGGACACAGGTTACTACCATCAAACCTCAGACATATTCCCAGACCACATGGTTCCAGAATCAAACCTCAGTCGTGTTTGCAGGACACAGGTTACCACCATCAAACCTCAGACATATTCCCAAGCCACAGGGTCCCAGAATCAAAACGTTCACATGTTCCCAGGCCACAGGGTTCCAGAATCAAGCCTCAGTCATGTTGCCAGGCCACAGGGTTCCAGAATCAAGCCTCAGTCATGTTGCCCGGCCACAGGGTTCCAGAATCAAACCGTTCTCATGTTCCCAGGCCACAGGGTTCCAGAATCCACCGATGTCATGTTCCCAGGCCACAGGGTTCCAAACACAAGGCCCAGTTATGTTCCCAGGCTACAGCGTACTAGAAAAACCTCAGTCATGTTCTCAGTCCACAGGGTTCCAGAACCAAGGCTCAGTCATGTTCCCAGGGCACAGTATTCCACAATCTAAACAGATGTCATCTTCCCAGGCCACAGTTTTCCAGAATCACGCCTCAGTCATATTCCCAGGCCACAGGGATCCAGAATCAAACCTCAGTCCTGTTGCCAGGCCATAGGGTACCACCATCACATCTCAGTCATATTCCCAGGCCACAGGTTTCAAGAATCAAACCGATTTCATGTTCCCAGGCAACAGGGTACCAGAATCCAAACCGATGTCATGTTCCCAGGAAAGAGCATTCCACAATCTAACATCAGTCATGTTCCCAGGCCAATGCTTCCCAGAATCAAACCTCAGTCATATTCCCAGGCCACATGGTTCCAGAATCAATCCTCTGTCGTGTTCCGAGGACACATGGTTCCGGAATAAATCCTCAGTCATATTCCGTGGACACAGGTTTCAAAAATAAAATTCCAGTCATATTCCCAGGACACAGGGTTCCACAATTAAACCTCAGTCATATTCCCAGGCTAGAGGGTTCCACCATCAAGCCTCAGTCATGTTCCCAGGCCAGAGTATTCAACAATCAAACCTAAGTCATCTTGCCAGGCCAAAGGGTTCAACCATCAAACCTAAGTCCTGTTGTTAGGCCACAGGGTTCCACAATCAAGCCTCAGTCATGTGGCCAGTCCACAGTTTTCTGCGATCAAACCCCAGTCAAGTTCCCAGGCCACAGGGTTCCAGAATCAAGCCTCAGTCATGTTGCCAGGCCACAGGGTTCCAGAATGAAACCGTTCTCATATTCCCAGGCCACAGGGTTCCAAAATCCACCGATGTCATGTTCCCAGGCCACAGGGTTCCAGAATCAGTCCTCAGTCATGTTCCCAGGACACAGGGATCCAGAATCAAACCTCAGTCATGTTGCCAGGCCATAGGGTACCACCGTCACACCTCAGTCATATTCCCAGGCCACAGGTTTCCAGAATCAAACCGATTTCATGTTCGCAGGCCACAGGATTCCACAATCTAACATCAGTCATGTTCCCAGGCCAATGCTTTCCAGAATCAAACCTCAGTCATATTCCCAGGCCACATGGTTCCAGAATCAGACCTCAGTAATGTTCCGTGGACACAGGTTTCAAAAATAAAATACCAGTCATGTTCCTAGGCCGCACGGTTCCACAATTAACCCTCAGTCATATTCCCAGACCAGAGGGTTCCACCATCAAACCTCCTTCGTGTTGCCAGGCGACAGTGTTCCACCATCAAGCCTCAGTCATGTTCCCAAGCCTAAGGTTTCCACAGTCAAACCTCAATCATGTTGCCATGCCACAGGGTTCAACCATCAAACCTCAGTCATGTGCCCAGGAAACAGGGTTCCAGAATCAAACCAACAGCATGTTCCCACGACACGGGGTTCCAGTATCAGATCTCAGTCATGTTCCCCGTGCACAGGGTTCCACCATCAAACCTCAGTCATTTGGCTACTCCACAGGTTTCTGCGATCTAACCCCAGTCAAATTCCCAGGCCACAGGTTTCCAGAAGCAATCCTCAGTCATGTTGCCAGGCCACAGGTTTCCAGAATCTCACCGTTCTCATGTTCCCAGGCCCCCGGGTTCCAGAATCCACCAATGTCATGTTCCCAGGCCACAGGGTTCCAGAATCAATCCTCACTTATGTTCCCAGGCTACAGGGTTCTAGAATAAACCTCAGTCATGTTCCCAGTCCACAGAGTTCCAGAACCAAGGCTCAGTCAGGTTCCCAGGGCACGGTATTCCACAATCTAAACAGATGTCATGTTTCCAGGCCACAGTTTTCCAGAATCACGCCTCAGTCATGTTCCCAGGCCACAGGGATCCAGAATCAAACCTCAGTCATGTTGCCAGCCCATAGGGTACCACCATCACAACTCAGTCATAATCTCAGGCCACAGGTTTCCAGAATCAAACTGATTTCCTGTTCCCAGGCAACAGGGTACCAGAATCCAAACCGATGTCATGTTCCCAGGCCAGAGCATTCCACAATCTAACATCAGTCATGTTCCCAGGCCAATGCTTTCCAGAATCAAACCTTAGTCATCTTGCCAGGCCACAGGGTTCCACCGTCAAGCCTCAGTCATATTCCCAAGCCTGTGGGTTCCACAATCAAACCTCAATCATGTTGCCATGCCACAGGGTTCAGCCATCAAACCTCAGTCATATTCCCAGGAATCAGGTTTCCAGAATCAAACCAATGGCATGTTCCCACGCCACGGGTTTCCAGTATCAGATCTCAGTCATGTTCCCAGTGCACAGGGTTCCACCATCAAACCTCAGTCATGTGGCCAGTCCACATGTTTCTGCGATCACACCCCTGTCAAGTTCCCAGGCCACAGGGTTCCAGAATCAAGCCTCAGTCATGTTGCCAGGCCACAGGGTTCAAGAATCAAGCCTCAGTCATGTTGCCAGGCCACAGGATTCCAGAATCAAACCGTTCTCATGTTCCCAGGCCACAGGGTTCCAGAATCCACCGATGTCATGTTCCCAGGCGACAGGGTTCCAGAATAAATCCTCAGTTATGTTCCCAGGATACAGGGTTCTAGAATAAACCTCAGTAATATTCCCAGTACACAGGGCTCCAGACCCAAAGCTCAGTCACGATCCACGGGCCCAGTATTCCACAATCTAAACAGATGTCATTTGCCCAGGCCACAGTTTTCCAGAATCACGCCTCAGTCATATTCCCAGGCCACAGGGATCCAGAATCAAACCTCAGTCATGTTGCCAGGCCACAGGGTTCCACCATCAAACCTCATTCCTGTTTCCAGGCCACAGTGTTCCACCATCAAGCCTCAGTCATGTTTCCAAGCCTGAGGTTTCCACAATCAAACCACAATCATGTTGCCATGCCACAGGGTTCAACCATCAAACCTCAGTCATATGCCCAGGAAACAGGGTTCCAGAATCAAACCAATGGCATGTTCCCACACCACGGGTTCCAGTATCAGGCCTCAGTCATATTCCCAGTGCACAGGGTTCCACCATCAAACTTCAGTCATGTGGCTAGTCCACAGGTTTCTGTGATCAAACCCCAGTCAAGTCCCCAGGCCACAGGGTTCCAGAATCACACCTTTCTCATGTTCCCAGGCCACAGGGTTCCAGAATCCACCGATATCATGTTCCCAGGGCACAGGGTTCCAGAATCAATCTTCATTCATGTTCCCAGGCCACAGGGATCCAGAATCAAACCTCAGTCTTGTTGGCAGGCCATAGGGTACCACCGTCACACCTCAGTCATATTTCCAGGCCACAGGTTTCCAGAAGGAAACCGATTTCATGTTCCCAGGCAACAGGGTACCAGAATCCAAACCGATGTCATGTTCCCAGGCCACGGGATTCCACAATCTAACATCAGTCATATTCCCAGGCCAATGGTTTCCAGAATCAAACCTCAGTCATATTCCCAAACCACATGGTTCCAGAATCAAACTTCAGTCGTGTTTGCAGGACACAGGTTACTACCATCAAACCTCAGACATATTCCCAGACCACATGGTTCCAGAATCAAACCTCAGTCGTGTTTGCAGGACACAGGTTACCACCATCAAACCTCAGACATATTCCCAAGCCACAGGGTCCCAGAATCAAAACGTTCACATGTTCCCAGGCCACAGGGTTCCAGAATCAAGCCTCAGTCATGTTGCCAGGCCACAGGGTTCCAGAATCAAGCCTCAGTCATGTTGCCAGGCCACAGGGTTCCAGAATCAAACCGTTCTCATGTTCCCAGGCCACAGGGTTCCAGAATCCACCGATGTCATGTTCCCAGGCCACAGGGTTCCAGACACAAGGCCCAGTTATGTTCCCAGGCTACAGCGTACTAGAATAAACCTCAGTCATGTTCTCAGTCCACAGGGTTCCGGAACCAAGGCTCAGTCATGTTCCCAGGGCACAGTATTCCACAATCTAAACAGATGTCATCTTCCCAGGCCACAGTTTTCCAGAATCACGCCTCAGTCATATTCCCAGGCCACAGGGATCCAGAATCAAACCTCAGTCCTGTTGCCAGGCCATAGGGTACCACCATCACATCTCAGTCATATTCCCAGGCCACAGGTTTCAAGAATCAAACCGATTTCATGTTCCCAGGCAACAGGGTACCAGAATCCAAACTGATGTCATGTTCCCAGGAAAGAGCATTCCACAATCTAACATCAGTCATGTTCCCAGGCCAATGCTTCCCAGAATCAAACCTCAGTCATATTCCCAGGCCACATGGTTCCAGAATCAATCCTCAGTCGTGTTCTGATGACACATGGTTCCGGAATAAATCCTCAGTCATATTCCGTGGACACAGGTTTCAAAAATAAAATCCCAGTCATATTCCCAGGACACAGGGTTCCACAATTAAACCTCAGTCATATTCCCAGGCTAGAGGGTTCCACCATCAAGCCTCAGTCATGTTCCCAGGCCAGAGTATTCAACAATCAAACCTAAGTCATCTTGCCAGGCCAAAGGGTTCAACCATCAAACCTAAGTCCTGTTGTTAGGCCACAGGGTTCCACAATCAAGCCTCAGTCATGTGGCCAGTCCACAGGTTTCTGCGATCAAACCCCAGTCAAGTTCCCAGGCCACAGGGTTCCAGAATCAAGCCTCAGTCATGTTGCCAGGCCACAGGGTTCCAGAATCAAGCCTCAGTCATGTTGCCAGGCCACAGGGTTCCAGAATGAAACCGTTCTCATATTCCCAGGCCACAGGGTTCCAAAATCCACCGATGTCATGTTCCCAGGCCACAGGGTTCCAGAATCAGTCCTCAGTCATGTTCCCAGGACACAGGGATCCAGAATCAAACCTCAGTCATGTTGCCAGGCCATAGGGTACCACCGTCACACCTCAGTCATATTCCCAGGCCACAGGTTTCCAGAATCAAACCGATTTCATGTTCGCAGGCCACAGGATTCCACAATCTAACATCAGTCATGTTCCCAGGCCAATGCTTTCCAGAATCATACCTCAGTCATATTCCCAGGCCACATGGTTCCAGAATCAGACCTCAGTAATGTTCCGTGGACACAGGTTTCAAAAATAAAATACCAGTCATGTTCCTAGGCCACACGGTTCCACAATTAACCCTCAGTCATATTCCCAGACCAGAGGGTTCCACCATCAAACCTCCTTCGTGTTGCCAGGCGACAGTGTTCCACCATCAAGCCTCAGTCATGTTCACAAGCCTAAGGGTTCCACAGTCAAACCTCAATCATGTTGCCATGCCACAGGGTTCAACCATCAAACCTCAGTCATGTGCCCAGGAAACAGTGATCCAAAATCAAACCAATGGCATGTTCCCAGGCCACGAGGTTCCAGTATCAGACCTCAGTCATGTTCCCAGTGCACAGGGTTCCACCATCAATCCTCAGTCATGTGGCCAGTATACAGGTTTCTGCGATCAAACCCCAGTCAAGTTCCCAGGCCACAGGGTTCCAGAATCAAGCCTCAGTCATTTTGCCAGGCCACAGGGTTCCAGAATCAAGCCTCAGTCATATTGCCAGGCCACAGGGTTCCAGAATCCACCGATGTCATTTTCCCAGGTCACAGGGTTCCAGAAGCAAGCCTCAGTCATGTTCCCAGGCCACAGCGTTCCAGAATCAAGCCTCAGTCTTGTTGCCAGGCCACAGGATTCTAGAATAAACCTCAGTCATGTTCCCAGTCCACAGGGTTGCAGACCCAAGGCTCAGTCAGGTTCCCAGGGCACAGTATTCCACAATCTAAATAGATGTCATGTTCCCTCGCCACAGTTTTCCAAAATCACGCCTCAGTCATGTTCCCAGGCCACAGGGTTCCAGAATCAAACCTCAGTCATGTTGCCAGGCCATAGGGTACCACCATCACAACTCAGTCATAATCTCAGGCCACAGGTTTCCAGATTCAAATGGATTTCCTGTTCCCAGGCAACAGGGTACCAGAATCCAAACCGATGTCATGTTCCCAGGCCAGAGCATTCCACAATCTAACATCAGTCATGTTCCCAGGCCAATGCTTTCAAGAATCAAACCTCAGTCATATTCCCAGGCCACATGGTTCCAGAATCAAACCTCAGTCGTGTTCCGAGGACACAGGGTTCCGGAATAAAACTTCAGTCATGTTCCGTGGACACAGGTTTCAAAAATAAAATTCCAGTCATGTTCCCAGGCCACAGGGTTCCACAAATAAACCTCAGTCATATTCCCAGGCCAGAGGGTTCCACAATCAAACCTCAGTCCTGTTGCCAGGCCACGGTTCCACCATCAAGCCTCAGTCATGTTCCCAGGCCAGAGTTTTCCACAATCAAACCTAAGTCATCTTGCCAGGCCACAGGGTTCCACCATCAAACCTCAGTCCTGTTGCCAGGCCACAGGGTTCCACCATCAAGCCTCAGTCATATTCCCAAGCCTGTGGGTTCCACAATCAAACCTCAATCATGTTGCCATGCCACAGGGTTCACCCATCAAACCTAAGTCATATTCCCAGGAAACAGGGTTCCAGAATCAAACCAATGGCATGTTCCCACACCACGGGGTTCCAGTATCAGGCCTCAGTCATATTCCTAGTGCACAGGGTTCCACCATCAAACCTCAGTCATGTGGCTAGTCCACAGTTTTCTGTGATCAAACCCCAGTCAAGTTCCCAGGCCACAGGGTTCCAGAATTAAGCCTCAGTCATGTTGCCAGGCCACAGGTTTCCAGAATCAAGCCTCAGTCATGTTGCCAGGCCACAGGGTTCCAGAATCACACTTTTCTCATGTTCCCAGGCCACAGGTTCCAGAATCCACCGATGTCATGTTCCCAGGCCACATGATTCCACAATCAATCTTCATTCATGTTCCCAGGCCACAGGGATCCAGTATCAAACCCCAGTCATGTTGGCAGGCCATAGGGTACCACCGTCACACCTCAGTCATATTTCCAGGCCACAGGTTTCCAGAATCAAACCGATTTCATGTTCCCAGGCAACAGGGTACCGGAATCCAAACCGATGTCATTTTCCCAGGACACAGGATTCCACAGTCTAACATCAGTCATGTTCCCAGGCCAATGCTTTCCAGAATCAAACCTCAGTCATATTCCCAGGCCACATGGTTCCAGAATCAAACCTCAGTCGTTTTCCGTGGAAACAGGTTTCAAAAATAAAATCCCAATCATGTTCCCAGGCCACACGGTTCCACAATTAAACCTCAGTCATATTCCCAGGCCAGAGGGTTCCACAATCAAACCTCACTCCTGTGCCAGGCCACGGTTCCACCATCAAGCCTCAGTCATGTTCTCAGGCCAGAGTGTTCCACAATCAAACCAAAGTCATCTTGCCAGGCCACAGGGTTCCACCATCAAACCTCAGTCCTTTTGCCAGGCCACAGGGTTCCACCATCAAGCCTCAGTCATGTTCCCAAGCCTGAGGGTTCCACAATGAAACCTCAATCATGTTGCCATGCCACAGGGTTCAACCATCAAACCTCAGTCATGTGTCCAGGAAACAGGGTTCCAGAATCAAACCAATGGCATGTTCCCAAGCCACGGGGTTCCAGTATCAGGCTTCAGTCATGTTCCCAGTGCACAGGGTTCCACCAGCAAACTCCAGTCATGTGGCCAGTCGACAGGTTTCTCCGATCAAACCCCAGTCAATTTCCCAGGCCACAGGGTTCCAGAATCAAGCCTCAGTCATGTTGCCAGGCCACAGGGTTCCAGAATCCACTGATGTAATGTTCCCAGGCCACAGGGTTCCAGAATCAATCCTCATTTATGTTCCCAGGCTACAGGGTTCTAAAATAAACCTCAGTCACATTCCCAGTCCACAGAGTTCCAGAACCAAGGCTCAGTCCGGTTCCCAGGGCACAGTATTCCACAATCTAAACAGATGTCATGTTCCCAGGCCACAGTCTTCCAGAATCACGCCTCAGTCATGTTCCCAGACCACAGGGATCCAGTATCAAACCTCTATCATGTTGGCAGGCCATAGGGTACCACCGTCACACCTCAGTCATATTTCCAGGCCACAGGTTTCCAGAATCAAACCGATTTCATGTTCCCAGGCAACAGGGTACCGGAATCCAAACCAATGTCATGTTCCCAGGTCACAGGATTCCACAGTCTAACATTAGTCATGTTCCCAGGCCAATGCTTTCCAGAATCAAACCTCAGTCATATTCCCAGGACACATGGTTCCAGAATGAAACCTCAGTCGTTTTCCGAGGACACAGGTTTCCGGAATAAAACCTCAGTCATGTTCCGTGGACACAGGTTTCAAAAATAAAATCCCAGTCATGTTCCCAGGCCACACGGTTCCACAAATAAACCTCAGTCATATTCCCAGGCCAGAGGGTTCCACAATCAAACCTCAGTCCTGTGCCAGGCCACGGTTCCACCATCAAGCCTCAGTCATGTTCTCAGGCCAGAGTGTTCCACAATCAAACCTAAGTCATCTTGCCAGGCCACTGGGTTCCACCATCAAACCTCAGTCCTGTTGCCAGGCCACAGGGTTACAGAATCCACCGATGTCCTGTTCCCAGGCCACAGGTTTCCAGAATCAATCCTCAGTTATGTTCCCAGGCTACAGGGTTCTAGAATAAACCTCAGTCATATTCCCAGTCCACAGAGTTCCAGAACCAAGGCTCATTCAGGTTCCCAGGGCACAGTATTCCACAATCTAAACAGATGTCATGTTCCCAGGCCACAGTTTTCCAGAATCACGCCTCAGTCATGTTCCCAGACCACAGGGATCCAGAATCAAACCTCAGTCATGTTGCCAGGCCACAGGGTTCCACCATCAAACCTCATTCCTGTTTCCAGGCCACAGTGTTCCACCATTAAGCCTCAGTCATGTTCCCAAGCCTGAGGGTTCCACAATCAAACCTCAATCATGTTGCCATGCCACAGGGTTCAACCATGAAACCTCAGTCATGTTCTCAGGAAACAGGGTTCCAGAATCAAACCAATGGCATGTTCCCACGCCACGGGGTTCCAGTATCAGGCCTCAGTCATCTTCCCAGTGCACAGGGTTCCACCATCAAACCTCAGTCATGTGGCCAGTCCACAGGTTTCTGCGATCAAACCCCAGTCAAGTTCCCAGGGCACAGGTTTCCAGAATCAAACCAGAGTCATGTTGCCAGGCCACAGGTTTCCAGAAACAATCCTCAGTCATGTTGCCAGGCCACCGGTGTCCAGAATCAAACCGTTCTCATGTTCCCAGGATACAGGGTTCCAGAATCCACCGATGTCATGTTCCCAGGCCACAGGGTTCCAGAATCAATCCTCAGTCATGATCCCAGGACACAGGGATCCACAATCAAACCTCAGTCATGTTGCCAGGCCTTAGGGTACCACCATCACACCTCAGTCACATTCCCAGGCCACAGGTTTCCAGAGTGAAACCGATTTCCTGTCCACAGGCAACAGGGTACCAGAATCCAAACCGATGTCATGTTCCCAGGCCACAGGATTCCACAATCTAACATCAGTCATGTTCCCAGGCCAATGCTTCCCAGAATCAAACCTCAATCATATTCCCAGGCCACACGGTTCCAGAATCAAACCTCAGTCGTGTTCCGAGGACACAGGGTTCCGGAATAAAACCTCAGTCATGTTCCGTGCACGCAGGTTTCAAAAATAAAATACCAGTCATGTTCCCAGGCCAGAGGGTTCCACAATTAAACCTCACTCATATTCCCAGGCCAGAGGGTTCCACAATCAATCCTAAGTCATCTTGACAGGCCACAGTATTCCACCATAAAACCTCAGTCATGTGACCATGAAACAGGGTTCCAGAATAAAACCAATGGCATGTTCCCACGCCACGGGGTTCCAGTATCAGGCCTCAGTCATGTTCCCAGTGCACAGGGTTCCACCATCAAACCTCAGTCATGTGGCCAGTCCACAGGTTTCTGCTATCAAACCCCAGTCAAGTTCCCAGGCCACAGGGTTCCAGAATCAAGCCTCAGTCATGTTGCCAGGCCACAGGTTTCCAGAATCAAGCCTCAGTCATGTTGCCAGGCCACAGGGTTCCAGAATCAAACCGTTCTCATGTTCCCAGGCCACAGGGTTCCAGAACCCACCGATGTCATGTTCTCAGGCCACAGGGTTCCAGAATCAATCTTCAGTCATGTTCCCAGGCCACAGGGATCCAGAATCAAACCTCAGTCATGTTGCCAGGCCATAGGGTATCACCGTCACACCTCAGTCATATTCCCAGGCCACAGGATTCCAGAATCAAACCGATTTCATGTTCCCAGGCAACAGGGTACCGGAATCCAAACTGATGTCATGTTCCCAGGACACAGGATTCCACAATCTAACATCAGTCATGTTCCCAGGCCAATGGTTTCCAGAATCAAACCTCAGTCATATTCCCAGGCCACATGGTTCCAGAATCAAACCTCAGTCGTGTTCCGAGGACACAGGGTTCCGGAATAAAACCTCAGTCATGTTCCGTGGACACAGGTTTCAAAAATAAAATCCCAATCATGTTCCCAGGCCACAGGGTTCCACAATTAAACCTCAGTCATATTCCCAGGCCAGAGGGTTCCACAATTAAACCTCAGTCCTGTTGCCAGGCCACGGTTCCACCATCAAGCTTCAGTCATGTTCCCAGGCCAGAGTGTTCCACAATCAAACCTAAGTCATCTTGCCAGGCCACAGGGTTCCACCATCAAACCTCAGTCCTGTTGCCAGGCCACAGGGTTCCACCATCAAGCCTCAGTCATGTTCCCAAGCCTGAGGGTTCCACAATCAAACCTCAATCACGTTGCCATGCCACAGGGTTCAACCATCAAACCTCAGTCATGTGCCCAGGAAACAGGGTTCCAGAATCAAACCAATGGCATGTTCCCACGCCACGGGGTTCCAGTATCAGGCCTCAGTCATGTTCCCAGTGCACAGGGTTCCACCATGAAACCTCAGTCATGTGGCCAGTCCACAGGTTTCTGCGATCACACCGCTGTCACGTTCCCAGGCCACAGGATTCCAGAATCAAGCCTCAGTCATGTTGCCAGGCCACAGGGTTCCAGAATCAAGCCTCAGTCATGTTGCCAGGCCACAGGGTTCCAGAATCAAACCGTTCTCATGTTTCCAGGCCACAGGATTACACAATCTAACATCAGTCATGTTCCCAGGCCTCAGGGTTCCAGAATCAATCTTCCGTCATGTTCCCAGGCCACAGAGATCCAGAATCAAACCTCAGTCATGTTGCCAGGCCATAGGGTACCATCGTCAGACCACAGTCATATTCCCAGGCCACAGGATTCCAGAATCAAACCGATTTCATGTTCCCAGGCAACATGTACCAAAATGCAAACCGATGTCATGTTCCCAGGCCACAGGATTCCACAATCTAACCTCAGTCATGTTCCCAGGCCAATGGTTTCCAGAATCAAACCTCAGTCGTGTTCCGAGGACACAGGGTTCCAGCATAAAACCTCAGTCATGTTCCGTGGACACAGGTTTAAAAAATAAAATCCCAGTCATGTTCCCAGGCCACAGGGTTCCACAATCAAACCTCAGTCCTCTTGCCAGGCCACGGTTCCACCATCAAGACTCAGTCATGTTCCCAGGCCAGAGTGTTCCACAATCAAACCTAAGTCATCTTGCCAGGCCACAGGGTTCCTCCATCAAACCTCAGTCATGTTCCCAAGCCTGAGGGTTCAACAATCAAACCTCAATCATGTTGCCATGCCACAGGGTTCAACCATCAAACCTCAGTCATGTTCTCAGGAAACAAGGTTCCAGAATCAATACAATGGCATGTTCCCACGCCACGGGGTCCCAGTATTAGGCCTCAGTCATGTTCCCAGTGCACAGGGTTCCACCATCAAACCTCAGTCATATGGCCAGTGCACAGGTTTCTGCGATCAAACCCCAGTCAATTTCCCAGGCCACAGGGTTCCAGAATCAAGCCTCAGTCATGCTGCCAGTCCACAGGGTTCCAGAATCAAGCCTCAGTCATGTTGCCAGGCCACAGGTTTCCAAAATCAAACCGTTCTCATGTTCCCAGGCCACAGGGTTCCAGAATCCACCGATGTCATTTTCCCAGGCCACAGGTTTCCAGAATCAATCCTCAGTTATGTTCCCAGGCTACAGGGTTCTAGAATAAACCTCAGTCATGTTCCCAGTCCACAGGGTTCCAGACCCGAGGCTCAGTCAGGTTCCGAGGGCACAGTTTTCCACAATCTAAACAGATGTCATGTTCCCTGGCCACAGTTTTCCAGAATCACGCCTCAGTCATGTTCCCAGGCCACAGGGATCCAGAATCAAACCTCAGTCATGTTGCTAGGCCATTGGGTACCACCATAAAAACTCAGTCATAATCTCAGGCCACAGGTTTCCAGAATAAAACCGATTTCATGTTACCAGGCAACAAGGTACCAGAGTCCAAACAGATGTCATGTTCCCAGGCCACAGGATTCCACAATCTAACATCAGTCATGTTCCCAGGCAAATGCTTTCCAGAATCAAACCTCAGTCATATTCCCAAGCCACATGGTTCCAGAATCAAGCCTCAGTCATATTGCCAGGCCACAGGGTTCCAGAATCAAACCGTTCTCATGTTCCCAGGCCACAGGTTTCCAGAATCCACTGATGTCATGGTCCCAGGCCACAGGGTTCCAGAATCAATCTTCATTCATGTTCCCAGGACACAGGGATCCAGAATCAAACCTCAGTCATGTTGGCAGGCCATAGGGTACCACCGTCACACCTCAGTCATATTTCCAGGCCACAGGTTTCCAGAATGAAACCGATTTCATGTTCCCAGGCAACAGGGTATCGGAATCCAAACCGATGTCATGTTCCCAGGCCACAGGATTCCACAATCTAACATCAGTCATGTTCCCAGGCCAATGCTTTCCAGAATCAAACCTCAGTCATATTCCCACTCCACATGGTTCCAGAATGAAGCCTCAGTCATATTGCCAGGCCACAGGGTTCCAGAATCAAACCGTTCTCATGTTCCCAGGCCACAGTGTTCCAGAATCCACCGATGTCATGTTCCCAGGCCACAGGGTTCCAAAATAAATCCTCAGTTATGTTCCCAGGATACAGGGTTCTAGAATAAACCTCAGTAATATTCCCAGTCCCCAGGGCTCCAGACCCAAAGCTCAGTCAGGTTCCAAGGGCCCAGTATTCCACAATCTAAACGTATGTCATATTCCCAGGCCACAGTTTTCCAGAATCACACCTCAGTCATGTTCCCAGGCCACAGGGATCCAGAATCAAACCTCAGTCATGTTGCCAGGCCACAGCGTTCCACCATCAAACCTCATTCCTGTTTCCAGGCCACAGTGTTCCACCATCAAGCCTCAGTCATGTTCCTAAGCCTGAGGTTTCCACAATCAAACATCAATCATGTTGCCATGCCACAGGGTTCAACCATCAAACCTCAGTCATATGCCCAGGAAACAGGGTTCCAGAATCAAACCAATGGCATATTCCCACACCACGGGGTTCCAGTATCAGGCCTCAGTCATATTTCCAGTGCACAGGGTTCCACCATCAAACCTCAGTCATGTGGCTAGTCCACAGGTTTCTGCGATCAAACCCCAGTCAAGTTCCCAGGCCACAGGGTTCCACAATCAAACCTCAGTCCTGTTGCCAGGCCACGGTTCCACCATCAAGCCTCAGTCATGTTCCCAGGCCAGAGTTTTCCACAATCAAACCTAAGTCATCTTGCCAGGCCACAGGGTTCCACCATCAAACCTCAGTCATGTGGCCAGTCTACAGGTTTCTGCGATCAAACCCCAGTCAAGTTCCCAGGCCACAGGTTTCCAGAATCAAGCCTCAGTCATGTTGCCATGCCACAGGGTTCCAGAATCAAGCCTCAGTCATATTGCCAGGCCACAGGGTTCCAGAATCCACCGATGTCATTTTCACAGGTCACAGGGTTCCAGAATCAAGCCTCAGTCTTGTTGCCAGGCCACAGGGTTCCAGAATCAAACCGTTCTTCTGTTCCCAGGCCACAGGTTTCCAGAATCCACCGATGTCATATTCCCAGGATACAGGGTTCCAGAATCAATCCTCAGTTATGTTCCCACGCTACAGGATTCTAGAGTAAATCTCAGTCATGTTCCCAGTCCACAGGGTTCCAGACCCAAGGCTCAGTCAGGTTCCCAGGGCACAGTATTCCACAATCTAAATAGATGTCATGTTCCCTCACCACAGTTTTCCAGAATCACGCCTCAGTCATGTTCCCAGGCCACAGGGATCCAGAATCAAACCTCAGTCATGTTGCCAGGCCATAGGGTACCACCATCACACCTCAGTCATAATCTCAGGCCACAGGTTTCCAGAATCAAACGGATTTCCTCTTCCCAGGCAACAGGGTACCAGAATCCAAACCGATGTCATGTTCCCAGTCCAGAGCATTCCACAATCTAACATCAGTCATGTTCCCAGGCCAATGCTTTCCAGAATCAAACCTCAGTCATATTCCCAGGCCACATGGTTCCAGAATCAAACCTCATTCGTGTTCCGAGGACACAGGGTTCCGGAATAAAACTTCATTCACGTTCCATGGACACAGGTTTCAAAAATAAAATTGCAGTCATGTTCCCAGGCCACAGGGTTCCACAAATAAACCTCAGTCATATTCCCAGGCCAGAGGTTTCCACAATCAAACCTCAGTCCTGTTGCCAGGCCACGGTTCCACCATCAGGCCTCAGTCATGTTCCCAGGCAAGACTTTTCCACAATCAAACCTAAGTCATCTTGCCAGGCCACAGGGTTCCACCATCAAACCTCAGTCCTTTTGCCAGGCCACAGGGTTCCACCATCAAGCCTCAGTCATGTTCCCAAGTCTGTGGGTTCCACAATCAAACCTCAATCATGTTGCCATGCCACAGGGTTCAGCCATCAAACCTCAGTCATATTCCCAGGCCACATGGTTCCAGAATCAAACCTCAGTCGTGTTCCGAGGACACAGGGTTCCGGAATAAAACCTCAGTCATGTTCCGTGGACACAGGTTTCAAAAATAAAATCCCAATCATGTTCCCAGGCCACAGGGTTCCACAATTAAACCTCAGTCTTATTCCCAGGCCAGAGGGTTCCACAATCAAACCTAAGTCCTGTTGACAGGCCACGGTTCCACCATCAAGCTTCAGTCATGTTCCCAGGCCAGAGTGTTCCACAATCAAACCTAAGTCATCTTGCCAGGCCACAGGGTTGCACCATCAAACCTCAGTCCTGTTGCCAGGCCACAGGGTTCCACCATCAAGCCTCAGTCATGTTCCCAAGCCTGAGGGTTCCACAATCAAACCTCAATCACGTTGCCATGCCACAGGGTTCAACCATCAAACCTCAGTCATGTGCCCAGGAAACAGGGTTCCAGAATCAAACCAATGGCATGTTCCCACGCCACGGGGTTCCAGTATCAGGCCTCAGTCATGTTCCCAGTGCACAGGGTTCCACCATGAAACCTCAGTCATGTGGCCAGTCCACAGGTTTCTGCGATCACACCGCTGTCAAGTTCCCAGGCCACAGGATTCCAGAATCAAGCCTCAGTCATGTTGCCAGGCCACAGGGTTCCAGAATCAAGCCTCAGTCATGTTGCCAGGCCACAGGGTTCCAGAATCAAACCGTTCTCATGTTTCCAGGCCACAGGATTACACAATCTAACATCAGTCATGTTCCCAGGCCTCAGGGTTTCAGAATCAATCTTCCGTCATGTTCCCAGGCCACAGAGATCCAGAATCAAACCTCAGTCATGTTGCCAGGCCATAGGGTACCACCGTCAGACCACAGTCATATTCCCAGGCCACAGGATTCCAGAATCAAACCGATTTCATGTTCCCAGGCAACATGTACCAAAATCCAAACCGATGTCATGTTCCCAGGCCACAGGATTCCACAATCTAACCTCAGTCATGTTCCCAGGCCAATGGTTTCCAGAATCAAACCTCAGTCGTGTTCCGAGGACACAGGGTTCCAGCATAAAACCTCAGTCATGTTCCGTGGACACAGGTTTAAAAAATAAAATCCCAGTCATGTTCCCAGGCCACAGGGTTCCACAAGCAAACCTCAGTCCTCTTGCCAGGCCACGGTTCCACCATCAAGACTCAGTCATGTTCCCAGGCCAGAGTGTTCCACAATCAAACCTAAGTCATCTTGCCAGGCCACAGGGTTCCTCCATCAAACCTCAGTCATGTTCCCAAGCCTGAGGGTTCAACAATCAAACCTCAATCATGTTGCCATGCCACAGGGTTCAACCATCAAACCTCAGTCATGTTCTCAGGAAACAAGTTTCCAGAATCAATACAATGGCATGTTCCCACGCCACGGGGTTCCAGTATTAGGCCTCAGTCATGTTCCCAGTGCACAGGGTTCCACCATCAAACCTCAGTCATATGGCCAGTGCACAGGTTTCTGCGATCAAACCCCAGTCAATTTCCCAGGCCACAGGGTTCCAGAATCAAGCCTCAGTCATGCTGCCAGTCCACAGGGTTCCAGAGTCAAGCCTCAGTCATGTTGCCAGGCCACAGGTTTCCAAAATCAAACCGTTCTCATGTTCCCAGGCCACAGGGTTCCAGAATCCACCGATGTCATTTTCCCAGGCCACAGGTTTCCAGAATCAATCCTCAGTTATATTCCCAGGCTACAGGGTTCTAGAATAAACCTCAGTCATGTTCCCAGTCCACAGGGTTCCAGACCCGAGGCTCAGTCAGGTTCCGAGGGCACAGTATTCCACAATCTAAACAGATGTCATGTTCCCTGGCCACAGTTTTCCAGAATCACGCCTCAGTCATGTTCCCAGGCCACAGGGATCCAGAATCAAACCTCAGTCATGTTGCCAGGCCATTGGGTACCACCATAAAAACTCAGTCATAATCTCAGGCCACAGGTTTCCAGAATAAAACCGATTTCATGTTACCAGGCAACAAGGTACCAGAGTCCAAACAGATGTCATGTTCCCAGGCCACAGGATTCCACAATCTAACATCAGTCATGTTCCCAGGCAAATGCTTTCCAGAATCAAACCTCAGTCATATTCCCAGGCCACATGGTTCCAGAATCAAGCCTCAGTCATATTGCCAGGCCACAGGGTTCCAGAATCAAACCGTTCTCATGTTCCCAGGCCACAGGTTTCCAGAATCCACTGATGTCATGGTCCCAGGCCACAGGGTTCCAGAATCAATCTTCATTCATGTTCCCAGGACACAGGGATCCAGAATCAAACCTCAGTCATGTTGGCAGGCCATAGGGTACCACCGTCACACCTCAGTCATATTTCCAGGCCACAGGTTTCCAGAATGAAACCGATTTCATGTTCCCAGGCAACAGGGTATCGGAATCCAAACCGATGTCATGTTCCCAGGCCACAGGATTCCACAATCTAACATCAGTCATGTTCCCAGGCCAATGCTTTCCAGAATCAAACCTCAGTCATATTCCCACTCCACATGGTTCCAGAATCAAGCCTCAGTCATATTGCCAGGCCACAGGGTTCCAGAATCAAACCGTTCTCATGTTCCCAGGCCACAGTGTTCCAGAATCCACCGATGTCATGTTCCCAGGCCACAGGGTTCCAAAATAAATCCTCAGTTATGTTCCCAGGATACAGGGTTCTAGAATAAACCTCAGTAATATTCCCAGTCCCCAGGGCTCCAGACGCAAAGCTCAGTCAGGTTCCAAGGGCCCAGTATTCCACAATCTAAACGTATGTCATATTCCCAGGCCACAGTTTTCCAGAATCACACCTCAGTCATGTTCCCAGGCCACAGGGATCCAGAATCAAACCTCAGTCATGTTGCCAGGCCACAGCGTTCCACCATCAAACCTCATTCCTGTTTCCAGGCCACAGTGTTCCACCATCAAGCCTCAGTCATGTTCCTAAGCCTGAGGTTTCCACAATCAAACATCAATCATGTTGCCATGCCACAGGGTTCAACCATCAAACCTCAGTCATATGCCCAGGAAACAGGGTTCCAGAATCAAACCAATGGCATATTCCCACACCACGGGGTTCCAGTATCAGGCCTCAGTCATATTCCCAGTGCACAGGGTTCCACCATCAAACCTCAGTCATGTGGCTAGTCCACAGGTTTCTGCGATCAAACCCCAGTCAAGTTCCCAGGCCACAGGGTTCCACAATCAAACCTCAGTCCTGTTGCCAGGCCACGGTTCCACCATCAAGCCTCAGTCATGTTCCCAGGCCAGAGTTTTCCACAATCAAACCTAAGTCATCTTGCCAGGCCACAGGGTTCCACCATCAAACCTCAGTCATGTGGCCAGTCTACAGGTTTCTGCGATCAAACCCCAGTCAAGTTCCCAGGCCACAGGGTTCCAGAATCAAGCCTCAGTCATATTGCCAGGCCACAGGGTTCCAGAATCCACCGATGTCATTTTCACAGGTCACAGGGTTCCAGAATCAAGCCTCAGTCTTGTTGCCAGGCCACAGGGTTCCAGAATCAAACCGTTCTTCTGTTCCCAGGCCACAGGTTTCCAGAATCCACCGATGTCATATTCCCAGGATACAGGGTTCCAGAATCAATCCTCAGTTATGTTCCCACGCTACAGGATTCTAGAATAAACCTCAGTCATGTTCCCAGTCCACAGGGTTCCAGACCCAAGGCTCAGTCAGGTTCCCAGGGCACAGTATTCCACAATCTAAATAGATGTCATGTTCCCTCACCACAGTTTTCCAGAATCACGCCTCAGTCATGTTCCCAGGCCACAGGGATCCAGAATCAAACCTCAGTCATGTTGCCAGGCCATAGGGTACCACCATCACAACTCAGTCATAATCTCAGGCCACAGGTTTCCAGAATCAAACGGATTTCCTCTTCCCAGGCAACAGGGTACCAGAATCCAAACCGATGTCATGTTCCCAGTCCAGAGCATTCCACAATCTAACATCAGTCATGTTCCCAGGCCAATGCTTTCCAGAATCAAACCTCAGTCATATTCCCAGGCCACATGGTTCCAGAATCAAACCTCATTCGTGTTCCGAGGACACAGGGTTCCGGAATAAAACTTCATTCACGTTCCATGGACACAGGTTTCAAAAATAAAATTCCAGTCATGTTCCCAGGCCACAGGGTTCCACAAATAAACCTCAGTCATATTCCCAGGCCAGAGGTTTCCACAATCAAACCTCAGTCCTGTTGCCAGGCCACGGTTCCACCATCAAGCCTCAGTCATGTTCCCAGGCAAGACTTTTCCACAATCAAACCTAAGTCATCTTGCCAGGCCACAGGGTTCCACCATCAAACCTCAGTCCTTTTGCCAGGCCACAGGGTTCCACCATCAAGCCTCAGTCATGTTCCCAAGTCTGTGGGTTCCACAATCAAACCTCAATCATGTTGCCATGCCACAGGGTTCAGCCATCAAACCTCAGTCATATTCCCAGGCCACATGGTTCCAGAATCAAACCTCAGTCGTGTTCCGAGGACACAGGGTTCCGGAATAAAACCTCAGTCATGTTCCGTGGACACAGGTTTCAAAAATAAAATCCCAATCATGTTCCCAGGCCACAGGGTTCCACAATTAAACCTCAGTCATATTCCCAGGCCAGAGGGTTCCACAATCAAACCTCAGTCCTGTTGCCAGGCCACGGTTCCACCATCAAGCTTCAGTCATGTTCCCAGGCCAGAGTGTTCCACAATCAAACCTAAGTCATCTTGCCAGGCCACAGGGTTGCACCATCAAACCTCAGTCCTGTTGCCAGGCCACAGGGTTCCACCATCAAGCCTCAGTCATGTTCCCAAGCCTGAGGGTTCCACAATCAAACCTCAATCACGTTGCCATGCCACAGGGTTCAACCATCAAACCTCAGTCATGTGCCCAGGAAACAGGGTTCCAGAATCAAACCAATGGCATGTTCCCACGCCACGGGGTTCCAGTATCAGGCCTCAGTCATGTTCCCAGTGCACAGGGTTCCACCATGAAACCTCAGTCATGTGGCCAGTCCACAGGTTTCTGCGATCACACCGCTGTCAAGTTCCCAGGCCACAGGATTCCAGAATCAAGCCTCAGTCATGTTGCCAGGCCACAGGGTTCCAGAATCAAGCCTCAGTCATGTTGCCAGGCCACAGGGTTCCAGAATCAAACCGTTCTCATGTTTCCAGGCCACAGGATTACACAATCTAACATCAGTCATGTTCCCAGGCCTCAGGGTTCCAGAATCAATCTTCCGTCATGCTCCCAGGCCACAGAGATCCAGAATCAAACCTCAGTCATGTTGCCAGGCCATAGGGTACCACCGTCAGACCACAGTCATATTCCCAGGCCACAGGATTCCAGAATCAAACCGATTTCATGTTCCCAGGCAACATGTACCAAAATCCAAACCGATGTCATGTTCCCAGGCCACAGGATTCCACAATCTAACCTCAGTCATGTTCCCAGGCCAATGGTTTCCAGAATCAAACCTCAGTCGTGTTCCGAGGACACAGGGTTCCAGCATAAAACCTCAGTCATGTTCCGTGGACACAGGTTTAAAAAATAAAATCCCAGTCATGTTCCCAGGCCACAGGGTTCCACAAGCAAACCTCAGTCCTCTTGCCAGGCCACGGTTCCACCATCAAGACTCAGTCATGTTCCCAGGCCAGAGTGTTCCACAATCAAACCTAAGTCATCTTGCCAGGCCACAGGGTTCCTCCATCAAACCTCAGTCATGTTCCCAAGCCTGAGGGTTCAACAATCAAACCTCAATCATGTTGCCATGCCACAGGGTTCAACCATCAAACCTCAGTCATGTTCTCAGGAAACAAGGTTCCAGAATCAATACAATGGCATGTTCCCACGCCACGGGGTTCCAGTATTAGGCCTCAGTCATGTTCCCAGTGCACAGGGTTCCACCATCAAACCTCAGTCATATGGCCAGTGCACAGGTTTCTGCGATCAAACCCCAGTCAATTTCCCAGGCCACAGGGTTCCAGAATCAAGCCTCAGTCATGCTGCCAGTCCACAGGGTTCCAGAATCAAGCCCCAGTCATGTTGCCAGGCCACAGGTTTCCAAAATCAAACCGTTCTCATGTTCCCAGGCCACAGGGTTCCAGAATCCACCGATGTCATTTTCCCAGGCCACAGGTTTCCAGAATCAATCCTCAGTTAGGTTCCCAGGCTACAGGGTTCTAGAATAAACCTCAGTCATGTTCCCAGTCCACAGGGTTCCAGACCCGAGGCTCAGTCAGGTTCCTAGGGCACAGTATTCCACAATCTAAACAGATGTCATGTTCCCTGGCCACAGTTTTCCAGAATCACGCCTCAGTCATGTTCCCAGGCCACAGGGATCCAGAATCAAACCTCAATCATGTTGCCATGCCACAGGGTTCAGCCATCAAACCTCAGTCATATTCCCAGGCCACATGGTTCCAGAATCAAACCTCAGTCGTGTTCCGAGGACACAGGGTTCCGGAATAAAACCTCAGTCATGTTCCGTGGACACAGGTTTCAAAAATAAAATCCCAATCATGTTCCCAGGCCACAGGGTTCCACAATTAAACCTCAGTCATATTCCCAGGCCAGAGGGTTCCACAATCAAACCTCAGTCCTGTTGCCAGGCCACGGTTCCACCATCAAGCTTCAGTCATGTTCCCAGGCCAGAGTGTTCCACAATCAAACCTAAGTCATCTTGCCAGGCCACAGGGTTCCACCATCAAACCTCAGTCCTGTTGCCAGGCCACAGGGTTCCACCATCAAGCCTCAGTCATGTTCCCAAGCCTGAGGGTTCCACAATCAAACCTCAATCACGTTGCCATGCCACAGGGTTCAACCATCAAACCTCAGTCATGTGCCCAGGAAACAGGGTTCCAGAATCAAACCAATGGCATGTTCCCACGCCACGGGGTTCCAGTATCAGGCCTCAGTCATGCTGCCAGTCCACAGGGTTCCAGAATCAAGCCTCAGTCATGTTGCCAGGCCACAGGTTTCCAAAATCAAACCGTTCTCATGTTCCCAGGCCACAGGGTTCCAGAATCCACCGATGTCATTTTCCCAGGCCACAGGTTTCCAGAATCAATCCTCAGTTATATTCCCAGGCTACAGGGTTCTAGAATAAACCTCAGTCATGTTCCCAGTCCACAGGGTTCCAGACCCGAGGCTCAGTCAGGTTCCGAGGGCACAGTATTCCACAATCTAAACAGATGTCATGTTCCCTGGCCACAGTTTTCCAGAATCACGCCTCAGTCATGTTCCCAGGCCACAGGGATCCAGAATCAAACCTCAGTCATGTTGCCAGGCCATTGGGTACCACCATAAAAACTCAGTCATAATCTCAGGCCACAGGTTTCCAGAATAAAACCGATTTCATGTTACCAGGCAACAAGGTACCAGAGTCCAAACAGATGTCATGTTCCCAGGCCACAGGATTCCACAATCTAACATCAGTCATGTTCCCAGGCAAATGCTTTCCAGAATCAAACCTCAGTCATATTCCCAGGCCACATGGTTCCAGAATCAAGCCTCAGTCATATTGCCAGGCCACAGGGTTCCAGAATCAAACCGTTCTCATGTTCCCAGGCCACAGGTTTCCAGAATCCACGGATGTCATGGTCCCAGGCCACAGGGTTCCAGAATCAATCTTCATTCATGTTCCCAGGACACAGGGATCCAGAATCAAACCTCAGTCATGTTGGCAGGCCATAGGGTACCACCGTCACACCTCAGTCATATTTCCAGGCCACAGGTTTCCAGAATGAAACCGATTTCATGTTCCCAGGCAACAGGGTATCGGAATCCAAACCGATGTCATGTTCCCAGGCCACAGGATTCCACAATCTAACATCAGTCATGTTCCCAGGCCAATGCTTTCCAGAATCAAACCTCAGTCATATTCCCACTCCACATGGTTCCAGAATCAAGCCTCAGTCATATTGCCAGGCCACAGGGTTCCAGAATCAAACCGTTCTCATGTTCCCAGGCCACAGTGTTCCAGAATCCACCGATGTCATGTTCCCAGGCCACAGGGTTCCAAAATAAATCCTCAGTTATGTTCCCAGGATACAGGGTTCTAGAATAAACCTCAGTAATATTCCCAGTCCCCAGGGCTCCAGACCCAAAGCTCAGTCAGGTTCCAAGGGCCCAGTATTCCACAATCTAAACGTATGTCATATTCCCAGGCCACAGTTTTCCAGAATCACACCTCAGTCATGTTCTCAGGCCACAGGGATCCAGAATCAAACCTCAGTCATGTTGCCAGGCCACAGCGTTCCACCATCAAACCTCATTCCTGTTTCCAGGCCACAGTGTTCCACCATCAAGCCTCAGTCATGTTCCTAAGCCTGAGGTTTCCACAATCAAACATCAATCATGTTGCCATGCCACAGGGTTCAACCATCAAACCTCAGTCATATGCCCAGGAAACAGGGTTCCAGAATCAAACCAATGGCATATTCCCACACCACGGGGTTCCAGTATCAGGCCTCAGTCATATTCCCAGTGCACAGGGTTCCACCATCAAACCTCAGTCATGTGGCCAGTCTACAGGTTTCTGCGATCAAACCCCAGTCAAGTTCCCAGGCCACAGGTTTCCAGAATCAAGCCTCAGTCATGTTGCCATGCCACAGGGTTCCAGAATCAAGCCTCAGTCATATTGCCAGGCCACAGGGTTCCAGAATCCACCGATGTCATTTTCACAGGTCACAGGGTTCCAGAATCAAGCCTCAGTCTTGTTGCCAGGCCACAGGGTTCCAGAATCAAACCGTTCTTCTGTTCCCAGGCCACAGGTTTCCAGAATCCACCGATGTCATATTCCCAGGATACAGGGTTCCAGAATCAATCCTCAGTTATGTTCCCACGCTACAGGATTCTAGAATAAACCTCAGTCATGTTCCCAGTCCACAGGGTTCCAGACCCAAGGCTCAGTCAGGTTCCCAGGGCACAGTATTCCACAATCTAAATAGATGTCATGTTCCCTCACCACAGTTTTCCAGAATCACGCCTCAGTCATGTTCCCAGGCCACAGGGATCCAGAATCAAACCTCAGTCATGTTGCCAGGCCATAGGGTACCACCATCACAACTCAGTCATAATCTCAGGCCACAGGTTTCCAGAATCAAACGGATTTCCTCTTCCCAGGCAACAGGGTACCAGAATCCAAACCGATGTCATGTTCCCAGTCCAGAGCATTCCACAATCTAACATCAGTCATGTTCCCAGGCCAATGCTTTCCAGAATCAAACCTCAGTCATATTCCCAGGCCACATGGTTCCAGAATCAAACCTCATTCGTGTTCCGAGGACACAGGGTTCCGGAATAAAACTTCATTCACGTTCCATGGACACAGGTTTCAAAAATAAAATTCCAGTCATGTTCCCAGGCCACAGGGTTCCACAAATAAACCTCAGTCATATTCCCAGGCCAGAGGTTTCCACAATCAAACCTCAGTCCTGTTGCCAGGCCACGGTTCCACCATCAAGCCTCAGTCATGTTCCCAGGCAAGACTTTTCCACAATCAAACCTAAGTCATCTTGCCAGGCCACAGGGTTCCACCATCAAACCTCAGTCCTTTTGCCAGGCCACAGGGTTCCACCATCAAGCCTCAGTCATGTTCCCAAGTCTGTGGGTTCCACAATCAAACCTCAATCATGTTGCCATGCCACAGGGTTCAGCCATCAAACCTCAGTCATATTCCCAGGCCACATGGTTCCAGAATCAAACCTCAGTCGTGTTCCGAGGACACAGGGTTCCGGAATAAAACCTCAGTCATGTTCCGTGGACACAGGTTTCAAAAATAAAATCCCAATCATGTTCCCAGGCCACAGGGTTCCACAATTAAACCTCAGTCATATTCCCAGGCCAGAGGGTTCCACAATCAAACCTCAGTCCTGTTGCCAGGCCACGGTTCCACCATCAAGCTTCAGTCATGTTCCCAGGCCAGAGTGTTCCACAATCAAACCTAAGTCATCTTGCCAGGCCACAGGGTTGCACCATCAAACCTCAGTCCTGTTGCCAGGCCACAGGGTTCCACCATCAAGCCTCAGTCATGTTCCCAAGCCTGAGGGTTCCACAATCAAACCTCAATCACGTTGCCATGCCACAGGGTTCAACCATCAAACCTCAGTCATGTGCCCAGGAAACAGGGTTCCAGAATCAAACCAATGGCATGTTCCCACGCCACGGGGTTCCAGTATCAGGCCTCAGTCATGTTCCCAGTGCACAGGGTTCCACCATGAAACCTCAGTCATGTGGCCAGTCCACAGGTTTCTGCGATCACACCGCTGTCAAGTTCCCAGGCCACAGGATTCCAGAATCAAGCCTCAGTCATGTTGCCAGGCCACAGGGTTCCAGAATCAAGCCTCAGTCATGTTGCCAGGCCACAGGGTTCCAGAATCAAACCGTTCTCATGTTTCCAGGCCACAGGATTACACAATCTAACATCAGTCATGTTCCCAGGCCTCAGGGTTCCAGAATCAATCTTCCGTCATGCTCCCAGGCC
Source organism: Balaenoptera acutorostrata (assembly GCF_949987535.1). Taxonomy (NCBI): domain Eukaryota; kingdom Metazoa; phylum Chordata; class Mammalia; order Artiodactyla; family Balaenopteridae; genus Balaenoptera; species Balaenoptera acutorostrata. Next base: position 31,591,137 of record NC_080076.1, on the reverse strand, counting down.
ACAGAGATCCAGAATCAAACCTCAGTCATGTTGCCAGGCCATAGGGTACCACCGTCAGACCACAGTCATATTCCCAGGCCACAGGATTCCAGAATCAAACCGATTTCATGTTCCCAGGCAACATGTACCAAAATCCAAACCGATGTCATGTTCCCAGGCCACAGGATTCCACAATCTAACCTCAGTCATGTTCCCAGGCCAATGGTTTCCAGAATCAAACCTCAGTCGTGTTCCGAGGACACAGGGTTCCAGCATAAAACCTCAGTCATGTTCCGTGGACACAGGTTTAAAAAATAAAATCCCAGTCATGTTCCCAGGCCACAGGGTTCCACAAGCAAACCTCAGTCCTCTTGCCAGGCCAGGGTTCCACCATCAAGACTCAGTCATGTTCCCAGGCCAGAGTGTTCCACAGTCAAACCTAAGTCATCTTGCCAGGCCACAGGGTTCCTCCATCAAACCTCAGTCATGTTCCCAAGCCTGAGGGTTCAACAATCAAACCTCAATCATGTTGCCATGCCACAGGGTTCAACCATCAAACCTCAGTCATGTTCTCAGGAAACAAGGTTCCAGAATCAATACAATGGCATGTTCCCACGCCACGGGGTTCCAGTATTAGGCCTCAGTCATGTTCCCAGTGCACAGGGTTCCACCATCAAACCTCAGTCATATGGCCAGTGCACAGGTTTCTGCGATCAAACCCCAGTCAATTTCCCAGGCCACAGGGTTCCAGAATCAAGCCTCAGTCATGCTGCCAGTCCACAGGGTTCCAGAATCAAGCCTCAGTCATGTTGCCAGGCCACAGGTTTCCAAAATCAAACCGTTCTCATGTTCCCAGGCCACAGGGTTCCAGAATCCACCGATGTCATTTTCCCAGGCCACAGGTTTCCAGAATCAATCCTCAGTTATGTTCCCAGGCTACAGGGTTCTAGAATAAACCTCAGTCATGTTCCCAGTCCACAGGGTTCCAGACCCGAGGCTCAGTCAGGTTCCGAGGGCACAGTATTCCACAATCTAAACAGATGTCATGTTCCCTGGCCACAGTTTTCCAGAATCACGCCTCAGTCATGTTCCCAGGCCACAGGGATCCAGAATCAAACCTCAGTCATGTTGCCAGGCCATTGGGTACCACCATAAAAACTCAGTCATAATCTCAGGCCACAGGTTTCCAGAATAAAACCGATTTCATGTTACCAGGCAACAAGGTACCAGAGTCCAAACAGATGTCATGTTCCCAGGCCACAGGATTCCACAATCTAACATCAGTCATGTTCCCAGGCAAATGCTTTCCAGAATCAAACCTCAGTCATATTCCCAGGCCACATGGTTCCAGAATCAAGCCTCAGTCATATTGCCAGGCCACAGGGTTCCAGAATCAAACCGTTCTCATGTTCCCAGGCCACAGGTTTCCAGAATCCACTGATGTCATGGTCCCAGGACACAGGGTTCCAGAATCAATCCTCAGTCATGTTCCCAGGCCACAGGGTTCCAGAATCAAACCAATGGCATGTTCCCAAGCCACGGGGTTCCAGTATCAGGCCTCAGTCATGTTCCCAGTGCACAGGGTTCCACCAGCAAACTCCAGTCATGTGGCCAGTCGACAGGTTTATCCGATCAAACCCCAGTCAATTTCCCAGGCCACAGGGTTCCAGAATCAAGCCTCAGTCATGTTGCCAGGCCACAGGGTTCCAGAATCCACTGATGTAATGTTCCCAGGCCACAGGGTTCCAGAATCAATCCTCATTTATGTTCCCAGGCTACAGGGTTCTAAAATAAACCTCAGTCACATTCCCAGTCCACAGAGTTCCAGAACCAAGGCTCAGTCCGGTTCCCAGGGCACAGTATTCCACAATCTAAACAGATGTCATGTTCCCAGGCCACAGTCTTCCAGAATCACGCCTCAGTCATGTTCCCAGACCACAAGGATCCAGTATCAAACCTCTGTCATGTTGGCAGGCCATAGGGTACCACCGTCACACCTCAGTCATATTTCCAGGCCACAGGTTTCCAGAATCAAACCGATTTCATGTTCCCAGGCAACAGGGTACCGGAATCCAAACCAATGTCATGTTCCCAGGTCACAGGATTCCACAATCTAACATCAGTCATGTTCCCAGGCCAATGCTTTCCAGAATCAAACCTCAGTCATATTCCCAGGACACATGGTTCCAGAATGAAACCTCAGTCGTTTTCCGAGGACACAGGTTTCCGGAATAAAACCTCAGTCATGTTCCGTGGACACAGGTTTCAAAAATAAAATCCCAGTCATGTTCCCAGGCCACACGGTTCCACAAATAAACCTCAGTCATATTCCCAGGCCAGAGGGTTCCACAATCAAACCTCAGTCCTGTGCCAGGCCACGGTTCCACCATCAAGCCTCAGTCATGTTCTCAGGCCAGAGTGTTCCACAATCAAACCTAAGTCATCTTGCCAGGCCACTGGGTTCCACCATCAAACCTCAGTCCTGTTGCCAGGCCACAGGGTTACAGAATCCACCGATGTCCTGTTCCCAGGCCACAGGTTTCCAGAATCAATCCTCAGTTATGTTCCCAGGCTATAGGGTTCTAGAATAAACCTCAGTCATATTCCCAGTCCACAGAGTTCCAGAACCAAGGCTCAGTCAGGTTCCCAGGGCACAGTATTCCACAATCTAAACAGATGTCATGTTCCCAGGCCACAGTTTTCCAGAATCACGCCTCAGTCATGTTCCCAGACCACAGGGATCCAGAATCAAACCTCAGTCATGTTGCCAGGCCACAGGGTTCCACCATCAAACCTCATTCCTGTTTCCAGGCCACAGTGTTCCACCATTAAGCCTCAGTCATGTTCCCAAGCCTGAGGGTTCCACAATCAAACCTCAATCATGTTGCCATGCCACAGGGTTCAACCATGAAACCTCAGTCATGTTCTCAGGAAACAGGGTTCCAGAATCAAACCAATGGCATGTTCCCACGCCACGGGGTTCCAGTATCAGGCCTCAGTCATCTTCCCAGTGCACAGGGTTCCACCATCAAACCTCAGTCATGTGGCCAGTCCACAGGTTTCTGCGATCAAACCCCAGTCAAGTTCCCAGGGCACAGGTTTCCAGAATCAAACCAGAGTCATGTTGCCAGGCCACAGGTTTCCAGAAACAATCCTCAGTCATGTTGCCAGGCCACCGGTGTCCAGAATCAAACCGTTCTCATGTTCCCAGGATACAGGGTTCCAGAATCCACCGATGTCATGTTCCCAGGCCACAGGGTTCCAGAATCAATCCTCAGTCATGTTCCCAGGACACAGGGATCCACAATCAAACCTCAGTCATGTTGCCAGGCCTTAGGGTACCACCATCACACCTCAGTCACATTCCCAGGCCACAGGTTTCCAGAGTGAAACCGATTTCCTGTCCACAGGCAACAGCGTACCAGAATCCAAACCGATGTCATGTTCCCAGGCCACAGGATTCCACAATCTAACATCAGTCATGTTTCCAGGCCAATGCTTCCCAGAATCAAACCTCAATCATATTCCCAGGCCACACGGTTCCAGAATCAAACCTCAGTCGTGTTCCGAGGACACAGGGTTCCGGAATAAAACCTCAGTCATGTTCCGTGCACGCAGGTTTCAAAAATAAAATACCAGTCATGTTCCCAGGCCAGAGGGTTCCACAATTAAACCTCACTCATATTCCCAGGCCAGAGGGTTCCACAATCAATCCTAAGTCATCTTGACAGGCCACAGTATTCCACCATAAAACCTCAGTCATGTGACCATGAAACAGGGTTCCAGAATAAAACCAATGGCATGTTCCCACGCCACGGGGTTCCAGTATCAGGCCTCAGTCATGTTCCCAGTGCACAGGGTTCCACCATCAAACCTCAGTCATGTGGCCAGTCCACAGGTTTCTGCTATCAAACCCCAGTCAAGTTCCCAGGCCACAGGGTTCCAGAATCAAGCCTCAGTCATGTTGCCAGGCCACAGGTTTCCAGAATCAAGCCTCAGTCATGTTGCCAGGCCACAGGGTTCCAGAATCAAACCGTTCTCATGTTCCCAGGCCACAGGGTTCCAGAACCCACCGATGTCATGTTCTCAGGCCACAGGGTTCCAGAATCAATCTTCAGTCATGTTCCCAGGCCACAGGGATCCAGAATCAAACCTCAGTCATGTTGCCAGGCCATAGGGTATCACCGTCACACCTCAGTCATATTCCCAGGCCACAGGATTCCAGAATCAAACCGATTTCATGTTCCCAGGCAACAGGGTACCGGAATCCAAACTGATGTCATGTTCCCAGGAAACAGGATTCCACAATCTAACATCAGTCATGTTCCCAGGCCAATGGTTTCCAGAATCAAACCTCAGTCATATTCCCAGGCCACATGGTTCCAGAATCAAACCTCAGTCGTGTTCCGAGGACACAGGGTTCCGGAATAAAACCTCAGTCATGTTCCGTGGACACAGGTTTCAAAAATAAAATCCCAATCATGTTCCCAGGCCACAGGGTTCCACAATTAAACCTCAGTCATATTCCCAGGCCAGAGGGTTCCACAATCAAACCTCAGTCCTGTTGCCAGGCCACGGTTCCACCATCAAGCTTCAGTCATGTTCCCAGGCCAGAGTGTTCCACAATCAAACCTAAGTCATCTTGCCAGGCCACAGGGTTCCACCATCAAACCTCAGTCCTGTTGCCAGGCCACAGGGTTCCACCATCAAGCCTCAGTCATGTTCCCAAGCCTGAGGGTTCCACAATCAAACCTCAATCACGTTGCCATGCCACAGGGTCCAACCATCAAACCTCAGTCATGTGCCCAGGAAACAGGGTTCCAGAATCAAACCAATGGCATGTTCCCACGCCACGGGTTTCCAGTATCAGATCTCAGTCATGTTCCCAGTGCACAGGGTTCCACCATCAAACCTCAGTCATGTGGCCAGTCCACATGTTTCTGCGATCACACCCCTGTCAAGTTCCCAGGCCACAGGGTTCCAGAATCAAGCCTCAGTCATGTTGCCAGGCCACAGGGTTCAAGAATCAAGCCTCAGTCATGTTGCCAGGCCACAGGATTCCAGAATCAAACAGTTCTCATGTTCCCAGGCCACAGGGTTCCAGAATCCACCGATGTCATGTTCCCAGGCGACAGGGTTCCAGAATAAATCCTCAGTTATGTTCCCAGGATACAGGGTTCTAGAATAAACCTCAGTAATATTCCCAGTACACAGGGCTCCAGACCCAAAGCTCAGTCACGATCCACGGGCCCAGTATTCCACAATCTAAACAGATGTCATTTGCCCAGGCCACAGTTTTCCAGAATCACGCCTCAGTCATATTCCCAGGCCACAGGGATCCAGAATCAAACCTCAGTCATGTTGCCAGGCCACAGGGTTCCACCATCAAACCTCATTCCTGTTTCCAGGCCACAGTGTTCCACCATCAAGCCTCAGTCATGTTTCCAAGCCTGAGGTTTCCACAATCAAACCACAATCATGTTGCCATGCCACAGGGTTCAACCATCAAACCTCAGTCATATGCCCAGGAAACAGGGTTCCAGAATCAAACCAATGGCATGTTCCCACACCACTTGTTCCAGTATCAGGCCTCAGTCATATTCCCAGTGCACAGGGTTCCACCATCAAACTTCAGTCATGTGGCTAGTGCACAGGTTTCTGTGATCAAACCCCAGTCAAGTTCCCAGGCCACAGGGTTCCAGAATCACACCTTTCTCATGTTCCCAGGCCACAGGGTTCCAGAATCCACCGATATCATGTTCCCAGGGCACAGGGTTCCAGAATCAATCTTCATTCATGTTCCCAGGCCACAGGGATCCAGAATCAAACCTCAGTCATGTTGGCAGGCCATAGGGTACCACCGTCACACCTCAGTCATATTTCCAGGCCACAGGTTTCCAGAATGAAACCGATTTCATGTTCCCAGGCAACAGGGTATCGGAATCCAAACCGATGTCATGTTCCCAGGCCACAGGATTCCACAATCTAACATCAGTCATGTTCCCAGGCCAATGCTTTCCAGAATCAAACCTCAGTCATATTCCCACTCCACATGGTTCCAGAATCAAGCCTCAGTCATATTGCCAGGCCACAGGGTTCCAGAATCAAACCGTTCTCATGTTCCCAGGCCACAGTGTTCCAGAATCCACCGATGTCATGTTCCCAGGCCACAGGGTTCCAAAATAAATCCTCAGTTATGTTCCCAGGATACAGGGTTCTAGAATAAACCTCAGTAATATTCCCAGTCCCCAGGGCTCCAGACCCAAAGCTCAGTCAGGTTCCAAGGGCCCAGTATTCCACAATCTAAACGTATGTCATATTCCCAGGCCACAGTTTTCCAGAATCACACCTCAGTCATGTTCCCAGGCCACAGGGATCCAGAATCAAACCTCAGTCATGTTGCCAGGCCACAGCGTTCCACCATCAAACCTCATTCCTGTTTCCAGGCCACAGTGTTCCACCATCAAGCCTCAGTCATGTTCCTAAGCCTGAGGTTTCCACAATCAAACATCAATCATGTTGCCATGCCACAGGGTTCAACCATCAAACCTCAGTCATATGCCCAGGAAACAGGGTTCCAGAATCAAACCAATGGCATATTCCCACACCACGGGGTTCCAGTATCAGGCCTCAGTCATATTCCCAGTGCACAGGGTTCCACCATCAAACCTCAGTCATGTGGCTAGTCCACAGGTTTCTGCGATCAAACCCCAGTCAAGTTCCCAGGCCACAGGGTTCCACAATCAAACCTCAGTCCTGTTGCCAGGCCACGGTTCCACCATCAAGCCTCAGTCATGTTCCCAGGCCAGAGTTTTCCACAATCAAACCTAAGTCATCTTGCCAGGCCACAGGGTTCCACCATCAAACCTCAGTCATGTGGCCAGTCTACAGGTTTCTGCGATCAAACCCCAGTCAAGTTCCCAGGCCACAGGTTTCCAGAATCAAGCCTCAGTCATGTTGCCATGCCACAGGGTTCCAGAATTAAGCCTCAGTCATATTGCCAGGCCACAGGGTTCCAGAATCCACCGATGTCATTTTCACAGGTCACAGGGTTCCAGAATCAAGCCTCAGTCTTGTTGCCAGGCCACAGGGTTCCAGAATCAAACCGTTCTTCTGTTCCCAGGCCACAGGTTTCCAGAATCCACCGATGTCATATTCCCAGGATACAGGGTTCCAGAATCAATCCTCAGTTATGTTCCCACGCTACAGGATTCTAGAATAAACCTCAGTCATGTTCCCAGTCCACAGGGTTCCAGACCCAAGGCTCAGTCAGGTTCCCAGGGCACAGTATTCCACAATCTAAATAGATGTCATGTTCCCTCACCACAGTTTTCCAGAATCACGCCTCAGTCATGTTCCCAGGCCACAGGGATCCAGAATCAAACCTCAGTCATGTTGTCAGGCCATAGGGTACCACCATCACAACTCAGTCATAATCTCAGGCCACAGGTTTCCAGAATCAAACGGATTTCCTCTTCCCAGGCAACAGGGTACCAGAATCCAAACCGATGTCATGTTCCCAGTCCAGAGCATTCCACAATCTAACATCAGTCATGTTCCCAGGCCAATGCTTTCCAGAATCAAACCTCAGTCATATTCCCAGGCCACATGGTTCCAGAATCAAACCTCATTCGTGTTCCGAGGACACAGGGTTCCGGAATAAAACTTCATTCACGTTCCATGGACACAGGTTTCAAAAATAAAATTCCAGTCATGTTCCCAGGCCACAGGGTTCCACAAATAAACCTCAGTCATATTCCCAGGCCAGAGGTTTCCACAATCAAACCTCAGTCCTGTTGCCAGGCCACGGTTCCACCATCAAGCCTCAGTCATGTTCCCAGGCAAGACTTTTCCACAATCAAACCTAAGTCATCTTGCCAGGCCACAGGGTTCCACCATCAAACCTCAGTCCTTTTGCCAGGCCACAGGGTTCCACCATCAAGCCTCAGTCATGTTCCCAAGTCTGTGGGTTCCACAATCAAACCTCAATCATGTTGCCATGCCACAGGGTTCAGCCATCAAACCTCAGTCCTATTCCCAGGAAACAGGGTTCCAGAATCAAACCAATGGCATGTTCCCACACCACGGTTTTCCAGTATCAGATCTCAGTCATGTTCCCAGTGCACAGGGTTCCACAATCAAACCTCAGTCATGTGGCCAGTCCACATGTTTCTGCGATCACACCCCTGTCAAGTTCCCAGGCCGCAGGGTTCCAGAATCATGCCTCATTCATATTGACAGGCCACAGGTTTCCAGAATCAAGCCTCAGTCATGTTGCCAGGCCACAGGGTTCCAGAATCAAACCGTTCTCATGTTCCGAGGCCACAGGGTTCCAGAATCCACCGATGTCATATTCCGTGGCCACAGTGTTCCAGAATCAATCCTCAGTTATGTACCCAGGCTACAGGGTTCTAGAATAAACCTCAGTCATGTTCCCAGTCCACAGGGTTCCAGACCCAAGGCTCAGTCAGGTTCCCAGGGCACAGTATTCCACAATCTAAATAGATGTCATGTTCCCTGGCCACAATTTTCCAGAATCATGCCTCAGTCATGTTCCCAGGCCACAGGGATCCAGAATCAAACCTTAGTCATGTTGCCAGGCCATAGGGTACCACCATAACAACTCAGTCATAATCTCAGGCCACAGGTTTCCAGAATAAAACCGATTTCATGTTCCCAGGCAACAAGGTACCAGAATCCAAACAGATGTCATGTTCCCAGGCCACAGGATTCCACAATCTAACATCAGTCATGTTCCCAGGCAAATGCTTTCCAGAATCAAACCTCAGTCATATTCCCACTCCACATGGTTCCAGAATCAAGCCTCAGTCATATTGTCAGGCCAGAGGGTTCCAGAATCAAACCGTTCTCATGTTCCCAGGCCACAGGGTTCCAGAATCCACTGATGTCATGGTCCCATGCAACAGGGTTTCAGAATCAATCCTCAGTCATGTTCCCAGGACACAGGGTTCCAGAATCAAGCCTCAGTCATGTTGCCAGGCCACAGGGTTCCAGAATCAAACCGTTCTCATGTTCTCAGGCCACAGGGTTCCAGAATCCACCGATGTCATGTTCCCAGGCCACAGGGTTTCAAAATAAATCCTCAGTTATGTTCCCAGGATACAGGGTTCCAGAATAAACCTCAGTAATATTCCCAGTCCACAGGGCTCCAGACCCAAAGCTCAGTCAGGTTCCAAGGGCCCAGTATTCCACAATCTAAACAGATGTCATGTTCCCAGGCCACAGTTTTCCAGAATCACGCCTCAGTCATGTTCCCAGGCCATAGGGATCCAGAATCAAACCTCAGTCATGTTGCCAGGCCACAGGGTTCCACCATCAAACCTCATTCCTGTTTCCAGGCCACAGTGTTCCACCATCAATCCTCAGTCATGTTCCTAAGCCTGAGGTTTCCACAATCAAACCTCAATCATGTTGCCATGCCACAGGATTCAACCATCAAACCTCAGTCATTTGCCCAGGAAACAGGGTTCCAGAATCAAACCAATGGCATGTTCCCACACCACGGGGTTCCAGTATCAGTCCTCAGTCATATTCCCAGTGCACAGGGTTCCACCATCAAACCTCAGTCATGTGGCTAGTCCACAGGTTTCTGCGATCAAACCCCAGTCAAGTTCCCAGGCCACAGGGTTCAACAATCAAACCTCAGTCCTGTTGCCAGGCCACGGTTCCACCATCAAGCCTCAGTCATGTTCCCAGGCCAGAGTTTTCCACAATCAAACCTAAGTCATCTTGCCAGGCCACAGGGTTCCACCATCAAACCTCAGTCCTGTTGCCAGGCTACAGGGTTCCACCATAAAGCCTCAGTCATGTTCCCAAGCCTGTGGGTTCCACAATCAAACCTCAATCATGTTGCCATGCCACAGGGCTCAGCCATCAAACCTCAGTCCTATTCCCAGGAAACAGGGTTCCAGAATCAAACCAATGGCATATTCCCACACCACGGGATTCCAGTATCAGGCCTCAGTCATATTCCCAGTGCACAGGGTTCCACCATCAAACCTCAGTCATGTGGCTAGTCCACAGGTTTCTGCGATCAAACCCCAGTCAAGTTCCCAGGCCACAGGGTTCCAGAATTAAGCCTCAGTCATGTTGCCAGGCCACAGGGTTCCAGAATCAAGCCTCAGTCATGTTGCCAGGCCACACGGTTCCAGAATCAAAGGGTTCTCATGTTCCCAGGCCACAGGGTTCCAGAATCCACCAATGTCATGTTCCCAGGCGCAGGGTTTCAGAATCAATCTTCTTTCATGTTCCCAGGCCACAGGGATCCAGAATCAAACCTCAGTCATGTTGGCAGGCCATAGGGTACCACCGTCACACCTCAGTCATATTTCCAGGCCACAGGTTTCCAGAATCAAACCGATTTCATGTTCCCAGGCAACAGGGTACCGGAATCCAAACCGATGTCATGTTCCCAGGCCACAGGATTCCACAATCTAACATCAGTCATGTTCCCAGGCCAATGCTTTCCAGAATCAAACCTCAGTCATATTTCCAGGCCACATGGTTCCAGAATGAAACCTCAGTCGTTTTCCGAGGACACAGGTTTCCGGAATAAAACCTCAGTCATGTTCCGTGGACACAGGTTTCAAAAATAAAATCCCAGTCATGTTCCCAGGCCACACGGTTCCACAATTAAACCTCAGTCATATTCCCAGGCCAGAGGGTTCCACAATCAAACCTCAGTCCTGTTGCCAGGCCACGTTTCCACCATCAAGCCTCAGTCATGTTCCCAGGCCAGAGTGTTCCACAATCAAACCTAACTCATCTTGCCAGGCCACAGGGTTCCACCATCAAACCTCAGTCCTTTTCCCAGGCCACAGGGTTCCACCATCAAGCCTCAGTCATGTTCCCAAGCCTGAGGGTTCCACAATCAAACCTCAATCATGTTGCCATGCCACAGGGTTCAACCATCAAACCTCAGTCATGTGCCCAGGAAACAGGGATCCAAAATCAAACCAATGGCATGTTCCCAGGCCACGAGGTTCCAGTATCAGACCTCAGTCATGTTCCCAGTGCACAGGGTTCCACCATCAATCCTCAGTCATGTGGCCAGTCTACAGGTTTCTGCGATCAAACCCCAGTCAAGTTCCCAGGCCACAGGGTTCCAGAATCAAGCCTCAGTCATTTTGCCAGGCCACAGGGTTCCAGAATCAAGCCTCAGTCATATTGCCAGGCCACAGGGTTCCAGAATCCACCGATGTCATTTTCCCAGGTCACAGGGTTCCAGAATCAAGCCTCAGTCATGTTCCCAGGCCACAGTGTTCCAGAATCAAGCCTCAGTCTTGTTGCCAGGCCACAGGATTCTAGAATAAACCTCAGTCATGTTCCCAGTCCACAGGGTTGCAGACCCAAGGCTCAGTCAGGTTCCCAGGGCACAGTATTCCACAATCTAAACAGATGTCATGTGTCCAGGCCACAGTTTTCCAGAATCACGCCTCAGTCATGTTCCCAGGCCACAGGGATCCAGAATCAAACCTCAGTCATGTTGCCAGGCCATAGGGTACCACCATCACAACTCAGTCATAATCTCAGGCCACAGGTTTCCAGAATCAAATGGATTTCCTGTTCCCAGGCAACAGGGTACCAGAATCCAAACCGATGTCATGTTCCCAGGCCAGAGCATTCCACAATCTAACATCAGTCATGTTCCCAGGCCAATGCTTTCAAGAATCAAACCTCAGTCATATTCCCAGGCCACATGGTTCCAGAATCAAGCCTCAGTCATATTGCCAGGCCACAGGGTTCCAGAATCAAACCGTTCTCATGTTCCCAGGCCACAGGTTTCCAGAATCCACTGATGTCATGGTCCCAGGCCACAGGGTTCCAGAATCAATCCTCAGTCATGTTCCCAGGACACAGGGATCCACAATCAAACCTCAGTCATGTGGCCAGTCCACAGGTTTCTGCTATCAAACCCCAGTCAAGTTCCCAGGACACAGGGTTCCAGAATCAAGCCTCAGTCATGTTGCCAGGCCACAGGTTTCCAGAATCAAGCCTCAGTCATGTTGCCAGGCCACAGGGTTCCAGAATCAAACCGTTCTCATGTTCCCAGGCCACAGGGTTCCAGAACCCACCGATGTCATGTTCTCAGACCACAGGGTTCCAGAATCAAACCTCAGTCATGTTGCCAGGCCATAGGGTATCACCGTCACACCTCAGTCATATTCCCAGGCCACAGGATTCCAGAATCAAACCAATTTCATGTTCCCAGGCAACAGGGTACCGGAATCCAAACTGATGTCATGTTCCCAGGACACAGGATTCCACAATCTAACATCAGTCATGTTCCCAGTCCAATGGTTTCCAGAATCAATCCTCAGTCATGTTCCCAGGCCACAGGGTTCCAGAATCAAGCCTCAGTCATGTTGCCAGGCCATAGCGTTCAAGAATCCACCGATGTCCTGTTCCCAGGCCACAGGTTAGAGAATCAATCCTCAGTTAGGTTCCCAGGCTACAGGGTTCTAGAATAAACCTCAGTCATATTCCCAGTCCACAGAGTTCCAGAACCAAGGCTCAGTCAGGTTCCCAGGGCACAGTATTCCACAATCTAAACAGATGTCATGTTCCCAGGCCACAGTTTTCCAGAATCACGCCTCAGTCATGTTCCCAGACCACAGGGATCCAAAATCAAACCTCAGTCATGTTGCCAGGACACAGGGTTCCACCATCAAACCTCATTCCTGTTTCCAGGCCACAGTGTTCCACCATCAAGCCTCAGTCATGTTCCCAAGCCTGAGGGTTCCACAATCAAACCTCAATCATGTTGCCATGCCACAGGGTTCAACCATCAAACCTCAGTCATATGCCCAGGAAACAGGGTTCCAGAATCAAACCAATGGCATGTTCCCACACCACGGGCTTCCAGTATCAGGCCTCAGTCATATTCCCAGTGCACAGGGTTCCACCATCAAACCTCAATCATGTGGCTAGTCCACAGGTTTCTGTGATCAAACCCCAGTCAAGTTTCCAGGCCACAGGATTCCAGAACTAAGCCTCAGTCATGTTGCCAGGCCACAGGGTTCCAGAATCAAGCCTCAGTCATGTTGCCAGGCCTCAGGGTTCCGGAATCCCACCGTTTTCATGTTCCCAGGCCACAGGGTTCCAGAATCCACCGATGTCATGTTCCCAGGCCACAGGGTTCCAGAATCAATCTTCATTCATGTTCCCAGGCCACAGGGATCCAGAATCAAACCTCAGTCATGTTGGCAGGCCATAGGGTACCACCGTCACACCTCAGTCATATTTCCAGGCCACAGGTTTCCAGAATCAAACCGATTTCATGTTCCCAGGCAACAGGGAACCAGAAGCCAAACCGATGTCATGTTCCCAGGCCACAGGATTCCACAATCTAACATCAGTCATGTTCCCAGGCCAATGCTTTCCAGAATCAAACCTCTGTCATATTCCCAGGCCACATGTTTCCAGAATGAAACCTCAGTCATTTTCCGAGGACACAGGTTTCCGGAATAAAACCTCAGTCATGTTCCGTGGACACAGGTTTCAAAAATAAAATCCCAGTCATGTACCCAGGCCACACGGTTTCACAATTAAACCTCAGTCATATTCCCAGGCCAGAGTGTTCCACAATCAAACCTAAGTCATCTTGCCAGGCCACAGGGTTCCACCATCAAACCTCAGTCCTGTTGCCAGGCCACAGGGTTCCACCATCAAGCCTCAGTCATGTTTCCAGGAAACAGGGTTCCAGAATCAAACCAATGGCATTTTCCCAAACCACGGGGTTCCAGAATGAAGCCTCAAACATGTTGCCAGGCCACAGGGTTCCAGAATGAAACCTCAGTCGTTTTCCGAGGACACAGGTTTCCGGAATAAAACCTCAGTCATGTTCCGTGGACACAGGTTTCAAAAATAAAATCCCAGTCGTGTTCCCAGTCCACAGGGTTCCACAATTAAACCTCAGTCATATTCCCAGGCCAGAGGGTTCCACAATGAAACCTAACTCATCTTGCCATGCCACAGGGTTCCACCATCAAAACTCAGTCCTGTTGCCAGGCCACAGGGTTCCACCATCAAACCTCAGTCCTTTTGCCAGGCCACAGGTTTCCACCATCAAGCCTCAGTCATGTTCCCAAGCCTGAGGGTTCCACAATCAAACTTCAATCATGTTGCCATGCCACAGGGTTCAACCATCAAACCTCAGTCATGTGCCCAGGACACAGGGTTCCAGAATCAAACCAATGGCATGTTCCCAGGCCACGAGGTTCCAGTATCAGACCTCAGTCATGTTCCCAGTGCACAGAGTTCCACCATCAAACCTCAGTCATGTGGCCAGTCTACAGGTTTCTGCGATCAAACCCCAGTCAATTTCCCAGGCCACAGGGTTCCAGAATCAAGCCTCAGTCTTGTTGCCAGGCCACAGGGTTCCAGAATCAAACCGTTCTCAATTTCCCAGGCCACAGGGTTCCAGAATCCACCGATGTAATGTTCCCAGGCCACAGGGTTCCAGAATCAATCCTCAGTTATGTTCCCAGGCTACAGGGTTCTAGAATAAACCTCAGTCATATTCCCAGTCCACAGAGTTCCAGAACCAAGGCTCAGTCAGGTTCCCAGGGCACAGTATTCCACAATCTAAACTGATGTCATGTTCCCAGGGCACAGTTTTCCAGAATCACGCCTCAGTCATGTTCCCAGACCACAGGGATCCAGAATAAAACCTCAGTAATGTTGCCAGGACACAGGGTTCCACCATCAATCCTCATTCCTATTTCCAGGCCACAGTGTTCCACCATTAAGCCTCAGTCATGTTCCCAAGCCTGAGGGTTCCACAATCAAACCTCAGGCATGTTGCCATGCCACAGGGTTCAACCATCAAACCTCAGTCATGTTCTCAGGAAACAGGTTTCCAGAATCAAACAAATGGCATGTTCCCACGCCACGGGGTTCCAGTATCAGGCCTCAGTAATGTTCCCAGTGCACAGGGTTCCACCATCAAACCTCAGTCATGTGGCCAGTCCACAGTTTTCTGCGATCAAACCCCAGTCAAGTTCCCAGGCCACAGGGTTCCAGAATCAAGCCTCAGTCATGTTGCCAGGCCACAGGGTTCCAGAATCAAGCCTCAGTCATGTTGCCAGGCCACAGGGTTCCAGAAGCAAAGGGTTCTCATGTTCCCAGGCCACAGGGTTCCAGAATCCACCGATGTCATGTTCCCAGGCGCAGGGTTCCGGAATCAATCTTCATTCATGTTCCCAGGCCACAGGGATCCAGAATCAAACCTCAGTCATGTTGCCAGGCCATAGGGTATCACCGTCACACCTCAGTCATATTTCCAGGCCACAGGTTTCCAGAATCAAACCGATTTCATGTTCCCAGGCAACAGGGTACCGGAATCCAAACCGCTGTCATGTTCCCAGGCCACAGGATTCCACAATCTAACATCAGTCATGTTCCCAGGCCAATGCTTTCAAGAATGAAACCTCAGTCATATTCCCAGGCCACATGGTTCCAGAATGAAACCTCAGTCGTTTTCCGAGGACACAGGTTTCCGGAATAAAACCTCAGTCATGTTCCGTGGACACAGGTTTCAAAAATAAAATCCCAGTCATGTTCCCAGGCCACAGGGTTCCACAATTAAACCTCAGTCATATTCCCAGGCCAGAGGGTTCCACAATCAAACCTAACTCATCTTGCCAGGCCACAGGGTTCCACCATCAAACCTCAGTCCTTTTGCCAGGCCACAGGGTTCCACCATCAAGCCTCAGTCATGTTCCCAAGTCTGTGGGTTCCACAATCAAACCTCAATCATGTTGCCATGCCACAGGGTTCAGCCATCAAACCTCAGTCATATTCCCAGGAAACAGGGTTCCAGAATCAAACCAATGGCATGTTCCCACACCACGGGCTTCCAGTATCAGGCCTCAGTCATATTCCCAGTGCACAGGGTTCCACCATCAAACCTCAGTCATGTGGCTAGTCCACAGGTTTCTGTGATCAAACCCCAGTGAAGTTTCCAGGCCACAGGATTCCAGAACTAAGCCTCAGTCATGTTGCCAGGCCACAGGGTTCCAGAATCAAGCCTCAGTCATGTTGCCAGGCCTCAGGGTTCCGGAATCCCACCGTTTTCATGTTCCCAGGCCACAGCGTTCCAGAATCCACCGATGTCATGTTCCCAGGCCACAGGGTTCTAGAATCAATCTTCATTCATGTTCCCAGGCCACAGGGATCCAGAATCAAACCTCAGTCATGTTGGCAGGCCATAGGGTACCACCGTCACACCTCAGTCATATTTCCAGGCCACAGGTTTCCAAAATCAAACCGATTTCATGTTCCCAGGCAACAGGGAACCAGAAGCCAAACCGATGTCATGTTCCCAGGCCACAGGATTCCACAATCTAACATCAGTCATGTTCCCAGGCCAATGCTTTCCAGAATCAAACCTCTGTCATATTCCCAGGCCACATGTTTCCAGAATGAAACCTCAGTCATTTTCCGAGGACACAGGTTTCCGGAATAAAACCTCAGTCATGTTCCGTGGACACAGGTTTCAAAAATAAAATCCCAGTCATGTACCCAGGCCACACGGTTTCACAATTAAACCTCAGTCATATTCCCAGGCCAGAGTGTTCCACAATCAAACCTAAGTCATCTTGCCAGGCCACAGGGTTCCACCATCAAACCTCAGTCCTGTTGCCAGGCCACAGGGTTCCACCATCAAGCCTCAGTCATGTTTCCAGGAAACAGGGTTCCAGAATCAAACCAATGGCATTTTCCCAAACCACGGGGTTCCAGAATCAAGCCTCAATCATGTTGCCAGGCCACAGGGTTCCAGAATCAAGCCTCAATCATGTTGCCAGGCCACACGGTTCCAGAATCAAAGGGTTCTCATGTTCCCAGGCCACAGGGTTCCAGAACCAAAGCTCAGTCAGGTTCCCAGGGCACAGTATTCCGCAATCTAAACTGATGTCATGTTCCCAGGCCACAGTTTTCCAGAATCACGCCTCAGTCATGTTCCCAGACCACAGGGATCCAGAATCAAGCCTCAGTCATGTTCCCAGGCCAGAGTGTTCCACATTCAAACCTAACTCATCTTGCCAGGCCACAGGGTTCCACCATCAAACCTCAGTCCTTTTGCCAGGCCACAGGGTTCCACCATCAAGCCTCAGTCATGTTCCCAAGCCTGAGGGTTCCACAATGAAACCTCAATCATGTTGCCATGCCACAGGGTTCAACCATCAAACCTCAGTCATGTGCCCAGGAAACAGTGATCCAAAATCAAACCAATGGCATGTTCCCAGGCCACGAGGTTCCAGTATCAGACCTCAGTCATGTTCCCAGTGCACAGGGTTCCACCATCAATCCTCAGTCATGTGGCCAGTCTACAGGTTTCTGCGATCAAACCCCAGTCAAGTTCCCAGGCCACAGGGTTCCAGAATCAAGCCTCAGTCATTTTGCCAGGCCACAGGGTTCCAGAATCAAGCCTGAGTCATATTGCCAGGCCACAGGGTTCCAGAATCCACCGATGTCATTTTCCCAGGTCACAGGGTTCCAGAATCAAGCCTCAGTCATGTTCCCAGGCCACAGCGTTCCAGAATCAAGCCTCAGTCTTGTTGCCAGGCCACAGGATTCTAGAATAAACCTCAGTCATGTTCCCAGTCCACAGGGTTCCAGACCCAAGGCTCCTTCAGGTTCCCAGGGCACAGTATTCCACAATCTAAATAGATGTCATGTTCCCTCGCCACAGTTTTCCAAAATCACGCCTCAGTCATGTTCCCAGGCCACAGGGATCCAGAATCAAACCTCAGTCATGTTGCCAGGCCATAGGGTACCACCATCACAACTCAGTCATAATCTCAGGCCACAGGTTTCCAGAATCAAATGGATTTCCTGTTCCCAGGCAACAGGGTACCAGAATCCAAACCGATGTCATGTTCCCAGGCCAGAGCATTCCACAATCTAACATCAGTCATGTTCCCAGGCCAATGCTTTCAAGAATCAAACCTCAGTCATATTCCCAGGCCACATGGTTCCAGAATCAAACCTCAGT
Organism: Balaenoptera acutorostrata; assembly: GCF_949987535.1. NCBI lineage: Eukaryota > Metazoa > Chordata > Mammalia > Artiodactyla > Balaenopteridae > Balaenoptera > Balaenoptera acutorostrata. The sequence goes on along the minus strand of NC_080076.1, from coordinate 31,573,139 downwards.
CGTGTTCCGAGGACACAGGGTTCCGGAATAAAACTTCAGTCATGTTCCGTGGACACAGGTTTCAAAAATAAAATTCCAGTCATGTTCCCAGGCCACAGGGTTCCACAAATAAACCTCAGTCATATTCCCAGGCCAGAGGGTTCCACAATCAAACCTCAGTCCTGTTGCCAGGCCACGGTTCCACCATCAAGCCTCAGTCATGTTCCCAGGCCAGAGTTTTCCACAATCAAACCTAAGTCATCTTGCCAGTCCACAGGGTTCCACCATCAAACCTCAGTCCTGTTGCCAGGCCACAGGGTTCCACCATCAAGCCTCAGTCATATTCCCAAGCCTGTGGGTTCCACAATCAAACCTCAATCATGTTGCCATGCCACAGGGTTCAGCCATCAAACCTCAGTCATATTCCCAGGAAACAGGGTTCCAGAATCAAACCAATGGCATGTTCCCACACCACGCTTTTCCAGTATCAGATCTCAGTCATGTTCCCAGTGCACAGGGTTCCACAATCAAACCTCAGTCATGTGGCCAGTCCACATGTTTCTGCGATCACACCCCTGTCAAGTTCCCAGGCCGCAGGGTTCCAGAATCAAGCCTCAGTCATATTGACAGGCCACAGGTTTCCAGAATCAAGCCTCAGTCATGTTGCCAGGCCACAGGGTTCCAGAATCAAACCGTTCTCATGTTCCGAGGCCACAGGGTTCCAGAATCCACCGATGTCATATTCCGTGGCCACAGTGTTCCAGAATCAATCCTCAGTTATGTACCCAGGCTACAGGGTTCTAGAATAAACCTCAGTCATGTTCCCAGTCCACAGGGTTCCAGACCCAAGGCTCAGTCAGGTTCCCAGGGCACAGTATTCCACAATCTAAATAGATGTCATGTTCCCTGGCCACAATTTTCCAGAATCATGCCTCAGTCATGTTCCCAGGCCACAGGGATCCAGAATCAAACCTTAGTCATGTTGCCAGGCCATAGGGTACCACCATAACAACTCAGTCATAATCTCAGGCCACAGGTTTCCAGAATAAAACCGATTTCATGTTCCCAGGCAACAAGGTACCAGAATCCAAACAGATGTCATGTTCCCAGGCCACAGGATTCCACAATCTAACATCAGTCATGTTCCCAGGCAAATGCTTTCCAGAATCAAACCTCAGTCATATTCCCACTCCACATGGTTCCAGAATCAAGCCTCAGTCATATTGTCAGGCCACAGGGTTCCAGAATCAAACCGTTCTCATGTTCCCAGGCCACAGGGTTCCAGAATCCACTGATGTCATGGTCCCATGCAACAGGGTTTCAGAATCAATCCTCAGTCATGTTCCCAGGCCACAGGGTTCCAGAATCAAGCCTCAGTCATGTTGCCAGGCCACAGGGTTCCAGAATCAAACCGTTCTCATGTTCTCAGGCCACAGGGTTCCAGAATCCACCGATGTCATGTTCCCAGGCCACAGGGTTTCAAAATAAATCCTCAGTTATGTTCCCAGGATACAGGGTTCCAGAATAAACCTCAGTAATATTCCCAGTCCACAGGGCTCCAGACCCAAAGCTCAGTCAGGTTCCAAGGGCCCAGTATTCCACAATCTAAACAGATGTCATGTTCCCAGGCCACAGTTTTCCAGAATCACGCCTCAGTCATGTTCCCAGGCCACAGGGATCCAGAATCAAACCTCAGTCATGTTGCCAGGCCACAGGGTTCCACCATCAAACCTCATTCCTGTTTCCAGGCCACAGTGTTCCACCATCAATCCTCAGTCATGTTCCTAAGCCTGAGGTTTCCACAATCAAACCTCAATCATGTTGCCATGCCACAGGATTCAACCATCAAACCTCAGTCATATGCCCAGGAAACAGGGTTCCAGAATCAAACCAATGGCATGTTCCCACACCACGGGGTTCCAGTATCAGTCCTCAGTCCTATTCCCAGTGCACAGGGTTCCACCATCAAACCTCAGTCATGTGGCTAGTCCACAGGTTTCTGCGATCAAACCCCAGTCAAGTTCCCAGGCCACAGGGTTCCACAATCAAACCTCAGTCCTGTTGCCAGGCCACGGTTCCACCATCAAGCCTCAGTCATGTTCCCAGGCCAGAGTTTTCCACAATCAAACCTAAGTCATCTTGCCAGGCCACAGGGTTCCACCATCAAACCTCAGTCCTGTTGCCAGGCTACAGGGTTCCACCATAAAGCCTCAGTCATGTTCCCAAGCCTGTGGGTTCCACAATCAAACCTCAATCATGTTGCCATGCCACAGGGCTCAGCCATCAAACCTCAGTCCTATTCCCAGGAAACAGGGTTCCAGAATCAAACCAATGGCATATTCCCACACCACGGGATTCCAGTATCAGGCCTCAGTCATATTCCCAGTGCACAGGGTTCCACCATCAAACCTCAGTCATGTGGCTAGTCCACAGGTTTCTGCGATCAAACCCCAGTCAAGTTCCCAGGCCACAGGGTTCCAGAATTAAGCCTCAGTCATGTTGCCAGGCCACAGGGTTCCAGAATCAAGCCTCAGTCATGTTGCCAGGCCACACGGTTCCAGAATCAAAGGGTTCTCATGTTCCCAGGCCACAGGGTTCCAGAATCCACCAATGTCATGTTCCCAGGCGCAGGGTTTCAGAATCAATCTTCTTTCATGTTCCCAGGCCCCAGGGATCCAGAATCAAACCTCAGTCATGTTGGCAGGCCATAGGGTACCACCGTCACACCTCAGTCATATTTCCAGGCCACAGGTTTCCAGAATCAAACCGATTTCATGTTCCCAGGCAACAGGGTACCGGAATCCAAACCGATGTCATGTTCCCAGGCCACAGGATTCCACAATCTAACATCAGTCATGTTCCCAGGCCAATGCTTTCCAGAATCAAACCTCAGTCATATTTCCAGGCCACATGGTTCCAGAATGAAACCTCAGTCGTTTTCCGAGGACACAGGTTTCCGGAATAAAACCTCAGTCATGTGGCCAGTCCACAAGTTTCTGCGATCAAACCCCAGTCAAGTTCCCAGGCCACAGGGTTCCAGAATCAAGCCTCAGTCATTTTGCCAGGCCACAGGGTTCCAGAATCAAGCCTGAGTCATATTGCCAGGCCACAGGGTTCCAGAATCCACCGATGTCATTTTCCCAGGTCACAGGGTTCCAGAATCAAGCCTCAGTCATGTTCCCAGGCCACAGCGTTCCAGAATCAAGCCTCAGTCTTGTTGCCAGGCCACAGGATTCTAGAATAAACCTCAGTCATGTTCCCAGTCCACAGGGTTGCAGACCCAAGGCTCAGTCAGGTTCCCAGGGCACAGTATTCCACAATCTAAATAGATGTCATGTTCCCTCGCCACAGTTTTCCAAAATCACGCCTCAGTCATGTTCCCAGGCCACAGGGATCCAGAATCAAACCTCAGTCATGTTGCCAGGCCATAGGGTACCACCATCACAACTCAGTCATAATCTCAGGCCACAGGTTTCCAGAATCAAATGGATTTCCTGTTCCCAGGCAACAGGGTACCAGAATCCAAACCAATGTCATGTTCCCAGGCCAGAGCATTCCACAATCTAACATCAGTCATGTTCCCAGGCCAATGCTTTCAAGAATCAAACCTCAGTCATATTCCCAGGCCACATGGTTCCAGAATCAAACCTCAGTCGTGTTCCGAGGACACAGGGTTCCGGAATAAAACTTCAGTCATGTTCCGTGGACACAGGTTTCAAAAATAAAATTCCAGTCATGTTCCCAGGCCACAGGGTTCCACAAATAAACCTCAGTCATATTCCCAGGCCAGAGGGTTCCACAATCAAACCTCAGTCCTGTTGCCAGGCCACGGTTCCACCATCAAGCCTCAGTCATGTTCCCAGGCCAGAGTTTTCCACAATCAAACCTAAGTCATCTTGCCAGGCCACAGGGTTCCACCATCAAACCTCAGTCCTGTTGCCAGGCCACAGGGTTCCACCATCAAGCCTCAGTCATATTCCCAAGCCTTTGGGTTCCACAATCAAACCTCAATCATGTTGCCATGCCACAGGGTTCAGCCATCAAACCTCAGTCATATTCCCAGGAAACAGGGTTCCAGAATCAAACCAATGGCATGTTCCCACACCACGCTTTTCCAGTATCAGATCTCAGTCATGTTCCCAGTGCACAGGGTTCCACAATCAAACCTCAGTCATGTGGCCAGTCCACATGTTTCTGCGATCACACCCCTGTCAAGTTCCCAGGCCGCAGGGTTCCAGAATCAAGCCTCAGTCATATTGACAGGCCACAGGTTTCCAGAATCAAGCCTCAGTCATGTTGCCAGGCCACAGGGTTCCAGAATCAAACCGTTCTCATGTTCCGAGGCCACAGGGTTCCAGAATCCACCGATGTCATATTCCGTGGCCACAGTGTTCCAGAATCAATCCTCAGTTATGTACCCAGGCTACAGGGTTCTAGAATAAACCTCAGTCATGTTCCCAGTCCACAGGGTTCCAGACCCAAGGCTCAGTCAGGTTCCCAGGGCACAGTATTTCACAATCTAAATAGATGTCATGTTCCCTCGCCACAGTTTTCCAAAATCACGCCTCAGTCATGTTCCCAGGCCACAGGGATCCAGAATCAAACCTCAGTCATGTTGCCAGGCCATAGGGTACCACCATCACAACTCAGTCATAATCTCAGGCCACAGGTTTCCAGAATCAAATGGATTTCCTGTTCCCAGGCAACAGGGTACCAGAATCCAAACCGATGTCATGTTCCCAGGCCAGAGCATTCCACAATCTAACATCAGTCATGTTCCCAGGCCAATGCTTTCAAGAATCAAACCTCAGTCATATTCCCACTCCACATGGTTCCAGAATCAAGCCTCAGTCATATTGTCAGGCCACAGGGTTCCAGAATCAAACCGTTCTCATGTTCCCAGGCCACAGGGTTCCAGAATCCACTGATGTCATGGTCCCATGCAACAGGGTTTCAAAATAAATCCTCAGTTATGTTCCCAGGATACTGGGTTCCAGAATAAACCTCAGTAATATTCCCAGTCCACAGGGCTCCAGACCCAAAGCTCAGTCAGGTTCCAAGGGCCCAGTATTCCACAATCTAAACAGATGTCATGTTCCCAGGCCACAGTTTTCCAGAATCACGCCTCAGTCATGTTCCCAGGCCACAGGGATCCAGAATCAAACCTCAGTCATGTTGCCAGGCCACAGGGTTCCACCATCAAACCTCATTCCTGTTTCCAGGCCACAGTGTTCCACCATCAATCCTCAGTCATGTTCCTAAGCCTGAGGTTTCCACAATCAAACCTCAATCATGTTGCCATGCCACAGGATTCAACCATCAAACCTCAGTCATATGCCCAGGAAACAGGGTTCCAGAATCAAACCAATGGCATGTTCCCACACCACGGGGTTCCAGTATCAGTCCTCAGTCATATTCCCAGTGCACAGGGTTCCACCATCAAACCTCAGTCATGTGGCTAGTCCACAGTTTTCTGCGATCAAACCCCAGTCAAGTTCCCAGGCCACAGGGTTCCACAATCAAACCTCAGTCCTGTTGCCAGGCCACGGTTCCACCATCAAGCCTCAGTCATGTTCCCAGGCCAGAGTTTTCCACAATCAAACCTAAGTCATCTTGCCAGGCCACAGGGTTCCACCATCAAACCTCAGTCCTGTTGCCAGGCTACAGGGTTCCACCATAAAGCCTCAGTCATGTTCCCAAGCCTGTGGGTTCCACAATCAAACCTCAATCATGTTGCCATGCCACAGGGCTCAGCCATCAAACCTCAGTCCTATTCCCAGGAAACAGGGTTCCAGAATCAAACCAATGGCATATTCCCACACCACGGGATTCCAGTATCAGGCCTCAGTCATATTCCCAGTGCACAGGGTTCCACCATCAAACCTCAGTCATGTGGCTAGTCCACAGGTTTCTGCGATCAAACCCCAGTCAAGTTCCCAGGCCACAGGGTTCCAGAATTAAGCCTCAGTCATGTTGCCAGGCCACAGGGTTCCAGAATCAAGCCTCAGTCATGTGGCCAGGCCACACGGTTCCAGAATCAAAGGGTTCTCATGTTCCCAGGCCACAGGGTTCCAGAATCCACCAATGTCATGTTCCCAGGCGCAGGGTTTCAGAATCAATCTTCTTTCATGTTCCCAGGCCACAGGGATCCAGAATCAAACCTCAGTCATGTTGGCAGGCCATAGGGTACCACCGTCACACCTCAGTCATATTTCCAGGCCACAGGTTTCCAGAATCAAACCGATTTCATGTTCCCAGGCAACAGGGTACCGGAATCCAAACCGATGTCATGTTCCCAGGCCACAGGATTCCACAATCTAACATCAGTCATGTTCCCAGGCCAATGCTTTCCAGAATCAAACCTCAGTCATATTTCCAGGCCACATGGTTCCAGAATGAAACCTCAGTCGTTTTCCGAGGACACAGGTTTCCGGAATAAAACCTCAGTCATGTTCCGTGGACACAGGTTTCAAAAATAAAATCCCAGTCATGTTCCCAGGCCACACGGTTCCACAATTAAACCTCAGTCATATTCCCAGGCCAGAGGGTTCCACAATCAAACCTCAGTCCTGTTGCCAGGCCACGGTTCCACCATCAAGCCTCAGTCATGTTCCCAGGCCAGAGTGTTCCACAATCAAACCTAACTCATCTTGCCAGGCCACAGGGTTCCACCATCAAACCTCAGTCCTTTTGCCAGGCCACAGGGTTCCACCATCAAGCCTCAGTCATGTTCCCAAGCCTGAGGGTTCCACAATCAAACCTCAATCATGTTGCCATGCCACAGGGTTCAACCATCAAACCTCAGTCATGTGCCCAGGAAACAGTGATCCAAAATCAAACCAATGGCATGTTTCCAGGCCACGAGGTTCCAGTATCAGACCTCAGTCATGTTCCCAGTGCACAGGGTTCCACCATCAATCCTCAGTCATGTGGCCAGTCTACAGGTTTCTGCGATCAAACCCCAGTCAAGTTCCCAGGCCACAGGGTTCCAGAATCAAGCCTCAGTCATTTTGCCAGGCCACAGGGTTCCAGAATCAAGCCTGAGTCATATTGCCAGGCCACAGGGTTCCAGAATCCACCGATGTCATTTTCCCAGGTCACAGGGTTCCAGAATCAAGCCTCAGTCATGTTCCCAGGCCACAGCGTTCCAGAATCAAGCCTCAGTCTTGTTGCCAGGCCACAGGATTCTAGAATAAACCTCAGTCATGTTCCCAGTCCACAGGGTTGCAGACCCAAGGCTCAGTCAGGTTCCCAGGGCACAGTATTCCACAATCTAAATAGATGTCATGTTCCCTCGCCACAGTTTTCCAAAATCACGCCTCAGTCATGTTCCCAGGCCACAGGGATCCAGAATCAAACCTCAGTCATGTTGCCAGGCCATAGGGTACCACCATCACAACTCAGTCATAATCTCAGGCCACAGGTTTCCAGAATCAAATGGATTTCCTGTTCCCAGGCAACAGGGTACCAGAATCCAAACCGATGTCATGTTCCCAGGCCAGAGCATTCCACAATCTAACATCAGTCATGTTCCCAGGCCAATGCTTTCAAGAATCAAACCTCAGTCATATTCCCACTCCACATGGTTCCAGAATCAAGCCTCAGTCATATTGTCAGGCCACAGGGTTCCAGAATCAAACCGTTCTCATGTTCCCAGGCCACAGGGTTCCAGAATCCACTGATGTCATGGTCCCATGCAACAGGGTTTCAAAATAAATCCTCAGTTATGTTCCCAGGATACTGGGTTCCAGAATAAACCTCAGTAATATTCCCAGTCCACAGGGCTCCAGACCCAAAGCTCAGTCAGGTTCCAAGGGCCCAGTATTCCACAATCTAAACAGATGTCATGTTCCCAGGCCACAGTTTTCCAGAATCACGCCTCAGTCATGTTCCCAGGCCACAGGGATCCAGAATCAAACCTCAGTCATGTTGCCAGGCCACAGGGTTCCACCATCAAACCTCATTCCTGTTTCCAGGCCACAGTGTTCCACCATCAATCCTCAGTCATGTTCCTAAGCCTGAGGTTTCCACAATCAAACCTCAATCATGTTGCCATGCCACAGGATTCAACCATCAAACCTCAGTCATATGCCCAGGAAACAGGGTTCCAGAATCAAACCAATGGCATGTTCCCACACCACGGGGTTCCAGTATCAGTCCTCAGTCATATTCCCAGTGCACAGGGTTCCACCATCAAACCTCAGTCATGTGGCTAGTCCACAGTTTTCTGCGATCAAACCCCAGTCAAGTTCCCAGGCCACAGGGTTCCACAATCAAACCTCAGTCCTGTTGCCAGGCCACGGTTCCACCATCAAGCCTCAGTCATGTTCCCAGGCCAGAGTTTTCCACAATCAAACCTAAGTCATCTTGCCAGGCCACAGGGTTCCACCATCAAACCTCAGTCCTGTTGCCAGGCTACAGGGTTCCACCATAAAGCCTCAGTCATGTTCCCAAGCCTGTGGGTTCCACAATCAAACCTCAATCATGTTGCCATGCCACAGGGCTCAGCCATCAAACCTCAGTCCTATTCCCAGGAAACAGGGTTCCAGAATCAAACCAATGGCATATTCCCACACCACGGGATTCCAGTATCAGGCCTCAGTCATATTCCCAGTGCACAGGGTTCCACCATCAAACCTCAGTCATGTGGCTAGTCCACAGGTTTCTGCGATCAAACCCCAGTCAAGTTCCCAGGCCACAGGGTTCCAGAATTAAGCCTCAGTCATGTTGCCAGGCCACAGGGTTCCAGAATCAAGCCTCAGTCATGTGGCCAGGCCACACGGTTCCAGAATCAAAGGGTTCTCATGTTCCCAGGCCACAGGGTTCCAGAATCCACCAATGTCATGTTCCCAGGCGCAGGGTTTCAGAATCAATCTTCTTTCATGTTCCCAGGCCACAGGGATCCAGAATCAAACCTCAGTCATGTTGGCAGGCCATAGGGTACCACCGTCACACCTCAGTCATATTTCCAGGCCCCAGGTTTCCAGAATCAAACCGATTTCATGTTCCCAGGCAACAGGGTACCGGAATCCAAACCGATGTCATGTTCCCAGGCCACAGGATTCCACAATCTAACATCAGTCATGTTCCCAGGCCAATGCTTTCCAGAATCAAACCTCAGTCATATTTCCAGGCCACATGGTTCCAGAATGAAACCTCAGTCGTTTTCCGAGGACACAGGTTTCCGGAATAAAACCTCAGTCATGTTCCGTGGACACAGGTTTCAAAAATAAAATCCCAGTCATGTTCCCAGGCCACACGGTTCCACAATTAAACCTCAGTCATATTCCCAGGCCAGAGGGTTCCACAATCAAACCTCAGTCCTGTTGCCAGGCCACGGTTCCACCATCAAGCCTCAGTCATGTTCCCAGGCCAGAGTGTTCCACAATCAAACCTAACTCATCTTGCCAGGCCACAGGGTTCCACCATCAAACCTCAGTCCTTTTGCCAGGCCACAGGGTTCCACCATCAAGCCTCAGTCATGTTCCCAAGCCTGAGGGTTCCACAATCAAACCTCAATCATGTTGCCATGCCACAGGGTTCAACCATCAAACCTCAGTCATGTGCCCAGGAAACAGTGATCCAAAATCAAACCAATGGCATGTTTCCAGGCCACGAGGTTCCAGTATCAGACCTCAGTCATGTTCCCAGTGCACAGGGTTCCACCATCAATCCTCAGTCATGTGGCCAGTCTACAGGTTTCTGCGATCAAACCCCAGTCAAGTTCCCAGGCCACAGGGTTCCAGAATCAAGCCTCAGTCATTTTGCCAGGCCACAGGGTTCCAGAATCAAGCCTGAGTCATATTGCCAGGCCACAGGGTTCCAGAATCCACCGATGTCATTTTCCCAGGTCACAGGGTTCCAGAATCAAGCCTCAGTCATGTTCCCAGGCCACAGCGTTCCAGAATCAAGCCTCAGTCTTGTTGCCAGGCCACAGGATTCTAGAATAAACCTCAGTCATGTTCCCAGTCCACAGGGTTGCAGACCCAAGGCTCAGTCAGGTTCCCAGGGCACAGTATTCCACAATCTAAATAGATGTCATGTTCCCTCGCCACAGTTTTCCAAAATCACGCCTCAGTCATGTTCCCAGGCCACAGGGATCCAGAATCAAACCTCAGTCATGTTGCCAGGCCATAGGGTACCACCATCACAACTCAGTCATAATCTCAGGCCACAGGTTTCCAGAATCAAATGGATTTCCTGTTCCCAGGCAACAGGGTACCAGAATCCAAACCGATGTCATGTTCCCAGGCCAGAGCATTCCACAATCTAACATCAGTCATGTTCCCAGGCCAATGCTTTCAAGAATCAAACCTCAGTCATATTCCCACTCCACATGGTTCCAGAATCAAGCCTCAGTCATATTGTCAGGCCACAGGGTTCCAGAATCAAACCGTTCTCATGTTCCCAGGCCACAGGGTTCCAGAATCCACTGATGTCATGGTCCCATGCAACAGGGTTTCAAAATAAATCCTCAGTTATGTTCCCAGGATACTGGGTTCCAGAATAAACCTCAGTAATATTCCCAGTCCACAGGGCTCCAGACCCAAAGCTCAGTCAGGTTCCAAGGGCCCAGTATTCCACAATCTAAACAGATGTCATGTTCCCAGGCCACAGTTTTCCAGAATCACGCCTCAGTCATGTTCCCAGGCCACAGGGATCCAGAATCAAACCTCAGTCATGTTGCCAGGCCACAGGGTTCCACCATCAAACCTCATTCCTGTTTCCAGGCCACAGTGTTCCACCATCAATCCTCAGTCATGTTCCTAAGCCTGAGGTTTCCACAATCAAATCTCAATCATGTTGCCATGCCACAGGATTCAACCATCAAACCTCAGTCATATGCCCAGGAAACAGGGTTCCAGAATCAAACCAATGGCATGTTCCCACACCACGGGGTTCCAGTATCAGTCCTCAGTCATATTCCCAGTGCACAGGGTTCCACCATCAAACCTCAGTCATGTGGCTAGTCCACAGTTTTCTGCGATCAAACCCCAGTCAAGTTCCCAGGCCACAGGGTTCCACAATCAAACCTCAGTCCTGTTGCCAGGCCACGGTTCCACCATCAAGCCTCAGTCATGTTCCCAGGCCAGAGTTTTCCACAATCAAACCTAAGTCATCTTGCCAGGCCACAGGGTTCCACCATCAAACCTCAGTCCTGTTGCCAGGCTACAGGGTTCCACCATAAAGCCTCAGTCATGTTCCCAAGCCTGTGGGTTCCACAATCAAACCTCAATCATGTTGCCATGCCACAGGGCTCAGCCATCAAACCTCAGTCCTATTCCCAGGAAACAGGGTTCCAGAATCAAACCAATGGCATATTCCCACACCACGGGATTCCAGTATCAGGCCTCAGTCATATTCCCAGTGCACAGGGTTCCACCATCAAACCTCAGTCATGTGGCTAGTCCACAGGTTTCTGCGATCAAACCCCAGTCAAGTTCCCAGGCCACAGGGTTCCAGAATTAAGCCTCAGTCATGTTGCCAGGCCACAGGGTTCCAGAATCAAGCCTCAGTCATGTGGCCAGGCCACACGGTTCCAGAATCAAAGGGTTCTCATGTTCCCAGGCCACAGGGTTCCAGAATCCACCAATGTCATGTTCCCAGGCGCAGGGTTTCAGAATCAATCTTCTTTCATGTTCCCAGGCCACAGGGATCCAGAATCAAACCTCAGTCATGTTGGCAGGCCATAGGGTACCACCGTCACACCTCAGTCATATTTCCAGGCCACAGGTTTCCAGAATCAAACCGATTTCATGTTCCCAGGCAACAGGGTACCGGAATCCAAACCGATGTCATGTTCCCAGGCCACAGGATTCCACAATCTAACATCAGTCATGTTCCCAGGCCAATGCTTTCCAGAATCAAACCTCAGTCATATTTCCAGGCCACATGGTTCCAGAATGAAACCTCAGTCGTTTTCCGAGGACACAGGTTTCCGGAATAAAACCTCAGTCATGTTCCGTGGACACAGGTTTCAAAAATAAAATCCCAGTCATGTTCCCAGGCCACACGGTTCCACAATTAAACCTCAGTCATATTCCCAGGCCAGAGGGTTCCACAATCAAACCTCAGTCCTGTTGCCAGGCCACGGTTCCACCATCAAGCCTCAGTCATGTTCCCAGGCCAGAGTGTTCCACAATCAAACCTAACTCATCTTGCCAGGCCACAGGGTTCCACCATCAAACCTCAGTCCTTTTGCCAGGCCACAGGGTTCCACCATCAAGCCTCAGTCATGTTCCCAAGCCTGAGGGTTCCACAATCAAACCTCAATCATGTTGCCATGCCACAGGGTTCAACCATCAAACCTCAGTCATGTGCCCAGGAAACAGTGATCCAAAATCAAACCAATGGCATGTTTCCAGGCCACGAGGTTCCAGTATCAGACCTCAGTCATGTTCCCAGTGCACAGGGTTCCACCATCAATCCTCAGTCATGTGGCCAGTCTACAGGTTTCTGCGATCAAACCCCAGTCAAGTTCCCAGGCCACAGGGTTCCAGAATCAAGCCTCAGTCATTTTGCCAGGCCACAGGGTTCCAGAATCAAGCCTGAGTCATATTGCCAGGCCACAGGGTTCCAGAATCCACCGATGTCATTTTCCCAGGTCACAGGGTTCCAGAATCAAGCCTCAGTCATGTTCCCAGGCCACAGCGTTCCAGAATCAAGCCTCAGTCTTGTTGCCAGGCCACAGGATTCTAGAATAAACCTCAGTCATGTTCCCAGTCCACAGGGTTGCAGACCCAAGGCTCAGTCAGGTTCCCAGGGCACAGTATTCCACAATCTAAATAGATGTCATGTTCCCTCGCCACAGTTTTCCAAAATCACGCCTCAGTCATGTTCCCAGGCCACAGGGATCCAGAATCAAACCTCAGTCATGTTGCCAGGCCATAGGGTACCACCATCACAACTCAGTCATAATCTCAGGCCACAGGTTTCCAGAATCAAATGGATTTCCTGTTCCCAGGCAACAGGGTACCAGAATCCAAACCGATGTCATGTTCCCAGGCCAGAGCATTCCACAATCTAACATCAGTCATGTTCCCAGGCCAATGCTTTCAAGAATCAAACCTCAGTCATATTCCCACTCCACATGGTTCCAGAATCAAGCCTCAGTCATATTGTCAGGCCACAGGGTTCCAGAATCAAACCGTTCTCATGTTCCCAGGCCACAGGGTTCCAGAATCCACTGATGTCATGGTCCCATGCAACAGGGTTTCAAAATAAATCCTCAGTTATGTTCCCAGGATACTGGGTTCCAGAATAAACCTCAGTAATATTCCCAGTCCACAGGGCTCCAGACCCAAAGCTCAGTCAGGTTCCAAGGGCCCAGTATTCCACAATCTAAACAGATGTCATGTTCCCAGGCCACAGTTTTCCAGAATCACGCCTCAGTCATGTTCCCAGGCCACAGGGATCCAGAATCAAACCTCAGTCATGTTGCCAGGCCACAGGGTTCCACCATCAAACCTCATTCCTGTTTCCAGGCCACAGTGTTCCACCATCAATCCTCAGTCATGTTCCTAAGCCTGAGGTTTCCACAATCAAACCTCAATCATGTTGCCATGCCACAGGATTCAACCATCAAACCTCAGTCATATGCCCAGGAAACAGGGTTCCAGAATCAAACCAATGGCATGTTCCCACACCACGGGGTTCCAGTATCAGTCCTCAGTCATATTCCCAGTGCACAGGGTTCCACCATCAAACCTCAGTCATGTGGCTAGTCCACAGTTTTCTGCGATCAAACCCCAGTCAAGTTCCCAGGCCACAGGGTTCCACAATCAAACCTCAGTCCTGTTGCCAGGCCACGGTTCCACCATCAAGCCTCAGTCATGTTCCCAGGCCAGAGTTTTCCACAATCAAACCTAAGTCATCTTGCCAGGCCACAGGGTTCCACCATCAAACCTCAGTCCTGTTGCCAGGCTACAGGGTTCCACCATAAAGCCTCAGTCATGTTCCCAAGCCTGTGGGTTCCACAATCAAACCTCAATCATGTTGCCATGCCACAGGGCTCAGCCATCAAACCTCAGTCCTATTCCCAGGAAACAGGGTTCCAGAATCAAACCAATGGCATATTCCCACACCACGGGATTCCAGTATCAGGCCTCAGTCATATTCCCAGTGCACAGGGTTCCACCATCAAACCTCAGTCATGTGGCTAGTCCACAGGTTTCTGCGATCAAACCCCAGTCAAGTTCCCAGGCCACAGGGTTCCAGAATTAAGCCTCAGTCATGTTGCCAGGCCACAGGGTTCCAGAATCAAGCCTCAGTCATGTGGCCAGGCCACACGGTTCCAGAATCAAAGGGTTCTCATGTTCCCAGGCCACAGGGTTCCAGAATCCACCAATGTCATGTTCCCAGGCGCAGGGTTTCAGAATCAATCTTCTTTCATGTTCCCAGGCCACAGGGATCCAGAATCAAACCTCAGTCATGTTGGCAGGCCATAGGGTACCACCGTCACACCTCAGTCATATTTCCAGGCCACAGGTTTCCAGAATCAAACCGATTTCATGTTCCCAGGCAACAGGGTACCGGAATCCAAACCGATGTCATGTTCCCAGGCCACAGGATTCCACAATCTAACATCAGTCATGTTCCCAGGCCAATGCTTTCCAGAATCAAACCTCAGTCATATTTCCAGGCCACATGGTTCCAGAATGAAACCTCAGTCGTTTTCCGAGGACACAGGTTTCCGGAATAAAACCTCAGTCATGTTCCGTGGACACAGGTTTCAAAAATAAAATCCCAGTCATGTTCCCAGGCCACACGGTTCCACAATTAAACCTCAGTCATATTCCCAGGCCAGAGGGTTCCACAATCAAACCTCAGTCCTGTTGCCAGGCCACGGTTCCACCATCAAGCCTCAGTCATGTTCCCAGGCCAGAGTGTTCCACAATCAAACCTAACTCATCTTGCCAGGCCACAGGGTTCCACCATCAAACCTCAGTCCTTTTGCCAGGCCACAGGGTTCCACCATCAAGCCTCAGTCATGTTCCCAAGCCTGAGGGTTCCACAATCAAACCTCAATCATGTTGCCATGCCACAGGGTTCAACCATCAAACCTCAGTCATGTGCCCAGGAAACAGTGATCCAAAATCAAACCAATGGCATGTTTCCAGGCCACGAGGTTCCAGTATCAGACCTCAGTCATGTTCCCAGTGCACAGGGTTCCACCATCAATCCTCAGTCATGTGGCCAGTCTACAGGTTTCTGCGATCAAACCCCAGTCAAGTTCCCAGGCCACAGGGTTCCAGAATCAAGCCTCAGTCATTTTGCCAGGCCACAGGGTTCCAGAATCAAGCCTGAGTCATATTGCCAGGCCACAGGGTTCCAGAATCCACCGATGTCATTTTCCCAGGTCACAGGGTTCCAGAATCAAGCCTCAGTCATGTTCCCAGGCCACAGCGTTCCAGAATCAAGCCTCAGTCTTGTTGCCAGGCCACAGGATTCTAGAATAAACCTCAGTCATGTTCCCAGTCCACAGGGTTGCAGACCCAAGGCTCAGTCAGGTTCCCAGGGCACAGTATTCCACAATCTAAATAGATGTCATGTTCCCTCGCCACAGTTTTCCAAAATCACGCCTCAGTCATGTTCCCAGGCCACAGGGATCCAGAATCAAACCTCAGTCATGTTGCCAGGCCATAGGGTACCACCATCACAACTCAGTCATAATCTCAGGCCACAGGTTTCCAGAATCAAATGGATTTCCTGTTCCCAGGCAACAGGGTACCAGAATCCAAACCGATGTCATGTTCCCAGGCCAGAGCATTCCACAATCTAACATCAGTCATGTTCCCAGGCCAATGCTTTCAAGAATCAAACCTCAGTCATATTCCCAGGCCACATGGTTCCAGAATCAAGCCTCAGTCATATTGCCAGGCCACAGGGTTCCAGAATCAAACCGTTCTCATGTTCCCAGGCCACAGGTTTCCAGAATCCACTGATGTCATGGTCCCAGGCCACAGGGTTCCAGAATCAATCCTCAGTCATGTTCCCAGGACACAGGGATCCACAATCACACCTCAGTCACATTCCCAGGCCACAGGTTTCCAGAGTGAAACCGATTTCCTGTCCACAGGCAACAGGGTACCAGAATCCAAACCGATGTCATGTTCCCAGGCCACAGGATTCCACAATGTAACATCAGTCATGTTCCCAGGCCAATGCTTCCCTGAATCAAACCTCAATCATATTCCCAGGCCACACGGTTCCAGAATCAAACCTCAGTCGTGTTCCGAGGACACAGGGTTCCGGAATAAAACCTCAGTCATGTTCCGTGCACGCAGGTTTCAAAAATAAAATACCAGTCATGTTCCCAGGCCAGAGGGTTCCACAATTAAACCTCACTCATATTCCCAGGCCAGAGGTTTCCACAATCAATCCTAAGTCATCTTGACAGGCCACAGTATTCCACCATAAAACCTCAGTCATGTGACCATGAAACAGGGTTCCAGAATAAAACCAATGGCATGTTCCCACGCCACGGGGTTCCAGTATCAGTCCTCAGTCATGTTCCCAGTGCACAGGGTTCCACCATCAAACCTCAGTCATGTGGCCAGTCCACAGGTTTCTGCTATCAAACCCCAGTCAAGTTCCCAGGCCACAGGGTTCCAGAATCAAGCCTCAGTCATGTTGCCAGGCCACAGGTTTCCAGAATCAAGCCTCAGTCATTTTGCCAGGCCACAGGGTTCCAGAATCAAACCGTTCTCATGTTCCCAGGCCACAGGGTTCCAGAACCCACCGATGTCATGTTCTCAGGCCACAGGGTTCCAGAATCAATCTTCAGTCATGTTCCCAGGCCACAGGGATCCAGAATCAAACCTCAGTCATGTTGCCAGGCCATAGTGTATCACCGTCACACCTCAGTCATATTCCCAGGCCACAGGATTCCAGAATCAAACCGATTTCATGTTCCCAGGCAACAGGGTACCGGAATCCAAACTGATGTCATGTTCCCAGGACACAGGATTCCACAATCTAACATCAGTCATGTTCCCAGGCCAATGGTTTCCAGAATCAAACCTCAGTCATATTCCCAGGCCACATGGTTCCAGAATCAAACCTCAGTCGTGTTCCGAGGACACAGGGTTCCGGAATAAAACCTCAGTCATGTTCCGTGGACACAGGTTTCAAAAATAAAATCCCAATCATGTTCCCAGGCCACAGGGTTCCACAATTAAACCTCAGTCATATTCCCAGGCCAGAGGGTTCCACAATCAAACCTCAGTCCTGTTGCCAGGCCACGGTTCCACCATCAAGCTTCAGTCATGTTCCCAGGCCAGAGTGTTCTACAATCAAACCTAAGTCATCTTGCCAGGCCACAGGGTTCCACCATCAAACCTCAGTCCTGTTGCCAGGCCACAGGGTTCCACCATCAAGCCTCAGTCATGTTCCCAAGCCTGAGGGTTCCACAATCAAACCTCAATCACGTTGCCATGCCACAGGGTTCAACCATCAAACCTCAGTCATGTGCCCAGGAAACAGGGTTCCAGAATCAAACCAATGGCATGTTCCCACGCCACGGGGTTCCAGTATCAGGCCTCAGTCATGTTCCCAGTGCACAGGGTTCCACCATGAAACCTCAGTCATGTGGCCAGTCCACAGGTTTCTGCGATCACACCGCTGTCAAGTTCCCAGGCCACAGGATTCCAGAATCAAGCCTCAGTCATGTTGCCAGGCCACAGGGTTCCAGAATCAAGCCTCAGTCAGGTTGCCAGGCCACAGGGTTCCAGAATCAAACCGTTCTCATGTTTCCAGGCCACAGGATTACACAATCTAACATCAGTCATGTTCCCAGGCCTCAGGGTTCCAGAATCAATCTTCCGTCATGTTCCCAGGCCACAGAGATCCAGAATCAAACCTCAGTCATGTTGCCAGGCCATAGGGTACCACCGTCAGACCACAGTCATATTCCCAGGCCACAGGATTCCAGAATCAAACCGATTTCATGTTCCCAGGCAACATGTACCAAAATCCAAACCGATGTCATGTTCCCAGGCCACAGGATTCCACAATCTAACCTCAGTCATGTTCCCAGGCCAATGGTTTCCAGAATCAAACCTCAGTCGTGTTCCGAGGACACAGGGTTCCAGCATAAAACCTCAGTCATGTTCCGTGGACACAGGTTTAAAAAATAAAATCCCAGTCATGTTCCCAGGCCACAGGGTTCCACAATCAAACCTCAGTCCTCTTGCCAGGCCACGGTTCCACCATCAAGACTCAGTCATGTTCCCAGGCCAGAGTGTTCCACAATCAAACCTAAGTCATCTTGCCATGCCACAGGGTTCAACCATCAAACCTCAGTCATGTTCTCAGGAAACAAGGTTCCAGAATCAATACAATGGCATGTTCCCACGCCACGGGGTTCCAGTATTAGGCCTCAGTCATGTTCCCAGTGCACAGGGTTCCACCATCAAACCTCAGTCATGTGGCTAGTCCACAGGTTTCTGTGATCAAACCCCAGTCAAGTTTCCAGGCCACAGGGTTCCAGAATCAAGCCTCAGTCATGCTGCCAGTCCACAGGGTTCCAGAATCAAGCCTCAGTCATGTTGCCAGGCCACAGGTTTCCAAAATCAAACCGTTCTCATGTTCCCAGGCCACAGGGTTCCAGAATCCACCGATGTCATTTTCCCAGGCCACAGTTTTCCAGAATCAATCCTCAGTTATGTTCCCAGGCTACAGGGTTCTAGAATAAACCTCAGTCATGTTCCCAGTCCACAGGGTTCCAGACCCGAGGCTCAGTCTGGTTCCGAGGGCACAGTATTCCACAATCTAAACAGATGTCATGTTCCCTGGCCACAGTTTTCCAGAATCACGCCTCAGTCATGTTCCCAGGCCACAGGGATCCAGAATCAAACCTCAGTCATGTTGCCAGGCCATAGGGTACCACCATAAAAACTCAGTCATAATCTCAGGCCACAGGTTTCCAGAATAAAACCGATTTCATGTTACCAGGCAACAAGGTACCAGAGTCCAAACAGATGTCATGTTCCCAGGACACAGGATTCCACAATCTAACATCAGTCATGTTCCCAGGCAAATGCTTTCCAGAATCAAACCTCAGTCATATTCCCAGGCCACATGGTTCCAGAATCAAGCCTCAGTCATATTTCCAGGCCACAGGGTTCCAGAATCAAACCGTTCTCATGTCCCCAGGCCACAGGTTTCCAGAATCCACTGATGTCATGGTCCCAGGCCACAGGGTTCCAGAATCAATCCTCAGTCATGTTCCCAGGCCACAGGGTTCCAGAATCAAGCCTCAGTCATGTTGCCAGGCCATAGGGTTCAAGAATCCACCGATGTCCTGTTCCCAGGCCACAGGTTAGAGAATCAATCCTCAGTTAGGTTCCCAGGCTACAGGGTTCTAGAATAAACCTCAGTCATATTCCCAGTCCACAGAGTTCCAGAACCAAGGCTCAGTCAGGTTCCCAGGGCACAGTATTCCACAATCTAAACAGATGTCATGTTCCCAGGCCACAGTTTTCCAGAATCACGCCTCAGTCATGTTCCCAGACCACAGGGATCCAAAATCAAACCTCAGTCATGTTGCCAGGACACAGGGTTCCAACATCAAACCTCATTCCTGTTTCCAGGCCACAGTGTTCCACCATCAAGCCTCAGTCATGTTCCCAAGCCTGAGGGTTCCACAATCAAACCTCAATCATGTCGCCATGCCACAGGGTTCAACCATCAAACCTCAGTCATATGCCCAGGAAACAGGGTTCCAGAATCAAACCAATGGCATGTTCCCACACCACGGGCTTCCAGTATCAGGCCTCAGTCATATTCCCAGTGCACAGGGTTCCACCATCAAACCTCAGTCATGTGGCTAGTCCACAGGTTTCTGTGATCAAACCCCAGTCAAGTTTCCAGGCCACAGGATTCCAGAACTAAGCCTCAGTCATGTTGCCAGGCCACAGGGTTCCAGAATCAAGCCTCAGTCATGTTGCCAGGCCTCAGGGTTCCGGAATCCCACCGTTTTCATGTTCCCAGGCCACAGGGTTCCAGAATCCACCGATGTCATGTTCCCAGGCCACAGGGTTCCAGAATCAATCTTCATTCATGTTCCCAGGCCACAGGGATCCAGAATCAAACCTCAGTCATGTTGGCAGGCCATAGGGTACCACCGTCACACCTCAGTCATATTTCCAGGCCACAGGTTTCCAGAATCAAACCGATTTCATGTTCCCAGGCAACAGGGAACCAGAAGCCAAACCGATGTCATGTTCCCAGGCCCCAGGATTCCACAATCTAACATCAGTCAGGTTCCCAGGCCAATGCTTTCCAGAATCAAACCTCTGTCATATTCCCAGGCCACATGTTTCCAGAATGAAACCTCAGTCATTTTCCGAGGACACAGGTTTCCGGAATAAAACCTCAGTCATGTTCCGTGGACACAGGTTTCAAAAATAAAATCCCAGTCATGTACCCAGGCCACACGGTTTCACAATTAAACCTCAGTCATATTCCCAGGCCAGAGTGTTCCACAATCAAACCTAAGTCATCTTGCCAGGCCACAGGGTTCCACCATCAAACCTCAGTCCTGTTGCCAGGCCACAGGGTTCCACCATCAAGCCTCAGTCATGTTTCCAGGAAACAGGGTTCCAGAATCAAACCAATGGCATTTTCCCAAACCACGGGGTTACAGAATCAAGCCTCAATCATGTTGCCAGGCCACAGGGTTCCAGAATTAAGCCTCAATCATGTTGCCAGGCCACAGGGCTCCAGAATCAAGCCTCAGTCATGTTGCCAGGCCACAGGGTTCCAGAATCAAACCGTTCTCATGTTCCCAGGCCACAGGGTTCCAGAATCCACCGATGTAATGTTCCCAGGCCACAGGGTTCCAGAATCAATCCTCAGTTATGTTCCCAGGCTACAGGGTTCTAGAATAAACCTCAGTCATATTCCCAGTCCACAGAGTTCCAGAACCAAGGCTCAGTCAGGTTCCCAGGGCACAGTATTCCACAATCTAAACTGATGTCATGTTCCCAGGCCACAGTTTTCCAGAATCACGCCTCAGTCATGTTCCCAGACCACAGGGATCCAGAATCAAACCTCAGTCATGTTGCCAGGACACAGGGTTCCACCATCAATCCTCATTCCTATTTCCAGGCCACAGTGTTCCACCATTAAGCCTCAGTCATGTTCCCAAACCTGAGGGTTCCACAATCAAACCTCAGTCATGTTGCCATGCCACAGGGTTCAACCATCAAACCTCAGTCATGTTCTCAGGAAACAGGTTTCCAGAATCAAACAAATGGCATGTTCCCACGCCACGGGGTTCCAGTATCAGGCCTCAGTCATGTTCCCAGTGCACAGGGTTCCACCATCAAACCTCAGTCATGTGGCCAGTCCACAGATTTCTGCGATGAAACCCCAGTCAAGTTCCCAGGCCACAGGGTTCCAGAATCAAGCCTCAGTCATGTTCCCAGGCCACAGGGTTCCAGAATCAAGCCTCAGTCCTGTTGCCAGGCCACAGGGTTCCAGAATCAAAGGGTTCTCATGTTCCCTGGCCACAGGGTTCCAGAATCAAACCTCAGTCATGTTGGCAGGCCATAGGGTATCACCGTCACACCTCAGTCATATTTCCAGGCCACAGGTTTCCAGAATCAAACCGATTTTATGTTCCCAGGCAACAGGGTACTGGAATCCAAACCGCTGTCATGTTCCCAGGCCACAGGATTCCACAATCTAACATCAGTCATGTTCCCAGGCCAATGCTTTCAAGAATCAAACCTCAGTCATATTCCCAGGCCACATGGTTCCAGAATGAAACCTCAGTCTTTTTCCGAGGACACAGGTTTCCGGAATAAAACCTCAGTCATGTTCCGTGGACACAGGTTTCAAAAATAAAATCCCAGTCATGTTCCCAGTCCACAGGGTTCCACAATTAAACCTCAGTCATATTCCCAGGCCAGAGGGTTCCACAATGAAACCTAACTCATCTTGCCATGCCACAGGGTTCCACCATCAAAACTCAGTCCTGTTGCCAGGCCACAGTGTTCCACCATCAAACCTCAGTCCTGTTGCCAGGCCACAGGGTTCCACCATCAAGCCTCAGTCATGTTCCCAAGCCTGAGGTTTCCACAATCAAACCTCAATCATGTTGCCATGCCACAGGATTCAACCATCAAACCTCAGTCATATGCCCAGGAAACAGGCTTCCAGAATCAAACCAATGGCATGTTCCCACACCACGGGGTTCCAGTATCAGTCCTCAGTCATATTCC
Source organism: Balaenoptera acutorostrata (assembly GCF_949987535.1). Taxonomy (NCBI): domain Eukaryota; kingdom Metazoa; phylum Chordata; class Mammalia; order Artiodactyla; family Balaenopteridae; genus Balaenoptera; species Balaenoptera acutorostrata. Next base: position 31,550,931 of record NC_080076.1, on the reverse strand, counting down.
CAGTGCACAGGGTTCCACCATCAAACCTCAGTCATGTGGCTAGTCCACAGGTTTCTGCGATCAAACCCCAGTCAAGTTCCCAGGCCACAGGGTTCCACAATCAAACCTCAGTCCTGTTGCCAGGCCACGGTTCCACCATCAAGCCTCAGTCATGTTCCCAGGCCAGAGTTTTCCACAATCAAACCTAAGTCATCTTGCCAGGCCACAGGGTTCCACCATCAAACCTCAGTCCTGTTGCCAGGCTACAGGGTTCCACCATAAAGCCTCAGTCATGTTCCCAAGCCTGTGGGTTCCACAATCAAACCTCAATCATGTTGCCATGCCACAGGGCTCAGCCATCAAACCTCAGTCCTATTCCCAGGAAACAGGGTTCCAGAATCAAACCAATGGCATGTTCCCACGCCACGGGTTTCCAGTATCAGATCTCAGTCATGTTCCCAGTGCACAGGGTTCCACCATCAAACCTCAGTCATGTGGCCAGTCCACATGTTTCTGCGATCACACCCCTGTCAAGTTCCCAGGCCGCAGGGTTCCAGAATCAAGCCTCAGTCATATTGACAGGCCACAGGTTTCCAGAATCAAGCCTCAGTCATGTTGCCAGGCCACAGGGTTCCAGAATCAAACCGTTCTCATGTTCCGAGGCCACAGGGTTCCAGAATCCACCGATGTCATATTCCGTGGCCACAGTGTTCCAGAATCAATCCTCAGTTATGTACCCAGGCTACAGGGTTCTAGAATAAACCTCAGTCATGTTCCCAGTCCACAGGGTTCCAGACCCAAGGCTCAGTCAGGTTCCCAGGGCACAGTATTCCACAATCTAAATAGATGTCATGTTCCCTGGCCACAATTTTCCAGAATCATGCCTCAGTCATGTTCCCAGGCCACAGGGATCCAGAATCAAACCTTAGTCATGTTGCCAGGCCATAGGGTACCACCATAACAACTCAGTCATAATCTCAGGCCACAGGTTTCCAGAATAAAACCGATTTCATGTTCCCAGGCAACAAGGTACCAGAATCCAAACAGATGTCATGTTCCCAGGCCACAGGATTCCACAATCTAACATCAGTCATGTTCCCAGGCAAATGCTTTCCAGAATCAAACCTCAGTCATATTCCCACTCCACATGGTTCCAGAATCAAGCCTCAGTCATATTGTCAGGCCACAGGGTTCCAGAATCAAACCGTTCTCATGTTCCCAGGCCACAGGGTTCCAGAATCCACTGATGTCATGGTCCCATGCAACAGGGTTTCAGAATCAATCCTCAGTCATGTTCCCAGGCCACAGGGTTCCAGAATCAAGCCTCAGTCATGTTGCCAGGCCACAGGGTTCCAGAATCAAACCGTTCTCATGTTCTCAGGCCACAGGGTTCCAGAATCCACCGATGTCATGTTCCCAGGCCACAGGGTTTCAAAATAAATCCTCAGTTATGTTCCCAGGATACAGGGTTCCAGAATAAACCTCAGTAATATTCCCAGTCAACAGGGCTCCAGACACAAAGCTCAGTCAGGTTCCAAGGGCCCAGTATTCCAAAATCTAAACAGATGTCATGTTCCCAGGCCACAGTTTTCCAGAATCACGCCTCAGTCATGTTCCCAGGCCACAGGGATCCAGAATCAAACCTCTGTCATGTTGCCAGGCCACAGGGTTCCACCATCAAACCTCATTCCTGTTTCCAGGCCACAGTGTTCCACCATCAATCCTCAGTCATGTTCCTAAGCCTGAGGTTTCCACAATCAAACCTCAATCATGTTGCCATGCCACAGGATTCAACCATCAAACCTCAGTCATATGCCCAGGAAACAGGGTTCCAGAATCAAACCAATGGCATGTTCCCACACCACGGGGTTCCAGTATCAGTCCTCAGTCATATTCCCAGTGCACAGGGTTCCACCATCAAACCTCAGTCATGTGGCTAGTCAACAGGTTTCTGCGATCAAACCCCAGTCAAGTTCCCAGGCCACAGGGTTCCACAATCAAACCTCAGTCCTGTTGCCAGGCCACGGTTCCACCATCAAGCCTCAGTCATGTTCCCAGGCCAGAGTTTTCCACAATCAAACCTAAGTCATCTTGCCAGGCCACAGGGTTCCACCATCAAACCTCAGTCATGTTCCCAAGCCTGTGGGTTCCACAATCAAACCTCAATCATGTTGCCATGCCACAGGGCTCAGTCATCAAACCTCAGTCATATTCCCAGGAAACAGGGTTCCAGAATCAAACCAATGGCATATTCCCACACCACGGGATTCCAGTATCTGGCCTCAGTCATATTCCCAGTGCACAGGGTTCCACCATCAAACCTCAGTCATGTGGCTAGTCCACAGGTTTCTGCGATCAAACCCCAGTCAAGTTCCCAGGCCACAGTGTTCCAGAATTAAGCCTCAGTCATGTTGCCAGGCCACACGGTTCCAGAATCAAAGGGTTCTCATGTTCCCAGGCCACAGGGTTCCAGAATCCACCAATGTCATGTTCCCAGGCGCAGGGTTTCAGAATCAATCTTCTTTCATGTTCCCAGGCCACAGGGATCCAGAATCAAACCTCAGTCATGTTGGCAGGCCATAGGGTACCACCGTCACACCTCAGTCATATTTCCAGGCCACAGGTTTCCAGAATCAAACCGATTTCATGTTCCCAGGCAACAGGGTACCGGAATCCAAACCGATGTCATGTTCCCAGGCCACAGGATTCCACAATCTAACATCAGTCATGTTCCCAGGCCAATGCTTTCCAGAATCAAACCTCAGTCATATTTCCAGGCCACATGGTTCCAGAATGAAACCTCAGTCGTTTTCCGAGGACACAGGTTTCCGGAATAAAACCTCAGTCATGTTCCGTGGACACAGGTTTCAAAAATAAAATCCCAGTCATGTTCCCAGGCCACACGGTTCCACAATTAAACCTCAGTCATATTCCCAGGCCAGAGGGTTCCACAATCAAACCTCAGTCCTGTTGCCAGGCCACGGTTCCACCATCAAGCCTCAGTCATGTTCCCAGGCCAGAGTGTTCCACAATCAAACCTAACTCATCTTGCCAGGCCACAGGGTTCCACCATCAAACCTCAGTCCTTTTGCCAGGCCACAGGGTTCCACCATCAAGCCTCAGTCATGTTCCCAATCCTGAGGGTTCCACAATCAAACCTCAATCATGTTGCCATGCCACAGGGTTCAACCATCAAACCTCAGTCATGTGCCCAGGAAACAGGGATCCAAAATCAAACCAATGGCATGTTCCCAGGCCACGAGGTTCCAGTATCAGACCTCAGTCATGTTCCCAGTGCACAGGGTTCCACCATCAATCCTCAGTCATGTGGCCAGTCTACAGGTTTCTGCGATCAAACGCCAGTCAAGTTCCCAGGCCACAGGGTTCCAGAATCAAGCCTCAGTCATTTTGCCAGGCCACAGGGTTCCAGAATCAAGCCTCAGTCATGTTCCCAGGCCACAGCGTTCCAGAATCAAGCCTCAGTCTTGTTGCCAGGCCACAGGATTCTAGAATAAACCTCAGTCATGTTCCCAGTCCACAGGGTTGCAGACCCAAGGCTCAGTCAGGTTCCCAGGGCACAGTATTCCACAATCTAAATAGATGTCATGTTCCCTCGCCACAGTTTTCCAAAATCACGCCTCAGTCATGTTCCCAGGCCACAGGGATCCAGAATCAAACCTCAGTCATGTTGCCAGGCTATAGGGTACCACCATGACAACTCAGTCATAATCTCAGGCCACAGGTTTCCAGAATCAAATGGATTTCCTGTTCCCAGGCAACAGGGTACCAGAATCCAAACCGATGTCATGTTCCCAGGCCAGAGCATTCCACAATCTAACATCAGTCATGTTCCCAGGCCAATGCTTTCAAGAATCAAACCTCAGTCATATTCCCAGGCCACATGGTTCCAGAATCAAACCTCAGTCGTGTTCCGAGGACACAGGGTTCCGGAATAAAACTTCAGTCATGTTCCGTGGACACAGGTTTCAAAAATAAAATTCCAGTCATGTTCCCAGGCCACAGGGTTCCACAAATAAACCTCAGTCATATTCCCAGGCCAGAGGGTTCCACAATCAAACCTCAGTCCTGTTGCCAGGCCACGGTTCCACCATCAAGCCTCAGTCATGTTCCCAGGCCAGAGTTTTCCACAATCAAACCTAAGTCATCTTGCCAGGCCACAGGGTTCCACCATCAAACCTCAGTCCTGTTGCCAGGCCACAGGGTTCCACCATCAAGCCTCAGTCATATTCCCAAGCCTGTGGGTTCCACAATCAAACCTCAATCATGTTGCCATGCCACAGGGTTCACCCATCAAACCTAAGTCATATTCCCAGGAAACAGGGTTCCAGAATCAAACCAATGGCAAGTTCCCACACCACGGGGTTCCAGTATCAGGCCTCAGTCATATTCCTAGTGCACAGGGTTCCACCATCAAACCTCAGTCATGTGGCTAGTCCACAGTTTTCTGTGATCAAACCCCAGTCAAGTTCCCAGGCCACAGGGTTCCAGAATTAAGCCTCAGTCATGTTGCCAGGCCACAGGTTTCCAGAATCAAGCCTCAGTCATGTTGCCAGGCCACAGGGTTCCAGAATCACACTTTTCTCATGTTCCCAGGCCATAGGTTCCAGAATCCACCGATGTCATGTTCCCAGGCCACAGGATTCCACAATCAATCTTCATTCATGTTCCCAGGCCACAGGGATCCAGTATCAAACCCCAGTCATGTTGGCAGGCCATAGGGTACCACCGTCACACCTCAGTCATATTTCCAGGCCACAGGTTTCCAGAATCAAACCGATTTCATGTTCCCAGGCAACAGGGTACCGGAATCCAAACCGATGTCATGTTCCCAGGACACATGATTCCACAGTCTAACATCAGTCATGTTCCCAGGCCAATGCTTTCCAAAATCATACCTCAGTCATATTCCCAGGCCACATGGTTCCAGAATCAAACCTCAGTCGTTTTCCGAGGACACAGGTTTCCGGAATAAAATCTCAGTCATGTTCCGTGGACACAGGTTTCAAAAATAAAATCCCAATCATGTTCCCAGGCCACACGGTTCCACAATTAAACCTCAGTCATATTCCCAGGCCAGAGGGTTCCACAATCAAACCTCACTCCTGTGCCAGGCCACGGTTCCACCATCAAGCCTCAGTCATGTTCTCAGGCCAGAGTGTTCCACAATCAAACCTAAGTCATCTTGCCAGGCCACAGGGTTCCACCATCAAACCTCAGTCCTGTTGTCAGGCCACAGGGTTCCACCATCAAGCCTCAGTCATGTTCCCAAGCCTGAGGGTTCCACAATGAAACCTCAATCATGTTGCCATGCCACAGGGTTCAACCATCAAACCTCAGTCATGTGTCCAGGAAACAGGGTTCCAGAATCAAACCAATGGCATGTTCCCAAGCCACGGGGTTCCAGTATCAGGCCTCAGTCATGTTCCCAGTGCACAGGGTTCCACCATGAAACCTCAGTCATGTGGCCAGTCCACAGGTTTCTGCGATCACACCGCTGTCAAGTTCCCAGGTCACAGGATTCCAGAATCAAGCCTCAGTCATGTTGCCAGGCCACAGGGTTCCAGAATCAAGCCTCAGTCAGGTTGCCAGGCCACAGGGTTCCAGAATCAAACCGTTCTCATGTTTCCAGGCCACAGGATTACACAATCTAACATCAGTCATGTTCCCAGGCCTCAGGGTTCCAGAATCAATCTTCCGTCATGTTCCCAGGCCACAGAGATCCAGAATCAAACCTCAGTCATGTTGCCAGGCCATAGGGTACCACCGTCAGACCACAGTCATATTCCCAGGCCACAGGATTCCAGAATCAAACCGATTTCATGTTCCCAGGCAACATGTACCAAAATCCAAACCGATGTCATGTTCCCAGGCCACAGGATTCCACAATCTAACCTCAGTCATGTTCCCAGGCCAATGGTTTCCAGAATCAAACCTCAGTCGTGTTCCGAGGACACAGGGTTCCAGCATAAAACCTCAGTCATGTTCCGTGGACACAGGTTTAAAAAATAAAATCCCAGTCATGTTCCCAGGCCACAGGGTTCCACAATCAAACCTCAGTCCTCTTGCCAGGCCACGGTTCCACCATCAAGACTCAGTCATGTTCCCAGGCCAGAGTGTTCCACAATCAAACCTAAGTCATCTTGCCATGCCACAGGGTTCAACCATCAAACCTCAGTCATGTTCTCAGGAAACAAGGTTCCAGAATCAATACAATGGCATGTTCCCACGCCATGGGGTTCCAGTATTAGGCCTCAGTCATGTTCCCAGTGCACAGGGTTCCACCATCAAACCTCAGTCATATGGCCAGTGCACAGGTTTCTGCCATCAAACCCCAGTCAATTTCCCAGGCCACAGGGTTCCAGAATCAAGCCTCAGTCATGCTGCCAGTCCACAGGGTTCCAGAATCAAGCCTCAGTCATGTTGCCAGGCCACAGGTTTCCAAAATCAAACCGTTCTCATGTTCCCAGGCCACAGGGTTCCAGAATCCACCGATGTCATTTTCCCAGGCCACAGGTTTCCAGAATCAATCCTCAGTTATGTTCCCAGGCTACAGGGTTCTAGAATAAACCTCAGTCATGTTCCCAGTCCACAGGGTTCCAGACCCGAGGCTCAGTCAGGTTCCGAGGGCACAGTATTCCACAATCTAAACAGATGTCATGTTCCCTGGCCACAGTTTTCCAGAATCACGCCTCAGTCATGTTCCCAGGCCACAGGGATCCAGAATCAAACCTCAGTCATGTTGCCAGGCCATAGGGTACCACCATAAAAACTCAGTCATAATCTCAGGCCACAGGTTTCCAGAATAAAACCGATTTCATGTTACCAGGCAACAAGGTACCAGAGTCCAAACAGATGTCATGTTCCCAGGCCACAGGATTCCGCAATCTAACATCAGTCATGTTCCCAGGCAAATGCTTTCCAGAATCAAACCTCAGTCATATTCCCAGGCCACATGGTTCCAGAATCAAGCCTCAGTCATATTGCCAGGCCACAGGGTTCCAGAATCAAACCGTTCTCATGTTCCCAGGCCACAGGGTTCAGGAATCCACTGATGTCATGGTCCCAGGCCACAGGGTTCCAGAATCAATCCTCAGTCATGTTCCCAGGCCGCAGGGTTCCAGAATCAAGCCTCAGTCATGTTGCCAGGCCATAGGGTTCAAGAATCCACCGATGTCCTGTTCCCAGGCCACAGGTTAGAGAATCAATCCTCAGTTAGGTTCCCAGGCTACAGGGTTCTAGAATAAACCTCAGTCATATTCCCAGTCCACAGAGTTCCAGAACCAAGGCTCAGTCAGGTTCCCAGGGCACAGTATTCCACAATCTAAACAGATGTCATGTTCCCAGGCCACAGTTTTCCAGAATCACGCCTCAGTCATGTTCCCAGACCACAGGGATCCAAAATCAAACCTCAGTCATGTTGCCAGGACACAGGGTTCCACCATCAAACCTCATTCCTGTTTCCAGGCCACAGTGTTCCACCATCAAGCCTCAGTCATGTTCCCAAGCCTGAGGGTTCCACAATCAAACCTCAATCATGTTGCCATGCCACAGGGTTCAACCATCAAACCTCAGTCATATGCCCAGGAAACAGGGTTCCAGAATCAAACCAATGGCATGTTCCCACACCACGGGCTTCCAGTATCAGGCCTCAGTCATATTCCCAGTGCACAGGGTTCCACCATCAAACCTCAGTCATGTGGCTAGTCCACAGGTTTCTGTGATCAAACCCCAGTCAAGTTTCCAGGCCACAGGATTCCAGAACTAAGCCTCAGTCATGTTGCCAGGCCACAGGGTTCCAGAATCAAGCCTCAGTCATGTTGCCAGGCCTCAGGGTTCCGGAATCCCACCGTTTTCATGTTCCCAGGCCACAGGGTTCCAGAATCCACCGATGTCATGTTCCCAGGCCACAGGGTTCCAGAATCAATCTTCATTCATGTTCCCAGGCCACAGGGATCCAGAATCAAACCTCAGTCATGTTGGCAGGCCATAGGGTACCACCGTCACACCTCAGTCATATTTCCAGGCCACAGGTTTCCAGAATCAAACCGATTTCATGTTCCCAGGCAACAGGGAACCAGAAGCCAAACCGATGTCATGTTCCCAGGCCACAGGATTCCACAATCTAACATCAGTCATGTTCCCAGGGCAATGCTTTCCAGAATCAAACCTCAGTCATATTTCCAGGCCACATGGTTCCAGAATGAAACCTCAGTCGTTTTCCGAGGACACAGTTTTCCGGAATAAAACCTCAGTCATGTTCCGTGGACACAGGTTTCAAAAATAAAATCCCAGTCATGTTCCCAGGCCACACGGTTCCACAATTAAACCTCAGTCATATTCCCAGGCCAGAGGGTTCCACAATCAAACCTCAGTCCTGTTGCCAGGCCACGGTTCCACCATCAAGCCTCTGTCATGTTCCCAGGCCAGAGTGTTCCACAATCAAACCTAACTCATCTTGCCAGGCCACAGGGTTCCACCATCAAACCTCAGTCCTTTTGCCAGGCCACAGGGTTCCACCATCAAGCCTCAGTCATGTTCCCAATCCTGAGGGTTCCACAATCAAACCTCAATCATGTTGCCATGCCACAGGGTTCAACCATCAAACCTCAGTCATGTGCCCAGGAAACAGGGATCCAAAATCAAACCAATGGCATGTTCCCAGGCCACGAGGTTCCAGTATCAGACCTCAGTCATGTTCCCAGTGCACAGGGTTCCACCATCAATCCTCAGTCATGTGGCCAGTCTACAGGTTTCTGCGATCAAACCCCAGTCAAGTTCCCAGGCCACAGGGTTCCAGAATCAAGCTTCAGTCATTTTGCCAGGCCACAGGGTTCCAGAATCAAGCCTCAGTCTTGTTGCCAGGCCACAGGATTCTAGAATAAACCTCAGTCATGTTCCCAGTCCACAGGGTTGCAGACCCAAGGCTCAGTCAGGTTCCCAGGGCACAGTATTCCACAATCTAAATAGATGCCATGTTCCCTCGCCACAGTTTTCCAAAATCACGCCTCAGTCATGTTCCCAGGCCACAGGGATCCAGAATCAAACCTCAGTCATGTTGCCAGGCCATAGGGTACCACCATGACAACTCAGTCATAATCTCAGGCCACAGGTTTCCAGAATCAAATGGATTTCCTGTTCCCAGGCAACAGGGTACCAGAATCCAAACCGATGTCATGTTCCCAGGCCAGAGCATTCCACAATCTAACATCAGTCATGTTGCCAGGCCACAGGGTTCCAGAATCCACTGATGTAATGTTCCCAGGCCACAGGGTTCCAGAATCAATCCTCATTTATGTTCCCAGGCTACAGGGTTCTAAAATAAACCTCAGTCATATTCCCAGTCCACAGAGTTCCAGAACCAAGGCTCAGTCCGGTTCCCAGGGCACAGTATTCCACAATCTAAACAGATGTCATGTTCCCAGGCCACAGTCTTCCAGAATCACGCCTCAGTCATGTTCCCAGACCACAGGGATCCAGTATCAAACCTCTGTCATGTTGGCAGGCCATAGGGTACCACCGTCACACCTCAGTCATATTTCCAGGCCACAGGTTTCCAGAATCAAACCGATTTCATGTTCCCAGGCAACAGCGTACCGGAATCCAAACCAATGTCATGTTCCCAGGTCACAGGATTCCACAGTCTAACATCAGTCATATTCCCAGGCCAATGCTTTCCAGAATCAAACCTCAGTCATATTCCCAGGACACATGGTTCTAGAATGAAACCTCAGTCGTTTTCCGAGGACACAGGTTTCCGGAATAAAACCTCAGTCATGTTCCGTGGACACAGGTTTCAAAAATAAAATCCCAGTCATGTTCCCAGGCCACACGGTTCCACAAATAAACCTCAGTCATATTCCCAGGCCAGAGGGTTCCACAATCAAACCTCAGTCCTGTGCCAGGCCACGGTTCCACCATCAAGCCTCAGTCATGTTCTCAGGCCAGAGTGTTCCACAATCAAACCTAAGTCATCTTGCCAGGCCACTGGGTTCCACCATCAAACCTCAGTCCTGTTGCCAGGCCACAGGGTTACAGAATCCACCGATGTCCTGTTCCCAGGCCACAGGTTTCCAGAATCAATCCTCAGTTATGTTCCCAGGCTACAGGGTTCTAGAATAAACCTCAGTCATATTCCCAGTCCACAGAGTTCCAGAACCAAGGCTCAGTCAGGTTCCCAGGGCACAGTATTCCACAATCTAAACAGATGTCATGTTCCCAGGCCACAGTTTTCCAGAATCACGCCTCAGTCATGTTCCCAGACCACAGGGATCCAGAATCAAACCTCAGTCATGTTGCCAGGCCACAGGGTTCCACCATCAAACCTCACTCCTGTTTCCAGGCCACAGTATTCCACCATTAAGCCTCAGTCATGTTCCCAAGCCTGAGGGTTCCACAATCAAACCTCAATCATGTTGCCATGCCACAGGGTTCAACCATGAAACCTCAGTCATATTCTCAGGAAACAGGGTTCCAGAATCAAACCAATGGCATGTTCCCACGCCACGGGGTTCCAGTATCAGGCCTCAGTCATCTTCCCAGTGCACAGGGTTCCACCATCAAACCTCAGTCATGTGGCCAGTCCACAGGTTTCTGCGATCAAACCCCAGTCAAGTTCCCAGGGCACAGGTTTCCAGAATCAAACCAGAGTCATGTTGCCAGGCCACAGGTTTCCAGAAACAATCCTCAGTCATGTTGCCAGGCCACCGGTGTCCAGAATCAAACCGTTCTCATGTTCTCAGGATACAGGGTTCCAGAATCCACCGATGTCATGTTCCCAGGCCACAGGGTTCCATAATCAATCCTCAGTCATGTTCCCAGGACACAGGGATCCACAATCAAACCTCAGTCATGTTGCCAGGCCTTAGGGTACCACCATCACACCTCAGTCACATTCCCAGGCCACAGGTTTCCAGAGTGAAACCGATTTCCTGTCCACAGGCAACAGGGTACCAGAATCCAAACCGATGTCATGTTCCCAGGCCACAGGATTCCACAATCTAACATCAGTCATGTTCCCAGGCCAATGCTTCCCAGAATCAAACCTCAATCATATTCCCAGGCCACACGTTTCCAGAATCAAACCTCAGTCGTGTTCCGAGGACACAGGGTTCCGGAATAAAACCTCAGTCATGTTCCGTGCACGCAGGTTTCAAAAATAAAATACCAGTCATGTTCCCAGGCCAGAGGGTTCCACAATTAAACCTCACTCATATTCCCAGGCCAGAGGGTTCCACAATAAATCCTAAGTCATCTTGACAGGCCACAGTATTCCACCATAAAACCTCAGTCATGTGACCATGAAACAGGGTTCCAGAATAAAACCAATGGCATGTTCCCACGCCACGGGGTTCCAGTATCAGGCCTCAGTCATGTTCCCAGTGCACAGGGTTCCACCATCAAACCTCAGTCATGTGGCCAGTCCACAGGTTTCTGCTATCAAACCCCAGTCAAGTTCCCAGGCCACAGGGTTCCAGAATCAAGCCTCAGTCATGTTGCCAGGCCACAGGTTTCCAGAATCAAGCCTCAGTCATGTTGCCAGGCCACAGGGTTCCAGAATCAAACCGTTCTCATGTTCCCAGGCCACAGGGTTCCAGAACCCACCGATGTCATGTTCTCAGGCCACAGGGTTCCAGAATCAATCTTCAGTCATGTTCCCAGGCCACAGGGATCCAGAATCAAACCTCAGTCATGTTGCCAGGCCATAGGGTATCACCGTCACACCTCAGTCATATTCCCAGGCCACAGGATTCCAGAATCAAACCGATTTCATGTTCCCAGGCAACAGGGTACCGGAATCCAAACTGATGTCATGTTCCCAGGACACAGGATTCCACAATCTAACATCAGTCATGTTCCCAGGCCAATGGTTTCCAGAATCAAACCTCAGTCATATTCCCAGGCCACATGGTTCCAGAATCAAACCTCAGTCGTGTTCCGAGGACACAGGGTTCCGGAATAAAACCTCAGTCATGTTCCGTGGACACAGGTTTCAAAAATAAAATCCCAATCATGTTCCCAGGCCACAGGGTTCCACAATTAAACCTCAGTCATATTCCCAGGCCAGAGGGTTCCACAATCAAACCTCAGTCCTGTTGCCAGGCCACGGTTCCACCATCAAGCTTCAGTCATGTTCCCAGGCCAGAGTGTTCCACAATCAAACCTAAGTCATCTTGCCAGGCCACAGGGTTCCACCATCAAACCTCAGTCCTGTTGCCAGGCCACAGGGTTCCACCATCAAGCCTCAGTCATGTTCCCAAGCCTGAGGGTTCCACAATCAAACCTCAATCACGTTGCCATGCCACAGGGTTCAACCATCAAACCTCAGTCATGTGCCCAGGAAACAGGGTTCCAGAATCAAACCAATGGCATGTTCCCACGCCACGGGGTTCCAGTATCAGGCCTCAGTCATGTTCCCAGTGCACAGGGTTCCACCATGAAACCTCAGTCATGTGGCCAGTCCACAGGTTTCTGCGATCACACCGCTGTCAAGTTCCCAGGTCACAGGATTCCAGAATCAAGCCTCAGTCATGTTGCCAGGCCACAGGGTTCCAGAATCAAGCCTCAGTCAGGTTGCCAGGCCACAGGGTTCCAGAATCAAACCGTTCTCATGTTTCCAGGCCGCAGGATTACACAATCTAACATCAGTCATGTTCCCAGGCCTCAGGGTTCCAGAATCAATCTTCCGTCATGTTCCCAGGCCACAGAGATCCAGAATCAAACCTCAGTCATGTTGCCAGGCCATAGGGTACCACCGTCAGACCACAGTCATATTCCCAGGCCACAGGATTCCAGAATCAAACCGATTTCATGTTCCCAGGCAACATGTACCAAAATCCAAACCGATGTCATGTTCCCAGGCCACAGGATTCCACAATCTAACCTCAGTCATGTTCCCAGGCCAATGGTTTCCAGAATCAAACCTCAGTCGTGTTCCGAGGACACAGGGTTCCAGCATAAAACCTCAGTCATGTTCCGTGGACACAGGTTTAAAAAATAAAATCCCAGTCATGTTCCCAGGCCACAGGGTTCCACAATCAAACCTCAGTCCTCTTGCCAGGCCACGGTTCCACCATCAAGACTCAGTCATGTTCCCAGGCCAGAGTGTTCCACAATCAAACCTAAGTCATCTTGCCATGCCACAGGGTTCAACCATCAAACCTCAGTCATGTTCTCAGGAAACAAGGTTCCAGAATCAATACAATGGCATGTTCCCACGCCATGGGGTTCCAGTATTAGGCCTCAGTCATGTTCCCAGTGCACAGGGTTCCACCATCAAACCTCAGTCATATGGCCAGTGCACAGGTTTCTGCGATCAAACCCCAGTCAATTTCCCAGGCCACAGGGTCCCAGAATCAAGCCTCAGTCATGCTGCCAGTCCACAGGGTTCCAGAATCAAGCCTCAGTCATGTTGCCAGGCCACAGGTTTCCAAAATCAAACCGTTCTCATGTTCCCAGGCCACAGGGTTCCAGAATCCACCGATGTCATTTTCCCAGGCCACAGGTTTCCAGAATCAATCCTCAGTTATGTTCCCAGGCTACAGGGTTCTAGAATAAACCTCAGTCATGTTCCCAGTCCACAGGGTTCCAGACCCGAGGCTCAGTCAGGTTCCGAGGGCACAGTATTCCACAATCTAAACAGATGTCATGTTCCCTGGCCACAGTTTTCCAGAATCACGCCTCAGTCATGTTCCCAGGCCACAGGGATCCAGAATCAAACCTCAGTCATGTTGCCAGGCCATAGGGTACCACCATAAAAACTCAGTCATAATCTCAGGCCACAGGTTTCCAGAATAAAACCGATTTCATGTTACCAGGCAACAAGGTACCAGAGTCCAAACAGATGTCATGTTCCCAGGCCACAGGATTCCGCAATCTAACATCAGTCATGTTCCCAGGCAAATGCTTTCCAGAATCAAACCTCAGTCATATTCCCAGGCCACATGGTTCCAGAATCAAGCCTCAGTCATATTGCCAGGCCACAGGGTTCCAGAATCAAACCGTTCTCATGTTCCCAGGCCACAGGGTTCAGGAATCCACTGATGTCATGGTCCCAGGCCACAGGGTTCCAGAATCAATCCTCAGTCATGTTCCCAGGCCGCAGGGTTCCAGAATCAAGCCTCAGTCATGTTGCCAGGCCATAGGGTTCAAGAATCCACCGATGTCCTGTTCCCAGGCCACAGGTTAGAGAATCAATCCTCAGTTAGGTTCCCAGGCTACAGGGTTCTAGAATAAACCTCAGTCATATTCCCAGTCCACAGAGTTCCAGAACCAAGGCTCAGTCAGGTTCCCAGGGCAGAGTATTCCACAATCTAAACAGATGTCATGTTCCCAGGCCACAGTTTTCCAGAATCACGCCTCAGTCATGTTCCCAGACCACAGGGATCCAAAATCAAACCTCAGTCATGTTGCCAGGACACAGGGTTCCACCATCAAACCTCATTCCTGTTTCCAGGCCACAGTGTTCCACCATCAAGCCTCAGTCATGTTCCCAAGCCTGAGGGTTCCACAATCAAACCTCAATCATGTTGCCATGCCACAGGGTTCAACCATCAAACCTCAGTCATGTGCCCAGGACACAGGGTTCCAGAATCAAACCAATGGCATGTTCCCAGGCCACGAGGTTCCAGTATCAGACCTCAGTCATATTCCCAGTGCACAGAGTTCCACCATCAAACCTCAGTCATGTGGCCAGTCTACAGGTTTCTGCGATCAAACCCCAGTCAATTTCCCAGGCCACAGGGTTCCAGAATCAAGCCTCAGTCATGTTGCCAGGCCACAGGGTTCCAGAATCAAGCTTCAGTCTTGTTGCCAGGCCACAGGGTTCCAGAATCAAACCGTTCTCATGTTCCCAGGCCACAGGGTTCCAGAATCCACCGATGTAATGTTCCCAGGCCACAGGGTTCCAGAATCAATCCTCAGTTATGTTCCCAGGCTACAGGGTTCTAGAATAAACCTCAGTCATATTCCCAGTCCACAGAGTTCCAGAACCAAGGCTCAGTCAGGTTCCCAGGGCACAGTATTCCACAATCTAAACTGATGTCATGTTCCCAGGCCACAGTTTTCCAGAATCACGCCTCAGTCATGTTCCCAGACCACAGGGATCCAGAATAAAACCTCAGTAATGTTGCCAGGACACAGGGTTCCACCATCAATCCTCATTCCTATTTACAGGCCACAGTGTTCCACCATTAAGCCTCAGTCATGTTCCCAAGCCTGAGGGTTCCACAATCAAACCTCAGGCATGTTGCCATGCCACAGGGTTCAACCATCAAACCTCAGTCATGTTCTCAGGTAACAGGTTTCCAGAATCAAACAAATGGCATGTTCCCACGCCACGGGGTTCCAGTATCAGGCCTCAGTAATGTTCCCAGTGCACAGGGTTCCACCATCAAACCTCAGTCATGTGGCCAGTCCACAGTTTTCTGCGATCAAACCCCAGTCAAGTTCCCAGGCCACAGGGTTCCAGAATCAAGCCTCAGTCATGTTGCCAGGCCACAGGGTTCCAGAATCAAGCCTCAGTCACGTTGCCAGGCCACAGCGTTCCAGAATCAAAGGGTTCTCATGTTCCCAGGCCACAGGGTTCCAGAATCCACCGATGTCATGTTCCCAGGCGCAGGGTTCCGGAATCAATCTTCATTCATGTTCCCAGGCCACAGGGATCCAGAATCAAACCTCAGTCATGTTGCCAGGCCATAGGGTATCACCGTCACACCTCAGTCATATTTCCAGGCCACAGGTTTCCAGAATCAAACCGATTTCATGTTCCCAGGCAACAGGGTACCGGAATCCAAACCGCTGTCATGTTCCCAGGCCACAGGATTCCACAATCTAACATCAGTCATGTTCCCAGGCCAATGCTTTCAAGAATGAAACCTCAGTCATATTCCCAGGCCACATGGTTCCAGAATGAAACCTCAGTCGTTTTCCGAGGACACAGGTTTCCGGAATAAAACCTCAGTCATGTTCCGTGGACACAGGTTTCAAAAATAAAATCCCAGTCATGTTCCCAGGCCACAGGGTTCCACAATTAAACCTCAGTCATATTCCCAGGCCAGAGGGTTCCACAATCAAACCTCAGTCCTGTTGCCAGGCCACGGTTCCACCATCAAGCCTCAGTCATGTTCCCAGGCCAGAGTGTTCCACAATCAAACTTAAGTCATCTTGCCAGACCACAGGTTTCCACCATCAAACCTCAGTCCTTTTGCCAGGCCACAGGGTTCCACCATCAAGCCTCAGTCATGTTCCCAAGTCTGTGGGTTCCACAATCAAACCTCAATCATGTTGCCATGCCACAGGGTTCAGCCCTCAAACCTCAGTCATATTCCCAGGAAACAGGGTTCCAGAATCAAACCAATGGCATGTTCCCACACCACGGTTTTCCAGTATCAGATCTCAGTCATGTTCCCAGTGCACAGGGTTCCACAATCAAACCTCAGTCATGTGGCCAGTCCACATGTTTCTGCGATCACACCCCTGTCAAGTTCCCAGGCCGCAGGGTTCCAGAATCAAGCCTCAGTCATATTGACAGGCCACAGGTTTCCAGAATCAAGCCTCAGTCATGTTGCCAGGCCACAGGGTTCCAGAATCAAACCGTTCTCATGTTCCGAGGCCACAGGGTTCCAGAATCCACCGATGTCATATTCCGTGGCCACAGTGTTCCAGAATCAATCCTCAGTTATGTACCCAGGCTACAGGGTTCTAGAATAAACCT
This sequence comes from Balaenoptera acutorostrata, assembly GCF_949987535.1. NCBI lineage: Eukaryota > Metazoa > Chordata > Mammalia > Artiodactyla > Balaenopteridae > Balaenoptera > Balaenoptera acutorostrata. Next base: position 31,534,220 of record NC_080076.1, on the reverse strand, counting down.
CAGTCATGTTCCCAGTCCACAGGGTTCCAGACCCAAGGCTCAGTCAGGTTCCCAGGGCACAGTATTCCACAATCTAAATAGATGTCATGTTCCCTGGCCACAATTTTCCAGAATCATGCCTCAGTCATGTTCCCAGGCCACAGGGATCCAGAATCAAACCTTAGTCATGTTGCCAGGCGATAGGGTACCACCATAACAACTCAGTCATAATCTCAGGCCACAGGTTTCCAGAATAAAACCGATTTCATGTTCCCAGGCAACAAGGTACCAGAATCCAAACAGATGTCATGTTCCCAGGCCACAGGATTCCACAATCTAACATCAGTCATGTTCCCAGGCAAATGCTTTCCAGAATCAAACCTCAGTCATATTCCCACTCCACATGGTTCCAGAATCAAGCCTCAGTCATATTGTCAGGCCACAGGGTTCCAGAATCAAACCGTTCTCATGTTCCCAGGCCACAGGGTTCCAGAATCCACTGATGTCATGGTCCCATGCAACAGGGTTTCAAAATAAATCCTCAGTTATGTTCCCAGGATACTGGGTTCCAGAATAAACCTCAGTAATATTCCCAGTCCACAGAGTTCCAGACCCAAGGCTCAGTCAGGTTCCCAGGGCACAGTATTCCACAATCTAAATAGATGTCATGTTCCCTCGCCACAGTTTTCCAAAATCACGCCTCAGTCATGTTCCCAGGCCACAGGGTTCCAGAATCAAACCTCAGTCATGTTGCCAGGCCATAGGGTACCACCATCACAACTCAGTCATAATCTCAGGCCACAGGTTTCCAGATTCAAATGGATTTCCTGTTCCCAGGCAACAGGGTACCAGAATCCAAACCGATGTCATGTTCCCAGGCCAGAGCATTCCACAATCTAACATCAGTCATGTTCCCAGGCCAATGCTTTCAAGAATCAAACCTCAGTCATATTCCCAGGCCACATGGTTCCAGAATCAAACCTCAGTCGTGTTCCGAGGACACAGGGTTCCGGAATAAAACTTCAGTCATGTTCCGTGGACACAGGTTTCAAAAATAAAATTCCAGTCATGTTCCCAGGCCACAGGGTTCCACAAATAAACCTCAGTCATATTCCCAGGCCAGAGGGTTCCACAATCAAACCTCAGTCCTGTTGCCAGGCCACGGTTCCACCATCAAGCCTCAGTCATGTTCCCAGGCCAGAGTTTTCCACAATCAAACCTAAGTCATCTTGCCAGGCCACAGGGTTCCACCATCAAACCTCAGTCCTGTTGCCAGGCCACAGGGTTCCACCATCAAGCCTCAGTCATATTCCCAAGCCTGTGGGTTCCACAATCAAACCTCAATCATGTTGCCATGCCACAGGGTTCACCCATCAAACCTAAGTCATATTCCCAGGAAACAGGGTTCCAGAATCAAACCAATGGCAAGTTCCCACACCACGGGGTTCCAGTATCAGGCCTCAGTCATATTCCTAGTGCACAGGGTTCCACCATCAAACCTCAGTCATGTGGCTAGTCCACAGTTTTCTGTGATCAAACCCCAGTCAAGTTCCCAGGCCACAGGGTTCCAGAATTAAGCCTCAGTCATGTTGCCAGGCCACAGGTTTCCAGAATCAAGCCTCAGTCATGTTGCCAGGCCACAGGGTTCCAGAATCACACTTTTCTCATGTTCCCAGGCCATAGGTTCCAGAATCCACCGATGTCATGTTCCCAGGCCACAGGATTCCACAATCAATCTTCATTCATGTTCCCAGGCCACAGGGATCCAGTATCAAACCCCAGTCATGTTGGCAGGCCATAGGGTACCACCGTCACACCTCAGTCATATTTCCAGGCCACAGGTTTCCAGAATCAAACCGATTTCATGTTCCCAGGCAACAGGGTACCGGAATCCAAACCGATGTCATGTTCCCAGGACACATGATTCCACAGTCTAACATCAGTCATGTTCCCAGGCCAATGCTTTCCAAAATCATACCTCAGTCATATTCCCAGGCCACATGGTTCCAGAATCAAACCTCAGTCGTTTTCCGAGGACACAGGTTTCCGGAATAAAATCTCAGTCATGTTCCGTGGACACAGGTTTCAAAAATAAAATCCCAATCATGTTCCCAGGCCACACGGTTCCACAATTAAACCTCAGTCATATTCCCAGGCCAGAGGGTTCCACAATCAAACCTCACTCCTGTGCCAGGCCACGGTTCCACCATCAAGCCTCAGTCATGTTCTCAGGCCAGAGTGTTCCACAATCAAACCTAAGTCATCTTGCCAGGCCACAGGGTTCCACCATCAAACCTCAGTCCTGTTGTCAGGCCACAGGGTTCCACCATCAAGCCTCAGTCATGTTCCCAAGCCTGAGGGTTCCACAATGAAACCTCAATCATGTTGCCATGCCACAGGGTTCAACCATCAAACCTCAGTCATGTGTCCAGGAAACAGGGTTCCAGAATCAAACCAATGGCATGTTCCCAAGCCACGGGGTTCCAGTATCAGGCCTCAGTCATGTTCCCAGTGCACAGGGTTCCACCATGAAACCTCAGTCATGTGGCCAGTCCACAGGTTTCTGCGATCACACCGCTGTCAAGTTCCCAGGTCACAGGATTCCAGAATCAAGCCTCAGTCATGTTGCCAGGCCACAGGGTTCCAGAATCAAGCCTCAGTCAGGTTGCCAGGCCACAGGGTTCCAGAATCAAACCGTTCTCATGTTTCCAGGCCACAGGATTACACAATCTAACATCAGTCATGTTCCCAGGCCTCAGGGTTCCAGAATCAATCTTCCGTCATGTTCCCAGGCCACAGAGATCCAGAATCAAACCTCAGTCATGTTGCCAGGCCATAGGGTACCACCGTCAGACCACAGTCATATTCCCAGGCCACAGGATTCCAGAATCAAACCGATTTCATGTTCCCAGGCAACATGTACCAAAATCCAAACCGATGTCATGTTCCCAGGCCACAGGATTCCACAATCTAACCTCAGTCATGTTCCCAGGCCAATGGTTTCCAGAATCAAACCTCAGTCGTGTTCCGAGGACACAGGGTTCCAGCATAAAACCTCAGTCATGTTCCGTGGACACAGGTTTAAAAAATAAAATCCCAGTCATGTTCCCAGGCCACAGGGTTCCACAATCAAACCTCAGTCCTCTTGCCAGGCCACGGTTCCACCATCAAGACTCAGTCATGTTCCCAGGCCAGAGTGTTCCACAATCAAACCTAAGTCATCTTGCCATGCCACAGGGTTCAACCATCAAACCTCAGTCATGTTCTCAGGAAACAAGGTTCCAGAATCAATACAATGGCATGTTCCCACGCCATGGGGTTCCAGTATTAGGCCTCAGTCATGTTCCCAGTGCACAGGGTTCCACCATCAAACCTCAGTCATATGGCCAGTGCACAGGTTTCTGCCATCAAACCCCAGTCAATTTCCCAGGCCACAGGGTTCCAGAATCAAGCCTCAGTCATGCTGCCAGTCCACAGGGTTCCAGAATCAAGCCTCAGTCATGTTGCCAGGCCACAGGTTTCCAAAATCAAACCGTTCTCATGTTCCCAGGCCACAGGGTTCCAGAATCCACCGATGTCATTTTCCCAGGCCACAGGTTTCCAGAATCAATCCTCAGTTATGTTCCCAGGCTACAGGGTTCTAGAATAAACCTCAGTCATGTTCCCAGTCCACAGGGTTCCAGACCCGAGGCTCAGTCAGGTTCCGAGGGCACAGTATTCCACAATCTAAACAGATGTCATGTTCCCTGGCCACAGTTTTCCAGAATCACGCCTCAGTCATGTTCCCAGGCCACAGGGATCCAGAATCAAACCTCAGTCATGTTGCCAGGCCATAGGGTACCACCATAAAAACTCAGTCATAATCTCAGGCCACAGGTTTCCAGAATAAAACCGATTTCATGTTACCAGGCAACAAGGTACCAGAGTCCAAACAGATGTCATGTTCCCAGGCCACAGGATTCCGCAATCTAACATCAGTCATGTTCCCAGGCAAATGCTTTCCAGAATCAAACCTCAGTCATATTCCCAGGCCACATGGTTCCAGAATCAAGCCTCAGTCATATTGCCAGGCCACAGGGTTCCAGAATCAAACCGTTCTCATGTTCCCAGGCCACAGGGTTCAGGAATCCACTGATGTCATGGTCCCAGGCCACAGGGTTCCAGAATCAATCCTCAGTCATGTTCCCAGGCCGCAGGGTTCCAGAATCAAGCCTCAGTCATGTTGCCAGGCCATAGGGTTCAAGAATCCACCGATGTCCTGTTCCCAGGCCACAGGTTAGAGAATCAATCCTCAGTTAGGTTCCCAGGCTACAGGGTTCTAGAATAAACCTCAGTCATATTCCCAGTCCACAGAGTTCCAGAACCAAGGCTCAGTCAGGTTCCCAGGGCACAGTATTCCACAATCTAAACAGATGTCATGTTCCCAGGCCACAGTTTTCCAGAATCACGCCTCAGTCATGTTCCCAGACCACAGGGATCCAAAATCAAACCTCAGTCATGTTGCCAGGACACAGGGTTCCACCATCAAACCTCATTCCTGTTTCCAGGCCACAGTGTTCCACCATCAAGCCTCAGTCATGTTCCCAAGCCTGAGGGTTCCACAATCAAACCTCAATCATGTTGCCATGCCACAGGGTTCAACCATCAAACCTCAGTCATATGCCCAGGAAACAGGGTTCCAGAATCAAACCAATGGCATGTTCCCACACCACGGGCTTCCAGTATCAGGCCTCAGTCATATTCCCAGTGCACAGGGTTCCACCATCAAACCTCAGTCATGTGGCTAGTCCACAGGTTTCTGTGATCAAACCCCAGTCAAGTTTCCAGGCCACAGGATTCCAGAACTAAGCCTCAGTCATGTTGCCAGGCCACAGGGTTCCAGAATCAAGCCTCAGTCATGTTGCCAGGCCTCAGGGTTCCGGAATCCCACCGTTTTCATGTTCCCAGGCCACAGGGTTCCAGAATCCACCGATGTCATGTTCCCAGGCCACAGGGTTCCAGAATCAATCTTCATTCATGTTCCCAGGCCACAGGGATCCAGAATCAAACCTCAGTCATGTTGGCAGGCCATAGGGTACCACCGTCACACCTCAGTCATATTTCCAGGCCACAGGTTTCCAGAATCAAACCGATTTCATGTTCCCAGGCAACAGGGAACCAGAAGCCAAACCGATGTCATGTTCCCAGGCCACAGGATTCCACAATCTAACATCAGTCATGTTCCCAGGGCAATGCTTTCCAGAATCAAACCTCAGTCATATTTCCAGGCCACATGGTTCCAGAATGAAACCTCAGTCGTTTTCCGAGGACACAGTTTTCCGGAATAAAACCTCAGTCATGTTCCGTGGACACAGGTTTCAAAAATAAAATCCCAGTCATGTTCCCAGGCCACACGGTTCCACAATTAAACCTCAGTCATATTCCCAGGCCAGAGGGTTCCACAATCAAACCTCAGTCCTGTTGCCAGGCCACGGTTCCACCATCAAGCCTCTGTCATGTTCCCAGGCCAGAGTGTTCCACAATCAAACCTAACTCATCTTGCCAGGCCACAGGGTTCCACCATCAAACCTCAGTCCTTTTGCCAGGCCACAGGGTTCCACCATCAAGCCTCAGTCATGTTCCCAATCCTGAGGGTTCCACAATCAAACCTCAATCATGTTGCCATGCCACAGGGTTCAACCATCAAACCTCAGTCATGTGCCCAGGAAACAGGGATCCAAAATCAAACCAATGGCATGTTCCCAGGCCACGAGGTTCCAGTATCAGACCTCAGTCATGTTCCCAGTGCACAGGGTTCCACCATCAATCCTCAGTCATGTGGCCAGTCTACAGGTTTCTGCGATCAAACCCCAGTCAAGTTCCCAGGCCACAGGGTTCCAGAATCAAGCTTCAGTCATTTTGCCAGGCCACAGGGTTCCAGAATCAAGCCTCAGTCATGTTCCCAGGCCACAGCGTTCCAGAATCAAGCCTCAGTCTTGTTGCCAGGCCACAGGATTCTAGAATAAACCTCAGTCATGTTCCCAGTCCACAGGGTTGCAGACCCAAGGCTCAGTCAGGTTCCCAGGGCACAGTATTCCACAATCTAAATAGATGCCATGTTCCCTCGCCACAGTTTTCCAAAATCACGCCTCAGTCATGTTCCCAGGCCACAGGGATCCAGAATCAAACCTCAGTCATGTTGCCAGGCCATAGGGTACCACCATGACAACTCAGTCATAATCTCAGGCCACAGGTTTCCAGAATCAAATGGATTTCCTGTTCCCAGGCAACAGGGTACCAGAATCCAAACCGATGTCATGTTCCCAGGCCAGAGCATTCCACAATCTAACATCAGTCATGTTGCCAGGCCACAGGGTTCCAGAATCCACTGATGTAATGTTCCCAGGCCACAGGGTTCCAGAATCAATCCTCATTTATGTTCCCAGGCTACAGGGTTCTAAAATAAACCTCAGTCATATTCCCAGTCCACAGAGTTCCAGAACCAAGGCTCAGTCCGGTTCCCAGGGCACAGTATTCCACAATCTAAACAGATGTCATGTTCCCAGGCCACAGTCTTCCAGAATCACGCCTCAGTCATGTTCCCAGACCACAGGGATCCAGTATCAAACCTCTGTCATGTTGGCAGGCCATAGGGTACCACCGTCACACCTCAGTCATATTTCCAGGCCACAGGTTTCCAGAATCAAACCGATTTCATGTTCCCAGGCAACAGCGTACCGGAATCCAAACCAATGTCATGTTCCCAGGTCACAGGATTCCACAGTCTAACATCAGTCATATTCCCAGGCCAATGCTTTCCAGAATCAAACCTCAGTCATATTCCCAGGACACATGGTTCTAGAATGAAACCTCAGTCGTTTTCCGAGGACACAGGTTTCCGGAATAAAACCTCAGTCATGTTCCGTGGACACAGGTTTCAAAAATAAAATCCCAGTCATGTTCCCAGGCCACACGGTTCCACAAATAAACCTCAGTCATATTCCCAGGCCAGAGGGTTCCACAATCAAACCTCAGTCCTGTGCCAGGCCACGGTTCCACCATCAAGCCTCAGTCATGTTCTCAGGCCAGAGTGTTCCACAATCAAACCTAAGTCATCTTGCCAGGCCACTGGGTTCCACCATCAAACCTCAGTCCTGTTGCCAGGCCACAGGGTTACAGAATCCACCGATGTCCTGTTCCCAGGCCACAGGTTTCCAGAATCAATCCTCAGTTATGTTCCCAGGCTACAGGGTTCTAGAATAAACCTCAGTCATATTCCCAGTCCACAGAGTTCCAGAACCAAGGCTCAGTCAGGTTCCCAGGGCACAGTATTCCACAATCTAAACAGATGTCATGTTCCCAGGCCACAGTTTTCCAGAATCACGCCTCAGTCATGTTCCCAGACCACAGGGATCCAGAATCAAACCTCAGTCATGTTGCCAGGCCACAGGGTTCCACCATCAAACCTCACTCCTGTTTCCAGGCCACAGTATTCCACCATTAAGCCTCAGTCATGTTCCCAAGCCTGAGGGTTCCACAATCAAACCTCAATCATGTTGCCATGCCACAGGGTTCAACCATGAAACCTCAGTCATATTCTCAGGAAACAGGGTTCCAGAATCAAACCAATGGCATGTTCCCACGCCACGGGGTTCCAGTATCAGGCCTCAGTCATCTTCCCAGTGCACAGGGTTCCACCATCAAACCTCAGTCATGTGGCCAGTCCACAGGTTTCTGCGATCAAACCCCAGTCAAGTTCCCAGGGCACAGGTTTCCAGAATCAAACCAGAGTCATGTTGCCAGGCCACAGGTTTCCAGAAACAATCCTCAGTCATGTTGCCAGGCCACCGGTGTCCAGAATCAAACCGTTCTCATGTTCTCAGGATACAGGGTTCCAGAATCCACCGATGTCATGTTCCCAGGCCACAGGGTTCCATAATCAATCCTCAGTCATGTTCCCAGGACACAGGGATCCACAATCAAACCTCAGTCATGTTGCCAGGCCTTAGGGTACCACCATCACACCTCAGTCACATTCCCAGGCCACAGGTTTCCAGAGTGAAACCGATTTCCTGTCCACAGGCAACAGGGTACCAGAATCCAAACCGATGTCATGTTCCCAGGCCACAGGATTCCACAATCTAACATCAGTCATGTTCCCAGGCCAATGCTTCCCAGAATCAAACCTCAATCATATTCCCAGGCCACACGTTTCCAGAATCAAACCTCAGTCGTGTTCCGAGGACACAGGGTTCCGGAATAAAACCTCAGTCATGTTCCGTGCACGCAGGTTTCAAAAATAAAATACCAGTCATGTTCCCAGGCCAGAGGGTTCCACAATTAAACCTCACTCATATTCCCAGGCCAGAGGGTTCCACAATAAATCCTAAGTCATCTTGACAGGCCACAGTATTCCACCATAAAACCTCAGTCATGTGACCATGAAACAGGGTTCCAGAATAAAACCAATGGCATGTTCCCACGCCACGGGGTTCCAGTATCAGGCCTCAGTCATGTTCCCAGTGCACAGGGTTCCACCATCAAACCTCAGTCATGTGGCCAGTCCACAGGTTTCTGCTATCAAACCCCAGTCAAGTTCCCAGGCCACAGGGTTCCAGAATCAAGCCTCAGTCATGTTGCCAGGCCACAGGTTTCCAGAATCAAGCCTCAGTCATGTTGCCAGGCCACAGGGTTCCAGAATCAAACCGTTCTCATGTTCCCAGGCCACAGGGTTCCAGAACCCACCGATGTCATGTTCTCAGGCCACAGGGTTCCAGAATCAATCTTCAGTCATGTTCCCAGGCCACAGGGATCCAGAATCAAACCTCAGTCATGTTGCCAGGCCATAGGGTATCACCGTCACACCTCAGTCATATTCCCAGGCCACAGGATTCCAGAATCAAACCGATTTCATGTTCCCAGGCAACAGGGTACCGGAATCCAAACTGATGTCATGTTCCCAGGACACAGGATTCCACAATCTAACATCAGTCATGTTCCCAGGCCAATGGTTTCCAGAATCAAACCTCAGTCATATTCCCAGGCCACATGGTTCCAGAATCAAACCTCAGTCGTGTTCCGAGGACACAGGGTTCCGGAATAAAACCTCAGTCATGTTCCGTGGACACAGGTTTCAAAAATAAAATCCCAATCATGTTCCCAGGCCACAGGGTTCCACAATTAAACCTCAGTCATATTCCCAGGCCAGAGGGTTCCACAATCAAACCTCAGTCCTGTTGCCAGGCCACGGTTCCACCATCAAGCTTCAGTCATGTTCCCAGGCCAGAGTGTTCCACAATCAAACCTAAGTCATCTTGCCAGGCCACAGGGTTCCACCATCAAACCTCAGTCCTGTTGCCAGGCCACAGGGTTCCACCATCAAGCCTCAGTCATGTTCCCAAGCCTGAGGGTTCCACAATCAAACCTCAATCACGTTGCCATGCCACAGGGTTCAACCATCAAACCTCAGTCATGTGCCCAGGAAACAGGGTTCCAGAATCAAACCAATGGCATGTTCCCACGCCACGGGGTTCCAGTATCAGGCCTCAGTCATGTTCCCAGTGCACAGGGTTCCACCATGAAACCTCAGTCATGTGGCCAGTCCACAGGTTTCTGCGATCACACCGCTGTCAAGTTCCCAGGTCACAGGATTCCAGAATCAAGCCTCAGTCATGTTGCCAGGCCACAGGGTTCCAGAATCAAGCCTCAGTCAGGTTGCCAGGCCACAGGGTTCCAGAATCAAACCGTTCTCATGTTTCCAGGCCACAGGATTACACAATCTAACATCAGTCATGTTCCCAGGCCTCAGGGTTCCAGAATCAATCTTCCGTCATGTTCCCAGGCCACAGAGATCCAGAATCAAACCTCAGTCATGTTGCCAGGCCATAGGGTACCACCGTCAGACCACAGTCATATTCCCAGGCCACAGGATTCCAGAATCAAACCGATTTCATGTTCCCAGGCAACATGTACCAAAATCCAAACCGATGTCATGTTCCCAGGCCACAGGATTCCACAATCTAACCTCAGTCATGTTCCCAGGCCAATGGTTTCCAGAATCAAACCTCAGTCGTGTTCCGAGGACACAGGGTTCCAGCATAAAACCTCAGTCATGTTCCGTGGACACAGGTTTAAAAAATAAAATCCCAGTCATGTTCCCAGGCCACAGGGTTCCACAATCAAACCTCAGTCCTCTTGCCAGGCCACGGTTCCACCATCAAGACTCAGTCATGTTCCCAGGCCAGAGTGTTCCACAATCAAACCTAAGTCATCTTGCCATGCCACAGGGTTCAACCATCAAACCTCAGTCATGTTCTCAGGAAACAAGGTTCCAGAATCAATACAATGGCATGTTCCCACGCCATGGGGTTCCAGTATTAGGCCTCAGTCATGTTCCCAGTGCACAGGGTTCCACCATCAAACCTCAGTCATATGGCCAGTGCACAGGTTTCTGCGATCAAACCCCAGTCAATTTCCCAGGCCACAGGGTCCCAGAATCAAGCCTCAGTCATGCTGCCAGTCCACAGGGTTCCAGAATCAAGCCTCAGTCATGTTGCCAGGCCACAGGTTTCCAAAATCAAACCGTTCTCATGTTCCCAGGCCACAGGGTTCCAGAATCCACCGATGTCATTTTCCCAGGCCACAGGTTTCCAGAATCAATCCTCAGTTATGTTCCCAGGCTACAGGGTTCTAGAATAAACCTCAGTCATGTTCCCAGTCCACAGGGTTCCAGACCCGAGGCTCAGTCAGGTTCCGAGGGCACAGTATTCCACAATCTAAACAGATGTCATGTTCCCTGGCCACAGTTTTCCAGAATCACGCCTCAGTCATGTTCCCAGGCCACAGGGATCCAGAATCAAACCTCAGTCATGTTGCCAGGCCATAGGGTACCACCATAAAAACTCAGTCATAATCTCAGGCCACAGGTTTCCAGAATAAAACCGATTTCATGTTACCAGGCAACAAGGTACCAGAGTCCAAACAGATGTCATGTTCCCAGGCCACAGGATTCCGCAATCTAACATCAGTCATGTTCCCAGGCAAATGCTTTCCAGAATCAAACCTCAGTCATATTCCCAGGCCACATGGTTCCAGAATCAAGCCTCAGTCATATTGCCAGGCCACAGGGTTCCAGAATCAAACCGTTCTCATGTTCCCAGGCCACAGGGTTCAGGAATCCACTGATGTCATGGTCCCAGGCCACAGGGTTCCAGAATCAATCCTCAGTCATGTTCCCAGGCCGCAGGGTTCCAGAATCAAGCCTCAGTCATGTTGCCAGGCCATAGGGTTCAAGAATCCACCGATGTCCTGTTCCCAGGCCACAGGTTAGAGAATCAATCCTCAGTTAGGTTCCCAGGCTACAGGGTTCTAGAATAAACCTCAGTCATATTCCCAGTCCACAGAGTTCCAGAACCAAGGCTCAGTCAGGTTCCCAGGGCAGAGTATTCCACAATCTAAACAGATGTCATGTTCCCAGGCCACAGTTTTCCAGAATCACGCCTCAGTCATGTTCCCAGACCACAGGGATCCAAAATCAAACCTCAGTCATGTTGCCAGGACACAGGGTTCCACCATCAAACCTCATTCCTGTTTCCAGGCCACAGTGTTCCACCATCAAGCCTCAGTCATGTTCCCAAGCCTGAGGGTTCCACAATCAAACCTCAATCATGTTGCCATGCCACAGGGTTCAACCATCAAACCTCAGTCATGTGCCCAGGACACAGGGTTCCAGAATCAAACCAATGGCATGTTCCCAGGCCACGAGGTTCCAGTATCAGACCTCAGTCATATTCCCAGTGCACAGAGTTCCACCATCAAACCTCAGTCATGTGGCCAGTCTACAGGTTTCTGCGATCAAACCCCAGTCAATTTCCCAGGCCACAGGGTTCCAGAATCAAGCCTCAGTCATGTTGCCAGGCCACAGGGTTCCAGAATCAAGCTTCAGTCTTGTTGCCAGGCCACAGGGTTCCAGAATCAAACCGTTCTCATGTTCCCAGGCCACAGGGTTCCAGAATCCACCGATGTAATGTTCCCAGGCCACAGGGTTCCAGAATCAATCCTCAGTTATGTTCCCAGGCTACAGGGTTCTAGAATAAACCTCAGTCATATTCCCAGTCCACAGAGTTCCAGAACCAAGGCTCAGTCAGGTTCCCAGGGCACAGTATTCCACAATCTAAACTGATGTCATGTTCCCAGGCCACAGTTTTCCAGAATCACGCCTCAGTCATGTTCCCAGACCACAGGGATCCAGAATAAAACCTCAGTAATGTTGCCAGGACACAGGGTTCCACCATCAATCCTCATTCCTATTTACAGGCCACAGTGTTCCACCATTAAGCCTCAGTCATGTTCCCAAGCCTGAGGGTTCCACAATCAAACCTCAGGCATGTTGCCATGCCACAGGGTTCAACCATCAAACCTCAGTCATGTTCTCAGGTAACAGGTTTCCAGAATCAAACAAATGGCATGTTCCCACGCCACGGGGTTCCAGTATCAGGCCTCAGTAATGTTCCCAGTGCACAGGGTTCCACCATCAAACCTCAGTCATGTGGCCAGTCCACAGTTTTCTGCGATCAAACCCCAGTCAAGTTCCCAGGCCACAGGGTTCCAGAATCAAGCCTCAGTCATGTTGCCAGGCCACAGGGTTCCAGAATCAAGCCTCAGTCACGTTGCCAGGCCACAGCGTTCCAGAATCAAAGGGTTCTCATGTTCCCAGGCCACAGGGTTCCAGAATCCACCGATGTCATGTTCCCAGGCGCAGGGTTCCGGAATCAATCTTCATTCATGTTCCCAGGCCACAGGGATCCAGAATCAAACCTCAGTCATGTTGCCAGGCCATAGGGTATCACCGTCACACCTCAGTCATATTTCCAGGCCACAGGTTTCCAGAATCAAACCGATTTCATGTTCCCAGGCAACAGGGTACCGGAATCCAAACCGCTGTCATGTTCCCAGGCCACAGGATTCCACAATCTAACATCAGTCATGTTCCCAGGCCAATGCTTTCAAGAATGAAACCTCAGTCATATTCCCAGGCCACATGGTTCCAGAATGAAACCTCAGTCGTTTTCCGAGGACACAGGTTTCCGGAATAAAACCTCAGTCATGTTCCGTGGACACAGGTTTCAAAAATAAAATCCCAGTCATGTTCCCAGGCCACAGGGTTCCACAATTAAACCTCAGTCATATTCCCAGGCCAGAGGGTTCCACAATCAAACCTCAGTCCTGTTGCCAGGCCACGGTTCCACCATCAAGCCTCAGTCATGTTCCCAGGCCAGAGTGTTCCACAATCAAACTTAAGTCATCTTGCCAGACCACAGGTTTCCACCATCAAACCTCAGTCCTTTTGCCAGGCCACAGGGTTCCACCATCAAGCCTCAGTCATGTTCCCAAGTCTGTGGGTTCCACAATCAAACCTCAATCATGTTGCCATGCCACAGGGTTCAGCCCTCAAACCTCAGTCATATTCCCAGGAAACAGGGTTCCAGAATCAAACCAATGGCATGTTCCCACACCACGGTTTTCCAGTATCAGATCTCAGTCATGTTCCCAGTGCACAGGGTTCCACAATCAAACCTCAGTCATGTGGCCAGTCCACATGTTTCTGCGATCACACCCCTGTCAAGTTCCCAGGCCGCAGGGTTCCAGAATCAAGCCTCAGTCATATTGACAGGCCACAGGTTTCCAGAATCAAGCCTCAGTCATGTTGCCAGGCCACAGGGTTCCAGAATCAAACCGTTCTCATGTTCCGAGGCCACAGGGTTCCAGAATCCACCGATGTCATATTCCGTGGCCACAGTGTTCCAGAACCAATCCTCAGTTATGTACCCAGGCTACAGGGTTCTAGAATAAACCTCAGTCATGTTCCCAGTCCACAGGGTTCCAGACCCAAGGCTCAGTCAGGTTCCCAGGGCACAGTATTCCACAATCTAAATAGATGTCATGTTCCCTGGCCACAATTTTCCAGAATCATGCCTCAGTCATGTTCCCAGGCCACAGGGATCCAGAATCAAACCTTAGTCATGTTGCCAGGCGATAGGGTACCACCATAACAACTCAGTCATAATCTCAGGCCACAGGTTTCCAGAATAAAACCGATTTCATGTTCCCAGGCAACAAGGTACCAGAATCCAAACAGATGTCATGTTCCCAGGCCACAGGATTCCACAATCTAACATCAGTCATGTTCCCAGGCAAATGCTTTCCAGAATCAAACCTCAGTCATATTCCCACTCCACATGGTTCCAGAATCAAGCCTCAGTCATATTGTCAGGCCACAGGGTTCCAGAATCAAACCGTTCTCATGTTCCCAGGCCACAGGGTTCCAGAATCCACTGATGTCATGGTCCCATGCAACAGGGTTTCAGAATCAATCCTCAGTCATGTTCCCAGGCCACAGGGTTCCAGAATTAAGCCTCAGTCATGTTGCCAGGCCACAGGGTTCCAGAATCAAACCGTTCTCATGTTCTCAGGCCACAGGGTTCCAGAATCCACCGATGTCATGTTCCCAGGCCACAGGGTTTCAAAATAAATCCTCAGTTATGTTCCCAGGATACAGGGTTCCAGAATAAACCTCAGTAATATTCCCAGTCCACAGGGCTCCAGACCCAAAGCTCAGTCAGGTTCCAAGGGCCCAGTATTCCACAATCTAAACAGATGTCATGTTCCCAGGCCACAGTTTTCCAGAATCACGCCTCAGTCATGTTCCCAGGCCACAGGGATCCAGAATCAAACCTCAGTCATGTTGCCAGGCCACAGGGTTCCACCATCAAACCTCATTCCTGTTTCCAGGCCACAGTGTTCCACCATCAATCCTCAGTCATGTTCCTAAGCCTGAGGTTTCCACAATCAAACCTCAATCATGTTGCCATGCCACAGGATTCAACCATCAAACCTCAGTCATATGCCCAGGAAACAGGGTTCCAGAATCAAACCAATGGCATGTTCCAACACCACGGGGTTCCAGTATCAGTCCTCAGTCATATTCCCAGTGCACAGGGTTCCACCATCAAACCTCAGTCATGTGGCTAGTCCACAGGTTTCTGCGATCAAACCCCAGTCAAGTTCCCAGGCCACAGGGTTCAACAATCAAACCTCAGTCCTGTTGCCAGGCCACGGTTCCACCATCAAGCCTCAGTCATGTTCCCAGGCCAGAGTTTTCCACAATCAAACCTAAGTCATCTTGCCAGGCCACAGGGTTCCACCATCAAACCTCAGTCCTGTTGCCAGGCTACAGGGTTCCACCATAAAGCCTCAGTCATGTTCCCAAGCCTGTGGGTTCCACAATCAAACCTCAATCATGTTGCCATGCCACAGGGCTCAGCCATCAAACCTCAGTCATATTCCCAGGAAACAGGGTTCCAGAATCAAACCAATGGCATATTCCCACACCATGGGATTCCAGTATCAGGCCTCAGTCATATTCCCAGTGCACAGGGTTCCACCATCAAACCTCAGTCATGTGGCTAGTCCACAGGTTTCTGCGATCAAACCCCAGTCAAGTTCCCAGGCCACAGGGTTCCAGAATCAAGCCTCAGTCATGTTGCCAGGCCACACGGTTCCAGAATCAAAGGGTTCTCATGTTCCCAGGCCACAGGGTTCCAGAATCCACCAATGTCATGTTCCCAGGCGCAGGGTTTCAGAATCAATCTTCTTTCATGTTCCCAGGCCACAGGGATCCAGAATCAAACCTCAGTCATGTTGGCAGGCCATAGGGTACCACCGTCACACCTCAGTCATATTTCCAGGCCACAGGTTTCCAGAATCAAACCGATTTCATGTTCCCAGGCAACAGGGTACCGGAATCCAAACCGATGTCATGTTCCCAGGCCACAGGATTCCACAATCTAACATCAGTCATGTTCCCAGGCCAATGCTTTCCAGAATCAAACCTCAGTCATATTTCCAGGCCACATGGTTTCAGAATGAAACCTCAGTCGTTTTCCGAGGACACAGTTTTCCGGAATAAAACCTCAGTCATGTTCCGTGGACACAGGTTTCAAAAATAAAATCCCAGTCATGTTCCCAGGCCACACGGTTCCACAATTAAACCTCAGTCATATTCCCAGGCCAGAGGGTTCCACAATCAAACCTCAGTCCTGTTGCCAGGCCACGGTTCCACCATCAAGCCTCAGTCATGTTCCCAGGCCAGAGTGTTCCACAATCAAACCTAACTCATCTTGCCAGGCCACAGGGTTCCACCGTCAAACCTCAGTCCTTTTGCCAGGCCACAGGGTTCCACCATCACGCCTCAGTCATGTTCCCAAGCCTGAGGGTTCCACAATGAAACCTCAATCATGTTGCCATGCCACAGGGTTCAACCATCAAACCTCAGTCATGTGCCCAGGAAACAGTGATCCAAAATCAAACCAATGGCATGTTCCCAGGCCACGAGGTTCCAGTATCAGACCTCAGTCATGTTCCCAGTGCACAGGGTTCCACCATCAATCCTCAGTCATGTGGCCAGTCTACAGGTTTCTGCGATCAAACCCCAGTCAAGTTCCCAGGCCACAGGGTTCCAGAATCAAGCCTCAGGCATTTTGCCAGGCCACAGGGTTCCAGAATCAAGCCTCAGTCATATTGCCAGGCCACAGGGTTCCAGAATCCACCGATGTCATTTTCCCAGGTCCCAGGGTTCCAGAATCAAGCCTCAGTCATGTTCCCAGGCCACAGCGTTCCAGAATCAAGCCTCAGTCTTGTTGCCAGGCCACAGGATTCTAGAATAAACCTCAGTCATGTTCCCAGTCCACAGGGTTGCAGACCCAAGGCTCAGTCAGGTTCCCAGGGCACAGTATTCCACAATCTAAATAGATGTCATGTTCCCTCGCCACAGTTTTCCAAAATCACGCCTCAGTCATGTTCGCAGGCCACAGGGATCCAGAATCAAACCTCAGTCATGTTGCCAGGCCATAGGGTACCACCATCACAACTCAGTCATAATCTCAGGCCACAGGTTTCCAGAATCAAATGGATTTCCTGTTCCCAGGCAACAGGGTACCAGAATCCAAACCGATGTCATGTTCCCAGGCCAGAGCATTCCACAATCTAACATCAGTCATGTTCCCAGGCCAATGCTTTCAAGAATCAAACCTCAGTCATATTCCCAGGCCACATGGTTCCAGAATCAAACCTCAGTCGTGTTCCGAGGAACCAGGGTTCCGGAATAAAACTTCAGTCATGTTCCGTGGACACAGGTTTCAAAAATAAAATTCCAGTCATGTTCCCAGGCCACAGGGTTCCACAAATAAACCTCAGTCATATTCCCAGGCCAGAGGGTTCCACAATCAAACCTCAGTCCTGTTGCCAGGCCACGGTTCCACCATCAAGCCTCAGTCATGTTCCCAGGCCAGAGTTTTCCACAATCAAACCTAAGTCATCTTGCCAGGCCACAGGGTTCCACCATCAAACCTCAGTCCTGTTGCCAGGCCACAGGGTTCCACCATCAAGCCTCAGTCATATTCCCAAGCCTGTGGGTTCCACAATCAAACCTCAATCATGTTGCCATGCCACAGGGTTCACCCATCAAACCTAAGTCATATTCCCAGGAAACAGGGTTCCAGAATCAAACCAATGGCATGTTCCCACACCACGGGGTTCCAGTATCAGGCCTCAGTCATATTCCTAGTGCACAGGGTTCCACCATCAAACCTCAGTCATGTGGCTAGTCCACAGTTTTCTGTGATCAAACCCCAGTCAAGTTCCCAGGGCACAGGGTTCCAGAATTAAGCCTCAGTCATGTTGCCAGGCCACAGGTTTCCAGAATCAAGCCTCAGTCATGTTGCCAGGCCACAGGGTTCCAGAATCACACTTTTCTCATGTTCCCAGGCCACAGATTCCAGAATCCACCGATGTCATGTTCCCAGGCCACAGGATTCCACAATCAATCTTCATTCATGTTCCCAGGCCACAGGGATCCAGTATCAAACCCCAGTCATGTTGGCAGGCCATAGGGTACCACCGTCACACCTCAGTCATATTTCCAGGCCACAGGTTTCCAGAATCAAACCGATTTCATGTTCCCAGGCAACTGGGTACCGGAATCCAAACCGATGTCATGTTCCCAGGACACAGGATTCCACAGTCTAACATCAGTCATGTTCCCAGGCCAATGCTTTCCAGAATCAAACCTCAGTCATATTCCCAGGCCACATGGTTCCAGAATGAAACCTCAGTCGTTTTCCGAGGACACAGGTTTCCGGAATAAAACCTCAGTCATGTTCCGTGGACACAGGTTTCAAAAATAAAATCCCAATCATGTTCCCAGGCCACACGGTTCCACAATTAAACCTCAGTCATATTCCCAGGCCAGAGGGTTCCACAATCAAACCTCACTCCTGTGCCAGGCCACGGTTCCACCATCAAGCCTCAGTCATGTTCTCAGGCCAGAGTGTTCCACAATCAAACCAAAGTCATCTTGCCAGGCCACAGGGTTCCACCATCAAACCTCAGTCCTGTTGCCAGGCCACAGGGTTCCACCATCAAGCCTCAGTCATGTTCCCAAGCCTGAGGGTTCCACAATGAAACCTCAATCATGTTGCCATGCCACAGGGTTCAACCATCAAACCTCAGTCATGTGTCCAGGAAACAGGGTTCCAGAATCAAACCAATGGCATGTTCCCAAGCCACGGGGATCCAGTATCAGGCCTCAGTCATGTTCCCAGTGCACAGGGTTCCACCAGCAAACTCCAGTCATGTGGCCAGTCGACAGGTTTCTCCGATCAAACCCCAGTCAATTTCCCAGGCCACAGGGTTCCAGAATCAAGCCTCAGTCATGTTGCCAGGCCACAGGGTTCCAGAATCCACTGATGTAATGTTCCCAGGCCACAGGGTTCCAGAATCAATCCTCATTTATGTTCCCAAGCTACAGGGTTCTAAAATAAACCTCAGTCACATTCCCAGTCCACAGAGTTCCAGAACCAAGGCTCAGTCCGGTTCCCAGGGCACAGTATTCCACAATCTAAACAGATGTCATGTTCCCAGGCCACAGTTTTCCAGAATCACGCCTCAGTCATGTTCCCAGACCACAGGGATCCAGTATCAAACCTCTGTCATGTTGGCAGGCCATAGGGTACCACCGTCACACCTCAGTCATATTTCCAGGCCACAGGTTTCCAGAATCAAACCGATTTCATGTTTCCAGGCAACAGTGTACCGGAATCCAAACCAATGTCATGTTCCCAGGTCACAGGATTCCACAGTCTAACATCAGTCATGTTCCCAGGCCAATGCTTTCCAGAATCAAACCTCAGTCATATTCCCAGGACACATGGTTCCAGAATGAAACCTCAGTCGTTTTCCGAGGACACAGGTTTCCGGAATAAAACCTCAGTCATGTTCCGTGGACACAGGTTTCAAAAATAAAATCCCAGTCATGTTCCCAGGCCACACGGTTCCACAAATAAACCTCAGTCATATTCCCAGGCCAGAGGGTTCCACAATCAAACCTCAGTCCTGTGCCAGGCCACGGTTCCACCATCAAGCCTCAGTCATGTTCTCAGGCCAGAGTGTTCCACAATCAAACCTAAGTCATCTTGCCAGGCCACTGGGTTCCACCATCAAACCTCAGTCCTGTTGCCAGGCCACAGGGTTACAGAATCCACCGATGTCCTGTTCCCAGGCCACAGGTTTCCAGAATCAATCCTCAGTTATGTTCCCAGGCTACAGGGTTCTAGAATAAACCTCAGTCATATTCCCAGTCCACAGAGTTCCAGAACCAAGGCTCAGTCAGGTTCCCAGGGCACAGAATTCCACAATCTAAACAGATGTCATGTTCCCAGGCCACAGTTTTCCAGAATCACGCCTCAGTCATGTTCCCAGACCACAGGGATCCAGAATCAAACCTCAGTCATGTTGCCAGGCCACAGGGTTCCACCATCAAACCTCATTCCTGTTGCCAGGCCACAGTGTTCCACCATTAAGCCTCAGTCATGTTCCCAAGCCTGAGGGTTCCACAATCAAACCTCAATCATGTTGCCATGCCACAGGGTTCAACCATGAAACCTCAGTCATGTTCTCAGGAAACAGGGTTCCAGAATCAAACCAATGGCATGTTCCCACGCCACGGGGTTCCAGTATCAGGCCTCAGTCATCTTCCCAGTGCACAGGGTTCCACCATCAAACCTCAGTCATGTGGCCAGTCCACAGGTTTCTGCGATCAAACCCCAGTCAAGTTCCCAGGGCACAGGTTTCCAGAATCAAACCAGAGTCATGTTGCCAGGCCACAGGTTTCCAGAAACAATCCTCAGTCATGTTGCCAGGCCACCGGTGTCCAGAATCAAACCGTTCTCATGTTCCCAGGATACAGGGTTCCAGAATCCACCGATGTCATGTTCCCAGGCCACAGGGTTCCAGAATCAATCCTCAGTCATGTTCCCAGGACACAGGGATCCACAATCAAACCTCAGTCATGTTGCCAGGCCTTAGGGTACCACCATCACACCTCAGTCACATTCCCAGGCCACAGGTTTCCAGAGTGAAACCGATTTCCTGTCCACAGGCAACAGGGTACCAGAATCCAAACCGATGTCATGTTCCCAGGCCACAGGATTCCACAATCTAACATCAGTCATGTTCCCAGGCCAATGCTTCCCAGAATCAAACCTCAATCATATTCCCAGGCCACACGGTTCCAGAATCAAACCTCAGTCGTGTTCCGAGGACACAGGGTTCCGGAATAAAACCTCAGTCATGTTCCGTGCACGCAGGTTTCAAAAATAAAATACCAGTCATGTTCCCAGGCCAGAGGGTTCCACAATTAAACCTCACTCATATTCCCAGGCCAGAGGGTTCCACAATCAATCCTAAGTCATCTTGACAGGCCACAGTATTCCACCATAAAACCTCAGTCATGTGACCATGAAACAGGGTTCCAGAATAAAACCAATGGCATGTTCCCACGCCACGGGGTTCCAGTATCAGGCCTCAGTCATGTTCCCAGTGCACAGGGTTCCACCATCAAACCTCAGTCATGTGGCCAGTCCACAGGTTTCTGCTATCAAACCCCAGTCAAGTTCCCAGGCCACAGGGTTCCAGAATCAAGCCTCAGTCATGTTGCCAGGCCACAGGTTTCCAGAATCAAGCCTCAGTCATGTTGCCAGGCCACAGGGTTCCAGAATCAAACCGTTCTCATGTTCCCAGGCCACAGGGTTCCAGAACCCACCGATGTCATGTTCTCAGGCCACAGGGTTCCAGAATCAATCTTCAGTCATGTTCCCAGGCCACAGGGATCCAGAATCAAACCTCAGTCATGTTGCCAGGCCATAGGGTATCACCGTCACACCTCAGTCATATTCCCAGGCCACAGGATTCCAGAATCAAACCGATTTCATGTTCCCAGGCAACAGGGTACCGGAATCCAAACTGATGTCATGTTCCCAGGACACAGGATTCCACAATCTAACATCAGTCATGTTCCCAGGCCAATGGTTTCCAGAATCAAACCTCAGTCATATTCCCAGGCCACATGGTTCCAGAATCAAACCTCAGTCGTGTTCCGAGGACACAGGGTTCCGCAATAAAACCTCAGTCATGTTCCGTGGACACAGGTTTCAAAAATAAAATCCCAATCATGTTCCCAGGCCACAGGGTTCCACAATTAAACCTCAGTCATATTCCCAGGCCACAGGGTTCCACCATCAAACCTCAGTCCTGTTGCCAGGCCACAGGGTTCCACCATCAAGCCTCAGTCATGTTCCCAAGCCTGAGGGTTCCACAATCAAACCTCAATCACGTTGCCATGCCACAGGGTTCAACCATCAAACCTCAGTCATGTGCCCAGGAAACAGGGTTCCAGAATCAAACCAATGGCATGTTCCCACGCCACGGGGTTCCAGTATCAGGCCTCAGTCATGTTCCCAGTGCACAGGGTTCCACCATGAAACCTCAGTCATGTGGCCAGTCCACAGGTTTCTGCGATCACACCGCTGTCAAGTTCCCAGGCCACAGGATTCCAGAATCAAGCCTCAGTCATGTTGCCAGGCCACAGGGTTCCAGAATCAAGCCTCAGTCATGTTGCCAGGCCACAGGGTTCCAGAATCAAACCGTTCTCATGTTTCCAGGCCACAGGATTACACAATCTAACATCAGTCATGTTCCCAGGCCTCAGGGTTCCAGAATCAATCTTCCGTCATGTTCCCAGGCCACAGAGATCCAGAATCAAACCTCAGTCATGTTGCCAGGCCATAGGGTACCACCGTCAGACCACAGTCATATTCCCAGGCCACAGGATTCCAGAATCAAACCGATTTCATGTTCCCAGGCAACATGTACCAAAATCCAAACCGATGTCATGTTCCCAGGCCACAGGATTCCACAACCTAACATCAGTCATGTTCCCAGGCCAATGGTTTCCAGAATCAAACCTCAGTCATATTCCCAGGCCACATGGTTCCAGAATCAAACCTCAGTCGTGTTCCGAGGACACAGGGTTCCGGAATAAAACCTCAGTCATGTTCCGTGGACACAGGTTTAAAAAATAAAATCCCAGTCATGTTCCCAGGCCACAGGGTTCCACAATCAAACCTCAGTCCTCTTGCCAGGCCACGGTTCCACCATCAAGACTCAGTCATGTTCCCAGGCCAGAGTGTTCCACAATCAAACCTAAGTCATCTTGCCATGCCACAGGGTTCAACCATCAAACCTCAGTCATGTTCTCAGGAAACAAGGTTCCAGAATCAATACAATGGCATGTTCCCACGCCACGGGGTTCCAGTATTAGGCCTCAGTCATGTTCCCAGTGCACAGGGTTCCACCATCAAACCTCAGTCATATGGCCAGTGCACAGGTTTCTGCGATCAAACCCCAGTCAATTTCCCAGGCCACAGGGTCCCAGAATCAAGCCTCAGTCATGCTGCCAGTCCACAGGGTTCCAGAATCAAGCCTCAGTCATGTTGCCAGGCCACAGGTTTCCAAAATCAAACCGTTCTCATGTTCCCAGGCCACAGGGTTCCAGAATCCACCGATGTCATTTTCCCAGGCCACAGGTTTCCAGAATCAATCCTCAGTTATGTTCCCAGGCTACAGGGTTCTAGAATAAACCTCAGTCATGTTCCCATTCCACAGGGTTCCAGACCCGAGGCTCAGTCAGGTTCCGAGGGCACAGTATTCCACAATCTAAACAGATGTCATGTTCCCTGGCCACAGTTTTCCAGAATCACGCCTCAGTCATGTTCCCAGGCCACAGGGATCCAGAATCAAACCTCAGTCATGTTGCCAGGCCATAGGGTACCACCATAAAAACTCAGTCATAATCTCAGGCCACAGGTTTCCAGAATAAAACCGATTTCATGTTACCAGGCAACAAGGTACCAGAGTCCAAACAGATGTCATGTTCCCAGGCCACAGGATTCCACAATCTAACATCAGTCATGTTCCCAGGCAAATGCTTTCCAGAATCAAACCTCAGTCATATTCCCAGGCCACATGGTTCCAGAATCAAGCCTCAGTCATATTGCCAGGCCACAGGGTTCCAGAATCAAACCGTTCTCATGTTCCCAGGCCACAGGTTTCCAGAATCCACTGATGTCATGGTCCCAGGCCACAGGGTTCCAGAATCAATCCTCAGTCATGTTCCCAGGCCGCAGGGTTCCAGAATCAAGCCTCAGTCATGTTGCCAGGCCATAGGGTTCAAGAATCCACCGATGTCCTGTTCCCAGGCCACAGGTTAGAGAATCAATCCTCAGTTAGGTTCCCAGGCTACAGGGTTCTAGAATAAACCTCAGTCATATTCCCAGTCCACAGAGTTCCAGAACCAAGGCTCAGTCAGGTTCCGAGGGCAGAGTATTCCACAATCTAAACAGATGTCATGTTCCCAGGCCACAGTTTTCCAGAATCACGCCTCAGTCATGTTCCCAGACCACAGGGATCCAAAATCAAACCTCAGTCATGTTGCCAGGACACAGGGTTCCACCATCAAACCTCATTCCTGTTTCCAGGCCACAGTGTTCCACCATCAAGCCTCAGTCATGTTCCCAAGCCTGAGGGTTCCACAATCAAACCTCAATCATGTTGCCATGCCACAGGGTTCAACCATCAAACCTCAGTCATATGCCCAGGAAACAGGGTTCCAGAATCAAACCAATGGCATGTTCCCACACCACGGGCTTCCAGTATCAGGCCTCAGTCATATTCCCAGTGCACAGGGTTCCACCATCAAACCTCAGTCATGTGGCTAGTCCACAGGTTTCTGTGATCAAACCCCAGTCAAGTTTCCAGGCCACAGGATTCCAGAACTAAGCCTCAGTCATGTTGCCAGGCCACAGGGTTCCAGAATCAAGCCTCAGTCATGTTGCCAGGCCTCAGGGTTCCGGAATCCCACCGTTTTCATGTTCCCAGGCCACAGGGTTCCAGAATCCACCGATGTCATGTTCCCAGGCCACAGGGTTCCAGAATCAATCTTCATTCATGTTCCCAGGCCACAGGGATCCAGAATCAAACCTCAGTCATGTTGGCAGGCCATAGGGTACCACCGTCACACCTCAGTCATATTTCCAGGCCACAGGTTTCCAGAATCAAACCGATTTCATGTTCCCAGCCAACAGGGAACCAGAAGCCAAACCGATGTCATGTTCCCAGGCCACAGGATTCCACAATCTAACCTCAGGCATGTTCCCAGGCCAATGCTTTCCAGAATCAAACCTCTGTCATATTCCCAGGCCACATGTTTCCAGAATGAAACCTCAGTCATTTTCCGAGGACACAGGTTTCCGGAATAAAACCTCAGTCATGTTCCGTGGACACAGGTTTCAAAAATAAAATCCCAGTCATGTACCCAGGCCACACGGTTTCACAATTAAACCTCAGTCATATTCCCAGGCCAGAGTGTTCCACAATCAAACCTAAGTCATCTTGCCAGGCCACAGGGTTCCACCATCAAACCTCAGTCCTGTTGCCAGGCCACAGGGTTCCACCATCAAGCCTCAGTCATGTTTCCAGGAAACAGGGTTCCAGAATCAAACCAATGGCATTTTCCCAAACCACTGGGTTCCAGAATCAAGCCTCAATCATGTTGCCAGGCCACAGGGTTCCAGAATCAAGCCTCAATCATGTTGCCAGGCCACAGGGCTCCAGAATCAAGCCTCAGTCATGTTCCCAGTCCACAGGATTCCAGAACCAAAGCTCAGTCAGGTTCCCAGGGCACAGTATTCCACAATCTAAACTGATGTCATGTTCCCAGGCGACAGTTTTCCAGAATCACGCCTCAGTCATGTTCCCAGACCACAGGGATCCAGAATCAAACCTCAGTCATGTTGCCAGGACACAGGGTTCCACCATCAATCCTCATTCCTATTTCCAGGCCACAGTGTTCCACCATTAAGCCTCAGTCATGTTCCCAAACCTGAGGGTTCCACAATCAAACCTCAGTCATGTTGCCATGCCACAGGGTTCAACCATCAAACCTCAGTCATGTTCTCAGGAAACAGGTTTCCAGAATCAAACAAATGGCATGTTCCCACGCCACGGGGTTCCAGTATGAGGCCTCAGTCATGTTCCCAGTGCACAGGGTTCCACCATCAAACCTCAGTCATGTGGCCAGTCCACAGATTTCTGCGATCAAACCCCAGTCAAGTTCCCAGGCCACAGGGTTCCAGAATCAAGCCTCAGTCATGTTCCCAGGCCACAGGGTTCCAGAATCAAGCCTCAGTCCTGTTGCCAGGCCACAGGGTTCCAGATTCAAAGGGTTCTCATGTTCCCTGGCCACAGGGTTCCAGAATCAAACCTCAGTCATGTTGGCAGGCCATAGGGTATCACCGTCACACCTCAGTCATATTTCCAGGCCACAGGTTTCCAGAATCAAACCGATTTCATGTTCCCAGGCAACAGGGTACCGGAATCCAAACCGCTGTCATGTTCCCAGGCCACAGGATTTCACAATCTAACATCAGTCATGTTCCCAGGCCAATGCTTTCAAGAATGAAACCTCAGTCATATTCCCAGGCCACATGGTTCCAGAATGAAACCTCAGTCGTTTTCCGAGGACACAGGTTTCCGGAATAAAACCTCAGTCATGTTCCGTGGACACAGGTTTCAAAAATAAAATCCCAGTCATGTTCCCAGGCCACAGGGTTCCACAATTAAACCTAACTCATCTTGCCAGGCCACAGGGTTCCACCATCAAACCTCAGTCCTTTTGCCAGGCCACAGGGTTCCACCATCAAGCCTCAGTCATGTTCCCAAGTCTGTGGGTTCCACAATCAAACCTCAATCATGTTGCCATGCCACAGGGTTCAGCCATCAAACCTCAGTCATATTCCCAGGAAACAGGGTTCCAGAATCAAACCAATGGCATGTTCCCACACCACGGTTTTCCAGTATCAGATCTCAGTCATGTTCCCAGTGCACAGGGTTCCACAATGAAACCTCAGTCATGTGGCCAGTCCACATGTTTCTGCGATCACACCCCTGTCAAGTTCCCAGGCCGCAGGGTTCCAGAATCAAGCCTCAGTCATATTGACAGGCCACAGGTTTCCAGAATCAAGCCTCAGTCATGTTGCCAGGCCACAGGGTTCCAGAATCAAACCGTTCTCATGTTCCGAGGCCACAGGGTTCCAGAATCCACCGATGTCATATTCCGTGGCCACAGTGTTCCAGAATCAATCCTCAGTTATGTACCCAGGCTACAGGGTTCTAGAATAAACCTCAGTCATGTTCCCAGTCCACAGGGTTCCAGACCCAAGGCTCAGTCAGGTTCCCAGGGCACAGTATTCCACAATCTAAATAGATGTCATGTTCCCTGGCCACAATTTTCCAGAATCATGCCTCAGTCATGTTCCCAGGCCACAGGGATCCAGAATCAAACCTTAGTCATGTTGCCAGGCGATAGGGTACCACCATAACAACTCAGTCATAATCTCAGGCCACAGGTTTCCAGAATAAAACCGATTTCATGTTCCCAGGCAACAAGGTACCAGAATCCAAACAGATGTCATGTTCCCAGGCCACAGGATTCCACAATCTAACATCAGTCATGTTCCCAGGCAAATGCTTTCCAGAATCAAACCTCAGTCATATTCCCACTCCACATGGTTCCAGAATCAAGCCTCAGTCATATTGTCAGGCCACAGGGTTCCAGAATCAAACCGTTCTCATGTTCCCAGGCCACAGGGTTCCAGAATCCACTGATGTCATGGTCCCATGCAACAGGGTTTCAGAATCAATCCTCAGTCATGTTCCCAGGCCACAGTGTTCCAGAATCAAGCCTCAGTCATGTTGCCAGGCCACAGGGTTCCAGAATCAAACCGTTCTCATGTTCTCAGGCCACAGGGTTCCAGAATCCACCGATGTCATGTTCCCAGGCCACAGGGTTTCAAAATAAATCCTCAGTTATGTTCCCAGGATACAGGGTTCCAGAATAAACCTCAGTAATATTCCCAGTCCACAGGGCTCCAGACCCAAAGCTCAGTTAGGTTCCAAGGGCCCAGTATTCCACAATCTAAACAGATGTCATGTTCCCAGGCCACAGTTTTCCAGAATCACGCCTCAGTCATGTTCCCAGGCCACAGGGATCCAGAATCAAACCTCAGTCATGTTGCCAGGCCACAGGGTTCCACCATCAAACCTCATTCCTGTTTCCAGGCCACAGTGTTCCACCATCAATCCTCAGTCATGTTCCTAAGCCTGAGGTTTCCACAATCAAACCTCAATCATGTTGCCATGCCACAGGATTCAACCATCAAACCTCAGTCATATGCCCAGGAAACAGGGTTCCAGAATCAAACCAATGGCATGTTCCCACACCACGGGGTTCCAGTATCAGTCCTCAGTCATATTCCCAGTGCACAGGGTTCCACCATCAAACCTCAGTCATGTGGCTAGTCCACAGGTTTCTGCGATCAAACCCCAGTCAAGTTCCCAGGCCACAGGGTTCCACAATCAAACCTCAGTCCTGTTGCCAGGCTACAGGGTTCCACCATAAAGCCTCAGTCATGTTCCCAAGCCTGTGGGTTCCACAATCAAACCTCAATCATGTTGCCATGCCACAGGGCTCAGCCATCAAACCTCAGTCATATTCCCAGGAAACAGGGTTCCAGAATCAAACCAATGGCATATTCCCACACCACGGGATTCCAGTATCAGGCCTCAGTCATATTCCCAGTGCACAGGGTTCCACCATCAAACCTCAGTCATGTGGCTAGTCCACAGGTTTCTGTGATCAAAACCCAGTCAAGTTCCCAGGCCACAGGGTTCCAGAATTAAGCCTCAGTCATGTTGCCAGGCCACAGGGTTCCAGAATCAAGCCTCAGTCATGTTGCCAGGCCACACGGTTCCAGAATCAAAGGGTTCTCATGTACCCAGGCCACAGGGTTCCAGAATCCACCAATGTCATGTTCCCAGGCGCAGGGTTTCAGAATCAATCTTCTTTCATGTTCCCAGGCCACAGGGATCCAGAATCAAACCTCAGTCATGTTGGCAGGCCATAGGGTACCACCGTCACACCTCAGTCATATTTCCAGGCCACAGGTTTCCAGAATCAAACCGATTTCATGTTCCCAGGCAACAGGGTACCGGAATCCAAACCGATGTCATGTTCCCAGGCCACAGGATTCCACAATCTAACATCAGTCATGTTCCCAGGGCAATGCTTTCCAGAATCAAACCTCAGTCATATTTCCAGGCCACATGGTTCCAGAATGAAACCTCAGTCGTTTTCCGAGGACACAGTTTTCCGGAATAAAACCTCAGTCATGTTCCGTGGACACAGGTTTCAAAAATAAAATCCCAGTCATGTTCCCAGGCCACACGGTTCCACAATTAAACCTCAGTCATATTCCCAGGCCAGAGGGTTCCACAATCAAACCTCAGTCCTGTTGCCAGGCCATGGTTCCACCATCAAGCCTCTGTCATGTTCCCAGGCCAGAGTGTTCCACAATCAAACCTAACTCATCTTGCCAGGCCACAGGGTTCCACCATCAAACCTCAGTCCTTTTGCCAGGCCACAGGGTTCCACCATCAAGCCTCAGTCATGTTCCCAATCCTGAGGGTTCCACAATCAAACCTCAATCATGTTGCCATGCCACAGGGTTCAACCATCAAACCTCAGTCATGTGCCCAGGAAACAGGGATCCAAAATCAAACCAATGGCATGTTCCCAGGCCACGAGGTTCCAGTATCAGACCTCAGTCATGTTCCCAGTGCACAGGGTTCCACCATCAATCCTCAGTCATGTGGCCAGTCTACAGGTTTCTGCGATCAAACCCCAGTCAAGTTCCCAGGCCACAGGGTTCCAGAATCAAGCCTCAGTCATTTTGCCAGGCCACAGGGTTCCAGAATCAAGCCTCAGTCATGTTCCCAGGCCACAGCGTTCCAGAATCAAGCCTCAGTCTTGTTGCCAGGCCACAGGATTCTAGAATAAACCTCAGTCATGTTCCCAGTCCACAGGGTTGCAGACCCAAGGCTCAGTCAGGTTCCCAGGGCACAGTATTCCACAATCTAAATAGATGCCATGTTCCCTCGCCACAGTTTTCCAAAATCACGCCTCAGTCATGTTCCCAGGCCACAGGGATCCAGAATAAAACCTCAGTCATGTTGCCAGGCCATAGGGTACCACCATGACAACTCAGTCATAATCTCAGGCCACAGGTTTCCAGAATCAAATGGATTTCCTGTTCCCAGGCAACAGGGTACCAGAATCCAAACCGATGTCATGTTCCCAGGCCAGAGCATTCCACAATCTAACATCAGTCATGTTGCCAGGCCACAGGGTTCCAGAATCCACTGATGTAATGTTCCCAGGCCACAGGGTTCCAGAATCAATCCTCATTTATGTTCCCAGGCTACAGGGTTCTAAAATAAACCTCAGTCATATTCCCAGTCCACAGAGTTCCAGAACCAAGGCTCAGTCCGGTTCCCAGGGCACAGTATTCCACAATCTAAACAGATGTCATGTTCCCAGGCCACAGTCTTCCAGAATCACGCCTCAGTCATGTTCCCAGACCACAGGGATCCAGTATCAAACCTCTGTCATGTTGGCAGGCCATAGGGTACCACCGTCACACCTCAGTCATATTTCCAGGCCACAGGTTTCCAGAATCAAACCGATTTCATGTTCCCAGGCAACAGGGTACCGGAATCCAAACCAATGTCATGTTCCCAGGTCACAGGATTCCACAGTCTAACATCAGTCATGTTCCCAGGCCAATGCTTTCCAGAATCAAACCTCAGTCATATTCCCAGGACACATGGTTCTAGAATGAAACCTCAGTCGTTTTCCGAGGACACAGGTTTCAGGAATAAAACCTCAGTCATGTTCCGTGGACACAGGTTTCAAAAATAAAATCCCAGTCATGTTCCCAGGCCACACGGTTCCACAAATAAACCTCAGTCATATTCCCAGGCCAGAGGGTTCCACAATCAAACCTCAGTCCTGTGCCAGGCCACGGTTCCACCATCAAGCCTCAGTCATGTTCTCAGGCCAGAGTGTTCCACAATCAAACCTAAGTCATCTTGCCAGGCCACTGGGTTCCACCATCAAACCTCAGTCCTGTTGCCAGGCCACAGGGTTACAGAATCCACCGATGTCCTGTTCCCAGGCCACAGGTTTCCAGAATCAATCCTCAGTTATGTTCCCAGGCTACAGGGTTCTAGAATAAACCTCAGTCATATTCCCAGTCCACAGAGTTCCAGAACCAAGGCTCAGTCAGGTTCCCAGGGCACAGTATTCCACAATCTAAACAGATGTCATGTTCCCAGGCCACAGTTTTCCAGAATCACGCCTCAGTCATGTTCCCAGACCACAGGGATCCAGAATCAAACCTCAGTCATGTTGCCAGGCCACAGGGTTCCACCATCAAACCTCATTCCTGTTTCCAGGCCACAGTGTTCCACCATTAAGCCTCAGTCATGTTCCCAAGCCTGAGGGTTCCACAATCAAACCTCAATCATGTTGCCATGCCACAGGGTTCAACCATGAAACCTCAGTCATGTTCTCAGGAAACAGGGTTCCAGAATCAAACCAATGGCATGTTCCCACGCCACGGGGTTCCAGTATCAGGCCTCAGTCATCTTCCCAGTGCACAGGGTTCCACCATCAAACCTCAGTCATGTGGCCAGTCCACAGGTTTCTGCGATCAAACCCCAGTCAAGTTCCCAGGGCACAGGTTTCCAGAATCAAACCAGAGTCATGTTGCCAGGCCACAGGTTTCCAGAAACAATCCTCAGTCATGTTGCCAGGCCACCGGTGTCCAGAATCAAACCGTTCTCATGTTCTCAGGATACAGGGTTCCAGAATCCACCGATGTCATGTTCCCAGGCCACAGGGTTCCAGAATCAATCCTCAGTCATGTTCCCAGGACACAGGGATCCACAATCAAACCTCAGTCATGTTGCCAGGCCTTAGGGTACCACCATCACACCTCAGTCACATTCCCAGGCCACAGGTTTCCAGAGTGAAACCGATTTCCTGTCCACAGGCAACAGGGTACCAGAATCCAAACCGATGTCATGTTCCCAGGCCACAGGATTCCACAATCTAACATCAGTCATGTTCCCAGGCCAATGCTTCCCAGAATCAAACCTCAATCATATTCCCAGGCCACACGGTTCCAGAATCAAACCTCAGTCGTGTTCCGAGGACACAGGGTTCCGGAATAAAACCTCAGTCATGTTCCGTGCACGCAGGTTTCAAAAATAAAATACCAGTCATGTTCCCAGGCCAGAGGGTTCCACAATTAAACCTCACTCATATTCCCAGGCCAGAGGGTTCCAAAATCAATCCTAAGTCATCTTGACAGGCCACAGTATTCCACCATAAAACCTCAGTCATGTGACCATGAAACAGGGTTCCAGAATAAAACCAATGGCATGTTCCCACGCCACGGGGTTCCAGTATCAGGCCTCAGTCATGTTCCCAGTGCACAGGGTTCCACCATCAAACCTCAGTCATGTGGCCAGTCCACAGGTTTCTGCTATCAAACCCCAGTCAAATTCCCAGGCCACAGGGTTCCAGAATCAAGCCTCAGTCATGTTGCCAGGCCACAGGTTTCCAGAATCAAGCCTCAGTCATGTTGCCAGGCCACAGGGTTCCAGAATCAAACCGTTCTCATGTTCCCAGGCCACAGGGTTCCAGAACCCACCGATGTCATGTTCTCAGGCCACAGGGTTCCAGAATCAATCTTCAGTCATGTTCCCAGGCCACAGGGATCCAGAATCAAACCTCAGTCATGTTGCCAGGCCATAGGGTATCACCGTCACACCTCAGTCATATTCCCAGGCCACAGGATTCCAGAATCAAACCGATTTCATGTTCCCAGGCAACAGGGTACCGGAATCCAAACTGATGTCATGTTCCCAGGACACAGGATTCCACAATCTAACATCAGTCATGTTCCCAGGCCAATGGTTTCCAGAATCAAACCTCAGTCATATTCCCAGGCCACATGGTTCCAGAATCAAACCTCAGTCGTG
This sequence comes from Balaenoptera acutorostrata, assembly GCF_949987535.1. Classification (NCBI taxonomy): domain Eukaryota; kingdom Metazoa; phylum Chordata; class Mammalia; order Artiodactyla; family Balaenopteridae; genus Balaenoptera; species Balaenoptera acutorostrata. The sequence continues at coordinate 31,501,865 of NC_080076.1, read as the reverse complement.
TTCCGAGGACACAGGGTTCCAGAATAAAACCTCAGTCATGTTCCGTGGACACAGGTTTCAAAAATAAAATCCCAATCATGTTCCCAGGCCAGAGTGTTCCACAATCAAACCTAAGTCATCTTGCCAGGCCACAGGGTTCCACCATCAAACCTCAGTCCTGTTGCCAGGCCACAGGGTTCCACCATCAAGCCTCAGTCATGTTCCCAAGCCTGAGGGTTCCACAATCAAACCTCAATCACGTTGCCATGCCACAGGGTTCAACCATCAAACCTCAGTCATGTGCCCAGGAAACAGGGTTCCAGAATCAAACCAATGGCATGTTCCCACGCCACGGGTTTCCAGTATCAGGCCTCAGTCATGTTCCCAGTGCACAGGGTTCCACCATGAAACCTCAGTCATGTGGCCAGTCCACAGGTTTCTGCGATCACACCGCTGTCAAGTTCCCAGGCCACAGGATTCCAGAATCAAGCCTCAGTCATGTTGCCAGGCCACAGGGTTCCAGAATCAAGCCTCAGTCATGTTGCCAGGCCACAGGGTTCCAGAATCAAACCGTTCTAATGTTTCCAGGCCACAGGATTACACAATCTAACATCAGTCATGTTCCCAGGCCTCAGGGTTCCAGAATCAATCTTCCGTCATGTTCCCAGGCCACAGAGATCCAGAATCAAACCTCAGTCATGTTGCCAGGCCATAGGGTACCACCGTCAGACCACAGTCATATTCCCAGGCCACAGGATTCCAGAATCAAATCGATTTCATGTTCCCAGGCAACATGTACCAAAATCCAAACCGATGTCATGTTCCCAGGCCACAGGATTCCACAATCTAACCTCAGTCATGTTCCCAGGCCAATGGTTTCCAGAATCAAACCTCAGTCGTGTTCCGAGGACACAGGGTTCCAGCATAAAACCTCAGTCATGTTCCGTGGACACAGGTTTAAAAAATAAAATCCCAGTCATGTTCCCAGGCCACAGGGTTCCACAATCAAACCTCAGTCCTCTTGCCAGGCCACGGTTCCACCATCAAGACTCAGTCATGTTCCCAGGCCAGAGTGTTCCACAATCAAACCTAAGTCATCTTGCCATGCCACAGGGTTCAACCATCAAACCTCAGTCATGTTCTCAGGAAACAAGGTTCCAGAATCAATACAATGGCATGTTCCCACGCCACGGGGTTCCAGTATTAGGCCTCAGTCATGTTCCCAGTGCACAGGGTTCCACCATCAAACCTCATTCATATGGCCAGTGCACAGGTTTCTGCGATCAAACCCCAGTCAATTTCCCAGGCCACAGGGTCCCAGAATCAAGCCTCAGTCATGCTGCCAGTCCACAGGGTTCCAGAATCAAGCCTCAGTCATGTTGCCAGGCCACAGGTTTCCAAAATCAAACCGTTCTCATGTTCCCAGGCCACAGGGTTCCAGAATCCACCGATGTCATTTTCCCAGGCCACAGGTTTCCAGAATCAATCCTCAGTTATGTTCCCAGGCTACAGGGTTCTAGAATAAACCTCAGTCATGTTCCCAGTCCACAGGGTTCCAGACCCGAGGCTCAGTCAGGTTCCGAGGGCACAGTATTCCACAATCTAAACAGATGTCATGTTCCCTGGCCACAGTTTTCCAGAATCACGCCTCAGTCATGTTCCCAGGCCACAGGGATCCAGAATCAAACCTCAGTCATGTTGCCAGGCCATAGGGTACCACCATAAAAACTCAGTCATAATCTCAGGCCACAGGTTTCCAGAATAAAACCGATTTCATGTTACCAGGCAACAAGGTACCAGAGTCCAAACAGATGTCATGTTCCCAGGCCACAGGATTCCACAATCTAACATCAGTCATGTTCCCAGGCAAATGCTTTCCAGAATCAAACCTCAGTCATATTCCCAGGCCACATGGTTCCAGAATCAAGCCTCAGTCATATTGCCAGGCCACAGGGTTCCAGAATCAAACCGTTCTCATGTTCCCAGGCCACAGGTTTCCAGAATCCACTGATGTCATGGTCCCAGGCCACAGGGTTCCAGAATCAATCCTCAGTCATGTTCCCAGGCCGCAGGGTTCCAGAATCAAGCCTCAGTCATGTTGCCAGGCCATAGGGTTCAAGAATCCACCGATGTCCTGTTCCCAGGCCACAGGTTAGAGAATCAATCCTCAGTTAGGTTCCCAGGCTACAGGGTTCTAGAATAAACCTCAGTCATATTCCCAGTCCACAGAGTTCCAGAACCAAGGCTCAGTCAGGTTCCCAGGGCAGATTATTCCACAATCTAAACAGATGTCATGTTCCCAGGCCACAGTTTTCCAGAATCACGCCTCAGTCATGTTCCCAGACCACAGGGATCCAAAATCAAACCTCAGTCATGTTGCCAGGACACAGGGTTCCACCATCAAACCTCATTCCTGTTTCCAGGCCACAGTGTTCCACCATCAAGCCTCAGTCATGTTCCCAAGCCTGAGGGTTCCACAATCAAACCTCAATCATGTTGCCATGCCACAGGGTTCAACCATCAAACCTCAGTCATGTGCCCAGGAAACAGGGTTCCAGAATCAAACCAATGGCATGTTCCCACACCACGGGCTTCCAGTATCAGGCCTCAGTCATATTCCCAGTGCACAGGGTTCCACCATCAAACCTCAGTCATGTGGCTAGTCCACAGGTTTCTGTGATCAAACCCCAGTCAAGTTTCCAGGCCACAGGATTCCAGAACTAAGCCTCAGTCATGTTGCCAGGCCACAGGGTTCCAGAATCAAGCCTCAGTCATGTTGCCAGGCCTCAGGGTTCCGGAATCCCACCGTTTTCATGTTCCCAGGCCACAGGGTTCCAGAATCCACCGATGTCATGTTCCCAGGCCACAGGGTTCCAGAATCAATCTTCATTCATGTTCCCAGGCCACAGGGATCCAGAATCAAACCTCAGTCATGTTGGCAGGCCATAGGGTACCACCGTCACACCTCAGTCATATTTCCAGGCCACAGGTTTCCAGAATCAAACCGATTTCATGTTCCCAGCCAACAGGGAACCAGAAGCCAAACCGATGTCATGTTCCCAGGCCACAGGATTCCACAATCTAACATCAGTCATGTTCCCAGGCCAATGCTTTCCAGAATCAAACCTCTGTCATATTCCCAGGCCACATGTTTCCAGAATGAAACCTCAGTCATTTTCCGAGGACACAGGTTTCCGGAATAAAACCTCAGTCATTTTCCGTGGACACAGGTTTCAAAAATAAAATCCCAGTCATGTACCCAGGCCACACGGTTTCAAAATTAAACCTCAGTCATATTCCCAGGCCAGAGTGTTCCACAATCAAACCTAAGTCATCTTGCCAGGCCACAGGGTTCCACCATCAAACCTCAGTCCTGTTGCCAGGCCACAGGGTTCCACCATCAAACCTCAGTCATGTTTCCAGGAAACAGGGTTCCAGAATCAAACCAATGGCATTTTCCCAAACCACTGGGTTCCAGAATCAAGCCTCAATCATGTTGCCAGGCCACAGGGTTCCAGAATCAAGCCTCAATCATGTTGCCAGGCCACAGGGCTCCAGAATCAAGCCTCAGTCATGTTCCCAGTCAACAGGATTCCAGAACCAAAGCTCAGTCAGGTTCCCAGGGCACAGTATTCCACAATCTAAACTGATGTCATGTTCCCAGGCGACAGTTTTCCAGAATCACGCCTCAGTCATGTTCCCAGACCACAGGGATCCAGAATCAAACCTCAGTCATGTTGCCAGGACACAGGGTTCCACCATCAATCCTCATTCCTATTTCCAGGCCACAGTGTTCCACCATTAAGCCTCAGTCATGTTCCCAAACCTGAGGGTTCCACAATCAAACCTCAGTCATGTTGCCATGCCACAGGGTTCAACCATCAAACCTCAGTCATGTTCTCAGGAAACAGGTTTCCAGAATCAAACAAATGGCATGTTCCCACGCCACGGGGTTCCAGTATCAGGCCTCAGTCATGTTCCCAGTGCACAGGGTTCCACCATCAAACCTCAGTCATGTGGCCAGTCCACAGATTTCTGCGATCAAACCCCAGTAAAGTTCCCAGGCCACAGGGTTCCAGAATCAAGCCTCAGTCATGTTCCCAGGCCACAGGGTTCCAGAATCAAGCCTCAGTCCTGTTGCCAGGCCACAGGGTTCCAGAATCAAAGGGTTCTCATGTTCCCTGGCCACAGGGTTCCAGAATCAAACCTCAGTCATGTTGGCAGGCCATAGGGTATCACCGTCACACCTCAGTCATATTTCCAGGCCACAGGTTTCCAGAATCAAACCGATTTCATGTTCCCAGGCAACAGGGTACCGGAATCCAAACCGCTGTCATGTTCCCAGGCCACAGGATTCCACAATCTAACATCAGTCATGTTCCCAGGCCAATGCTTTCAAGAATGAAACCTCAGTCATATTCCCAGGCCACATGGTTCCAGAATGAAACCTCAGTCGTTTTCCGAGGACACAGGTTTCCGGAATAAAACCTCAGTCATGTTCCGTGGACACAGGTTTCAAAAATAAAATCCCAGTCATGTTCCCAGGCCACAGGGTTCCAGAATCAAGCCTCAGTCATGTTGCCAGGCCATAGGGTTCAAGAATCCACCGATGTCCTGTTCCCAGGCCACAGGTTAGAGAATCAATCCTCAGTTAGGTTCCCAGGCTACAGGGTTCTAGAATAAACCTCAGTCATATTCCCAGTCCACAGAGTTCCAGAACCAAGGCTCAGTCAGGTTCCCAGGGCACAGTATTCCACAATCTAAACAGATGTCATGTTCCCAGGCCACAGTTTTCCAGAATCACGCCTCAGTCATGTTCCCAGACCACAGGGATCCAAAATCAAACCTCAGTCATGTTGCCAGGACACAGGGTTCCACCATCAAACCTCATTCCTGTTTCCAGGCCACAGTGTTCCACCATCAAGCCTCAGTCATGTTCCCAAGCCTGAGGGTTCCACAATCAAACCTCAATCATGTTGCCATGCCACAGGGTTCAACCATCAAACCTCAGTCATATGCCCAGGAAACAGGGTTCCAGAATCAAACCAATGGCATGTTCCCACACCACGGGCTTCCAGTATCAGGCCTCAGTCATATTCCCAGTGCACAGGGTTCCACCATCAAACCTCAGTCATGTGGCTAGTCCACAGGTTTCTGTGATCAAACCCCAGTCAAGTTTCCAGGCCACAGGATTCCAGAACTAAGCCTCAGTCATGTTGCCAGGACACAGGGTTCCAGAATCAAGCCTCAGTCATGTTGCCAGGCCTCAGGGTTCCGGAATCCCACCGTTTTCATGTTCCCAGGCCACAGGGTTCCAGAATCCACCGATGTCATGTTCCCAGGCCACAGGGTTCCAGAATCAATCTTCATTCATGTTCCCAGGCCACAGGGATCCAGAATCAAACCTCAGTCATGTTGGCAGGCCATAGGGTACCACCGTCACACCTCAGTCATATTTCCAGGCCACAGGTTTCCAGAATCAAACCGATTTCATGTTCCCAGGCAACAGGGAACCAGAAGCCAAACCGATGTCATGTTCCCAGGCCACAGGATTCCACAATCTAACATCAGTCATGTTCCCAGGGCAATGCTTTCCAGAATCAAACCTCAGTCATATTTCCAGGCCACATGGTTCCAGAATGAAACCTCAGTCGTTTTCCGAGGACACAGTTTTCCGGAATAAAACCTCAGTCATGTTCCGTGGACACAGGTTTCAAAAATAAAATCCCAGTCATGTTCCCAGGCCACACGGTTCCACAATTAAACCTCAGTCATATTCCCAGGCCAGAGGGTTCCACAATCAAACCTCAGTCCTGTTGCCAGGCCACGGTTCCACCATCAAGCCTCTGTCATGTTCCCAGGCCAGAGTGTTCCACAATCAAACCTAACTCATCTTGCCAGGCCACAGGGTTCCACCATCAAACCTCAGTCCTTTTGCCAGGCCACAGGGTTGCACCATCAAGCCTCAGTCATGTTCCCAATCCTGAGGGTTCCACAATCAAACCTCAATCATGTTGCCATGCCACAGGGTTCAACCATCAAACCTCAGTCATGTGCCCAGGAAACAGGGATCCAAAATCAAACCAATGGCATGTTCCCAGGCCACGAGGTTCCAGTATCAGACCTCAGTCATGTTCCCAGTGCACAGGGTTCCACCATCAATCCTCAGTCATGTGGCCAGTCTACAGGTTTCTGCGATCAAACCCCAGTCAAGTTCCCAGGCCACAGGGTTCCAGAATCAAGCCTCAGTCATTTTGCCAGGCCACAGGGTTCCAGAATCAAGCCTCAGTCATGTTCCCAGGCCACAGCGTTCCAGAATCAAGCCTCAGTCTTGTTGCCAGGCCACAGGATTCTAGAATAAACCTCAGTCATGTTCCCAGTCCACAGGGTTGCAGACCCAAGGCTCAGTCAGTTTCCCAGGGCACAGTATTCCACAATCTAAATAGATGCCATGTTCCCTCGCCACAGTTTTCCAAAATCACGCCTCAGTCATGTTCCCAGGCCACAGGGATCCAGAATCAAACCTCAGTCATGTTGCCAGGCCATAGGGTACCACCATGACAACTCAGTCATAATCTCAGGCCACAGGTTTCCAGAATCAAATGGATTTCCTGTTCCCAGGCAACAGGGTACCAGAATCCAAACCGATGTCATGTTCCCAGGCCAGAGCATTCCACAATCTAACATCAGTCATGTTGCCAGGCCACAGGGTTCCAGAATCCACTGATGTAATGTTCCCAGGCCACAGGGTTCCAGAATCAATCCTCATTTATGTTCCCAGGCTACAGGGTTCTAAAATAAACCTCAGTCATATTCCCAGTCCACAGAGTTCCAGAACCAAGGCTCAGTCCGGTTCCCAGGGCACAGTATTCCACAATCTAAACAGATGTCATGTTCCCAGGCCACAGTCTTCCAGAATCACGCCTCAGTCATGTTCCCAGACCACAGGGATCCAGTATCAAACCTCTGTCATGTTGGCAGGCCATAGGGTACCACCGTCACACCTCAGTCATATTTCCAGGCCACAGGTTTCCAGAATCAAACCGATTTCATGTTCCCAGGCAACAGGGTACCGGAATCCAAACCAATGTCATGTTCCCAGGTCACAGGATTCCACAGTCTAACATCAGTCATGTTCCCAGGCCAATGCTTTCCAGAATCAAACCTCAGTCATATTCCCAGGACACATGGTTCTAGAATGAAACCTCAGTCGTTTTCCGAGGACACAGGTTTCCGGAATAAAACCTCAGTCATGTTCCGTGGACACAGGTTTCAAAAATAAAATCCCAGTCATGTTCCCAGGCCACACGGTTCCACAAATAAACCTCAGTCATATTCCCAGGCCAGAGTGTTCCACAATCAAACCTAAGTCATCTTGCCAGGCCACAGGGTTCCACCATCAAACCTCAGTCCTGTTGCCAGGCCACAGGGTTCCACCATCAAGCCTCAGTCATGTTTCCAGGAAACAGGGTTCCAGAATCAAACCAATGGCATTTTCCCAAACCACTGGGTTCCAGAATCAAGCCTCAATCATGTTGCCAGGCCACAGGGTTCCAGAATCAAGCCTCAATCATGTTGCCAGGCCACAGGGCTCCAGAATCAAGCCTCAGTCATGTTCCCAGTCCACAGGATTCCAGAACCAAAGCTCAGTCAGGTTCCCAGGGCACAGTATTCCACAATCTAAACTGATGTCATGTTCCCAGGCGACAGTTTTCCAGAATCACGCCTCAGTCATGTTCCCAGACCACAGGGATCCAGAATCAAACCTCAGTCATGTTGCCAGGACACAGGGTTCCACCATCAATCCTCATTCCTATTTCCAGGCCACAGTGTTCCACCATTAAGCCTCAGTCATGTTCCCAAACCTGAGGGTTCCACAATCAAACCTCAGTCATGTTGCCATGCCACAGGGTTCAACCATCAAACCTCAGTCATGTTCTCAGGAAACAGGTTTCCAGAATCAAACAAATGGCATGTTCCCACGCCACGGGGTTCCAGTATGAGGCCTCAGTCATGTTCCCAGTGCACAGGGTTCCACCATCAAACCTCAGTCATGTGGCCAGTCCACAGATTTCTGCGATCAAACCCCAGTCAAGTTCCCAGGCCACAGGGTTCCAGAATCAAGCCTCAGTCATGTTCCCAGGCCACAGGGTTCCAGAATCAAGCCTCAGTCCTGTTGCCAGGCCACAGGGTTCCAGATTCAAAGGGTTCTCATGTTCCCTGGCCACAGGGTTCCAGAATCAAACCTCAGTCATGTTGGCAGGCCATAGGGTATCACCGTCACACCTCAGTCATATTTCCAGGCCACAGGTTTCCAGAATCAAACCGATTTCATGTTCCCAGGCAACAGGGTACCGGAATCCAAACCGCTGTCATGTTCCCAGGCCACAGGATTTCACAATCTAACATCAGTCATGTTCCCAGGCCAATGCTTTCAAGAATGAAACCTCAGTCATATTCCCAGGCCACATGGTTCCAGAATGAAACCTCAGTCGTTTTCCGAGGACACAGGTTTCCGGAATAAAACCTCAGTCATGTTCCGTGGACACAGGTTTCAAAAATAAAATCCCAGTCATGTTCCCAGGCCACAGGGTTCCACAATTAAACCTAACTCATCTTGCCAGGCCACAGGGTTCCACCATCAAACCTCAGTCCTTTTGCCAGGCCACAGGGTTCCACCATCAAGCCTCAGTCATGTTCCCAAGTCTGTGGGTTCCACAATCAAACCTCAATCATGTTGCCATGCCACAGGGTTCAGCCATCAAACCTCAGTCATATTCCCAGGAAACAGGGTTCCAGAATCAAACCAATGGCATGTTCCCACACCACGGTTTTCCAGTATCAGATCTCAGTCATGTTCCCAGTGCACAGGGTTCCACAATGAAACCTCAGTCATGTGGCCAGTCCACATGTTTCTGCGATCACACCCCTGTCAAGTTCCCAGGCCGCAGGGTTCCAGAATCAAGCCTCAGTCATATTGACAGGCCACAGGTTTCCAGAATCAAGCCTCAGTCATGTTGCCAGGCCACAGGGTTCCAGAATCAAACCGTTCTCATGTTCCGAGGCCACAGGGTTCCAGAATCCACCGATGTCATATTCCGTGGCCACAGTGTTCCAGAATCAATCCTCAGTTATGTACCCAGGCTACAGGGTTCTAGAATAAACCTCAGTCATGTTCCCAGTCCACAGGGTTCCAGACCCAAGGCTCAGTCAGGTTCCCAGGGCACAGTATTCCACAATCTAAATAGATGTCATGTTCCCTGGCCACAATTTTCCAGAATCATGCCTCAGTCATGTTCCCAGGCCACAGGGATCCAGAATCAAACCTTAGTCATGTTGCCAGGCGATAGGGTACCACCATAACAACTCAGTCATAATCTCAGGCCACAGGTTTCCAGAATAAAACCGATTTCATGTTCCCAGGCAACAAGGTACCAGAATCCAAACAGATGTCATGTTCCCAGGCCACAGGATTCCACAATCTAACATCAGTCATGTTCCCAGGCAAATGCTTTCCAGAATCAAACCTCAGTCATATTCCCACTCCACATGGTTCCAGAATCAAGCCTCAGTCATATTGTCAGGCCACAGGGTTCCAGAATCAAACCGTTCTCATGTTCCCAGGCCACAGGGTTCCAGAATCCACTGATGTCATGGTCCCATGCAACAGGGTTTCAGAATCAATCCTCAGTCATGTTCCCAGGCCACAGTGTTCCAGAATCAAGCCTCAGTCATGTTGCCAGGCCACAGGGTTCCAGAATCAAACCGTTCTCATGTTCTCAGGCCACAGGGTTCCAGAATCCACCGATGTCATGTTCCCAGGCCACAGGGTTTCAAAATAAATCCTCAGTTATGTTCCCAGGATACAGGGTTCCAGAATAAACCTCAGTAATATTCCCAGTCCACAGGGCTCCAGACCCAAAGCTCAGTTAGGTTCCAAGGGCCCAGTATTCCACAATCTAAACAGATGTCATGTTCCCAGGCCACAGTTTTCCAGAATCACGCCTCAGTCATGTTCCCAGGCCACAGGGATCCAGAATCAAACCTCAGTCATGTTGCCAGGCCACAGGGTTCCACCATCAAACCTCATTCCTGTTTCCAGGCCACAGTGTTCCACCATCAATCCTCAGTCATGTTCCTAAGCCTGAGGTTTCCACAATCAAACCTCAATCATGTTGCCATGCCACAGGATTCAACCATCAAACCTCAGTCATATGCCCAGGAAACAGGGTTCCAGAATCAAACCAATGGCATGTTCCCACACCACGGGGTTCCAGTATCAGTCCTCAGTCATATTCCCAGTGCACAGGGTTCCACCATCAAACCTCAGTCATGTGGCTAGTCCACAGGTTTCTGCGATCAAACCCCAGTCAAGTTCCCAGGCCACAGGGTTCCACAATCAAACCTCAGTCCTGTTGCCAGGCTACAGGGTTCCACCATAAAGCCTCAGTCATGTTCCCAAGCCTGTGGGTTCCACAATCAAACCTCAATCATGTTGCCATGCCACAGGGCTCAGCCATCAAACCTCAGTCATATTCCCAGGAAACAGGGTTCCAGAATCAAACCAATGGCATATTCCCACACCACGGGATTCCAGTATCAGGCCTCAGTCATATTCCCAGTGCACAGGGTTCCACCATCAAACCTCAGTCATGTGGCTAGTCCACAGGTTTCTGTGATCAAAACCCAGTCAAGTTCCCAGGCCACAGGGTTCCAGAATTAAGCCTCAGTCATGTTGCCAGGCCACAGGGTTCCAGAATCAAGCCTCAGTCATGTTGCCAGGCCACACGGTTCCAGAATCAAAGGGTTCTCATGTACCCAGGCCACAGGGTTCCAGAATCCACCAATGTCATGTTCCCAGGCGCAGGGTTTCAGAATCAATCTTCTTTCATGTTCCCAGGCCACAGGGATCCAGAATCAAACCTCAGTCATGTTGGCAGGCCATAGGGTACCACCGTCACACCTCAGTCATATTTCCAGGCCACAGGTTTCCAGAATCAAACCGATTTCATGTTCCCAGGCAACAGGGTACCGGAATCCAAACCGATGTCATGTTCCCAGGCCACAGGATTCCACAATCTAACATCAGTCATGTTCCCAGGGCAATGCTTTCCAGAATCAAACCTCAGTCATATTTCCAGGCCACATGGTTCCAGAATGAAACCTCAGTCGTTTTCCGAGGACACAGTTTTCCGGAATAAAACCTCAGTCATGTTCCGTGGACACAGGTTTCAAAAATAAAATCCCAGTCATGTTCCCAGGCCACACGGTTCCACAATTAAACCTCAGTCATATTCCCAGGCCAGAGGGTTCCACAATCAAACCTCAGTCCTGTTGCCAGGCCATGGTTCCACCATCAAGCCTCTGTCATGTTCCCAGGCCAGAGTGTTCCACAATCAAACCTAACTCATCTTGCCAGGCCACAGGGTTCCACCATCAAACCTCAGTCCTTTTGCCAGGCCACAGGGTTCCACCATCAAGCCTCAGTCATGTTCCCAATCCTGAGGGTTCCACAATCAAACCTCAATCATGTTGCCATGCCACAGGGTTCAACCATCAAACCTCAGTCATGTGCCCAGGAAACAGGGATCCAAAATCAAACCAATGGCATGTTCCCAGGCCACGAGGTTCCAGTATCAGACCTCAGTCATGTTCCCAGTGCACAGGGTTCCACCATCAATCCTCAGTCATGTGGCCAGTCTACAGGTTTCTGCGATCAAACCCCAGTCAAGTTCCCAGGCCACAGGGTTCCAGAATCAAGCCTCAGTCATTTTGCCAGGCCACAGGGTTCCAGAATCAAGCCTCAGTCATGTTCCCAGGCCACAGCGTTCCAGAATCAAGCCTCAGTCTTGTTGCCAGGCCACAGGATTCTAGAATAAACCTCAGTCATGTTCCCAGTCCACAGGGTTGCAGACCCAAGGCTCAGTCAGGTTCCCAGGGCACAGTATTCCACAATCTAAATAGATGCCATGTTCCCTCGCCACAGTTTTCCAAAATCACGCCTCAGTCATGTTCCCAGGCCACAGGGATCCAGAATAAAACCTCAGTCATGTTGCCAGGCCATAGGGTACCACCATGACAACTCAGTCATAATCTCAGGCCACAGGTTTCCAGAATCAAATGGATTTCCTGTTCCCAGGCAACAGGGTACCAGAATCCAAACCGATGTCATGTTCCCAGGCCAGAGCATTCCACAATCTAACATCAGTCATGTTGCCAGGCCACAGGGTTCCAGAATCCACTGATGTAATGTTCCCAGGCCACAGGGTTCCAGAATCAATCCTCATTTATGTTCCCAGGCTACAGGGTTCTAAAATAAACCTCAGTCATATTCCCAGTCCACAGAGTTCCAGAACCAAGGCTCAGTCCGGTTCCCAGGGCACAGTATTCCACAATCTAAACAGATGTCATGTTCCCAGGCCACAGTCTTCCAGAATCACGCCTCAGTCATGTTCCCAGACCACAGGGATCCAGTATCAAACCTCTGTCATGTTGGCAGGCCATAGGGTACCACCGTCACACCTCAGTCATATTTCCAGGCCACAGGTTTCCAGAATCAAACCGATTTCATGTTCCCAGGCAACAGGGTACCGGAATCCAAACCAATGTCATGTTCCCAGGTCACAGGATTCCACAGTCTAACATCAGTCATGTTCCCAGGCCAATGCTTTCCAGAATCAAACCTCAGTCATATTCCCAGGACACATGGTTCTAGAATGAAACCTCAGTCGTTTTCCGAGGACACAGGTTTCAGGAATAAAACCTCAGTCATGTTCCGTGGACACAGGTTTCAAAAATAAAATCCCAGTCATGTTCCCAGGCCACACGGTTCCACAAATAAACCTCAGTCATATTCCCAGGCCAGAGGGTTCCACAATCAAACCTCAGTCCTGTGCCAGGCCACGGTTCCACCATCAAGCCTCAGTCATGTTCTCAGGCCAGAGTGTTCCACAATCAAACCTAAGTCATCTTGCCAGGCCACTGGGTTCCACCATCAAACCTCAGTCCTGTTGCCAGGCCACAGGGTTACAGAATCCACCGATGTCCTGTTCCCAGGCCACAGGTTTCCAGAATCAATCCTCAGTTATGTTCCCAGGCTACAGGGTTCTAGAATAAACCTCAGTCATATTCCCAGTCCACAGAGTTCCAGAACCAAGGCTCAGTCAGGTTCCCAGGGCACAGTATTCCACAATCTAAACAGATGTCATGTTCCCAGGCCACAGTTTTCCAGAATCACGCCTCAGTCATGTTCCCAGACCACAGGGATCCAGAATCAAACCTCAGTCATGTTGCCAGGCCACAGGGTTCCACCATCAAACCTCACTCCTGTTTCCAGGCCACAGTGTTCCACCATTAAGCCTCAGTCATGTTCCCAAGCCTGAGGGTTCCACAATCAAACCTCAATCATGTTGCCATGCCACAGGGTTCAACCATGAAACCTCAGTCATATTCTCAGGAAACAGGGTTCCAGAATCAAACCAATGGCATGTTCCCACGCCACGGGGTTCCAGTATCAGGCCTCAGTCATCTTCCCAGTGCACAGGGTTCCACCATCAAACCTCAGTCATGTGGCCAGTCCACAGGTTTCTGCGATCAAACCCCAGTCAAGTTCCCAGGGCACAGGTTTCCAGAATCAAACCAGAGTCATGTTGCCAGGCCACAGGTTTCCAGAAACAATCCTCAGTCATGTTGCCAGGCCACCGGTGTCCAGAATCAAACCGTTCTCATGTTCTCAGGATACAGGGTTCCAGAATCCACCGATGTCATGTTCCCAGGCCACAGGGTTCCAGAATCAATCCTCAGTCATGTTCCCAGGACACAGGGATCCACAATCAAACCTCAGTCATGTTGCCAGGCCTTAGGGTACCACCATCACACCTCAGTCACATTCCCAGGCCACAGGTTTCCAGAGTGAAACCGATTTCCTGTCCACAGGCAACAGGGTACCAGAATCCAAACCGATGTCATGTTCCCAGGCCACAGGATTCCACAATCTAACATCAGTCATGTTCCCAGGCCAATGCTTCCCAGAATCAAACCTCAATCATATTCCCAGGCCACACGGTTCCAGAATCAAACCTCAGTCGTGTTCCGAGGACACAGGGTTCCGGAATAAAACCTCAGTCATGTTCCGTGCACGCAGGTTTCAAAAATAAAATACCAGTCATGTTCCCAGGCCAGAGGGTTCCACAATTAAACCTCACTCATATTCCCAGGCCAGAGGGTTCCAAAATCAATCCTAAGTCATCTTGACAGGCCACAGTATTCCACCATAAAACCTCAGTCATGTGACCATGAAACAGGGTTCCAGAATAAAACCAATGGCATGTTCCCACGCCACGGGGTTCCAGTATCAGGCCTCAGTCATGTTCCCAGTGCACAGGGTTCCACCATCAAACCTCAGTCATGTGGCCAGTCCACAGGTTTCTGCTATCAAACCCCAGTCAAATTCCCAGGCCACAGGGTTCCAGAATCAAGCCTCAGTCATGTTGCCAGGCCACAGGTTTCCAGAATCAAGCCTCAGTCATGTTGCCAGGCCACAGGGTTCCAGAATCAAACCGTTCTCATGTTCCCAGGCCACAGGGTTCCAGAACCCACCGATGTCATGTTCTCAGGCCACAGGGTTCCAGAATCAATCTTCAGTCATGTTCCCAGGCCACAGGGATCCAGAATCAAACCTCAGTCATGTTGCCAGGCCATAGGGTATCACCGTCACACCTCAGTCATATTCCCAGGCCACAGGATTCCAGAATCAAACCGATTTCATGTTCCCAGGCAACAGGGTACCGGAATCCAAACTGATGTCATGTTCCCAGGACACAGGATTCCACAATCTAACATCAGTCATGTTCCCAGGCCAATGGTTTCCAGAATCAAACCTCAGTCATATTCCCAGGCCACATGGTTCCAGAATCAAACCTCAGTCGTGTTCCGAGGACACAGGGTTCCAGAATAAAACCTCAGTCATGTTCCGTGGACACAGGTTTCAAAAATAAAATCCCAATCATGTTCCCAGGCCAGAGTGTTCCACAATCAAACCTAAGTCATCTTGCCAGGCCACAGGGTTCCACCATCAAACCTCAGTCCTGTTGCCAGGCCACAGGGTTCCACCATCAAGCCTCAGTCATGTTCCCAAGCCTGAGGGTTCCACAATCAAACCTCAATCACGTTGCCATGCCACAGGGTTCAACCATCAAACCTCAGTCATGTGCCCAGGAAACAGGGTTCCAGAATCAAACCAATGGCATGTTCCCACGCCACGGGTTTCCAGTATCAGGCCTCAGTCATGTTCCCAGTGCACAGGGTTCCACCATGAAACCTCAGTCATGTGGCCAGTCCACAGGTTTCTGCGATCACACCGCTGTCAAGTTCCCAGGCCACAGGATTCCAGAATCAAGCCTCAGTCATGTTGCCAGGCCACAGGGTTCCAGAATCAAGCCTCAGTCATGTTGCCAGGCCACAGGGTTCCAGAATCAAACCGTTCTAATGTTTCCAGGCCACAGGATTACACAATCTAACATCAGTCATGTTCCCAGGCCTCAGGGTTCCAGAATCAATCTTCCGTCATGTTCCCAGGCCACAGAGATCCAGAATCAAACCTCAGTCATGTTGCCAGGCCATAGGGTACCACCGTCAGACCACAGTCATATTCCCAGGCCACAGGATTCCAGAATCAAATCGATTTCATGTTCCCAGGCAACATGTACCAAAATCCAAACCGATGTCATGTTCCCAGGCCACAGGATTCCACAATCTAACCTCAGTCATGTTCCCAGGCCAATGGTTTCCAGAATCAAACCTCAGTCGTGTTCCGAGGACACAGGGTTCCAGCATAAAACCTCAGTCATGTTCCGTGGACACAGGTTTAAAAAATAAAATCCCAGTCATGTTCCCAGGCCACAGGGTTCCACAATCAAACCTCAGTCCTCTTGCCAGGCCACGGTTCCACCATCAAGACTCAGTCATGTTCCCAGGCCAGAGTGTTCCACAATCAAACCTAAGTCATCTTGCCATGCCACAGGGTTCAACCATCAAACCTCAGTCATGTTCTCAGGAAACAAGGTTCCAGAATCAATACAATGGCATGTTCCCACGCCACGGGGTTCCAGTATTAGGCCTCAGTCATGTTCCCAGTGCACAGGGTTCCACCATCAAACCTCATTCATATGGCCAGTGCACAGGTTTCTGCGATCAAACCCCAGTCAATTTCCCAGGCCACAGGGTCCCAGAATCAAGCCTCAGTCATGCTGCCAGTCCACAGGGTTCCAGAATCAAGCCTCAGTCATGTTGCCAGGCCACAGGTTTCCAAAATCAAACCGTTCTCATGTTCCCAGGCCACAGGGTTCCAGAATCCACCGATGTCATTTTCCCAGGCCACAGGTTTCCAGAATCAATCCTCAGTTATGTTCCCAGGCTACAGGGTTCTAGAATAAACCTCAGTCATGTTCCCAGTCCACAGGGTTCCAGACCCGAGGCTCAGTCAGGTTCCGAGGGCACAGTATTCCACAATCTAAACAGATGTCATGTTCCCTGGCCACAGTTTTCCAGAATCACGCCTCAGTCATGTTCCCAGGCCACAGGGATCCAGAATCAAACCTCAGTCATGTTGCCAGGCCATAGGGTACCACCATAAAAACTCAGTCATAATCTCAGGCCACAGGTTTCCAGAATAAAACCGATTTCATGTTACCAGGCAACAAGGTACCAGAGTCCAAACAGATGTCATGTTCCCAGGCCACAGGATTCCACAATCTAACATCAGTCATGTTCCCAGGCAAATGCTTTCCAGAATCAAACCTCAGTCATATTCCCAGGCCACATGGTTCCAGAATCAAGCCTCAGTCATATTGCCAGGCCACAGGGTTCCAGAATCAAACCGTTCTCATGTTCCCAGGCCACAGGTTTCCAGAATCCACTGATGTCATGGTCCCAGGCCACAGGGTTCCAGAATCAATCCTCAGTCATGTTCCCAGGCCGCAGGGTTCCAGAATCAAGCCTCAGTCATGTTGCCAGGCCATAGGGTTCAAGAATCCACCGATGTCCTGTTCCCAGGCCACAGGTTAGAGAATCAATCCTCAGTTAGGTTCCCAGGCTACAGGGTTCTAGAATAAACCTCAGTCATATTCCCAGTCCACAGAGTTCCAGAACCAAGGCTCAGTCAGGTTCCCAGGGCAGATTATTCCACAATCTAAACAGATGTCATGTTCCCAGGCCACAGTTTTCCAGAATCACGCCTCAGTCATGTTCCCAGACCACAGGGATCCAAAATCAAACCTCAGTCATGTTGCCAGGACACAGGGTTCCACCATCAAACCTCATTCCTGTTTCCAGGCCACAGTGTTCCACCATCAAGCCTCAGTCATGTTCCCAAGCCTGAGGGTTCCACAATCAAACCTCAATCATGTTGCCATGCCACAGGGTTCAACCATCAAACCTCAGTCATGTGCCCAGGAAACAGGGTTCCAGAATCAAACCAATGGCATGTTCCCACACCACGGGCTTCCAGTATCAGGCCTCAGTCATATTCCCAGTGCACAGGGTTCCACCATCAAACCTCAGTCATGTGGCTAGTCCACAGGTTTCTGTGATCAAACCCCAGTCAAGTTTCCAGGCCACAGGATTCCAGAACTAAGCCTCAGTCATGTTGCCAGGCCACAGGGTTCCAGAATCAAGCCTCAGTCATGTTGCCAGGCCTCAGGGTTCCGGAATCCCACCGTTTTCATGTTCCCAGGCCACAGGGTTCCAGAATCCACCGATGTCATGTTCCCAGGCCACAGGGTTCCAGAATCAATCTTCATTCATGTTCCCAGGCCACAGGGATCCAGAATCAAACCTCAGTCATGTTGGCAGGCCATAGGGTACCACCGTCACACCTCAGTCATATTTCCAGGCCACAGGTTTCCAGAATCAAACCGATTTCATGTTCCCAGCCAACAGGGAACCAGAAGCCAAACCGATGTCATGTTCCCAGGCCACAGGATTCCACAATCTAACATCAGTCATGTTCCCAGGCCAATGCTTTCCAGAATCAAACCTCTGTCATATTCCCAGGCCACATGTTTCCAGAATGAAACCTCAGTCATTTTCCGAGGACACAGGTTTCCGGAATAAAACCTCAGTCATTTTCCGTGGACACAGGTTTCAAAAATAAAATCCCAGTCATGTACCCAGGCCACACGGTTTCAAAATTAAACCTCAGTCATATTCCCAGGCCAGAGTGTTCCACAATCAAACCTAAGTCATCTTGCCAGGCCACAGGGTTCCACCATCAAACCTCAGTCCTGTTGCCAGGCCACAGGGTTCCACCATCAAACCTCAGTCATGTTTCCAGGAAACAGGGTTCCAGAATCAAACCAATGGCATTTTCCCAAACCACTGGGTTCCAGAATCAAGCCTCAATCATGTTGCCAGGCCACAGGGTTCCAGAATCAAGCCTCAATCATGTTGCCAGGCCACAGGGCTCCAGAATCAAGCCTCAGTCATGTTCCCAGTCAACAGGATTCCAGAACCAAAGCTCAGTCAGGTTCCCAGGGCACAGTATTCCACAATCTAAACTGATGTCATGTTCCCAGGCGACAGTTTTCCAGAATCACGCCTCAGTCATGTTCCCAGACCACAGGGATCCAGAATCAAACCTCAGTCATGTTGCCAGGACACAGGGTTCCACCATCAATCCTCATTCCTATTTCCAGGCCACAGTGTTCCACCATTAAGCCTCAGTCATGTTCCCAAACCTGAGGGTTCCACAATCAAACCTCAGTCATGTTGCCATGCCACAGGGTTCAACCATCAAACCTCAGTCATGTTCTCAGGAAACAGGTTTCCAGAATCAAACAAATGGCATGTTCCCACGCCACGGGGTTCCAGTATCAGGCCTCAGTCATGTTCCCAGTGCACAGGGTTCCACCATCAAACCTCAGTCATGTGGCCAGTCCACAGATTTCTGCGATCAAACCCCAGTAAAGTTCCCAGGCCACAGGGTTCCAGAATCAAGCCTCAGTCATGTTCCCAGGCCACAGGGTTCCAGAATCAAGCCTCAGTCCTGTTGCCAGGCCACAGGGTTCCAGAATCAAAGGGTTCTCATGTTCCCTGGCCACAGGGTTCCAGAATCAAACCTCAGTCATGTTGGCAGGCCATAGGGTATCACCGTCACACCTCAGTCATATTTCCAGGCCACAGGTTTCCAGAATCAAACCGATTTCATGTTCCCAGGCAACAGGGTACCGGAATCCAAACCGCTGTCATGTTCCCAGGCCACAGGATTCCACAATCTAACATCAGTCATGTTCCCAGGCCAATGCTTTCAAGAATGAAACCTCAGTCATATTCCCAGGCCACATGGTTCCAGAATGAAACCTCAGTCGTTTTCCGAGGACACAGGTTTCCGGAATAAAACCTCAGTCATGTTCCGTGGACACAGGTTTCAAAAATAAAATCCCAGTCATGTTCCCAGGCCACAGGGTTCCAGAATCAAGCCTCAGTCATGTTGCCAGGCCATAGGGTTCAAGAATCCACCGATGTCCTGTTCCCAGGCCACAGGTTAGAGAATCAATCCTCAGTTAGGTTCCCAGGCTACAGGGTTCTAGAATAAACCTCAGTCATATTCCCAGTCCACAGAGTTCCAGAACCAAGGCTCAGTCAGGTTCCCAGGGCACAGTATTCCACAATCTAAACAGATGTCATGTTCCCAGGCCACAGTTTTCCAGAATCACGCCTCAGTCATGTTCCCAGACCACAGGGATCCAAAATCAAACCTCAGTCATGTTGCCAGGACACAGGGTTCCACCATCAAACCTCATTCCTGTTTCCAGGCCACAGTGTTCCACCATCAAGCCTCAGTCATGTTCCCAAGCCTGAGGGTTCCACAATCAAACCTCAATCATGTTGCCATGCCACAGGGTTCAACCATCAAACCTCAGTCATATGCCCAGGAAACAGGGTTCCAGAATCAAACCAATGGCATGTTCCCACACCACGGGCTTCCAGTATCAGGCCTCAGTCATATTCCCAGTGCACAGGGTTCCACCATCAAACCTCAGTCATGTGGCTAGTCCACAGGTTTCTGTGATCAAACCCCAGTCAAGTTTCCAGGCCACAGGATTCCAGAACTAAGCCTCAGTCATGTTGCCAGGACACAGGGTTCCAGAATCAAGCCTCAGTCATGTTGCCAGGCCTCAGGGTTCCGGAATCCCACCGTTTTCATGTTCCCAGGCCACAGGGTTCCAGAATCCACCGATGTCATGTTCCCAGGCCACAGGGTTCCAGAATCAATCTTCATTCATGTTCCCAGGCCACAGGGATCCAGAATCAAACCTCAGTCATGTTGGCAGGCCATAGGGTACCACCGTCACACCTCAGTCATATTTCCAGGCCACAGGTTTCCAGAATCAAACCGATTTCATGTTCCCAGGCAACAGGGAACCAGAAGCCAAACCGATGTCATGTTCCCAGGCCACAGGATTCCACAATCTAACATCAGTCATGTTCCCAGGGCAATGCTTTCCAGAATCAAACCTCAGTCATATTTCCAGGCCACATGGTTCCAGAATGAAACCTCAGTCGTTTTCCGAGGACACAGTTTTCCGGAATAAAACCTCAGTCATGTTCCGTGGACACAGGTTTCAAAAATAAAATCCCAGTCATGTTCCCAGGCCACACGGTTCCACAATTAAACCTCAGTCATATTCCCAGGCCAGAGGGTTCCACAATCAAACCTCAGTCCTGTTGCCAGGCCACGGTTCCACCATCAAGCCTCTGTCATGTTCCCAGGCCAGAGTGTTCCACAATCAAACCTAACTCATCTTGCCAGGCCACAGGGTTCCACCATCAAACCTCAGTCCTTTTGCCAGGCCACAGGGTTGCACCATCAAGCCTCAGTCATGTTCCCAATCCTGAGGGTTCCACAATCAAACCTCAATCATGTTGCCATGCCACAGGGTTCAACCATCAAACCTCAGTCATGTGCCCAGGAAACAGGGATCCAAAATCAAACCAATGGCATGTTCCCAGGCCACGAGGTTCCAGTATCAGACCTCAGTCATGTTCCCAGTGCACAGGGTTCCACCATCAATCCTCAGTCATGTGGCCAGTCTACAGGTTTCTGCGATCAAACCCCAGTCAAGTTCCCAGGCCACAGGGTTCCAGAATCAAGCCTCAGTCATTTTGCCAGGCCACAGGGTTCCAGAATCAAGCCTCAGTCATGTTCCCAGGCCACAGCGTTCCAGAATCAAGCCTCAGTCTTGTTGCCAGGCCACAGGATTCTAGAATAAACCTCAGTCATGTTCCCAGTCCACAGGGTTGCAGACCCAAGGCTCAGTCAGTTTCCCAGGGCACAGTATTCCACAATCTAAATAGATGCCATGTTCCCTCGCCACAGTTTTCCAAAATCACGCCTCAGTCATGTTCCCAGGCCACAGGGATCCAGAATCAAACCTCAGTCATGTTGCCAGGCCATAGGGTACCACCATGACAACTCAGTCATAATCTCAGGCCACAGGTTTCCAGAATCAAATGGATTTCCTGTTCCCAGGCAACAGGGTACCAGAATCCAAACCGATGTCATGTTCCCAGGCCAGAGCATTCCACAATCTAACATCAGTCATGTTGCCAGGCCACAGGGTTCCAGAATCCACTGATGTAATGTTCCCAGGCCACAGGGTTCCAGAATCAATCCTCATTTATGTTCCCAGGCTACAGGGTTCTAAAATAAACCTCAGTCATATTCCCAGTCCACAGAGTTCCAGAACCAAGGCTCAGTCCGGTTCCCAGGGCACAGTATTCCACAATCTAAACAGATGTCATGTTCCCAGGCCACAGTCTTCCAGAATCACGCCTCAGTCATGTTCCCAGACCACAGGGATCCAGTATCAAACCTCTGTCATGTTGGCAGGCCATAGGGTACCACCGTCACACCTCAGTCATATTTCCAGGCCACAGGTTTCCAGAATCAAACCGATTTCATGTTCCCAGGCAACAGGGTACCGGAATCCAAACCAATGTCATGTTCCCAGGTCACAGGATTCCACAGTCTAACATCAGTCATGTTCCCAGGCCAATGCTTTCCAGAATCAAACCTCAGTCATATTCCCAGGACACATGGTTCTAGAATGAAACCTCAGTCGTTTTCCGAGGACACAGGTTTCCGGAATAAAACCTCAGTCATGTTCCGTGGACACAGGTTTCAAAAATAAAATCCCAGTCATGTTCCCAGGCCACACGGTTCCACAAATAAACCTCAGTCATATTCCCAGGCCAGAGGGTTCCACAATCAAACCTCAGTCCTGTGCCAGGCCACGGTTCCACCATCAAGCCTCAGTCATGTTCTCAGGCCAGAGTGTTCCACAATCAAACCTAAGTCATCTTGCCAGGCCACTGGGTTCCACCATCAAACCTCAGTCCTGTTGCCAGGCCACAGGGTTACAGAATCCACCGATGTCCTGTTCCCAGGCCACAGGTTTCCAGAATCAATCCTCAGTTATGTTCCCAGGCTACAGGGTTCTAGAATAAACCTCAGTCATATTCCCAGTCCACAGAGTTCCAGAACCAAGGCTCAGTCAGGTTCCCAGGGCACAGTATTCCACAATCTAAACAGATGTCATGTTCCCAGGCCACAGTTTTCCAGAATCACGCCTCAGTCATGTTCCCAGACCACAGGGATCCAGAATCAAACCTCAGTCATGTTGCCAGGCCACAGGGTTCCACCATCAAACCTCACTCCTGTTTCCAGGCCACAGTGTTCCACCATTAAGCCTCAGTCATGTTCCCAAGCCTGAGGGTTCCACAATCAAACCTCAATCATGTTGCCATGCCACAGGGTTCAACCATGAAACCTCAGTCATATTCTCAGGAAACAGGGTTCCAGAATCAAACCAATGGCATGTTCCCACGCCACGGGGTTCCAGTATCAGGCCTCAGTCATCTTCCCAGTGCACAGGGTTCCACCATCAAACCTCAGTCATGTGGCCAGTCCACAGGTTTCTGCGATCAAACCCCAGTCAAGTTCCCAGGGCACAGGTTTCCAGAATCAAACCAGAGTCATGTTGCCAGGCCACAGGTTTCCAGAAACAATCCTCAGTCATGTTGCCAGGCCACCGGTGTCCAGAATCAAACCGTTCTCATGTTCTCAGGATACAGGGTTCCAGAATCCACCGATGTCATGTTCCCAGGCCACAGGGTTCCAGAATCAATCCTCAGTCATGTTCCCAGGACACAGGGATCCACAATCAAACCTCAGTCATGTTGCCAGGCCTTAGGGTACCACCATCACACCTCAGTCACATTCCCAGGCCACAGGTTTCCAGAGTGAAACCGATTTCCTGTCCACAGGCAACAGGGTACCAGAATCCAAACCGATGTCATGTTCCCAGGCCACAGGATTCCACAATCTAACATCAGTCATGTTCCCAGGCCAATGCTTCCCAGAATCAAACCTCAATCATATTCCCAGGCCACACGTTTCCAGAATCAAACCTCAGTCGTGTTCCGAGGACACAGGGTTCCGGAATAAAACCTCAGTCATGTTCCGTGCACGCAGGTTTCAAAAATAAAATACCAGTCATGTTCCCAGGCCAGAGGGTTCCACAATTAAACCTCACTCATATTCTCAGGCCAGAGGGTTCCACAATCAATCCTAAGTCATCTTGACAGGCCACAGTATTCCACCATAAAACCTCAGTCATGTGACCATGAAACAGGGTTCCAGAATAAAGCCAATGGCATGTTCCCACGCCACGGGGTTCCAGTATCAGGCCTCAGTCATGTTCCCAGTGCACAGGGTTCCACCATCAAACCTCAGTCATGTGGCCAGTCCACAGGTTTCTGCTATCAAACCCCAGTCAAGTTCCCAGGCCACAGGGTTCCAGAATCAAGCCTCAGTCATGTTGCCAGGCCACAGGTTTCCAGAATCAAGCCTCAGTCATGTTGCCAGGCCACAGGGTTCCAGAATCAAACCGTTCTCATGTTCCCAGGCCACAGGGTTCCAGAACCCACCGATGTCATGTTCTCAGGCCACAGGGTTCCAGAATCAATCTTCAGTCATGTTCCCAGGCCACAGGGATCCAGAATCAAACCTCAGTCATGTTGCCAGGCCATAGGGTATCACCGTCACACCTCAGTCATATTCCCAGGCCACAGGATTCCAGAATCAAACCGATTTCATGTTCCCAGGCAACAGGGTACCGGAATCCAAACTGATGTCATGTTCCCAGGACACAGGATTCCACAATCTAACATCAGTCATGTTCCCAGGCCAATGGTTTCCAGAATCAAACCTCAGTCATATTCCCAGGCCACATGGTTCCAGAATCAAACCTCAGTCATGTTCCGAGGACACAGGGTTCCGGAATAAAACCTCAGTCATGTTCCGTGGACACAGGTTTCAAAAATAAAATCCCAATCATTTTCCCAGGCCACAGGGTTCCACAATTAAACCTCAGTCATATTCCCAGGCCAGAGGGTTCCACAATCAAACCTCAGTCCTGTTGCCAGGCCACGGTTCCACCATCAAGCTTCAGTCATGTTCCCAGGCCAGAGTGTTCCACAATCAAACCTAAGTCATCTTGCCAGGCCACAGGGTTCCACCATCAAACCTCAGTCCTGTTGCCAGGCCACAGGGTTCCACCATCAAGCCTCAGTCATGTTCCCAAGCCTGAGGGTTCCACAATCAAACCTCAATCACGTTGCCATGCCACAGGGTTCAACCATCAAACCTCAGTCATGTGCCCAGGAAACAGGGTTCCAGAATCAAACCAATGGCATGTTCCCACGCCACGGGGTTCCAGTATCAGGCCTCAGTCATGTTCCCAGTGCACAGGGTTCCACCATGAAACCTCAGTCATGTGGCCAGTCCACAGGTTTCTGCGATCACACCGCTGTCAAGTTCCCAGGTCACAGGATTCCAGAATCAAGCCTCAGTCATGTTGCCAGGCCACAGGGTTCCAGAATCAAGCCTCAGTCAGGTTGCCAGGCCACAGGGTTCCAGAATCAAACCGTTCTCATGTTTCCAGGCCACAGGATTACACAATCTAACATCAGTCATGTTCCCAGGCCTCAGGGTTCCAGAATCAATCTTCCGTCATGTTCCCAGGCCACAGAGATCCAGAATCAAACCTCAGTCATGTTGCCAGGCCATAGGGTACCACCGTCAGACCACAGTCATATTCCCAGGCCACAGGATTCCAGAATCAAACCGATTTCATGTTCCCAGGCAACATGTACCAAAATCCAAACCGATGTCATGTTCCCAGGCCACAGGATTCCACAATCTAACCTCAGTCATGTTCCCAGGCCAATGGTTTCCAGAATCAAACCTCAGTCGTGTTCCGAGGACACAGGGTTCCAGCATAAAACCTCAGTCATGTTCCGTGGACACAGGTTTAAAAAATAAAATCCCAGTCATGTTCCCAGGCCACAGGGTTCCACAATCAAACCTCAGTCCTCTTGCCAGGCCACGGTTCCACCATCAAGACTCAGTCATGTTCCCAGGCCAGAGTGTTCCACAATCAAACCTAAGTCATCTTGCCATGCCACAGGGTTCAACCATCAAACCTCAGTCATGTTCTCAGGAAACAAGGTTCCAGAATCAATACAATGGCATGTTCCCACGCCATGGGGTTCCAGTATTAGGCCTCAGTCATGTTCCCAGTGCACAGGGTTCCACCATCAAACCTCAGTCATATGGCCAGTGCACAGGTTTCTGCGATCAAACCCCAGTCAATTTCCCAGGCCACAGGGTTCCAGAATCAAGCCTCAGTCATGCTGCCAGTCCACAGGGTTCCAGAATCAAGCCTCAGTCATGTTGCCAGGCCACAGGTTTCCAAAATCAAACCGTTCTCATGTTCCCAGGCCACAGGGTTCCAGAATCCACCGATGTCATTTTCCCAGGCCACAGGTTTCCAGAATCAATCCTCAGTTATGTTCCCAGGCTACAGGGTTCTAGAATAAACCTCAGTCATGTTCCCAGTCCACAGGGTTCCAGACCCGAGGCTCAGTCAGGTTCCGAGGGCACAGTATTCCACAATCTAAACAGATGTCATGTTCCCTGGCCACAGTTTTCCAGAATCACGCCTCAGTCATGTTCCCAGGCCACAGGGATCCAGAATCAAACCTCAGTCATGTTGCCAGGCCATAGGGTACCACCATAAAAACTCAGTCATAATCTCAGGCCACAGGTTTCCAGAATAAAACCGATTTCATGTTACCAGGCAACAAGGTACCAGAGTCCAAACAGATGTCATGTTCCCAGGCCACAGGATTCCGCAATCTAACATCAGTCATGTTCCCAGGCAAATGCTTTCCAGAATCAAACCTCAGTCATATTCCCAGGCCACATGGTTCCAGAATCAAGCCTCAGTCATATTGCCAGGCCACAGGGTTCCAGAATCAAACCGTTCTCATGTTCCCAGGCCACAGGGTTCAGGAATCCACTGATGTCATGGTCCCAGGCCACAGGGTTCCAGAATCAATCCTCAGTCATGTTCCCAGGCCGCAGGGTTCCAGAATCAAGCCTCAGTCATGTTGCCAGGCCATAGGGTTCAAGAATCCACCGATGTCCTGTTCCCAGGCCACAGGTTAGAGAATCAATCCTCAGTTAGGTTCCCAGGCTACAGGGTTCTAGAATAAACCTCAGTCATATTCCCAGTCCACAGAGTTCCAGAACCAAGGCTCAGTCAGGTTCCCAGGGCACAGTATTCCACAATCTAAACAGATGTCATGTTCCCAGGCCACAGTTTTCCAGAATCACGCCTCAGTCATGTTCCCAGACCACAGGGATCCAAAATCAAACCTCAGTCATGTTGCCAGGACACAGGGTTCCACCATCAAACCTCATTCCTGTTTCCAGGCCACAGTGTTCCACCATCAAGCCTCAGTCATGTTCCCAAGCCTGAGGGTTCCACAATCAAACCTCAATCATGTTGCCATGCCACAGGGTTCAACCATCAAACCTCAGTCATATGCCCAGGAAACAGGGTTCCAGAATCAAACCAATGGCATGTTCCCACACCACGGGCTTCCAGTATCAGGCCTCAGTCATATTCCCAGTGCACAGGGTTCCACCATCAAACCTCAGTCATGTGGCTAGTCCACAGGTTTCTGTGATCAAACCCCAGTCAAGTTTCCAGGCCACAGGATTCCAGAACTAAGCCTCAGTCATGTTGCCAGGACACAGGGTTCCAGAATCAAGCCTCAGTCATGTTGCCAGGCCTCAGGGTTCCGGAATCCCACCGTTTTCATGTTCCCAGGCCACAGGGTTCCAGAATCCACCGATGTCATGTTCCCAGGCCACAGGGTTCCAGAATCAATCTTCATTCATGTTCCCAGGCCACAGGGATCCAGAATCAAACCTCAGTCATGTTGGCAGGCCATAGGGTACCACCGTCACACCTCAGTCATATTTCCAGGCCACAGGTTTCCAGAATCAAACCGATTTCATGTTCCCAGGCAACAGGGAACCAGAAGCCAAACCGATGTCATGTTCCCAGGCCACAGGATTCCACAATCTAACATCAGTCATGTTCCCAGGGCAATGCTTTCCAGAATCAAACCTCAGTCATATTTCCAGGCCACATGGTTCCAGAATGAAACCTCAGTCGTTTTCCGAGGACACAGTTTTCCGGAATAAAACCTCAGTCATGTTCCGTGGACACAGGTTTCAAAAATAAAATCCCAGTCATGTTCCCAGGCCACACGGTTCCACAATTAAACCTCAGTCATATTCCCAGGCCAGAGGGTTCCACAATCAAACCTCAGTCCTGTTGCCAGGCCACGGTTCCACCATCAAGCCTCTGTCATGTTCCCAGGCCAGAGTGTTCCACAATCAAACCTAACTCATCTTGCCAGGCCACAGGGTTCCACCATCAAACCTCAGTCCTTTTGCCAGGCCACAGGGTTGCACCATCAAGCCTCAGTCATGTTCCCAATCCTGAGGGTTCCACAATCAAACCTCAATCATGTTGCCATGCCACAGGGTTCAACCATCAAACCTCAGTCATGTGCCCAGGAAACAGGGATCCAAAATCAAACCAATGGCATGTTCCCAGGCCACGAGGTTCCAGTATCAGACCTCAGTCATGTTCCCAGTGCACAGGGTTCCACCATCAATCCTCAGTCATGTGGCCAGTCTACAGGTTTCTGCGATCAAACCCCAGTCAAGTTCCCAGGCCACAGGGTTCCAGAATCAAGCCTCAGTCATTTTGCCAGGCCACAGGGTTCCAGAATCAAGCCTCAGTCATGTTCCCAGGCCACAGCGTTCCAGAATCAAGCCTCAGTCTTGTTGCCAGGCCACAGGATTCTAGAATAAACCTCAGTCATGTTCCCAGTCCACAGGGTTGCAGACCCAAGGCTCAGTCAGGTTCCCAGGGCACAGTATTCCACAATCTAAATAGATGCCATGTTCCCTCGCCACAGTTTTCCAAAATCACGCCTCAGTCATGTTCCCAGGCCACAGGGATCCAGAATCAAACCTCAGTCATGTTGCCAGGCCATAGGGTACCACCATGACAACTCAGTCATAATCTCAGGCCACAGGTTTCCAGAATCAAATGGATTTCCTGTTCCCAGGCAACAGGGTACCAGAATCCAAACCGATGTCATGTTCCCAGGCCAGAGCATTCCACAATCTAACATCAGTCATGTTGCCAGGCCACAGGGTTCCAGAATCCACTGATGTAATGTTCCCAGGCCACAGGGTTCCAGAATCAATCCTCATTTATGTTCCCAGGCTACAGGGTTCTAAAATAAACCTCAGTCATATTCCCAGTCCACAGAGTTCCAGAACCAAGGCTCAGTCCGGTTCCCAGGGCACAGTATTCCACAATCTAAACAGATGTCATGTTCCCAGGCCACAGTCTTCCAGAATCACGCCTCAGTCATGTTCCCAGACCACAGGGATCCAGTATCAAACCTCTGTCATGTTGGCAGGCCATAGGGTACCACCGTCACACCTCAGTCATATTTCCAGGCCACAGGTTTCCAGAATCAAACCGATTTCATGTTCCCAGGCAACAGCGTACCGGAATCCAAACCAATGTCATGTTCCCAGGTCACAGGATTCCACAGTCTAACATCAGTCATGTTCCCAGGCCAATGCTTTCCAGAATCAAACCTCAGTCATATTCCCAGGACACATGGTTCCAGAATGAAACCTCAGTCGTTTTCCGAGGACACAGGTTTCCGGAATAAAACCTCAGTCATGTTCCGTGGACACAGGTTTCAAAAATAAAATCCCAGTCATGTTCCCAGGCCACACGGTTCCACAAATAAACCTCAGTCATATTCCCAGGCCAGAGGGTTCCACAATCAAACCTCAGTCCTGTGCCAGGCCACGGTTCCACCATCAAGCCTCAGTCATGTTCTCAGGCCAGAGTGTTCCACAATCAAACCTAAGTCATCTTGCCAGGCCACTGGGTTCCACCATCAAACCTCAGTCCTGTTGCCAGGCCACAGGGTTACAGAATCCACCGATGTCCTGTTCCCAGGCCACAGGTTTCCAGAATCAATCCTCAGTTATGTTCCCAGGCTACAGGGTTCTAGAATAAACCTCAGTCATATTCCCAGTCCACAGAGTTCCAGAACCAAGGCTCAGTCAGGTTCCCAGGGCACAGTATTCCACAATCTAAACAGATGTCATGTTCCCAGGCCACAGTTTTCCAGAATCACGCCTCAGTCATGTTCCCAGACCACAGGGATCCAGAATCAAACCTCAGTCATGTTGCCAGGCCACAGGGTTCCACCATCAAACCTCACTCCTGTTTCCAGGCCACAGTGTTCCACCATTAAGCCTCAGTCATGTTCCCAAGCCTGAGGGTTCCACAATCAAACCTCAATCATGTTGCCATGCCACAGGGTTCAACCATGAAACCTCAGTCATATTCTCAGGAAACAGGGTTCCAGAATCAAA
This sequence comes from Balaenoptera acutorostrata, assembly GCF_949987535.1. Taxonomy (NCBI): domain Eukaryota; kingdom Metazoa; phylum Chordata; class Mammalia; order Artiodactyla; family Balaenopteridae; genus Balaenoptera; species Balaenoptera acutorostrata. The sequence goes on along the minus strand of NC_080076.1, from coordinate 31,471,990 downwards.
CCAATGGCATGTTCCCACGCCACGGGGTTCCAGTATCAGGCCTCAGTCATCTTCCCAGTGCACAGGGTTCCACCATCAAACCTCAGTCATGTGGCCAGTCCACAGGTTTCTGCGATCAAACCCCAGTCAAGTTCCCAGGGCACAGGTTTCCAGAATCAAACCAGAGTCATGTTGCCAGGCCACAGGTTTCCAGAAACAATCCTCAGTCATGTTGCCAGGCCACCGGTGTCCAGAATCAAACCGTTCTCATGTTCTCAGGATACAGGGTTCCAGAATCCACCGATGTCATGTTCCCAGGCCACAGGGTTCCAGAATCAATCCTCAGTCATGTTCCCAGGACACAGGGATCCACAATCAAACCTCAGTCATGTTGCCAGGCCTTAGGGTACCACCATCACACCTCAGTCACATTCCCAGGCCACAGGTTTCCAGAGTGAAACCGATTTCCTGTCCACAGGCAACAGGGTACCAGAATCCAAACCGATGTCATGTTCCCAGGCCACAGGATTCCACAATCTAACATCAGTCATGTTCCCAGGCCAATGCTTCCCAGAATCAAACCTCAATCATATTCCCAGGCCACACGGTTCCAGAATCAAACCTCAGTCGTGTTCCGAGGACACAGGGTTCCGGAATAAAACCTCAGTCATGTTCCGTGCACGCAGGTTTCAAAAATAAAATACCAGTCATGTTCCCAGGCCAGAGGGTTCCACAATTAAACCTCACTCATATTCCAAGGCCAGAGGGTTCCACAATCAATCCTAAGTCATCTTGACAGGCCACAGTATTCCACCATAAAACCTCAGTCATGTGACCATGAAACAGGGTTCCAGAATAAAACCAATGGCATGTTCCCACGCCACGGGGTTCCAGTATCAGGCCTCAGTCATGTTCCCAGTGCACAGGGTTCCACCATCAAACCTCAGTCATGTGGCCAGTCCACAGGTTTCTGCTATCAAACCCCAGTCAAGTTCCCAGGCCACAGGGTTCCAGAATCAAGCCTCAGTCATGTTGCCAGGCCACAGGTTTCCAGAATCAAGCCTCAGTCATGTTGCCAGGCCACAGGGTTCCAGAATCAAACCGTTCTCATGTTCCCAGGCCACAGGGTTCCAGAACCCACCGATGTCATGTTCTCAGGCCACAGTTTTCCAGAATCACGCCTCAGTCATGTTCCCAGGCCACAGGGATCCAGAATCAAACCTCAGTCATGTTGCCAGGCCATAGGGTATCACCGTCACACCTCAGTCATATTCCCAGGCCACAGGATTCCAGAATCAAACCGATTTCATGTTCCCAGGCAACAGGGTACCGGAATCCAAACTGATGTCATGTTCCCAGGACACAGGATTCCACAATCTAACATCAGTCATGTTCCCAGGCCAATGGTTTCCAGAATCACACCTCAGTCATATTCCCAGGCCACATGGTTCCAGAATCAAACCTCAGTCGTGTTCCGAGGACACAGGGTTCCGGAATAAAACCTCAGTCATGTTCCGTGGACACAGGTTTCAAAAATAAAATCCCAATCATGTTCCCAGGCCACAGGGTTCCACAATTAAACCTCAGTCATATTCCCAGGCCAGAGGGTTCCACAATCAAACCTCAGTCCTGTTGCCAGGCCACGGTTCCACCATCAAGCTTCAGTCATGTTCCCAGGCCAGAGTGTTCCACAATCAAACCTAAGTCATCTTGCCAGGCCACAGGGTTCCACCATCAAACCTCAGTCCTGTTGCCAGGCCACAGGGTTCCACCATCAAGCCTCAGTCATGTTCCCAAGCCTGAGGGTTCCACAATCAAACCTCAATCACGTTGCCATGCCACAGGGTTCAACCATCAAACCTCAGTCATGTGCCCAGGAAACAGGGTTCCAGAATCAAACCAATGGCATGTTCCCACGCCACGGGGTTCCAGTATCAGGCCTCAGTCATGTTCCCAGTGCACAGGGTTCCACCATGAAACCTCAGTCATGTGGCCAGTCCACAGGTTTTGCGATCACACCGCTGTCAAGTTCCCAGGCCACAGGATTCCAGAATCAAGCCTCAGTCATGTTGCCAGGCCACAGGGTTCCAGAATCAAGCCTCAGTCATGTTGCCAGGCCACAGGGTTCCAGAATCAAACCGTTCTCATGTTTCCAGGCCACAGGATTACACAATCTAACATCAGTCATGTTCCCAGGCCTCAGGGTTCCAGAATCAATCTTCCGTCATGTTCCCAGGCCACAGAGATCCAGAATCAAACCTCAGTCATGTTGCCAGGCCATAGGGTACCACCGTCAGACCACAGTCATATTCCCAGGCCACAGGATTCCAGAATCAAACCGATTTCATGTTCCCAGGCAACATGTACCAAAATCCAAACCGATGTCATGTTCCCAGGCCACAGGATTCCACAATCTAACCTCAGTCATGTTCCCAGGCCAATGATTTCCAGAATCAAACCTCAGTCGTGTTCCGAGGACACAGGGTTCCAGCATAAAACCTCAGTCATGTTCCGTGGACACAGGTTTAAAAAATAAAATCCCAGTCATGTTCCCAGGCCACAGGGTTCCACAATCAAACCTCAGTCCTCTTGCCAGGCCACGGTTCCACCATCAAGACTCAGTCATGTTCCCAGGCCAGAGTGTTCCACAATCAAACCTAAGTCATCTTGCCAGGCCACAGGGTTCCTCCATCAAACCTCAGTCATGTTCCCAAGCCTGAGGGTTCAACAATCAAACCTCAATCATGTTGCCATGCCACAGGGTTCAACCATCAAACCTCAGTCATGTTCTCAGGAAACAAGGTTCCAGAATCAATACAATGGCATGTTCCCACGCCACGGGGTTCCAGTATTAGGCCTCAGTCATGTTCCCAGTGCACAGGGTTCCACCATCAAACCTCAGTCATATGGCCAGTGCACAGGTTTCTGCGATCAAACCCCAGTCAATTTCCCAGGCCACAGGGTTCCAGAATCAAGCCTCAGTCATGCTGCCAGTCCACAGGGTTCCAGAATCAAGCCTCAGTCATGTTGCCAGGCCACAGGTTTCCAAAATCAAACCGTTCTCATGTTCCCAGGCCACAGGGTTCCAGAATCCACCGATGTCATTTTCCCAGGCCACAGGTTTCCAGAATCAATCCTCAGTTATGTTCCCAGGCTACAGGGTTCTAGAATAAACCTCAGTCATGTTCCCAGTCCACAGGGTTCCAGACCCGAGGCTCAGTCAGGTTCCGAGGGCAAAGTATTCCACAATCTAAACAGATGTCATGTTCCCTGGCCACAGTTTTCCAGAATCACGCCTCAGTCATGTTCCCAGGCCACAGGGATCCAGAATCAAACCTCAGTCATGTTGCCAGGCCATTGGGTACCACCATAAAAACTCAGTCATAATCTCAGGCCACAGGTTTCCAGAATAAAACCGATTTCATGTTACCAGGCAACAAGGTACCAGAGTCCAAACAGATGTCATGTTCCCAGGCCACAGGATTCCACAATCTAACATCAGTCATGTTCCCAGGCAAATGCTTTCCAGAATCAAACCTCAGTCATATTCCCAGGCCACATGGTTCCAGAATCAAGCCTCAGTCATATTGCCAGGCCACAGGGTTCCAGAATCAAACCGTTCTCATGTTCCCAGGCCACAGGTTTCCAGAATCCACTGATGTCATGGTCCCAGGCCACAGGGTTCCAGAATCAATCCTCAGTCATGTTCCCAGGCCACAGGGTTCCAGAATCAAGCCTCAGTCATGTTGCCAGGCCATAGGGTTCAAGAATCCACCGATGTCCTGTTCCCAGGCCACAGGTTAGAGAATCAATCCTCAGTTAGGTTCCCAGGCTACAGGGTTCTAGAATAAACCTCAGTCATATTCCCAGTCCACAGAGTTCCAGAACCAAGGCTCAGTCAGGTTCCCAGGGCACAGTATTCCACAATCTAAACAGATGTCATGTTCCCAGGCCACAGTTTTCCAGAATCACGCCTCAGTCATGTTCCCAGACCACAGGGATCCAAAATCAAACCTCAGTCATGTTGCCAGGACACAGGGTTCCACCATCAAACCTCATTCCTGTTTCCAGGCCACAGTGTTCCACCATCAAGCCTCAGTCATGTTCCCAAGCCTGAGGGTTCCACAATCAAACCTCAATCATGTTGCCATGCCACAGGGTTCAACCATCAAACCTCAGTCATATGCCCAGGAAACAGGGTTCCGGAATCAAACCAATGGCATGTTCCCACACCACGGGCTTCCAGTATCAGGCCTCAGTCATATTCCCAGTGCACAGGGTTCCACCATCAAACCTCAGTCATGTGGCTAGTCCACAGGTTTCTGTGATCAAACCCCAGTCAAGTTTCCAGGCCACAGGATTCCAGAACTAAGCCTCAGTCATGTTGCCAGGCCACAGGGTTCCAGAATCAAGCCTCAGTCATGTTGCCAGGCCTCAGGGTTCCGGAATCCCACCGTTTTCATGTTCCCAGGCCACAGGGTTCCAGAATCCACTGATGTCATGTTCCCAGGCCACAGGGTTCCAGAATCAATCTTCATTCATGTTCCCAGGCCACAGGGATCCAGAATCAAACCTCAGTCATGTTGGCAGGCCATAGGGTACCACCGTCACACCTCAGTCATATTTCCAGGCCACAGGTTTCCAGAATCAAACCGATTTCATGTTCCCAGGCAACAGGGAACCAGAAGCCAAACCGATGTCATGTTCCCAGGCCACAGGATTCCACAATCTAACATCAGTCATGTTCCCAGGCCAATGCTTTCCAGAATCAAACCTCTGTCATATTCCCAGGCCACATGTTTCCAGAATGAAACCTCAGTCATTTTCCGAGGACACAGGTTTCCGGAATAAAACCTCAGTCATGTTCCGTGGACACAGGTTTCAAAAATAAAATCCCAGTCATGTTCCCAGGCCACACGGTTTCACAATTAAACCTCAGTCATATTCCCAGGCCAGAGTGTTCCACAATCAAACCTAAGTCATCTTGCCAGGCCACAGGGTTCCACCATCAAACCTCAGTCCTGTTGCCAGGCCACAGGGTTCCACCATCAAGCCTCAGTCATGTTTCCAGGAAACAGGGTTCCAGAATCAAACCAATGGCATTTTCCCAAGCCACGGGGTTCCAGAATCAAGCCTCAATCATGTTGCCAGGCCACAGGGTTCCAGAATCAAGCCTCAATCATGTTGCCAGGCCACAGGGCTCCAGAATCAAGCCTCAGTCATGTTGCCAGGCCACAGGGTTCCAGAATCAAACCGTTCTCATGTTCCCAGGCCACAGGGTTCCAGAATCCACCGATGTAATGTTCCCAGGCCACAGGGTTCCAGAATCAATCCTCAGTTATATTCCCAGGCTACAGGGTTCTAGAATAAACCTCAGTCATATTCCCAGTCCACAGAGTTCCAGAACCAAGGCTCAGTCAGGTTCCCAGGGCACAGTATTCCACAATTTAAACTGATGTCATGTTCCCAGGCCACAGTTTTCCAGAATCACGCCTCAGTCATGTTCCCAGACCACAGGGATCCAGAATCAAACCTCAGTCATGTTGCCAGGACACAGGGTTCCACCATCAATCCTCATTCCTATTTCCAGGCCACAGTGTTCCACCATTAAGCCTCAGTCATATTCCCAAGCCTGAGGGTTCCACAATCAAACCTCAGTCATGTTGCCATGCCACAGGGTTCAACCATCAAACCTCAGTCATGTTCTCAGGAAACAGGTTTCCAGAATCAAACAAATGGCATGTTCCCACGCCACGGGGTTCCAGTATCAGGCCTCAGTCATGTTCCCAGTGCACAGGGTTCCACCATCAAACCTCAGTCATGTGGCCAGTCCACAGATTTCTGCGATCAAACCCCAGTCAAGTTCCCAGGCCACAGGGTTCCAGAATCAAGCCTCAGTCATGTTCCCAGGCCACAGGCTTCCAGAATCAAGCCTCAGTCCTGTTGCCAGGCCACAGGGTTCCAGAATCAAAGGGTTCTCATGTTCCCTGGCCACAGGGTTCCAGAATCAAACCTCAGTCATGTTGGCAGGCCATAGGGTATCACCGTCACACCTCAGTCATATTTCCAGGCCACAGGTTTCCAGAATCAAACCGATTTCATGTTCCCAGGCAACAGGGTACCAGAATCCAAACCGCTGTCATGTTTCCAGGCCACAGGATTCCACAATCTAACATCAGTCATGTTCCCAGGCCAATGCTTTCAAGAATCAAACCTCAGTCATATTCCCAGGCCACATGGTTCCAGAATGAAACCTCAGGCGTTTTCCGAGGACACAGGTTTCCGGAATAAAACCTCAGTCATGTTCCGTGGACACAGGTTTCAAAAATAAAATCCCAGTCATGTTCCCAGTCCACAGGGTTCCACAATTAATCCTCAGTCATATTCCCAGGCCAGAGGGTTCCACAATCAAACCTAACTCATCTTGCCATGCCACATGGTTCCACCATCAAAACTCAGTCCTGTTGCCAGGCCACAGGGTTCCACCATCAAACCTCAGTCCTTTTGCCAGGCCACAGGGTTCCACCATCAAGCCTCAGTCATGTTCCCAAGCCTGAGGGTTCCACAATCAAACCTCAATCATGTTGCCATGCCACAGGGTTCAACCATCAAACCTCAGTCATGTGCCCAGGACACAGGGTTCCAGAATCAAACCAATGGCATGTTCCCACGCCACGGTGTTCCAGTATCAGGCCTCAGTCATCTTCCCAGTGCACAGGGTTCCACCATCAAACCTCAGTCATGTGGCCAGTCTACAGGTTTCTGCGATCAAACCCCAGTCAATTTCCCAGGCCACAGGGTTCCAGAATCAAGCCTCAGTCATGTTGCCAGGCCACAGAGTTCCAGAATCAAGCCTCAGTCATATTGTCAGGCCACAGGGTTCCAGAATCCACCGATGTCATTTTCCCAGGTCACAGGGTTCCAGAATCAAGCCTCAGTCATGTTGCCAGGCCACAGGGTTCCAGAATCAAGCCTCAGTCTTGTTGCCAGGCCACAGGTTTCCAGAATCTCACCGTTCTCATGTTCCCAGGCCCCCGGGTTCCAGAATCCACCAATGTCATGTTCCCAGGCCACAGGGTTCCAGAATCAATCTTCACTTATGTTCCCAGGCTACAGGGTTCTAGAATAAACCTCAGTCATGTTCCCAGTCCACAGAGTTCCAGAACCAAGGCTCAGTCAGGTTCCCAGGGCACGGTATTCCACAATCTAAACAGATGTCATGTTTCCAGGCCACAGTTTTCCAGAATCACGCCTCAGTCATGTTCCCAGGCCACAGGGATCCAGAATCAAACCTCAGTCATGTTGCCAGCCCATAGGGTACCACCATCACAACTCAGTCATAATCTCAGGCCACAGGTTTCCAGAATCAAACTGATTTCCTGTTCCCAGGCAACAGGGTACCAGAATCTAAACCGATGTCATGTTCCCAGGCCAGAGCATTCCACAATCTAACATCAGTCATGTTCCCAGGCCAATGCTTTCCAGAATCAAACCTTAGTCATCTTGCCAGGCCACAGGGTTCCACCATCAAGCCTCAGTCATATTCCCAAGCTTGTGGGTTCCACAATCAAACCTCAATCATGTTGCCATGCCACAGGGTTCAGCCATCAAACCTCAGTCATATTCCCAGGAATCAGGTTTCCAGAATCAAACCAATGGCATGTTCCCACGCCACGGGTTTCCAGTATCAGATCTCAATCATGTTCCCAGTGCACAGGGTTCCACCATCAAACCTCAGTCATGTGGCCAGTCCACATGTTTCTGCGATCACACCCCTGTCAAGTTCCCAGGCCACAGGGATCCAGAATCAAGCCTCAGTCATGTTGCCAGGCCACAGGGTTCCAGAATCAAGCCTCAGTCATGTTGCCAGGCCACAGGGTTCCAGAATCACACCTTTCTCATGTTCCCAGGCCACAGGGTTCCAGAATCCACCGATATCATGTTCCCAGGGCACAGGGTTCCAGAATCAATCTTCATTCATGTTCCCAGGCCACAGGGATCCAGAATCAAACCTCAGTCATGTTGGCAGGCCATAGGGTACCACCGTCACACCTCAGTCATATTTCCAGGCCACAGGTTTCCAGAATGAAACCGATTTCATGTTCCCAGGCAACAGGGTACCGGAATCCAAACCGCTGTCATGTTCCCAGGCCACAGGATTCCACAATCTAACATCAGTCATGTTCCCAGGCCAATGCTTTCAAGAATGAAACCTCAGTCATATTCCCAGGCCACATGGTTCCAGAATGAAACCTCAGTCGTTTTCCGAGGACACAGGTTTCCGGAATAAAACCTCAGTCATGTTCCGTGGACACAGGTTTCAAAAATAAAATCCCAGTCATGTTCCCAGGCCACAGGGTTCCACAATTAAACCTCAGTCATATTCCCAGGCCAGAGGGTTCCACAATCAAACCTCAGTCCTGTTGCCAGGCCACGGTTCCACCATCAAGCCTCAGTCATGTTCCCAGGCCAGAGTGTTCCACAATCAAACTTAAGTCATCTTGCCAGACCACAGGTTTCCACCATCAAACCTCAGTCCTTTTGCCAGGCCACAGGGTTCCACCATCAAGCCTCAGTCATGTTCCCAAGTCTGTGGGTTCCACAATCAAACCTCAATCATGTTGCCATGCCACAGGGTTCAGCCCTCAAACCTCAGTCATATTCCCAGGAAACAGGGTTCCAGAATCAAACCAATGGCATGTTCCCACACCACGGTTTTCCAGTATCAGATCTCAGTCATGTTCCCAGTGCACAGGGTTCCACAATCAAACCTCAGTCATGTGGCCAGTCCACATGTTTCTGCGATCACACCCCTGTCAAGTTCCCAGGCCGCAGGGTTCCAGAATCAAGCCTCAGTCATATTGACAGGCCACAGGTTTCCAGAATCAAGCCTCAGTCATGTTGCCAGGCCACAGGGTTCCAGAATCAAACCGTTCTCATGTTCCGACGCCACAGGGTTCCAGAATCCACCGATGTCATATTCCGTGGCCACAGTGTTCCAGAATCAATCCTCAGTTATGTACCCAGGCTACAGGGTTCTAGAATAAACCTCAGTCATGTTCCCAGTCCACAGGGTTCCAGACCCAAGGCTCAGTCAGGTTCCCAGGGCACAGTATTCCACAATCTAAATAGATGTCATGTTCCCTGGCCACAATTTTCCAGAATCATGCCTCAGTCATGTTCCCAGGCCACAGGGATCCAGAGTCAAACCTTAGTCATGTTGCCAGGCCATAGGGTACCACCATAACAACTCAGTCATAATCTCAGGCCACAGGTTTCCAGAATAAAACCGATTTCATGTTCCCAGGCAACAAGGTACCAGAATCCAAACAGATGTCATGTTCCCAGGCCACAGGATTCCACAATCTAACATCAGTCATGTTCCCAGGCAAATGCTTTCCAGAATCAAACCTCAGTCATATTCCCACTCCACATGGTTCCAGAATCAAGCCTCAGTCATATTGTCAGGCCACAGGGTTCCAGAATCAAACCGTTCTCATGTTCCCAGGCCACAGGGTTCCAGAATCCACTGATGTCATGGTCCCATGCAACAGGGTTTCAGAATCAATCCTCAGTCATGTTCCCAGGCCACAGGGTTCCAGAATCAAGCCTCAGTCATGTTGCCAGGCCACAGGGTTCCAGAATCAAACCGTTCTCATGTTCTCAGGCCACAGGGTTCCAGAATCCACCGATGTCATGTTCCCAGGCCACAGGGTTTCAAAATAAATCCTCAGTTATGTTCCCAGGATACAGGGTTCCAGAATAAACCTCAGTAATATTCCCAGTCCACAGGGCTCCAGACCCAAAGCTCAGTCAGGTTCCAAGGGCCCAGTATTCCACAATCTAAACAGATGTCATGTTCCCAGGCCACAGTTTTCCAGAATCACGCCTCAGTCATGTTCCCAGGCCACAGGGATCCAGAATCAAACCTCAGTCATGTTGCCAGGCCACAGGGTTCCACCATCAAACCTCATTCCTGTTTCCAGGCCACAGTGTTCCACCATCAATCCTCAGTCATGTTCCTAAGCCTGAGGTTTCCACAATCAAACCTCAATCATGTTGCCATGCCACAGGATTCAACCATCAAACCTCAGTCATATGCCCAGGAAACAGGGTTCCAGAATCAAACCAATGGCATGTTCCAACACCACGGGGTTCCAGTATCAGTCCTCAGTCATATTCCCAGTGCACAGGGTTCCACCATCAAACCTCAGTCATGTGGCTACTCCACAGGTTTCTGCGATCAAACCCCAGTCAAGTTCCCAGGCCACAGGGTTCAACAATCAAACCTCAGTCCTGTTGCCAGGCCACGGTTCCACCATCAAGCCTCAGTCATGTTCCCAGGCCAGAGTTTTCCACAATCAAACCTAAGTCATCTTGCCAGGCCACAGGGTTCCACCATCAAACCTCAGTCCTGTTGCCAGGCTACAGGGTTCCACCATAAAGCCTCAGTCATGTTCCCAAGCCTGTGGGTTCCACAATCAAACCTCAATCATGTTGCCATGCCACAGGGCTCAGCCATCAAACCTCAGTCATATTCCCAGGAAACAGGGTTCCAGAATCAAACCAATGGCATATTCCCACACCATGGGATTCCAGTATCAGGCCTCAGTCATATTCCCAGTGCACAGGGTTCCACCATCAAACCTCAGTCATGTGGCTAGTCCACAGGTTTCTGCGATCAAACCCCAGTCAAGTTCCCAGGCCACAGGGTTCCAGAATCAAGCCTCAGTCATGTTGCCAGGCCACACGGTTCCAGAATCAAAGGGTTCTCATGTTCCCAGGCCACAGGGTTCCAGAATCCACCAATGTCATGTTCCCAGGCGCAGGGTTTCAGAATCAATCTTCTTTCATGTTCCCAGGCCACAGGGATACAGAATCAAACCTCAGTCATGTTGGCAGGCCATAGGGTACCACCGTCACACCTCAGTCATATTTCCAGGCCACAGGTTTCCAGAATCAAACCGATTTCATGTTCCCAGGCAACAGGGTACCGGAATCCAAACCGATGTCATGTTCCCAGGCCACAGGATTCCACAATCTAACATCAGTCATGTTCCCAGGCCAATGCTTTCCAGAATCAAACCTCAGTCATATTTCCAGGCCACATGGTTCCAGAATGAAACCTCAGTCGTTTTCCGAGGACACAGTTTTCCGGAATAAAACCTCAGTCATGTTCCGTGGACACAGGTTTCAAAAATAAAATCCCAGTCATGTTCCCAGGCCACACGGTTCCACAATTAAACCTCAGTCATATTCCCAGGCCAGAGGGTTCCACAATCAAACCTCAGTCCTGTTGCCAGGCCACGGTTCCACCATCAAGCCTCAGTCATGTTCCCAGGCCAGAGTGTTCCACAATCAAACCTAACTCATCTTGCCAGGCCACAGGGTTCCACCGTCAAACCTCAGTCCTTTTGCCAGGCCACAGGGTTCCACCATCACGCCTCAGTCATGTTCCCAAGCCTGAGGGTTCCACAATGAAACCTCAATCATGTTGCCATGCCACAGGGTTCAACCATCAAACCTCAGTCATGTGCCCAGGAAACAGTGATCCAAAATCAAACCAATGGCATGTTCCCAGGCCACGAGGTTCCAGTATCAGACCTCAGTCATGTTCCCAGTGCACAGGGTTCCACCATCAATCCTCAGTCATGTGGCCAGTCTACAGGTTTCTGCGATCAAACCCCAGTCAAGTTCCCAGGCCACAGGGTTCCAGAATCAAGCCTCAGGCATTTTGCCAGGCCACAGGGTTCCAGAATCAAGCCTCAGTCATATTGCCAGGCCACAGGGTTCCAGAATCCACCGATGTCATTTTCCCAGGTCCCAGGGTTCCAGAATCAAGCCTCAGTCATGTTCCCAGGCCACAGCGTTCCAGAATCAAGCCTCAGTCTTGTTGCCAGGCCACAGGATTCTAGAATAAACCTCAGTCATGTTCCCAGTCCACAGGGTTGCAGACCCAAGGCTCAGTCAGGTTCCCAGGGCACAGTATTCCACAATCTAAATAGATGTCATGTTCCCTCGCCACAGTTTTCCAAAATCACGCCTCAGTCATGTTCGCAGGCCACAGGGATCCAGAATCAAACCTCAGTCATGTTGCCAGGCCATAGGGTACCACCATCACAACTCAGTCATAATCTCAGGCCACAGGTTTCCAGAATCAAATGGATTTCCTGTTCCCAGGCAACAGGGTACCAGAATCCAAACCGATGTCATGTTCCCAGGCCAGAGCATTCCACAATCTAACATCAGTCATGTTCCCAGGCCAATGCTTTCAAGAATCAAACCTCAGTCATATTCCCAGGCCACATGGTTCCAGAATCAAACCTCAGTCGTGTTCCGAGGACACAGGGTTCCGGAATAAAACTTCAGTCATGTTCCGTGGACACAGGTTTCAAAAATAAAATTCCAGTCATGTTCCCAGGCCACAGGGTTCCACAAATAAACCTCAGTCATATTCCCAGGCCAGAGGGTTCCACAATCAAACCTCAGTCCTGTTGCCAGGCCACGGTTCCACCATCAAGCCTCAGTCATGTTCCCAGGCCAGAGTTTTCCACAATCAAACCTAAGTCATCTTGCCAGGCCACAGGGTTCCACCATCAAACCTCAGTCCTGTTGCCAGGCCACAGGGTTCCACCATCAAGCCTCAGTCATATTCCCAAGCCTGTGGGTTCCACAATCAAACCTCAATCATGTTGCCATGCCACAGGGTTCACCCATCAAACCTAAGTCATATTCCCAGGAAACAGGGTTCCAGAATCAAACCAATGGCATGTTCCCACACCACGGGGTTCCAGTATCAGGCCTCAGTCATATTCCTAGTGCACAGGGTTCCACCATCAAACCTCAGTCATGTGGCTAGTCCACAGTTTTCTGTGATCAAACCCCAGTCAAGTTCCCAGGCCACAGGGTTCCAGAATTAAGCCTCAGTCATGTTGCCAGGCCACAGGTTTCCAGAATCAAGCCTCAGTCATGTTGCCAGGCCACAGGGTTCCAGAATCACACTTTTCTCATGTTCCCAGGCCACAGATTCCAGAATCCACCGATGTCATGTTCCCAGGCCACAGGATTCCACAATCAATCTTCATTCATGTTCCCAGGCCACAGGGATCCAGTATCAAACCCCAGTCATGTTGGCAGGCCATAGGGTACCACCGTCACACCTCAGTCATATTTCCAGGCCACAGGTTTCCAGAATCAAACCGATTTCATGTTCCCAGGCAACAGGGTACCGGAATCCAAACCGATGTCATGTTCCCAGGACACAGGATTCCACAGTCTAACATCAGTCATGTTCCCAGGCCAATGCTTTCCAGAATCAAACCTCAGTCATATTCCCAGGCCACATGGTTCCAGAATGAAACCTCAGTCGTTTTCCGAGGACACAGGTTTCCGGAATAAAACCTCAGTCATGTTCCGTGGACACAGGTTTCAAAAATAAAATCCCAATCATGTTCCCAGGCCACACGGTTCCACAATTAAACCTCAGTCATATTCCCAGGCCAGAGGGTTCCACAATCAAACCTCACTCCTGTGCCAGGCCACGGTTCCACCATCAAGCCTCAGTCATGTTCTCAGGCCAGAGTGTTCCACAATCAAACCAAAGTCATCTTGCCAGGCCACAGGGTTCCACCATCAAACCTCAGTCCTGTTGCCAGGCCACAGGGTTCCACCATCAAGCCTCAGTCATGTTCCCAAGCCTGAGGGTTCCACAATCAAACCTCAATCATGTTGCCATGCCACAGGGTTCAACCATCAAACCTCAGTCATGTGTCCAGGAAACAGGGTTCCAGAATCAAACCAATGGCATGTTCCCAAGCCACGGGGATCCAGTATCAGGCCTCAGTCATGTTCCCAGTGCACAGGGTTCCACCAGCAAACTCCAGTCATGTGGCCAGTCGACAGGTTTCTCCGATCAAACCCCAGTCAATTTCCCAGGCCACAGGGTTCCAGAATCAAGCCTCAGTCATGTTGCCAGGCCACAGGGTTCCAGAATCCACTGATGTAATGTTCCCAGGCCACAGGGTTCCAGAATCAATCCTCATTTATGTTCCCAAGCTACAGGGTTCTAAAATAAACCTCAGTCACATTCCCAGTCCACAGAGTTCCAGAACCAAGGCTCAGTCCGGTTCCCAGGGCACAGTATTCCACAATCTAAACAGATGTCATGTTCCCAGGCCACAGTTTTCCAGAATCACGCCTCAGTCATGTTCCCAGACCACAGGGATCCAGTATCAAACCTCTGTCATGTTGGCAGGCCATAGGGTACCACCGTCACACCTCAGTCATATTTCCAGGCCACAGGTTTCCAGAATCAAACCGATTTCATGTTCCCAGGCAACAGCGTACCGGAATCCAAACCAATGTCATGTTCCCAGGTCACAGGATTCCACAGTCTAACATCAGTCATGTTCCCAGGCCAATGCTTTCCAGAATTAAACCTCAGTCATATTCCCAGGACACATGGTTCCAGAATGAAACCTCAGTCGTTTTCCGAGGACACAGGTTTCAGGAATAAAACCTCAGTCATGTTCCGTGGACACAGGTTTCAAAAATAAAATCCCAGTCATGTTCCCAGGCCACACGGTTCCACAAATAAACCTCAGTCATATTCCCAGGCCAGAGGGTTCCACAATCAAACCTCAGTCCTGTGCCAGGCCACGGTTCCACCATCAAGCCTCAGTCATGTTCTCAGGCCAGAGTGTTCCACAATCAAACCTAAGTCATCTTGCCAGGCCACTGGGTTCCACCATCAAACCTCAGTCCTGTTGCCAGGCCACAGGGTTACAGAATCCACCGATGTCCTGTTCCCAGGCCACAGGTTTCCAGAATCAATCCTCAGTTATGTTCCCAGGCTACAGGGTTCTAGAATAAACCTCAGTCATATTCCCAGTCCACAGAGTTCCAGAACCAAGGCTCAGTCAGGTTCCCAGGGCACAGAATTCCACAATCTAAACAGATGTCATGTTCCCAGGCCACAGTTTTCCAGAATCACGCCTCAGTCATGTTCCCAGACCACAGGGATCCAGAATCAAACCTCAGTCATGTTGCCAGGCCACAGGGTTCCACCATCAAACCTCATTCCTGTTGCCAGGCCACAGTGTTCCACCATTAAGCCTCAGTCATGTTCCCAAGCCTGAGGGTTCCACAATCAAACCTCAATCATGTTGCCATGCCACAGGGTTCAACCATGAAACCTCAGTCATGTTCTCAGGAAACAGGGTTCCAGAATCAAACCAATGGCATGTTCCCACGCCACGGGGTTCCAGTATCAGGCCTCAGTCATCTTCCCAGTGCACAGGGTTCCACCATCAAACCTCAGTCATGTGGCCAGTCCACAGGTTTCTGCGATCAAACCCCAGTCAAGTTCCCAGGCCACCGGTGTCCAGAATCAAACCGTTCTCATGTTCCCAGGATACAGGGTTCCAGAATCCACCGATGTCATGTTCCCAGGCCACAGGGTTCCAGAATCAATCCTCAGTCATGTTCCCAGGACACAGGGATCCACAATCAAACCTCAGTCATGTTGCCAGGCCTTAGGGTACCACCATCACACCTCAGTCACATTCCCAGGCCACAGGTTTCCAGAGTGAAACCGATTTCCTGTCCACAGGCAACAGGGTACCAGAATCCAAACCGATGTCATGTTCCCAGGCCACAGGATTCCACAATCTAACATCAGTCATGTTCCCAGGCCAATGCTTCCCAGAATCAAACCTCAATCATATTCCCAGGCCACACGGTTCCAGAATCAAACCTCAGTCGTGTTCCGAGGACACAGGGTTCCGGAATAAAACCTCAGTCATGTTCCGTGCACGCAGGTTTCAAAAATAAAATACCAGTCATGTTCCCAGGCCAGAGGGTTCCACAATTAAAACTCACTCATATTCCAAGGCCAGAGGGTTCCACAATCAATCCTAAGTCATCTTGACAGGCCACAGTATTCCACCATAAAACCTCAGTCATGTGACCATGAAACAGGGTTCCAGAATAAAACCAATGGCATGTTCCCACGCCACGGGGTTCCAGTATCAGGCCTCAGTCATGTTCCCAGTGCACAGGGTTCCACCATCAAACCTCAGTCATGTGGCCAGTCCACAGGTTTCTGCTATCAAACCCCAGTCAAGTTCCCAGGCCACAGGGTTCCAGAATCAAGCCTCAGTCATGTTGCCAGGCCACAGGTTTCCAGAATCAAGCCTCAGTCATGTTGCCAGGCCACAGGGTTCCAGAATCAAACCGTTCTCATTTTCCCAGGCCACAGGGTTCCAGAACCCACCGATGTCATGTTCTCAGGCCACAGGGTTCCAGAATCAATCTTCAGTCATGTTCCCAGGCCACAGGGATCCAGAATCAAACCTCAGTCATGTTGCCAGGCCATAGGGTATCACCGTCACACCTCAGTCATATTCCCAGGCCACAGGATTCCAGAATCAAACCGATTTCATGTTCCCAGGCAACAGGGTACCGGAATCCAAACTGATGTCATGTTCCCAGGACACAGGATTCCACAATCTAACATCAGTCATGTTCCCAGGCCAATGGTTTCCAGAATCACACCTCAGTCATATTCCCAGGCCACATGGTTCCAGAATCAAACCTCAGTCGTGTTCCGAGGACACAGGGTTCCGGAATAAAACCTCAGTCATGTTCCGTGGACACAGGTTTCAAAAATAAAATCCCAATCATGTTCCCAGGCCACAGGGTTCCACAATTAAACCTCAGTCATATTCCCAGGCCAGAGGGTTCCACAATCAAACCTCAGTCCTGTTGCCAGGCCACGGTTCCACCATCAAGCTTCAGTCATGTTCCCAGGCCAGAGTGTTCCACAATCAAACCTAAGTCATCTTGCCAGGCCACAGGGTTCCACCATCAAACCTCAGTCCTGTTGCCAGGCCACAGGGTTCCACCATCAAGCCTCAGTCATGTTCCCAAGCCTGAGGGTTCCACAATCAAACCTCAATCACGTTGCCATGCCACAGGGTTCAACCATCAAACCTCAGTCATGTGCCCAGGAAACAGGGTTCCAGAATCAAACCAATGGCATGTTCCCACGCCACGGGGTTCCAGTATCAGGCCTCAGTCATGTTCCCAGTGCACAGGGTTCCACCATGAAACCTCAGTCATGTGGCCAGTCCACAGGTTTTGCGATCACACCGCTGTCAAGTTCCCAGGCCACAGGATTCCAGAATCAAGCCTCAGTCATGTTGCCAGGCCACAGGGTTCCAGAATCAAGCCTCAGTCATGTTGCCAGGCCACAGGGTTCCAGAATCAAACCGTTCTCATGTTTCCAGGCCACAGGATTACACAATCTAACATCAGTCATGTTCCCAGGCCTCAGGGTTCCAGAATCAATCTTCCGTCATGTTCCCAGGCCACAGAGATCCAGAATCAAACCTCAGTCATGTTGCCAGGCCATAGGGTACCACCGTCAGACCACAGTCATATTCCCAGGCCACAGGATTCCAGAATCAAACCGATTTCATGTTCCCAGGCAACATGTACCAAAATCCAAACCGATGTCATGTTCCCAGGCCACAGGATTCCACAATCTAACCTCAGTCATGTTCCCAGGCCAATGATTTCCAGAATCAAACCTCAGTCGTGTTCCGAGGACACAGGGTTCCAGCATAAAACCTCAGTCATGTTCCGTGGACACAGGTTTAAAAAATAAAATCCCAGTCATGTTCCCAGGCCACAGGGTTCCACAATCAAACCTCAGTCCTCTTGCCAGGCCACGGTTCCACCATCAAGACTCAGTCATGTTCCCAGGCCAGAGTGTTCCACAATCAAACCTAAGTCATCTTGCCAGGCCACAGGGTTCCTCCATCAAACCTCAGTCATGTTCCCAAGCCTGAGGGTTCAACAATCAAACCTCAATCATGTTGCCATGCCACAGGGTTCAACCATCAAACCTCAGTCATGTTCTCAGGAAACAAGGTTCCAGAATCAATACAATGGCATGTTCCCACGCCACGGGGTTCCAGTATTAGGCCTCAGTCATGTTCCCAGTGCACAGGGTTCCACCATCAAACCTCAGTCATATGGCCAGTGCACAGGTTTCTGCGATCAAACCCCAGTCAATTTCCCAGGCCACAGGGTTCCAGAATCAAGCCTCAGTCATGCTGCCAGTCCACAGGGTTCCAGAATCAAGCCTCAGTCATGTTGCCAGGCCACAGGTTTCCAAAATCAAACCGTTCTCATGTTCCCAGGCCACAGGGTTCCAGAATCCACCGATGTCATTTTCCCAGGCCACAGGTTTCCAGAATCAATCCTCAGTTATGTTCCCAGGCTACAGGGTTCTAGAATAAACCTCAGTCATGTTCCCAGTCCACAGGGTTCCAGACCCGAGGCTCAGTCAGGTTCCGAGGGCAAAGTATTCCACAATCTAAACAGATGTCATGTTCCCTGGCCACAGTTTTCCAGAATCACGCCTCAGTCATGTTCCCAGGCCACAGGGATCCAGAATCAAACCTCAGTCATGTTGCCAGGCCATTGGGTACCACCATAAAAACTCAGTCATAATCTCAGGCCACAGGTTTCCAGAATAAAACCGATTTCATGTTACCAGGCAACAAGGTACCAGAGTCCAAACAGATGTCATGTTCCCAGGCCACAGGATTCCACAATCTAACATCAGTCATGTTCCCAGGCAAATGCTTTCCAGAATCAAACCTCAGTCATATTCCCAGGCCACATGGTTCCAGAATCAAGCCTCAGTCATATTGCCAGGCCACAGGGTTCCAGAATCAAACCGTTCTCATGTTCCCAGGCCACAGGTTTCCAGAATCCACTGATGTCATGGTCCCAGGCCACAGGGTTCCAGAATCAATCCTCAGTCATGTTCCCAGGCCACAGGGTTCCAGAATCAAGCCTCAGTCATGTTGCCAGGCCATAGGGTTCAAGAATCCACCGATGTCCTGTTCCCAGGCCACAGGTTAGAGAATCAATCCTCAGTTAGGTTCCCAGGCTACAGGGTTCTAGAATAAACCTCAGTCATATTCCCAGTCCACAGAGTTCCAGAACCAAGGCTCAGTCAGGTTCCCAGGGCACAGTATTCCACAATCTAAACAGATGTCATGTTCCCAGGCCACAGTTTTCCAGAATCACGCCTCAGTCATGTTCCCAGACCACAGGGATCCAAAATCAAACCTCAGTCATGTTGCCAGGACACAGGGTTCCACCATCAAACCTCATTCCTGTTTCCAGGCCACAGTGTTCCACCATCAAGCCTCAGTCATGTTCCCAAGCCTGAGGGTTCCACAATCAAACCTCAATCATGTTGCCATGCCACAGGGTTCAACCATCAAACCTCAGTCATATGCCCAGGAAACAGGGTTCCAGAATCAAACCAATGGCATGTTCCCACACCACGGGCTTCCAGTATCAGGCCTCAGTCATATTCCCAGTGCACAGGGTTCCACCATCAAACCTCAGTCATGTGGCTAGTCCACAGGTTTCTGTGATCAAACCCCAGTCAAGTTTCCAGGCCACAGGATTCCAGAACTAAGCCTCAGTCATGTTGCCAGGCCACAGGGTTCCAGAATCAAGCCTCAGTCATGTTGCCAGGCCTCAGGGTTCCGGAATCCCACCGTTTTCATGTTCCCAGGCCACAGGGTTCCAGAATCCACCGATGTCATGTTCCCAGGCCACAGGGTTCCAGAATCAATCTTCATTCATGTTCCCAGGCCACAGGGATCCAGAATCAAACCTCAGTCATGTTGGCAGGCCATAGGGTACCACCGTCACACCTCAGTCATATTTCCAGGCCACAGGTTTCCAGAATCAAACCGATTTCATGTTCCCAGGCAACAGGGAACCAGAAGCCAAACCGATGTCATGTTCCCAGGCCACAGGATTCCACAATCTAACATCAGTCATGTTCCCAGGCCAATGCTTTCCAGAATCAAACCTCTGTCATATTCCCAGGCCACATGTTTCCAGAATGAAACCTCAGTCATTTTCCGAGGACACAGGTTTCCGGAATAAAACCTCAGTCATGTTCCGTGGACACAGGTTTCAAAAATAAAATCCCAGTCATGTTCCCAGGCCACACGGTTTCACAATTAAACCTCAGTCATATTCCCAGGCCAGAGTGTTCCACAATCAAACCTAAGTCATCTTGCCAGGCCACAGGGTTCCACCATCAAACCTCAGTCCTGTTGCCAGGCCACAGGGTTCCACCATCAAGCCTCAGTCATGTTTCCAGGAAACAGGGTTCCAGAATCAAACCAATGGCATTTTCCCAAGCCACGGGGTTCCAGAATCAAGCCTCAATCATGTTGCCAGGCCACAGGGTTCCAGAATCAAGCCTCAATCATGTTGCCAGGCCACAGGGCTCCAGAATCAAGCCTCAGTCATGTTGCCAGGCCACAGGGTTCCAGAATCAAACCGTTCTCATGTTCCCAGGCCACAGGGTTCCAGAATCCACCGATGTAATGTTCCCAGGCCACAGGGTTCCAGAATCAATCCTCAGTTATATTCCCAGGCTACAGGGTTCTAGAATAAACCTCAGTCATATTCCCAGTCCACAGAGTTCCAGAACCAAGGCTCAGTCAGGTTCCCAGGGCACAGTATTCCACAATTTAAACTGATGTCATGTTCCCAGGCCACAGTTTTCCAGAATCACGCCTCAGTCATGTTCCCAGACCACAGGGATGCAGAATCAAACCTCAGTCATGTTGCCAGGACACAGGGTTCCACCATCAATCCTCATTCCTATTTCCAGGCCACAGTGTTCCACCATTAAGCCTCAGTCATGTTCCCAAGCCTGAGGGTTCCACAATCAAACCTCAGTCATGTTGCCATGCCACAGGGTTCAACCATCAAACCTCAGTCATGTTCTCAGGAAACAGGTTTCCAGAATCAAACAAATGGCATGTTCCCACGCCACGGGGTTCCAGTATCAGGCCTCAGTCATGTTCCCAGTGCACAGGGTTCCACCATCAAACCTCAGTCATGTGGCCAGTCCACAGATTTCTGCGATCAAACCCCAGTCAAGTTCCCAGGCCACAGGGTTCCAGAATCAAGCCTCAGTCATGTTCCCAGGCCACAGGCTTCCAGAATCAAGCCTCAGTCCTGTTGCCAGGCCACAGGGTTCCAGAATCAAAGGGTTCTCATGTTCCCTGGCCACAGGGTTCCAGAATCAAACCTCAGTCATGTTGGCAGGCCATAGGGTATCACCGTCACACCTCAGTCATATTTCCAGGCCACAGGTTTCCAGAATCAAACCGATTTCATGTTCCCAGGCAACAGGGTACCAGAATCCAAACCGCTGTCATGTTTCCAGGCCACAGGATTCCACAATCTAACATCAGTCATGTTCCCAGGCCAATGCTTTCAAGAATCAAACCTCAGTCATATTCCCAGGCCACATGGTTCCAGAATGAAACCTCAGGCGTTTTCCGAGGACACAGGTTTCCGGAATAAAACCTCAGTCATGTTCCGTGGACACAGGTTTCAAAAATAAAATCCCAGTCATGTTCCCAGTCCACAGGGTTCCACAATTAATCCTCAGTCATATTCCCAGGCCAGAGGGTTCCACAATCAAACCTAACTCATCTTGCCATGCCACAGGGTTCCACCATCAAAACTCAGTCCTGTTGCCAGGCCACAGGGTTCCACCATCAAACCTCAGTCCTTTTGCCAGGCCACAGGGTTCCACCATCAAGCCTCAGTCATGTTCCCAAGCCTGAGGGTTCCACAATCAAACCTCAATCATGTTGCCATGCCACAGGGTTCAACCATCAAACCTCAGTCATGTGCCCAGGACACAGGGTTCCAGAATCAAACCAATGGCATGTTCCCACGCCACTGTGTTCCAGTATCAGGCCTCAGTCATCTTCCCAGTGCACAGGGTTCCACCATCAAACCTCAGTCATGTGGCCAGTCTACAGGTTTCTGCGATCAAACCCCAGTCAATTTCCCAGGCCACAGGGTTCCAGAATCAAGCCTCAGTCATGTTGCCAGGCCACAGAGTTCCAGAATCAAGCCTCAGTCATATTGTCAGGCCACAGGGTTCCAGAATCCACCGATGTCATTTTCCCAGGTCACAGGGTTCCAGAATCAAGCCTCAGTCATGTTGCCAGGCCACAGGGTTCCAGAATCAAGCCTCAGTCTTGTTGCCAGGCCACAGGTTTCCAGAATCTCACCGTTCTCATGTTCCCAGGCCCCCGGGTTCCAGAATCCACCAATGTCATGTTCCCAGGCCACAGGGTTCCAGAATCAATCTTCACTTATGTTCCCAGGC
Source organism: Balaenoptera acutorostrata (assembly GCF_949987535.1). NCBI lineage: Eukaryota > Metazoa > Chordata > Mammalia > Artiodactyla > Balaenopteridae > Balaenoptera > Balaenoptera acutorostrata. Next base: position 31,449,768 of record NC_080076.1, on the reverse strand, counting down.
TACAGGGTTCTAGAATAAACCTCAGTCATGTTCCCAGTCCACAGAGTTCCAGAACCAAGGCTCAGTCAGGTTCCCAGGGCACGGTATTCCACAATCTAAACAGATGTCATGTTTCCAGGCCACAGTTTTCCAGAATCACGCCTCAGTCATGTTCCCAGGCCACAGGGATCCAGAATCAAACCTCAGTCATGTTGCCAGCCCATAGGGTACCACCATCACACCTCAGTCATAATCTCAGGCCACAGGGTTCCAGAATCAAACTGATTTCCTGTTCCCAGGCAACAGGGTACCAGAATCTAAACCGATGTCATGTTCCCAGGCCAGAGCATTCCACAATCTAACATCAGTCATGTTCCCAGGCCAATGCTTTCCAGAATCAAACCTTAGTCATCTTGCCAGGCCACAGGGTTCCACCATCAAGCCTCAGTCATATTCCCAAGCTTGTGGGTTCCACAATCAAACCTCAATCATGTTGCCATGCCACAGGGTTCAGCCATCAAACCTCAGTCATATTCCCAGGAATCAGGTTTCCAGAATCAAACCAATGGCATGTTCCCACGCCACGGGTTTCCAGTATCAGATCTCAATCATGTTCCCAGTGCACAGGGTTCCACCATCAAACCTCAGTCATGTGGCCAGTCCACATGTTTCTGCGATCACACCCCTGTCAAGTTCCCAGGCCACAGGGATCCAGAATCAAGCCTCAGTCATGTTGCCAGGCCACAGGGTTCCAATATCAAGCCTCAGTCATGTTGCCAGGCCACAGGGTTCCAGAATCACACCTTTCTCATGTTCCCAGGCCACAGGGTTCCAGAATCCACCGATATCATGTTCCCAGGGCACAGGGTTCCAGAATCAATCTTCATTCATGTTCCCAGGCCACAGGGATCCAGAATCAAACCTCAGTCATGTTGGCAGGCCATAGGGTACCACCGTCACACCTCAGTCATATTTCCAGGCCACAGGTTTCCAGAATGAAACCGATTTCATGTTCCCAGGCAACAGGGTACCGGAATCCAAACCGCTGTCATGTTCCCAGGCCACAGGATTCCACAATCTAACATCAGTCATGTTCCCAGGCCAATGCTTTCAAGAATGAAACCTCAGTCATATTCCCAGGCCACATGGTTCCAGAATGAAACCTCAGTCGTTTTCCGAGGACACAGGTTTCCGGAATAAAACCTCAGTCATGTTCCGTGGACACAGGTTTCAAAAATAAAATCCCAGTCATGTTCCCAGGCCACAGGGTTCCACAATTAAACCTCAGTCATATTCCCAGGCCAGAGGGTTCCACAATCAAACCTCAGTCCTGTTGCCAGGCCACGGTTCCACCATCAAGCCTCAGTCATGTTCCCAGGCCAGAGTGTTCCACAATCAAACTTAAGTCATCTTGCCAGACCACAGGTTTCCACCATCAAACCTCAGTCCTTTTGCCAGGCCACAGGGTTCCACCATCAAGCCTCAGTCATGTTCCCAAGTCTGTGGGTTCCACAATCAAACCTCAATCATGTTGCCATGCCACAGGGTTCAGCCATCAAACCTCAGTCATATTCCCAGGAAACAGGGTTCCAGAATCAAACCAATGGCATGTTCCCACACCACGGTTTTCCAGTATCAGATCTCAGTCATGTTCCCAGTGCACAGGGTTCCACAATCAAACCTCAGTCATGTGGCCAGTCCACATGTTTCTGCGATCACACCCCTGTCAAGTTCCCAGGCCGCAGGGTTCCAGAATCAAGCCTCAGTCATATTGACAGGCCACAGGTTTCCAGAATCAAGCCTCAGTCATGTTGCCAGGCCACAGGGTTCCAGAATCAAACCGTTCTCATGTTCCGAGGCCACAGGGTTCCAGAATCCACCGATGTCATATTCCGTGGCCACAGTGTTCCAGAATCAATCCTCAGTTATGTACCCAGGCTACAGGGTTCTAGAATAAACCTCAGTCATGTTCCCAGTCCACAGGGTTCCAGACCCAAGGCTCAGTCAGGTTCCCAGGGCACAGTATTCCACAATCTAAATAGATGTCATGTTCCCTGGCCACAATTTTCCAGAATCATGCCTCAGTCATGTTCCCAGGCCACAGGGATCCAGAGTCAAACGTTAGTCATGTTGCCAGGCCATAGGGTACCACCATAACAACTCAGTCATAATCTCAGGCCACAGGTTTCCAGAATAAAACCGATTTCATGTTCCCAGGCAACAAGGTACCAGAATCCAAACAGATGTCATGTTCCCAGGCCACAGGATTCCACAATCTAACATCAGTCATGTTCCCAGGCAAATGCTTTCCAGAATCAAACCTCAGTCATATTCCCACTCCACATGGTTCCAGAATCAAGCCTCAGTCATATTGTCAGGCCACAGGGTTCCAGAATCAAACCGTTCTCATGTTCCCAGGCCACAGGGTTCCAGAATCCACTGATGTCATGGTCCCATGCAACAGGGTTTCAGAATCAATCCTCAGTCATGTTCCCAGGCCACAGGGTTCCAGAATCAAGCCTCAGTCATGTTGCCAGGCCACAGGGTTCCAGAATCAAACCGTTCTCATGTTCTCAGGCCACAGGGTTCCAGAATCCACCGATGTCATGTTCCCAGGCCACAGGGTTTCAAAATAAATCCTCAGTTATGTTCCCAGGATACAGGGTTCCAGAATAAACCTCAGTAATATTCCCAGTCCACAGGGCTCCAGACCCAAAGCTCAGTCAGGTTCCAAGGGCCCAGTATTCCACAATCTAAACAGATGTCATGTTCCCAGGCCACAGTTTTCCAGAATCACGCCTCAGTCATGTTCCCAGGCCACAGGGATCCAGAATCAAACCTCAGTCATGTTGCCAGGCCACAGGGTTCCACCATCAAACCTCATTCCTGTTTCCAGGCCACAGTGTTCCACCATCAATCCTCAGTCATGTTCCTAAGCCTGAGGTTTCCACAATCAAACCTCAATCATGTTGCCATGCCACAGGATTCAACCATCAAACCTCAGTCATATGCCCAGGAAACAGGGTTCCAGAATCAAACCAATGGCATGTTCCCACACCACGGGGTTCCAGTATCAGTCCTCAGTCATATTCCCAGTGCACAGGGTTCCACCATCAAACCTCAGTCATGTGGCTAGTCCACAGGTTTCTGCGATCAAACCCCAGTCAAGTTCCCAGGCCACAGGGTTCCACAATCAAACCTCAGTCCTGTTGCCAGGCCACGGTTCCACCATCAAGCCTCAGTCATGTTCCCAGGCCAGAGTTTTCCACAATCAAACCTAAGTCATCTTGCCAGGCCACAGGGTTCCACCATCAAACCTCAGTCCTGTTGCCAGGCTACAGGGTTCCACCATAAAGCCTCAGTCATGTTCCCAAGCCTGTGGGTTCCACAATCAAACCTCAATCATGTTGCCATGCCACAGGGCTCAGCCATCAAACCTCAGTCATATTCCCAGGAAACAGGGTTCCAGAATCAAACCAATGGCATATTCCCACACCATGGGATTCCAGTATCAGGCCTCAGTCATATTCCCAGTGCACAGGGTTCCACCATCAAACCTCAGTCATGTGGCTAGTCCGCAGGTTTCTGCGATCAAACCCCAGTCAAGTTCCCAGGCCACAGGGTTCCAGAATCAAGCCTCAGTCATGTTGCCAGGCCACACGGTTCCAGAATCAAAGGGTTCTCATGTTCCCAGGCCACAGGGTTCCAGAATCCACCAATGTCATGTTCCCAGGCGCAGGGTTTCAGAATCAATCTTCTTTCATGTTCCCAGGCCACAGGGATCCAGAATCAAACCTCAGTCATGTTGGCAGGCCATAGGGTACCACCGTCACACCTCAGTCATATTTCCAGGCCACAGGTTTCCAGAATCAAACCGATTTCATGTTCCCAGGCAACAGGGTACCGGAATCCAAACCGATGTCATGTTCCCAGGCCACAGGATTCCACAATCTAACATCAGTCATGTTCCCAGGCCAATGCTTTCCAGAATCAAACCTCAGTCATATTTCCAGGCCACATGGTTCCAGAATGAAACCTCAGTCGTTTTCCGAGGACACAGTTTTCCGGAATAAAACCTCAGTCATGTTCCGTGGACACAGGTTTCAAAAATAAAATCCCAATCATGTTCCCAGGCCACACGGTTCCACAATTAAACCTCAGTCATATTCCCAGGCCAGAGGGTTCCACAATCAAACCTCAGTCCTGTTGCCAGGCCACGGTTCCACCATCAAGCCTCAGTCATGTTCCCAGGCCAGAGTGTTCCACAATCAAACCTAACTCATCTTGCCAGGCCACAGGGTTCCACCGTCAAACCTCAGTCCTTTTGCCAGGCCACAGGGTTCCACCATCAAGCCTCAGTCATGTTCCCAAGCCTGAGGGTTCCACAATGAAACCTCAATCATGTTGCCATGCCACAGGGTTCAACCATCAAACCTCAGTCATGTGCCCAGGAAACAGTGATCCAAAATCAAACCAATGGCATGTTCCCAGGCCACGAGGTTCCAGTATCAGACCTCAGTCATGTTCCCAGTGCACAGGGTTCCACCATCAATCCTCAGTCATGTGGCCAGTCTACAGGTTTCTGCGATCAAACCCCAGTCAAGTTCCCAGGCCACAGGGTTCCAGAATCAAGCCTCAGGCATTTTGCCAGGCCACAGGGTTCCAGAATCAAGCCTCAGTCATATTGCCAGGCCACAGGGTTCCAGAATCCACCGATGTCATTTTCCCAGGTCCCAGGGTTCCAGAATCAAGCCTCAGTCATGTTCCCAGGCCACAGCGTTCCAGAATCAAGCCTCAGTCTTGTTGCCAGGCCACAGGATTCTAGAATAAACCTCAGTCATGTTCCCAGTCCACAGGGTTGCAGACCCAAGGCTCAGTCAGGTTCCCAGGGCACAGTATTCCACAATCTAAATAGATGTCATGTTCCCTCGCCACAGTTTTCCAAAATCACGCCTCAGTCATGTTCGCAGGCCACAGGGATCCAGAATCAAACCTCAGTCATGTTGCCAGGCCATAGGGTACCACCATCACAACTCAGTCATAATCTCAGGCCACAGGTTTCCAGAATCAAATGGATTTCCTGTTCCCAGGCAACAGGGTACCAGAATCCAAACCGATGTCATGTTCCCAGGCCAGAGCATTCCACAATCTAACATCAGTCATGTTCCCAGGCCAATGCTTTCAAGAATCAAACCTCAGTCATATTCCCAGGCCACATGGTTCCAGAATCAAACCTCAGTCGTGTTCCGAGGACACAGGGTTCCGGAATAAAACTTCAGTCATGTTCCGTGGACACAGGTTTCAAAAATAAAATTCCAGTCATGTTCCCAGGCCACAGGGTTCCACAAATAAACCTCAGTCATATTCCCAGGCCAGAGGGTTCCACAATCAAACCTCAGTCCTGTTGCCAGGCCACGGTTCCACCATCAAGCCTCAGTCATGTTCCCAGGCCAGAGTTTTCCACAATCAAACCTAAGTCATCTTGCCAGGCCACAGGGTTCCACCATCAAACCTCAGTCCTGTTGCCAGGCCACAGGGTTCCACCATCAAGCCTCAGTCATATTCCCAAGCCTGTGGGTTCCACAATCAAACCTCAATCATGTTGCCATGCCACAGGGTTCACCCATCAAACCTAAGTCATATTCCCAGGAAACAGGGTTCCAGAATCAAACCAATGGCATGTTCCCACACCACGGGGTTCCAGTATCAGGCCTCAGTCATATTCCTAGTGCACAGGGTTCCACCATCAAACCTCAGTCATGTGGCTAGTCCACAGTTTTCTGTGATCAAACCCCAGTCAAGTTCCCAGGCCACAGGGTTCCAGAATTAAGCCTCAGTCATGTTGCCAGGCCACAGGTTTCCAGAATCAAGCCTCAGTCATGTTGCCAGGCCACAGGGTTCCAGAATCACACTTTTCTCATGTTCCCAGGCCACAGATTCCAGAATCCACCGATGTCATGTTCCCAGGCCACAGGATTCCACAATCAATCTTCATTCATGTTCCCAGGCCACAGGGATCCAGTATCAAACCCCAGTCATGTTGGCAGGCCATAGGGTACCACCGTCACACCTCAGTCATATTTCCAGGCCACAGGTTTCCAGAATCAAACCGATTTCATGTTCCCAGGCAACAGGGTACCGGAATCCAAACCGATGTCATGTTCCCAGGACACAGGATTCCACAGTCTAACATCAGTCATGTTCCCAGGCCAATGCTTTCCAGAATCAAACCTCAGTCATATTCCCAGGCCACATGGTTCCAGAATCAAACCTCAGTCGTTTTCCGAGGACACAGGTTTCCGGAATAAAACCTCAGTCATGTTCCGTGGACACAGGTTTCAAAAATAAAATCCCAATCATGTTCCCAGGCCACACGGTTCCACAATTAAACCTCAGTCATATTCCCAGGCCAGAGGGTTCCACAATCAAACCTCACTCCTGTGCCAGGCCACGGTTCCACCATCAAGCCTCAGTCATGTTCTCAGGCCAGAGTGTTCCACAATCAAACCAAAGTCATCTTGCCAGGCCACAGGGTTCCACCATCAAACCTCAGTCCTGTTGCCAGGCCACAGGGTTCCACCATCAAGCCTCAGTCATGTTCCCAAGCCTGAGGGTTCCACAATGAAACCTCAATCATGTTGCCATGCCACAGGGTTCAACCATCAAACCTCAGTCATGTGTCCAGGAAACAGGGTTCCAGAATCAAACCAATGGCATGTTCCCAAGCCACGGGGATCCAGTATCAGGCCTCAGTCATGTTCCCAGTGCACAGGGTTCCACCAGCAAACTCCAGTCATGTGGCCAGTCGACAGGTTTCTCCGATCAAACCCCAGTCAATTTCCCAGGCCACAGGGTTCCAGAATCAAGCCTCAGTCATGTTGCCAGGCCACAGGGTTCCAGAATCCACTGATGTAATGTTCCCAGGCCACAGGGTTCCAGAATCAATCCTCATTTATGTTCCCAAGCTACAGGGTTCTAAAATAAACCTCAGTCACATTCCCAGTCCACAGAGTTCCAGAACCAAGGCTCAGTCCGGTTCCCAGGGCACAGTATTCCACAATCTAAACAGATGTCATGTTCCCAGGCCACAGTTTTCCAGAATCACGCCTCAGTCATGTTCCCAGACCACAGGGATCCAGTATCAAACCTCTGTCATGTTGGCAGGCCATAGGGTACCACCGTCACACCTCAGTCATATTTCCAGGCCACAGGTTTCCAGAATCAAACCGATTTCATGTTTCCAGGCAACAGTGTACCGGAATCCAAACCAATGTCATGTTCCCAGGTCACAGGATTCCACAGTCTAACATCAGTCATGTTCCCAGGCCAATGCTTTCCAGAATCAAACCTCAGTCATATTCCCAGGACACATGGTTCCAGAATGAAACCTCAGTCGTTTTCCGAGGACACAGGTTTCCGGAATAAAACCTCAGTCATGTTCCGTGGACACAGGTTTCAAAAATAAAATCCCAGTCATGTTCCCAGGCCACACGGTTCCACAAATAAACCTCAGTCATATTCCCAGGCCAGAGGGTTCCACAATCAAACCTCAGTCCTGTGCCAGGCCACGGTTCCACCATCAAGCCTCAGTCATGTTCTCAGGCCAGAGTGTTCCACAATCAAACCTAAGTCATCTTGCCAGGCCACTGGGTTCCACCATCAAACCTCAGTCCTGTTGCCAGGCCACAGGGTTACAGAATCCACCGATGTCCTGTTCCCAGGCCACAGGTTTCCAGAATCAATCCTCAGTTATGTTCCCAGGCTACAGGGTTCTAGAATAAACCTCAGTCATATTCCCAGTCCACAGAGTTCCAGAACCAAGGCTCAGTCAGGTTCCCAGGGCACAGAATTCCACAATCTAAACAGATGTCATGTTCCCAGGCCACAGTTTTCCAGAATCACGCCTCAGTCATGTTCCCAGACCACAGGGATCCAGAATCAAACCTCAGTCATGTTGCCAGGCCACAGGGTTCCACCATCAAACCTCATTCCTGTTGCCAGGCCACAGTGTTCCACCATTAAGCCTCAGTCATGTTCCCAAGCCTGAGGGTTCCACAATCAAACCTCAATCATGTTGCCATGCCACAGGGTTCAACCATGAAACCTCAGTCATGTTCTCAGGAAACAGGGTTCCAGAATCAAACCAATGGCATGTTCCCACGCCACGGGGTTCCAGTATCAGGCCTCAGTCATGTTCCCAGTGCACAGGGTTCCACCATCAAACCTCAGTCATGTGGCCAGTCCACAGGTTTCTGCGATCAAACCCCAGTCAAGTTCCCAGGGCACAGGTTTCCAGAATCAAACCAGAGTCATGTTGCCAGGCCACAGGTTTCCAGAAACAATCCTCAGTCATGTTGCCAGGCCACCGGTGTCCAGAATCAAACCGTTCTCATGTTCCCAGGATACAGGGTTCCAGAATCCACCGATGTCATGTTCCCAGGCCACAGGGTTCCAGAATCAATCCTCAGTCATGTTCCCAGGACACAGGGATCCACAATCAAACCTCAGTCATGTTGCCAGGCCTTAGGGTACCACCATCACACCTCAGTCACATTCCCAGGCCACAGGTTTCCAGAGTGAAACCGATTTCCTGTCCACAGGCAACAGGGTACCAGAATCCAAACCGATGTCATGTTCCCAGGCCACAGGATTCCACAATCTAACATCAGTCATGTTCCCAGGCCAATGCTTCCCAGAATCAAACCTCAATCATATTCCCAGGCCACACGGTTCCAGAATCAAACCTCAGTCGTGTTCCGAGGACACAGGGTTCCGGAATAAAACCTCAGTCATGTTCCGTGCACGCAGGTTTCAAAAATAAAATACCAGTCATGTTCCCAGGCCAGAGGGTTCCACAATTAAACCTCACTCATATTCCCAGGCCAGAGGGTTCCACAATCAATCCTAAGTCATCTTGACAGGCCACAGTATTCCACCATAAAACCTCAGTCATGTGACCATGAAACAGGGTTCCAGAATAAAACCAATGGCATGTTCCCACGCCACGGGGTTCCAGTATCAGGCCTCAGTCATGTTCCCAGTGCACAGGGTTCCACCATCAAACCTCAGTCATGTGGCCAGTCCACAGGTTTCTGCTATCAAACCCCAGTCAAGTTCCCAGGCCACAGGGTTCCAGAATCAAGCCTCAGTCATGTTGCCAGGCCACAGGTTTCCAGAATCCAGCCTCAGTCATGTTGCCAGGCCACAGGGTTCCAGAATCAAACCGTTCTCATGTTCCCAGGCCACAGGGTTCCAGAACCCACCGATGTCATGTTCTCAGGCCACAGGGTTCCAGAATCAATCTTCAGTCATGTTCCCAGGCCACAGGGATCCAGAATCAAACCTCAGTCATGTTGCCAGGCCATAGGGTATCACCGTCACACCTCAGTCATATTCCCAGGCCACAGGATTCCAGAATCAAACCGATTTCATGTTCCCAGGCAACAGGGTACCGGAATCCAAACTGATGTCATGTTCCCAGGACACAGGATTCCACAACCTAACATCAGTCATGTTCCCAGGCCAATGGTTTCCAGAATCAAACCTCAGTCATATTCCCAGGCCACATGGTTCCAGAATCAAACCTCAGTCGTGTTCCGAGGACACAGGGTTCCGGAATAAAACCTCAGTCATGTTCCGTGGACACAGGTTTCAAAAATAAAATCCCAATCATGTTCCCAGGCCACAGGGTTCCACAATTAAACCTCAGTCATATTCCCAGGCCAGAGGGTTCCACAATCAAACCTCAGTCCTGTTGCCAGGCCACGGTTCCACCATCAAGCTTCAGTCATGTTCCCAGGCCAGAGTGTTCCACAATCAAACCTAAGTCATCTTGCCAGGCCACAGGGTTCCACCATCAAACCTCAGTCCTGTTGCCAGGCCACAGGGTTCCACCATCAAGCCTCAGTCATGTTCCCAAGCCTGAGGGTTCCACAATCAAACCTCAATCACGTTGCCATGCCACAGGGTTCAACCATCAAACCTCAGTCATGTTCCCAGGCCACAGGATTCCACAATCTAACATCAGTCATGTTCCCAGGCAAATGCTTTCCAGAATCAAACCTCAGTCATATTCCCAGGCCACATGGTTCCAGAATCAAGCCTCAGTCATATTGCCAGGCCACAGGGTTCCAGAATCAAACCGTTCTCATGTTCGCAGGCCACAGGTTTCCAGAATCCACTGATGTCATGGTCCCAGGCCACAGGGTTCCAGAATCAATCCTCAGTCATGTTCCCAGGACACAGGGATCCACAATCAAACCTCAGTCATGTGGCCAGTCCACAGGTTTCTGCTATCAAACCCCAGTCAAGTTCCCAGGACACAGGGTTCCAGAATCAAGCCTCAGTCATGTTGCCAGGCCACAGGTTTCCAGAATCAAGCCTCAGTCATGTTGCCAGGCCACAGGGTTCCAGAATCAAACCGTTCTCATGTTCCCAGGCCACAGGGTTCCAGAACCCACCGATGTCATGTTCTCAGACCACAGGGTTCCAGAATCAAACCTCAGTCATGTTGCCAGGCCATAGGGTATCACCGTCACACCTCAGTCATATTCCCAGGCCACAGGATTCCAGAATCAAACCAATTTCATGTTCCCAGGCAACAGGGTACCGGAATCCAAACTGATGTCATGTTCCCAGGACACAGGATTCCACAATCTAACATCAGTCATGTTCCCAGTCCAATGGTTTCCAGAATCAAACCTCAGTCATATTCCCAGGCCACATGGTTCCAGAATCAAACCTCAGTCGTGTTCCGAGGACACAGGGTTCCGGAATAAAACCTCAGTCATGTTCCGTGGACACAGGTTTCAAAAATAAAATCCCAATCATGTTCCCAGGCCACAGGGTTCCACAATTAAACCTCAGTCATATTCCCAGGCCAGAGGGTTCCACAATCAAACCTCAGTCCTGTTGCCAGGCCACGGTTCCACCATCAAGCTTCAGTCATGTTCCCAAGCCTGAGGGTTCCACAATCAAACCTCAATCACGTTGCCATGCCACAGGGTTCAACCATCAAACCTCAGTCATGTGCCCAGGAAACAGGGTTCCAGAATCAAACCAATGGCATGTTCCCACGCCACGGGGTTCCAGTATCAGGCCTCAGTCATGTTCCCAGTGCACAGGGTTCCACCATGAAACCTCAGTCATGTGGCCAGTCCACAGGTTTCTGCGATCACACCGCTGTCAAGTTCCCAGGCCACAGGATTCCAGAATCAAGCCTCAGTCATGTTGCCAGGCCACAGGGTTCCAGAATCAAGCCTCAGTCATGTTGCCAGGCCACAGGGTTCCAGAATCAAACCGTTCTCATGTTTCCAGGCCACAGGATTACACAATCTAACATCAGTCATGTTCCCAGGCCTCAGGGTTCCAGAATCAATCTTCCGTCATGTTCCCAGGCCACAGAGATCCAGAATCAAACCTCAGTCATGTTGCCAGGCCATAGGGTACCACCGTCAGACCACAGTCATATTCCCAGGCCACAGGATTCCAGAATCAAACCGATTTCATGTTCCCAGGCAACATGTACCAAAATCCAAACCGATGTCATGTTCCCAGGCCACAGGATTCCACAATCTAACCTCAGTCATGTTCCCAGGCCAATGGTTTCCAGAATCAAACCTCAGTCGTGTTCCGAGGACACAGGGTTCCAGCATAAAACCTCAGTCATGTTCCGTGGACACAGGTTTAAAAAATAAAATCCCAGTCATGTTCCCAGGCCACAGGGTTCCAGAATCAAGCCTCAGTCATATTCCCAGGCCACAGGGTTCCAGAATCAAACCGTTCTCATGTTCCCAGACCACAGGGTTCCAGAATCCACCGATGTCATTTTCCCAGTCCACAGGTTTCCAGAATCAATCCTCAGTTATGTTCCCAGGCTACAGGGTTCTAGAATAAACCTCAGTCATGTTCCCAGTCCACAGGGTTCCAGACCCGAGGCTCAGTCAGGTTCCGAGGGCACAGTATTCCACAATCTAAACAGATGTCATGTTCCCTGGCCACAGTTTTCCAGAATCACGCCTCAGTCATGTTCCCAGGCCACAGGGATCCAGAATCAAACCTCAGTCATGTTGCCAGGCCATAGGGTACCACCATAAAAACTCAGTCATAATCTCAGGCCACAGGTTTCCAGAATAAAACCGATTTCATGTTACCAGGCAACAAGGTACCAGAGTCCAAACAGATGTCATGTTCCCAGGCCACAGGATTCCGCAATCTAACATCAGTCATGTTCCCAGGCAAATGCTTTCCAGAATCAAACCTCAGTCATATTCCCAGGCCACATGGTTCCAGAATCAAGCCTCAGTCATATTGCCAGGCCACAGGGTTCCAGAATCAAACCGTTCTCATGTTCCCAGGCCACAGGTTTCCAGAATCCACTGATGTCATGGTCCCAGGCCACAGGGTTCCAGAATCAATCCTCAGTCATGTTCCCAGGCCACAGGGTTCCAGAATCAAGCCTCAGTCATGTTGCCAGGCCATAGGGTTCAAGAATCCACCGATGTCCTGTTCCCAGGCCACAGGTTAGAGAATCAATCCTCAGTTAGGTTCCCAGGCTACAGGGTTCTAGAATAAACCTCAGTCATATTCCCAGTCCACAGAGTTCCAGAACCAAGGCTCAGTCAGGTTCCCAGGGCACAGTATTCCACAATCTAAACAGATGTCATGTTCCCAGGCCACAGTTTTCCAGAATCACGCCTCAGTCATGTTCCCAGACCACAGGGATCCAAAATCAAACCTCAGTCATGTTGCCAGGACACAGGGTTCCACCATCAAACCTCATTCCTGTTTCCAGGCCACAGTGTTCCACCATCAAGCCTCAGTCATGTTCCCAAGCCTGAGGGTTCCACAATCAAACCTCAATCATGTTGCCATGCCACAGGGTTCAACCATCAAACCTCAGTCATATGCCCAGGAAACAGGGTTCCAGAATCAAACCAATGGCATGTTCCCACACCACGGGCTTCCAGTATCAGGCCTCAGTCATATTCCCAGTGCACAGGGTTCCACCATCAAACCTCAGTCATGTGGCTAGTCCACAGGTTTCTGTGATCAAACCCCAGTCAAGTTTCCAGGCCACAGGATTCCAGAACTAAGCCTCAGTCATGTTGCCAGGCCACAGGGTTCCAGAATCAAGCCTCAGTCATGTTGCCAGGCCTCAGGGTTCCGGAATCCCACCGTTTTCATGTTCCCAGGCCACAGGGTTCCAGAATCCACCGATGTCATGTTCCCAGGCCACAGGGTTCCAGAATCAATCTTCATTCATGTTCCCAGGCCACAGGGATCCAGAATCAAACCTCAGTCATGTTGGCAGGCCATAGGGTACCACCGTCACACCTCAGTCATATTTCCAGGCCACAGGTTTCCAGAATCAAACCGATTTCATGTTCCCAGGCAACAGGGAACCAGAAGCCAAACCGATGTCATGTTCCCAGGCCACAGGATTCCACAATCTAACATCAGTCATGTTCCCAGGCCAAAGCTTTCCAGAATCTAACCTCTGTCATATTCCCAGGCCACATGTTTCCAGAATGAAACCTCAGTCATTTTCCGAGGACACAGGTTTCCGGAATAAAACCTCAGTCATGTTCCGTGGATACAGGTTTCAAAAATAAAATCCTAGTCATGTTCCCAGGCCACACGGTTTCACAATTAAACCTCAGTCATATTCCCAGGCCAGAGTGTTCCACAATCAAACCTAAGTCATCTTGCCAGGCCACAGGGTTCCACCATCAAACCTCAGTCCTGTTGCCAGGCCACAGGGTTCCACCATCAAGCCTCAGTCATGTTTCCAGGAAACAGGGTTCCAGAATCAAACCAATGGCATTTTCCCAAGCCACGGGGTTCCAGAATCAAGCCTCAATCATGTTGCCAGGCCACAGGGTTCCAGAATCAAGCCTCAATCATGTTGCCAGGCCACAGGGCTCCAGAATCAAGCCTCAGTCATGTTGCCAGGCCACAGGGTTCCAGAATCAAACCGTTCTCATGTTCCCAGGCCACATGTTTCCAGAATGAAACCTCAGTCATTTTCCGAGGACACAGGTTTCCGGAATAAAACCTCAGTCATGTTCCGTGGATACAGGTTTCAAAAATAAAATCCCAGTCATGTTCCCAGGCCACACGGTTTCACAATTAAACCTCAGTCATATTCCCAGGCCAGAGTGTTCCACAATCAAACCTAAGTCATCTTGCCAGGCCACAGGGTTCCACCATCAAACCTCAGTCCTGTTGCCAGGCCACAGTGTTCCACCATTAAGCCTCAGTCATGTTCCCAAGCCTGAGGGTTCCACAATCAAACCTCAATCATGTTGCCATGCCACAGGGTTCAACCATGAAACCTCAGTCATGTTCTCAGGAAACAGGGTTCCAGAATCAAACCAATGGCATGTTCCCACGCCACGGGGTTCCAGTATCAGTCCTCAGTCATCTTCCCAGTGCACAGGGTTCCACCATCAAACCTCAGTCATGTGGCCAGTCCACAGGTTTCTGCGATCAAACCCCAGTCAAGTTCCCAGGGCACAGGTTTCCAGAATCAAACCAGAGTCATGTTGCCAGGCCACAGGTTTCCAGAAACAATCCTCAGTCATGTTGCCAGGCCACCGGTGTCCAGAATCAAACCGTTCTCATGTTCCCAGGATACAGGGTTCCAGAATCCACCGATGTCATGTTCCCAGGCCACAGGGTTCCAGAATCAATCCTCAGTCATGTTCCCAGGAAACAGGGATCCACAATCAAACCTCAGTCATGTTGCCAGGCCTTAGGGTACCACCATCACACCTCAGTCACATTCCCAGGCCACAGGTTTCCAGAGTGAAACCGATTTCCTGTCCACAGGCAACAGGGTACCAGAATCCAAACCGATGTCATGTTCCCAGGCCACAGGATTCCACAATCTAACATCAGTCATGTTCCCAGGCCAATGCTTCCCAGAATCAAACCTCAATCATATTCCCAGGCCACACGGTTCCAGAATCAAACCTCAGTCGTGTTCCGAGGACACAGGGTTCCGGAATAAAACCTCAGTCATGTTCCGTGCACGCAGGTTTCAAAAATAAAATACCAGTCATGTTCCCAGGCCAGAGGGTTCCACAATTAAACCTCACTCATATTCCCAGGCCAGAGGGTTCCACAATCAATCCTAAGTCATCTTGACAGGCCACAGTATTCCACCATAAAACCTCAGTCATGTGACCATGAAACAGGGTTCCAGAATAAAACCAATGGCATGTTCCCACGCCACGGGGTTCCAGTATCAGGCCTCAGTCATGTTCCCAGTGCACAGGGTTCCACCATCAAACCTCAGTCATGTGGCCAGTCCACAGGTTTCTGCTATCAAACCCCAGTCAAGTTCCCAGGCCACAGGGTTCCAGAATCAAGCCTCAGTCATGTTGCCAGGCCACAGGATTCCAGAATCAAGCCTCAGTCATGTTGCCAGGCCACAGGGTTCCAGAATCAAACCGTTCTCATGTTCCCAGGCCACAGGGTTCCAGAACCCACCGATGTCATGTTCCCAGGCCACAGGGTTCCACAATTAAACCTTAGTCATATTCCCAGGCCAGAGGGTTCCACAATCAAACCTCAGTCCTGTTGCCAGGCCACGGTTCCACCATCAAGCTTCAGTCATGTTCCCAGGCCAGAGTGTTCCACAATCAAAACAAAGTCATCTTGCCAGGCCACAGGGTTCCACCATCAAACCTCAGTCCTGTTGCCAGGCCACAGGGTTCCACCATCAATCCTCAGTCATGTTCCCAAGCCTGAGGGTTCCACAATCAAACCTCAATCACGTTGCCATGCCACAGGGTTCAACCATCAAACCTCAGTCATGTGCCCAGGAAACAGGGTTCCAGAATCAAAACAATGGCATGTTCCCACGCCACGGGGTTCCAGTATCAGGCCTCAGTCATGTTCCCAGTGCACAGGGTTCCACCATCAAACCTCAGTCATGTGGCCAGTCCACAGGTTTCTGCTATCAAACCCCAGTCAAGTTCCCAGGCCACAGGGTTCCAGAATCAAGCCTCAGTCATGTTGCCAGGCCACAGGTTTCCAGAATCCAGCCTCAGTCATGTTGCCAGGCCACAGGGTTCCAGAATCAAACCGTTCTCATGTTCCCAGGCCACAGGGTTCCAGAACCCACCGATGTCAT
Organism: Balaenoptera acutorostrata; assembly: GCF_949987535.1. Classification (NCBI taxonomy): domain Eukaryota; kingdom Metazoa; phylum Chordata; class Mammalia; order Artiodactyla; family Balaenopteridae; genus Balaenoptera; species Balaenoptera acutorostrata. The sequence continues at coordinate 31,433,648 of NC_080076.1, read as the reverse complement.
GTTCTCAGGCCACAGGGTTCCAGAATCAATCTTCAGTCATGTTCCCAGGCCACAGGGATCCAGAATCAAACCTCAGTCATGTTGCCAGGCCATAGGGTATCACCGTCACACCTCAGTCATATTCCCAGGCCACAGGATTCCAGAATCAAACCGATTTCATGTTCCCAGGCAACAGGGTACCGGAATCCAAACTGATGTCATGTTCCCAGGACACAGGATTCCACAACCTAACATCAGTCATGTTCCCAGGCCAATGGTTTCCAGAATCAAACCTCAGTCATATTCCCAGGCCACATGGTTCCAGAATCAAACCTCAGTCGTGTTCCGAGGACACAGGGTTCCGGAATAAAACCTCAGTCATGTTCCGTGGACACAGGTTTCAAAAATAAAATCCCAATCATGTTCCCAGGCCACAGGGTTCCACAATTAAACCTCAGTCATATTCCCAGGCCAGAGGGTTCCACAATCAAACCTCAGTCCTGTTGCCAGGCCACGGTTCCACCATCAAGCTTCAGTCATGTTCCCAGGCCAGAGTGTTCCACAATCAAACCTAAGTCATCTTGCCAGGCCACAGGGTTCCACCATCAAACCTCAGTCCTGTTGCCAGGCCACAGGGTTCCACCATCAAGCCTCAGTCATGTTCCCAAGCCTGAGGGTTCCACAATCAAACCTCAATCACGTTGCCATGCCACAGGGTTCAACCATCAAACCTCAGTCATGTGCCCAGGAAACAGGGTTCCAGAATCAAAACAATGGCATGTTCCCACGCCACGGGGTTCCAGTATCAGGCCTCAGTCATGTTCCCAGTGCACAGGGTTCCACCATCAAACCTCAGTCATGTGGCCAGTCCACAGGTTTCTGCGATCACACCGCTGTCAAGTTCCCAGGCCACAGGATTCCAGAATCAAGCCTCAGTCATGTTGCCAGGCCACAGGGTTCCAGAATCAAGCCTCAGTCATGTTGCCAGGCCACAGGGTTCCAGAATCAAACCGTTCTCATGTTTCCAGGCCACAGGATTACACAATCTAACATCAGTCATGTTCCCAGGCCTCAGGGTTCCAGAATCAATCTTCCGTCATGTTCCCAGGCCACAGAGATCCAGAATCAAACCTCAGTCATGTTGCCAGGCCATAGGTTACCACCGTCAGACCACAGTCATATTCCCAGGCCACAGGATTCCAGAATCAAACCGATTTCATGTTCCCAGGCAACATGTACCAAAATCCAAACCGATGTCATGTTCCCAGGCCACAGGATTCCACAATCTAACCTCAGTCATGTTCCCAGGCCAATGGTTTCCAGAATCAAACCTCAGTCGTGTTCCGAGGACACAGGGTTCCAGCATAAAACCTCAGTCATGTTCCGTGGACACAGGTTTAAAAAATAAAATCCCAGTCATGTTCCCAGGCCACAGGGTTCCAGAATCAAGCCTCAGTCATATTCCCAGGCCACAGGGTTCCAGAATCAAACCGTTCTCATGTTCCCAGGCCACAGGGTTCCAGAATCCACCGATGTCATTTTCCCAGGCCACAGGTTTCCAGAATCAATCATCAGTTATGTTCCCAGGCTACAGGGTTCTAGAATAAACCTCAGTCATGTTCCCAGTCCACAGGGTTCCAGACCCGAGGCTCAGTCAGGTTCCGAGGGCACAGTATTCCACAATCTAAACAGATGTCATGTTCCCTGGCCACAGTTTTCCAGAATCACGCCTCAGTCATGTTCCCAGGCCACAGGGATCCAGAATCAAACCTCAGTCATGTTGCCAGGCCATAGGGTACCACCATAAAAACTCAGTCATAATCTCAGGCCACAGGTTTCCAGAATAAAACCGATTTCATGTTACCAGGCAACAAGGTACCAGAGTCCAAACAGATGTCCTGTTCCCAGGCCACAGGATTCCGCAATCTAACATCAGTCATGTTCCCAGGCAAATGCTTTCCAGAATCAAACCTCAGTCATATTCCCAGGCCACATGGTTCCAGAATCAAGCCTCAGTCATATTGCCAGGCCACAGGGTTCCAGAATCAAACCGTTCTCATGTTCCCAGGCCACAGGTTTCCAGAATCCACTGATGTCATGGTCCCAGGCCACAGGGTTCCAGAATCAATCCTCAGTCATGTTCCCAGGCCACAGGGTTCCAGAATCAAGCCTCAGTCATGTTGCCAGGCCATAGGGTTCAAGAATCCACCGATGTCCTGTTCCCAGGCCACAGGTTAGAGAATCAATCCTCAGTTAGGTTCCCAGGCTACAGGGTTCTAGAATAAACCTCAGTCATATTCCCAGTCCACAGAGTTCCAGAACCAAGGCTCAGTCAGGTTCCCAGGGCACAGTATTCCACAATCTAAACAGATGTCATGTTCCCAGGCCACAGTTTTCCAGAATCACGCCTCAGTCATGTTCCCAGACCACAGGGATCCAAAATCAAACCTCAGTCATGTTGCCAGGACACAGGGTTCCACCATCAAACCTCATTCCTGTTTCCAGGCCACAGTGTTCCACCATCAAGCCTCAGTCATGTTCCCAAGCCTGAGGGTTCCACAATCAAACCTCAATCATGTTGCCATGCCACAGGGTTCAACCATCAAACCTCAGTCATATGCCCAGGAAACAGGGTTCCAGAATCAAACCAATGGCATGTTCCCACACCACGGGCTTCCAGTATCAGGCCTCAGTCATATTCCCAGTGCACAGGGTTCCACCATCAAACCTCAGTCATGTGGCTAGTCCACAGGTTTCTGTGATCAAACCCCAGTCAAGTTTCCAGGCCACAGGATTCCAGAACTAAGCCTCAGTCATGTTGCCAGGCCACAGGGTTCCAGAATCAAGCCTCAGTCATGTTGCCAGGCCTCAGGGTTCCGGAATCCCACCGTTTTCATGTTCCCAGGCCACAGGGTTCCAGAATCCACCGATGTCATGTTCCCAGGCCACAGGGTTCCAGAATCAATCTTCATTCATGTTCCCAGGCCACAGGGATCCAGAATCAAACCTCAGTCATGTTGGCAGGCCATAGGGTACCACCGTCACACCTCAGTCATATTTCCAGGCCACAGGTTTCCAGAATCAAACCGATTTCATGTTCCCAGGCAACAGGGAACCAGAAGCCAAACCGATGTCATGTTCCCAGGCCACAGGATTCCACAATCTAACATCAGTCATGTTCCCAGGCCAAAGCTTTCCAGAATCAAACCTCTGTCATATTCCCAGGCCACATGTTTCCAGAATGAAACCTCAGTCATTTTCCGAGGACACAGGTTTCCGGAATAAAACCTCAGTCATGTTCCGTGGATACAGGTTTCAAAAATAAAATCCCAGTCATGTTCCCAGGCCACACGGTTTCACAATTAAACCTCAGTCATATTCCCAGGCCAGAGTGTTCCACAATCAAACCTAAGTCATCTTGCCAGGCCACAGGGTTCCACCATCAAACCTCAGTCCTGTTGCCAGGCCACAGGGTTCCACCATCAAGCCTCAGTCATGTTTCCAGGAAACAGGGTTCCAGAATCAAACCAATGGCATTTTCCCAAGCCACGGGGTTCCAGAATCAAGCCTCAATCATGTTGCCAGGCCACAGGGTTCCAGAATCAAGCCTCAATCATGTTGCCAGGCCACAGGGCTCCAGAATCAAGCCTCAGTCATGTTGCCAGGCCACAGGGTTCCAGAATCAAACCGTTCTCATGTTCCCAGGCCACATGTTTCCAGAATGAAACCTCAGTCATTTTCCGAGGACACAGGTTTCCGGAATAAAACCTCAGTCATGTTCCGTGGATACAGGTTTCAAAAATAAAATCCCAGTCATGTTCCCAGGCCACACGGTTTCACAATTAAACCTCAGTCATATTCCCAGGCCAGAGTGTTCCACAATCAAACCTAAGTCATCTTGCCAGGCCACAGGGTTCCACCATCAAACCTCAGTCCTGTTGCCAGGCCACAGGGTTCCACCATCAAGCCTCAGTCATGTTTCCAGGAAACAGGGTTCCAGAATCAAACCAATGGCATTTTCCCAAGCCACGGGGTTCCAGAATCAAGCCTCAATCATGTTGCCAGGCCACAGGGTTCCAGAATCAAGCCTCAATCATGTTGCCAGGCCACAGGGCTCCAGAATCAAGCCTCAGTCATGTTGCCAGGCCACAGGGTTCCAGAATCAAACCGTTCTCATGTTCCCAGGCCACAGGGTTCCAGAATCCACCGATGTAATGTTCCCAGGCCACAGGGTTCCACAATTAAACCTCAGTCATATTCCCAGGCCAGAGGGTTCCACAATCAAACCTAACTCATCTTGCCAGGCCACAGGGTTCCACAATTAAACCTCAGTCATATTCCCACGCCACAGGGTTCCAGAATCAAGCCTCAGTTAGGTTCCCAGGCTACAGGGTTCTAGAATAAACCTCAGTCATATTCCCAGTCCACAGAGTTCCAGAACCAAGGCTCAGTCAGGTTCCCAGGGCACAGTATTCCACAATCTAAACAGATGTCATGTTCCCAGGCCACAGTTTTCCAGAATCACGCCTCAGTCATGTTCCCAGACCACAGGGATCCAGAATCAAACCTCAGTCATGTTGCCAGGCAATAGGGTTCCACCATCAAACCTCATTTCTGTTTCCAGGCCACAGTTTTCCACCATTAAGCCTCAGTCATGTTCCCAAGCCTGAGGGTTCCACAATCAAACCTCAGTCATGTTGCCAATCCACAGGGTTCAACCATCAAACCTCAGTCATGTTCTCAGGAAACAGGGTTCCAGAATCAAACCAATGGCATGTTCCCACGCCACGGGGTTCCAGTATCAGGCCTCAGTCATGTTCCCAGTGCACAGGGTTCCACCATCAAACCTCAGTCATGTGGCCAGTCCACAGGTTTCTGCGATCAAACCCCAGTCAAGTTCCCAGGCCACAGGGTTCCAGAATCAAGCCTCAGTCATGTTGCCAGTCCACAGGTTTCTGCGATCAAACCACTTTCAAGTTCCCAGGCCACAGGGTTCCAGAATCAAGCCTCAGTCATGTTGCCAGGCCACAGGGTTCCAGAATCAAACCGTTCTCATGTTTCCAGGCCACAGGATTACACAATCTAACATCAGTCATGTTCCCAGGCCTCAGGGTTCCAGAATCAATCTTCCGTCATGTTCCCAGGCCACAGATATCCAGAATCAAACCTCAGTCATGTTGCCAGGCCATAGGGTACCACCGTCAGACCACAGTCATATTCCCAGGCCACAGGATTCCAGAATCAAACCGATTTCATGTTCCCAGGCAACATGTACCAAAATCCAAACCGATGTCATGTTCCCAGGCCACAGGATTCCACAATCTAACCTCAGTCATGTTCCCAGGCCAATGGTTTCCAGAATCAAACCTCAGTCGTGTTCCGAGGACACAGGGTTCCAGCATAAAACCTCAGTCATGTTCCGTGGACACAGGTTTAAAAAATAAAATCCCAGTCATGTTCCCAGGCCACAGGGTTCCACAATCAAACCTCAGTCCTCTTGCCAGGCCACGGTTCCACCATCAAGACTCAGTCATGTTCCCAGGCCAGAGTGTTCCACAATCAAACCTAAGTCATCTTGCCATGCCACAGGGTTCAACCATCAAACCTCAGTCATGTTCTCAGGAAACAAGGTTCCAGAATCAATACAATGGCATGTTCCCACGCCATGGGGTTCCAGTATTAGGCCTCAGTCATGTTCCCAGTGCACAGGGTTCCACCATCAAACCTCAGTCATATGGCCAGTGCACAGGTTTCTGCGATCAAACCCCAGTCAATTTCCCAGGCCACAGGGTTCCAGAATCAAGCCTCAGTCATGCTGCCAGTCCACAGGGTTCCAGAATCAAGCCTCAGTCATGTTGTCAGGCCACAGGTTTCCAAAATCAAACCGTTCTCATGTTCCCAGGCCACAGGGTTCCAGAATCCACCGATGTCATTTTCCCAGGCCACAGGTTTCCAGAATCAATCCTCAGTTATGTTCCCAGGCTACAGGGTTCTAGAATAAACCTCAGTCATGTTCCCAGTCCACAGGGTTCCAGACCCGAGGCTCAGTCAGGTTCCGAGGGCACAGTATTCCACAGTCTAAACAGATGTCATGTTCCCTGGCCACAGTTTTCCAGAATCACGCCTCAGTCATGTTCCCAGGCCACAGGGATCCAGAATCAAGCCTCAGTCATATTGCCAGGCCACAGGGTTCCAGAATCAAACCGTTCTCATGTTCCCAGGCCACAGGTTTCCAGAATCCACTGATGTCATGGTCCCAGGCCACAGGGTTCCAGAATCAATCCTCAGTCATGTTCCCAGGCCGCAGGGTTCCAGAATCAAGCCTCAGTCATGTTGCCAGGCCATAGGGTTCAAGAATCCACCGATGTCATGTTCCCAGGCCACAGGGTTCCAGAATCAATCCTCAGTCATGTTCCCAGGACACAGGGATCCACAATCAAACCTCAGTCATGTTGCCAGGCCTTAGGGTACCACCATCACACCTCAGTCACATTCCCAGGCCACAGGTTTACAGAGTGAAACCGATTTCCTGTCCACAGGCAACAGGGTACCAGAATCCAAACCGATGTCATGTTCCCAGGCCACAGGATTCCACAATCTAACATCAGTCATGTTCCCAGGCCAATGCTTCCCAGAATCAAACCTCAATCATATTCCCAGGCCACACGGTTCCAGAATCAAACCTCAGTCGTGTTCCGAGGACACAGGGTTCCGGAATAAAACCTCAGTCATGTTCCGTGCACGCAGGTTTCAAAAATAAAATACCAGTCATGTTCCCAGGCCAGAGGGTTCCACAATTAAACCTCACTCATATTCCCAGGCCAGAGGGTTCCACAATCAATCCTAAGTCATCTTGACAGGCCACAGTATTCCACCATAAAACCTCAGTCATGTGACCATGAAACAGGGTTCCAGAATAAAACCAATGGCATGTTCCCACGCCACGGGGTTCCAGTATCAGGCCTCAGTCATGTTCCCAGTGCACAGGGTTCCACCATCAAACCTCAGTCATGTGGCCAGTCCACAGGTTTCTGCTATCAAACCCCAGTCAAGTTCCCAGGCCACAGGGTTCCAGAATCAAGCCTCAGTCATGTTGCCAGGCCACAGGTTTCCAGAATCAAGCCTCAGTCATGTTGCCAGGCCACAGGGTTCCAGAATCAAACCGTTCTCATGTTCCCAGGCCACAGGGTTCCAGAACCCACCGATGTCATGTTCCCAGGCCACAGGGTTCCACAATTAAACCTTAGTCATATTCCCAGGCCAGAGGGTTCCACAATCAAACCTCAGTCCTGTTGCCAGGCCACGGTTCCACCATCAAGCTTCAGTCATGTTCCCAGGCCAGAGTGTTCCACAATCAAACCAAAGTCATCTTGCCAGGCCACAGGGTTCCACCATCAAACCTCAGTCCTGTTGCCAGGCCACAGGTTTCCACCATCAATCCTCAGTCATGTTCCCAAGCCTGAGGGTTCCACAATCAAACCTCAATCACGTTGCCATGCCACAGGGTTCAACCATCAAACCTCAGTCATGTGCCCAGGAAACAGGGTTCCAGAATCAAACCAATGGCATGTTCCCACGCCACGGGGTTCCAGTATCAGGCCTCAGTCATGTTCCCAGTGCACAGGGTTCCACCATCAAACCTCAGTCATGTGGCCAGTCCACAGGTTTCTGCTATCAAACCCCAGTCAAGTTCCCAGGCCACAGGGTTCCAGAATCAAGCCTCAGTCATGTTGCCAGGCCACAGGTTTCCAGAATCAAGCCTCAGTCATGTTGCCAGGCCACAGGGTTCCAGAATCAAACCGTTCTCATGTTCCCAGGCCACAGGGTTCCAGAACCCACCGATGTCATGTTCTCAGGCCACAGGGTTCCAGAATCAATCTTCAGTCATGTTCCCAGGCCACAGGGATCCAGAATCAAACCTCAGTCATGTTGCCAGGCCATAGGGTATCACCGTCACACCTCAGTCATATTCCCAGGCCACAGGATTCCAGAATCAAACCGATTTCATGTTCCCAGGCAACAGGGTACCGGAATCCAAACTGATGTCATGTTCCCAGGACACAGGATTCCACAACCTAACATCAGTCATGTTCCCAGGCCAATGGTTTCCAGAATCAAACCTCAGTCATATTCCCAGGCCACATGGTTCCAGAATCAAACCTCAGTCGTGTTCCGAGGACACAGGGTTCCGGAATAAAACCTCAGTCATGTTCCGTGGACACAGGTTTCAAAAATAAAATCCCAGTCATGTTCCCAGGCCACAGGGTTCCACAATTAAACCTCAGTCATATTCCCAGGCCAGAGGGTTCCACAATCAAACCTCAGTCCTGTTGCCAGGCCACGGTTCCACCATCAAGCTTCAGTCATGTTCCCAGGCCAGAGTGTTCCACAATCAAACCTAAGTCATCTTGCCAGGCCACAGGGTTCCACCATCAAACCTCAGTCCTGTTGCCAGGCCACAGGGTTCCACCATCAAGCCTCAGTCATGTTCCCAAGCCTGAGGGTTCCACAATCAAACCTCAATCACGTTGCCATGCCACAGGGTTCAACCATCAAACCTCAGTCATGTGCCCAGGAAACAGGGTTCCAGAATCAAACCAATGGCATGTTCCCACGCCACGGGGTTCCAGTATCAGGCCTCAGTCATGTTCCCAGTGCACAGGGTTCCACCATCAAACCTCAGTCATGTGGCCAGTCCACAGGTTTCTGCGATCACACCGCTGTCAAGTTCCCAGGCCACAGGATTCCAGAATCAAGCCTCAGTCATGTTGCCAGGCCACAGGGTTCCAGAATCAAGCCTCAGTCATGTTGCCAGGCCACAGGGTTCCAGAATCAAACCGTTCTCATGTTTCCAGGCCACAGGATTACACAATCTAACATCAGTCATGTTCCCAGGCCTCAGGGTTCCAGAATCAATCTTCCTTCATGTTCCCAGGCCACAGAGATCCAGAATCAAACCTCAGTCATGTTGCCAGGCCATAGGGTACCACCGTCAGACCACAGTCATACTCCCAGGCCACAGGATTCCAGAATCAAACCGATTTCATGTTCCCAGGCAACATGTACCAAAATCCAAACCGATGTCATGTTCCCAGGCCACAGGATTCCACAATCTAACCTCAGTCATGTTCCCAGGCCAATGGTTTCCAGAATCAAACCTCAGTCGTGTTCCGAGGACACAGGGTTCCAGCATAAAACCTCAGTCATGTTCCGTGGACACAGGTTTAAAAAATAAAATCCCAGTCATGTTCCCAGGCCACAGGGTTCCAGAATCAAGCCTCAGTCATATTCCCAGGCCACAGGGTTCCAGAATCAAACCGTTCTCATGTTCCCAGGCCACAGGGTTCCAGAATCCACCGATGTCATTTTCCCAGGCCACAGGTTTCCAGAATCAATCCTCAGTTATGTTCCCAGGCTACAGGGTTCTAGAATAAACCTCAGTCATGTTCCCAGTCCACAGGGTTCCAGACCCGAGGCTCAGTCAGGTTCCGAGGGCACAGTATTCCACAATCTAAACAGATGTCATGTTCCCTGGCCACAGTTTTCCAGAATCACGCCTCAGTCATGTTCCCAGGCCACAGGGATCCAGAATCAAACCTCAGTCATGTTGCCAGGCCATAGGGTACCACCATAAAAACTCAGTCATAATCTCAGGCCACAGGTTTCCAGAATAAAACCGATTTCATGTTACCAGGCAACAAGGTACCAGAGTCCAAACAGATGTCATGTTCCCAGGCCACAGGATTCCGCAATCTAACATCAGTCATGTTCCCAGGCAAATGCTTTCCAGAATCAAACCTCAGTCATATTCCCAGGCCACATGGTTCCAGAATCAAGCCTCAGTCATATTGCCAGGCCACAGGGTTCCAGAATCAAACCGTTCTCATGTTCCCAGGCCACAGGTTTCCAGAATCCACTGATGTCATGGTCCCAGGCCACAGGGTTCCAGAATCAATCCTCAGTCATGTTCCCAGGCCACAGGGTTCCAGAATCAAGCCTCAGTCATGTTGCCAGGCCATAGGGTTCAAGAATCCACCGATGTCCTGTTCCCAGGCCACAGGTTAGAGAATCAATCCTCAGTTAGGTTCCCAGGCTACAGGGTTCTAGAATAAACCTCAGTCATATTCCCAGTCCACAGAGTTCCAGAACCAAGGCTCAGTCAGGTTCCCAGGGCACAGTATTCCACAATCTAAACAGATGTCATGTTCCCAGGCCACAGTTTTCCAGAATCACGCCTCAGTCATGTTCCCAGACCACAGGGATCCAAAATCAAACCTCAGTCATGTTGCCAGGACACAGGGTTCCACCATCAAACCTCATTCCTGTTTCCAGGCCACAGTGTTCCACCATCAAGCCTCAGTCATGTTCCCAAGCCTGAGGGTTCCACAATCAAACCTCAATCATGTTGCCATGCCACAGGGTTCAACCATCAAACCTCAGTCATATGCCCAGGAAACAGGGTTCCAGAATCAAACCAATGGCATGTTCCCACACCACGGGCTTCCAGTATCAGGCCTCAGTCATATTCCCAGTGCACAGGGTTCCACCATCAAACCTCAGTCATGTGGCTAGTCCACAGGTTTCTGTGATCAAACCCCAGTCAAGTTTCCAGGCCACAGGATTCCAGAACTAAGCCTCAGTCATGTTGCCAGGCCACAGGGTTCCAGAATCAAGCCTCAGTCATGTTGCCAGGCCTCAGGGTTCCGGAATCCCACCGTTTTCATGTTCCCAGGCCACAGGGTTCCAGAATCCACCGATGTCATGTTCCCAGACCACAGGGTTCCAGAATCAATCTTCATTCATGTTCCCAGGCCACAGGGATCCAGAATCAAACCTCAGTCATGTTGGCAGGCCATAGGGTACCACCGTCACACCTCAGTCATATTTCCAGGCCACAGGTTTCCAGAATCAAACCGATTTCATGTTCCAGGCAACAGGGAACCAGAAGCCAAACCGATGTCATGTTCCCAGGCCACAGGATTCCACAATCTAACATCAGTCATGTTCCCAGGCCAAAGCTTTCCAGAATCAAACCTCTGTCATATTCCCAGGCCACATGTTTCCAGAATGAAACCTCAGTCATTTTCCGAGGACACAGGTTTCCGGAATAAAACCTCAGTCATGTTCCGTGGATACAGGTTTCAAAAATAAAATCCCAGTCATGTTCCCAGGCCACACGGTTTCACAATTAAACCTCAGTCATATTCCCAGGCCAGAGTGTTCCACAATCAAACCTAAGTCATCTTGCCAGGCCACAGGGTTCCACCATCAAACCTCAGTCCTGTTGCCAGGCCACAGGGTTCCACCATCAAGCCTCAGTCATGTTTCCAGGAAACAGGGTTCCAGAATCAAACCAATGGCATTTTCCCAAGCCACGGGGTTCCAGAATCAAGCCTCAATCATGTTGCCAGGCCACAGGGTTCCAGAATCAAGCCTCAATCATGTTGCCAGGCCACAGGGCTCCAGAATCAAGCCTCAGTCATGTTGCCAGGCCACAGGGTTCCAGAATCAAACCGTTCTCATGTTCCCAGGCCACAGGGTTCCAGAATCCACCGATGTAATGTTCCCAGGCCACAGGGTTCCAGAATCAATCCTCAGTTATGTTCCCAGGCTACAGGGTTCTAGAATAAACCTCAGTCATATTCCCAGTCCACAGAGTTCCAGAACCAAGGCTCAGTCAGGTTCCCAGGGCACAGTATTCCACAATCTAAACTGATGTCATGTTCCCAGGCCACAGTTTTCCAGAATCACGCCTCAGTCATGTTCCCAGACCACAGGGATCCAGAATCAAACCTCAGTCATGTTGCCAGGACACAGGGTTCCACCATCAATCCTCATTCCTATATCCAGGCCACAGTGTTCCACCATTAAGCCTCAGTCATGTTCCCAAGCCTGAGAGTTCCACAATCAAACCTCAGTCATGTTGCCATGCCACAGGGTTCAACCATCAAACCTCAGTCATGTTCTCAGGAAACAGGTTTCCAGAATCAAACAAATGGCATGTTCCCACGCCACGGGGTTCCAATATCAGGCCTCAGTCATGTTCCCAGTGCACAGGGTTCCACCATCAAACCTCAGTCATGTGGCCAGTCCACAGATTTCTGCGATCAAACCCCAGTCAAGTTCCGAGGCCACAGGGTTCCAGAATCAAGCCTCAGTCATGTTCCCAGGCCACAGGTTTCCAGAATCAAGCCTCAGTCCTGTTGCCAGGCCACAGGGCTCCAGAATCAAAGGGTTCTCATGTTCCCTGGCCACAGGGTTCCAGAATCAAACCTCAGTCATGTTGGCAGGCCATAGGGTATCACCGTCACACCTCAGTCATATTTCCAGGCCACAGGTTTCCAGAATCAAACCGATTTCATGTTCCCAGGCAACAGGGTACCGGAATCCAAACCGCTGTCATGTTCCCAGGCCACAGGATTCCACAATCTAACATCAGTCATGTTCCCAGGCCAATGCTTTCAAGAATCAAACCTCAGTCATATTCCCAGGCCACATGGTTCCAGAATGAAACCTCAGTCATTTTCCGAGGACACAGGTTTCCGGAATAAAACCTCAGTCATGTTCCGTGGACACAGGTTTCAAAAATAAAATCCCAGTCATGTTCCCAGTCCACAGGGTTCCACAATTAAACCTCAGTCATATTCCCAGGCCAGAGGGTTCCACAATCAAACCTCAGTCCTGTTGCCAGGCCACGGTTCCACCATCAAGCCTCAGTCATGTTCCCAGGCCAGAGTGTTCCACAATCAAACCTAAGTCATCTTGCCAGGCCACAGGTTTCCACCATCAAACCTCAGTCCTGTTGCTAGGCCACAGGGTTCCACCATCAAGCCTCAGTCATGTTCCCAAGCCTGTGGGTTCCACAATCAAACCTCAATCATGTTGCCATGCCACAGGGTTCAGCCATCAAACCTCAGTCATATTCCCAGGAAACAGGGTTCCAGAATCAAACCAATGGCATGATCCCACTCCACGGGGTTCCAGTATCAGATCTCAGTCATGTTCCCAGTGCACAGGGTTCCACCATCAAACCTCAGTCATGTGGCTAGTCCACAGGTTTCTGCGATCAAACCCCAGTCAAGTTCCCAGGCCACAGGGTTCCACAATCAAACCTCAGTCCTGTTGCCAGGCCACGGTTCCACCATCAAGCCTCAGTCCTGTTCCCAAGCCTGTGGGTTCCACAGTCAAACCTCAATCATGTTGCCATGCCACAGGGTTCCACAATTAAACCTCAGTCATATTCCCAGGCCAGAGGGTTCCACCATCAAACCTCAGTCATGTGGCTAGTCCACAGGTTTCTGGGATCAAACCCCAGTCAAGTTCCCAGGACACAGGGTTCCAGAGTTAAGCCTCAGTCATGTTGCCATGCCACAGGGTTCCAGAATCAAGCCTCAGTCATGTTGCCATGCCACAGGGTTCCACCATCAAACCTCAGTCCTGTTGCCAGGCCACAGGGTTCCACCATCAAACCTCAGTCCTTTTGCCAGGCCACAGGGTTCCACCATCAAGCCTCAGTCATGTTCCCAAGCCTGAGGGTTCCACAATCAAACCTCAATCATGTTGCCATGCCACAGGGTTCAACCATCAAACCTCAGTCATGTGCCCAGGACACAGGGTTCCAGAATCAAACCAATGGCATGTTCCCAGGCCACGAGGTTCCAGTATCAGACCTCAGTCATGTTCCCAGTGCACAGAGTTCCACCATCAAACCTCAGTCATGTGGCCAGTCTACAGGTTTCTGCGATCAAACCCCAGTCAATTTCCCAGGCCACAGTGTTCCAGAATCAAGCCTCAGTCATGTTGCCAGGCCACAGGGTTCCAGAATCAAGCCTCAGTCATATTGTCAGGCCACAGGGTTCCAGAATCCTCCGATGTCATTTTCCCAGGTCACAGGGTTCCAGAATCAAGCCTCAGTCATGTTGCCAGGCCACAGGGTTCCAGAATCAAGCCTCAGTCTTGTTGCCAGGCCACAGGGTTCCAGAATCAAACCGTTCTCATGTTCCCAGGCCACAGGGTTCCAGAATCCACCGATGTAATGTTCCCAGGACACAGGGTTCCAGAATCAATCCTCAGTTATGTTCCCAGGCTACAGGGTTCTAGAATAAACCTCAGTCATATTCCCAGTCCACAGAGTTCCAGAACCAAGGCTCAGTCAGGTTCCCAGGGCACAGTATTCTACAATCTAAACTGATGTCATGTTCCCAGGCCACAGTTTTCCAGAATCACGCCTCAGTCATGTTCCCAGACCACAGGGATCCAGAATAAAACCTCAGTCATGTTGCCAGGCCACAGGGTTCCACCATCAAACCTCAGTCATGTGGCCAGTCCACAGGTTTCTGCGATCAAACCCCAGTCAAGTTCCCAGGCCACACGGTTCCAGAATCAAGCCTCAGTCATGTTGCCAGGCCACAGGGTTCCAGAATCAAGCCTCAGTCATGTTCCCAGGCCACAGGATTCCACAATCTAACATCCGTCATGTTCCCAGGCCAATGCTTCCCAGAATCAAACCTCAGTCATATTCCCAGGCCACATGGTTCCAGAATCAAACCTCAGTCGTGTTCCGAGGACACAGAGTTCCGGAATAAAACCTCAGTCATGTTCCGTGGACACAGGTTTCAAAAATAAAATCCCAGTCATGTTCCCAGGCCACAGGGTTCCACAATTAAACCTCAGTCATATTCCCAGGCCAGAGGGTTCCACAATCAAACCTAACTCATCTTGCCAGGCCACAGGGTTCCACAATTAAACCTCAGTCATATTCCCACGCCACAGGGTTCCAGAATCAAGCCTCAGTTAGGTTCCCAGGCTACAGGGTTCTAGAATAAACCTCAGTCATATTCCCAGTCCACAGAGTTCCAGAACCAAGGCTCAGTCAGGTTCCCAGGGCACAGTATTCCACAATCTAAACAGATGTCATGTTCCCAGGCCACAGTTTTCCAGAATCACGCCTCAGTCATGTTCCCAGACCACAGGGATCCAGAATCAAACCTCAGTCATGTTGCCAGGCAATAGGGTTCCACCATCAAACCTCATTTCTGTTTCCAGGCCACAGTTTTCCACCATTAAGCCTCAGTCATGTTCCCAAGCCTGAGGGTTCCACAATCAAACCTCAGTCATGTTGCCAATCCACAGGGTTCAACCATCAAACCTCAGTCATGTTCTCAGGAAACAGGGTTCCAGAATCAAACCAATGGCATGTTCCCACGCCACGGGGTTCCAGTATCAGGCCTCAGTCATGTTCCCAGTGCACAGGGTTCCACCATCAAACCTCAGTCATGTGGCCAGTCCACAGGTTTCTGCGATCAAACCCCAGTCAAGTTCCCAGGCCACAGGGTTCCAGAATCAAGCCTCAGTCATGTTGCCAGTCCACAGGTTTCTGCGATCAAACCACTTTCAAGTTCCCAGGCCACAGGGTTCCAGAATCAAGCCTCAGTCATGTTGCCAGGCCACAGGGTTCCAGAATCAAACCGTTCTCATGTTTCCAGGCCACAGGATTACACAATCTAACATCAGTCATGTTCCCAGGCCTCAGGGTTCCAGAATCAATCTTCCGTCATGTTCCCAGGCCACAGAGATCCAGAATCAAACCTCAGTCATGTTGCCAGGCCATAGGGTACCACCGTCAGACCACAGTCATATTCCCAGGCCACAGGATTCCAGAATCAAACCGATTTCATTTTCCCAGGCAACATGTACCAAAATCCAAACCGATGTCATGTTCCCAGGCCACAGGATTCCACAATCTAACCTCAGTCATGTTCCCAGGCCAATGGTTTCCAGAATCAAACCTCAGTCGTGTTCCGAGGACACAGGGTTCCAGCATAAAACCTCAGTCATGTTCCGTGGACACAGGTTTAAAAAATAAAATCCCAGTCATGTTCCCAGGCCACAGGGTTCCACAATCAAACCTCAGTCCTCTTGCCAGGCCACGGTTCCACCATCAAGACTCAGTCATGTTCCCAGGCCAGAGTGTTCCACAATCAAACCTAAGTCATCTTGCCATGCCACAGGGTTCAACCATCAAACCTCAGTCATGTTCTCAGGAAACAAGGTTCCAGAATCAATACAATGGCATGTTCCCACGCCATGGGGTTCCAGTATTAGGCCTCAGTCATGTTCCCAGTGCACAGGGTTCCACCATCAAACCTCAGTCATATGGCCAGTGCACAGGTTTCTGCGATCAAACCCCAGTCAATTTCCCAGGCCACAGGGTTCCAGAATCAAGCCTCAGTCATGCTGCCAGTCCACAGGGTTCCAGAATCAAGCCTCAGTCATGTTGTCAGGCCACAGGTTTCCAAAATCAAACCGTTCTCATGTTCCCAGGCCACAGGGTTCCAGAATCCACCGATGTCATTTTCCCAGGCCACAGGTTTCCAGAATCAATCCTCAGTTATGTTCCCAGGCTACAGGGTTCTAGAATAAACCTCAGTCATGTTCCCAGTCCACAGGGTTCCAGACCCGAGGCTCAGTCAGGTTCCGAGGGCACAGTATTCCACAGTCTAAACAGATGTCATGTTCCCTGGCCACAGTTTTCCAGAATCACGCCTCAGTCATGTTCCCAGGCCACAGGGATCCAGAATCAAACCTCAGTCATGTTGCCAGGCCATAGGGTACCACCATAAAAACTCAGTCATAATCTCAGGCCACAGGTTTCCAGAATAAAACCGATTTCATGTTACCAGGCAACAAGGTACCAGAGTCCAAACAGATGTCATGTTCCCAGGCCACAGGATTCCGCAATCTAACATCAGTCATGTTCCCAGGCAAATGCTTTCCAGAATCAAACCTCAGTCATATTCCCAGGCCACATGGTTCCAGAATCAAGCCTCAGTCATATTGCCAGGCCACAGGGTTCCAGAATCAAACCGTTCTCATGTTCCCAGGCCACAGGTTTCCAGAATCCACTGATGTCATGGTCCCAGGCCACAGGGTTCCAGAATCAATCCTCAGTCATGTTCCCAGGCAGCAGGGTTCCAGAATCAAGCCTCAGTCATGTTGCCAGGCCATAGGGTTCAAGAATCCACCGATGTCATGTTCCCAGGCCACAGGGTTCCAGAATCAATCCTCAGTCATGTTCCCAGGACACAGGGATCCACAATCAAACCTCAGTCATGTTGCCAGGCCTTAGGGTACCACCATCACACCTCAGTCACATTCCCAGGCCACAGGTTTCCAGAGTGAAACCGATTTCCTGTCCACAGGCAACAGGGTACCAGAATCCAAACCGATGTCATGTTCCCAGGCCACAGGATTCCACAATCTAACATCAGTCATGTTCCCAGGCCAATGCTTCCCAGAATCAAACCTCAATCATATTCCCAGGCCACACGGTTCCAGAATCAAACCTCAGTCGTGTTCCGAGGACACAGGGTTCCGGAATAAAACCTCAGTCATGTTCCGTGCACGCAGGTTTCAAAAATAAAATACCAGTCATGTTCCCAGGCCAGAGGGTTCCACAATTAAACCTCACTCATATTCCCAGGCCAGAGGGTTCCACAATCAATCCTAAGTCATCTTGACAGGCCACAGTATTCCACCATAAAACCTCAGTCATGTGACCATGAAACAGGGTTCCAGAATAAAACCAATGGCATGTTCCCACGCCACGGGGTTCCAGTATCAGGCCTCAGTCATGTTCCCAGTGCACAGGGTTCCACCATCAAACCTCAGTCATGTGGCCAGTCCACAGGTTTCTGCTATCAAACCCCAGTCAAGTTCCCAGGCCACAGGGTTCCAGAATCAAGCCTCAGTCATGTTGCCAGGCCACAGGTTTCCAGAATCAAGCCTCAGTCATGTTGCCAGGCCACAGGGTTCCAGAATCAAACCGTTCTCATGTTCCCAGGCCACAGGGTTCCAGAACCCACCGATGTCATGTTCCCAGGCCACAGGGTTCCACAATTAAACCTTAGTCATATTCCCAGGCCAGAGGGTTCCACAATCAAACCTCAGTCCTGTTGCCAGGCCACGGTTCCACCATCAAGCTTCAGTCATGTTCCCAGGCCAGAGTGTTCCACAATCAAACCAAAGTCATCTTGCCAGGCCACAGGGTTCCACCATCAAACCTCAGTCCTGTTGCCAGGCCACAGGGTTCCACCATCAATCCTCAGTCATGTTCCCAAGCCTGAGGGTTCCACAATCAAACCTCAATCACGTTGCCATGCCACAGGGTTCAACCATCAAACCTCAGTCATGTGCCCAGGAAACAGGGTTCCAGAATCAAACCAATGGCATGTTCCCACGCCACGGGGTTCCAGTATCAGGCCTCAGTCATGTTCCCAGTGCACAGGGTTCCACCATCAAACCTCAGTCATGTGGCCAGTCCACAGGTTTCTGCTATCAAACCCCAGTCAAGTTCCCAGGCCACAGGGTTCCAGAATCAAGCCTCAGTCATGTTGCCAGGCCACAGGTTTCCAGAATCAAGCCTCAGTCATGTTGCCAGGCCACAGGGTTCCAGAATCAAACCGTTCTCATGTTCCCAGGCCACAGGGTTCCAGAACCCACCGATGTCATGTTCTCAGGCCACAGGGTTCCAGAATCAATCTTCAGTCATGTTCCCAGGCCACAGGGATCCAGAATCAAACCTCAGTCATGTTGCCAGGCCATAGGGTATCACCGTCACACCTCAGTCATATTCCCAGGCCACAGGATTCCAGAATCAAACCGATTTCATGTTCCCAGGCAACAGGGTACCGGAATCCAAACTGATGTCATGTTCCCAGGACACAGGATTCCACAACCTAACATCAGTCATGTTCCCAGGCCAATGGTTTCCAGAATCAAACCTCAGTCATATTCCCAGGCCACATGGTTCCAGAATCAAACCTCAGTCGTGTTCCGAGGACACAGGGTTCCGGAATAAAACCTCAGTCATGTTCCGTGGACACAGGTTTCAAAAATAAAATCCCAGTCATGTTCCCAGGCCACAGGGTTCCACAATTAAACCTCAGTCATATTCCCAGGCGAGAGGGTTCCACAATCAAACCTCAGTCCTGTTGCCAGGCCACGGTTCCACCATCAAGCTTCAGTCATGTTCCCAGGCCAGAGTGTTCCACAATCAAACCTAAGTCATCTTGCCAGGCCACAGGGTTCCACCATCAAACCTCAGTCCTGTTGCCAGGCCACAGGGTTCCACCATCAAGCCTCAGTCATGTTCCCAAGCCTGAGGGTTCCACAATCAAACCTCAATCACGTTGCCATGCCACAGGGTTCAACCATCAAACCTCAGTCATGTGCCCAGGAAACAGGGTTCCAGAATCAAACCAATGGCATGTTCCCACGCCACGGGGTTCCAGTATCAGGCCTCAGTCATGTTCCCAGTGCACAGGGTTCCACCATCAAACCTCAGTCATGTGGCCAGTCCACAGGTTTCTGCGATCACACCGCTGTCAAGTTCCCAGGCCACAGGATTCCAGAATCAAGCCTCAGTCATGTTGCCAGGCCACAGGGTTCCAGAATCAAGCCTCAGTCATGTTGCCAGGCCACAGGGTTCCAGAATCAAACCGTTCTCATGTTTCCAGGCCACAGGATTACACAATCTAACATCAGTCATGTTCCCAGGCCTCAGGGTTCCAGAATCAATCTTCCTTCATGTTCCCAGGCCACAGAGATCCAGAATCAAACCTCAGTCATGTTGCCAGGCCATAGGGTACCACCGTCAGACCACAGTCATACTCCCAGGCCACAGGATTCCAGAATCAAACCGATTTCATGTTCCCAGGCAACATGTACCAAAATCCAAACCGATGTCATGTTCCCAGGCCACAGGATTCCACAATCTAACCTCAGTCATGTTCCCAGGCCAATGGTTTCCAGAATCAAACCTCAGTCGTGTTCCGAGGACACAGGGTTCCAGCATAAAACCTCAGTCATGTTCCGTGGACACAGGTTTAAAAAATAAAATCCCAGTCATGTTCCCAGGCCACAGGGTTCCAGAATCAAGCCTCAGTCATATTCCCAGGCCACAGGGTTCCAGAATCAAACCGTTCTCATGTTCCCAGGCCACAGGGTTCCAGAATCCACCGATGTCATTTTCCCAGGCCACAGGTTTCCAGAATCAATCCTCAGTTATGTTCCCAGGCTACAGGGTTCTAGAATAAACCTCAGTCATGTTCCCAGTCCACAGGGTTCCAGACCCGAGGCCCAGTCAGGTTCCGAGGGCACAGTATTCCACAATCTAAACAGATGTCATGTTCCCTGGCCACAGTTTTCCAGAATCACGCCTCAGTCATGTTCCCAGGCCACAGGGATCCAGAATCAAACCTCAGTCATGTTGCCAGGCCATAGGGTACCACCATAAAAACTCAGTCATAATCTCAGGCCACAGGTTTCCAGAATAAAACCGATTTCATGTTACCAGGCAACAAGGTACCAGAGTCCAAACAGATGTCATGTTCCCAGGCCACAGGATTCCGCAATCTAACATCAGTCATGTTCCCAGGCAAATGCTTTCCAGAATCAAACCTCAGTCATATTCCCAGGCCACATGGTTCCAGAATCAAGCCTCAGTCATATTGCCAGGCCACAGGGTTCCAGAATCAAACCGTTCTCATGTTCCCAGGCCACAGGTTTCCAGAATCCACTGATGTCATGGTCCCAGGCCACAGGGTTCCAGAATCAATCCTCAGTCATGTTCCCAGGCCACAGGGTTCCAGAATCAAGCCTCAGTCATGTTGCCAGGCCATAGGGTTCAAGAATCCACCGATGTCCTGTTCCCAGGCCACAGGTTAGAGAATCAATCCTCAGTTAGGTTCCCAGGCTACAGGGTTCTAGAATAAACCTCAGTCATATTCCCAGTCCACAGAGTTCCAGAACCAAGGCTCAGTCAGGTTCCCAGGGCACAGTATTCCACAATCTAAACAGATGTCATGTTCCCAGGCCACAGTTTTCCAGAATCACGCCTCAGTCATGTTCCCAGACCACAGGGATCCAAAATCAAACCTCAGTCATGTTGCCAGGACACAGGGTTCCACCATCAAACCTCATTCCTGTTTCCAGGCCACAGTGTTCCACCATCAAGCCTCAGTCATGTTCCCAAGCCTGAGGGTTCCACAATCAAACCTCAATCATGTTGCCATGCCACAGGGTTCAACCATCAAACCTCAGTCATATGCCCAGGAAACAGGGTTCCAGAATCAAACCAATGGCATGTTCCCACACCACGGGCTTCCAGTATCAGGCCTCAGTCATATTCCCAGTGCACAGGGTTCCACCATCAAACCTCAGTCATGTGGCTAGTCCACAGGTTTCTGTGATCAAACCCCAGTCAAGTTTCCAGGCCACAGGATTCCAGAACTAAGCCTCAGTCATGTTGCCAGGCCACAGGGTTCCAGAATCAAGCCTCAGTCATGTTGCCAGGCCTCAGGGTTCCGGAATCCCACCGTTTTCATGTTCCCAGGCCACAGGGTTCCAGAATCCACCGATGTCATGTTCCCAGGCCACAGGGTTCCAGAATCAATCTTCATTCATGTTCCCAGGCCACAGGGATCCAGAATCAAACCTCAGTCATGTTGGCAGGCCATAGGGTACCACCGTCACACCTCAGTCATATTTCCAGGCCACAGGTTTCCAGAATCAAACCGATTTCATGTTCCAGGCAACAGGGAACCAGAAGCCAAACCGATGTCATGTTCCCAGGCCACAGGATTCCACAATCTAACATCAGTCATGTTCCCAGGCCAAAGCTTTCCAGAATCAAACCTCTGTCATATTCCCAGGCCACATGTTTCCAGAATGAAACCTCAGTCATTTTCCGAGGACACAGGTTTCCGGAATAAAACCTCAGTCATGTTCCGTGGATACAGGTTTCAAAAATAAAATCCCAGTCATGTTCCCAGGCCACACGGTTTCACAATTAAACCTCAGTCATATTCCCAGGCCAGAGTGTTCCACAATCAAACCTAAGTCATCTTGCCAGGCCACAGGGTTCCACCATCAAACCTCAGTCCTGTTGCCAGGCCACAGGGTTCCACCATCAAGCCTCAGTCATGTTTCCAGGAAACAGGGTTCCAGAATCAAACCAATGGCATTTTCCCAAGCCACGGGGTTCCAGAATCAAGCCTCAATCATGTTGCCAGGCCACAGGGTTCCAGAATCAAGCCTCAATCATGTTGCCAGGCCACAGGGCTCCAGAATCAAGCCTCAGTCATGTTGCCAGGCCACAGGGTTCCAGAATCAAGCCTCAGTCATATTGTCAGGCCACAGGGTTCCAGAATCCTCCGATGTCATTTTCCCAGGTCACAGGGTTCCAGAATCAAGCCTCAGTCATGTTGCCAGGCCACAGGGTTCCAGAATCAAGCCTCAGTCTTGTTGCCAGGCCACAGGGTTCCAGAATCAAACCGTTCTCATGTTCCCAGGCCACAGGGTTCTAGAATCCACCGATGTAATGTTCCCAGGCCACAGGGTTCCAGAATCAATCCTCAGTTATGTTCCCAGGCTACAGGGTTCTAGAATAAACCTCAGTCATATTCCCAGTCCACAGAGTTCCAGAACCAAGGCTCAGTCAGGTTCCCAGGGCACAGTATTCCACAATCTAAACTGATGTCATGTTCCCAGGCCACAGTTTTCCAGAATCACGCCTCAGTCATGTTCCCAGACCACAGGGATCCAGAATAAAACCTCAGTCATGTTGCCAGGCCACAGGGTTCCACCATCAAACCTCAGTCATGTGGCCAGTCCACAGGTTTCTGCGATCAAACCCCAGTCAAGTTCCCAGGCCACACGGTTCCAGAATCAAGCCTCAGTCATGTTGCCAGGCCACAGGGTTCCAGAATCAAGCCTCAGTCATGTTCCCAGGCCACAGGATTCCACAATCTAACATCCGTCATGTTCCCAGGCCAATGCTTCCCAGAATCAAACCTCAGTCATATTCCCAGGCCACATGGTTCCAGAATCAAACCTCAGTCGTGTTCCGAGGACACAGAGTTCCGGAATAAAACCTCAGTCATGTTCCGTGGACACAGGTTTCAAAAATAAAATCCCAGTCATGTTCCCAGGCCACAGGGTTCCACAATTAAACCTCAGTCATATTCCCAGGCCAGAGGGTTCCACAATCAAACCTAACTCATCTTGCCAGGCCACAGGGTTCCACAATTAAACCTCAGTCATATTCCCACGCCACAGGGTTCCAGAATCAAGCCTCAGTTAGGTTCCCAGGCTACAGGGTTCTAGAATAAACCTCAGTCATATTCCCAGTCCACAGAGTTCCAGAACCAAGGCTCAGTCAGGTTCCCAGGGCACAGTATTCCACAATCTAAACAGATGTCATGTTCCCAGGCCACAGTTTTCCAGAATCACGCCTCAGTCATGTTCCCAGACCACAGGGATCCAGAATCAAACCTCAGTCATGTTGCCAGGCAATAGGGTTCCACCATCAAACCTCATTTCTGTTTCCAGGCCACAGTTTTCCACCATTAAGCCTCAGTCATGTTCCCAAGCCTGAGGGTTCCACAATCAAACCTCAGTCATGTTGCCAATCCACAGGGTTCAACCATCAAACCTCAGTCATGTTCTCAGGAAACAAGGTTCCAGAATCAAACCAATGGCATGTTCCCACGCCACGGGGTTCCAGTATCACGCCTCAGTCATGTTCCCAGTGCACAGGGTTCCACCATCAAACCTCAGTCATGTGGCCAGTCCACAGGTTTCTGCGATCAAACCCCAGTCAAGTTCCCAGGCCACAGGGTTCCAGAATCAAGCCTCAGTCATGTTGCCAGTCCACAGGTTTCTGCGATCAAACCACTTTCAAGTTCCCAGGCCACAGGGTTCCAGAATCAAGCCTCAGTCATGTTGCCAGGCCACAGGGTTCCAGAATCAAACCGTTCTCATGTTTCCAGGCCACAGGATTACACAATCTAACATCAGTCATGTTCCCAGGCCTCAGGGTTCCAGAATCAATCTTCCGTCATGTTCCCAGGCCACAGAGATCCAGAATCAAACCTCAGTCATGTTGCCAGGCCATAGGGTACCACCGTCAGACCACAGTCATATTCGCAGGCCACAGGATTCCAGAATCAAACCGATTTCATTTTCCCAGGCAACATGTACCAAAATCCAAACCGATGTCATGTTCCCAGGCCACAGGATTCCACAATCTAACCTCAGTCATGTTCCCAGGCCAATGGTTTCCAGAATCAAACCTCAGTCGTGTTCCGAGGACACAGGGTTCCAGCATAAAACCTCAGTCATGTTCCGTGGACACAGGTTTAAAAAATAAAATCCCAGTCATGTTCCCAGGCCACAGGGTTCCACAATCAAACCTCAGTCCTCTTGCCAGGCCACGGTTCCACCATCAAGACTCAGTCATGTTCCCAGGCCAGAGTGTTCCACAATCAAACCTAAGTCATCTTGCCAGGCCACAGGGTTCCTCCATCAAACCTCAGTCATGTTCCCAAGCCTGAGGGTTCAACAATCAAACCTCAATCATGTTGCCATGCCACAGGGTTCAACCATCAAACCTCAGTCATGTTCTCAGGAAACAAGGTTCCAGAATCAATACAATGGCATGTTCCCACGCCACAGGGTTCCAGTATTAGGCCTCAGTCATATTCCCAGTGCACAGGGTTCCACCATCAAACCTCAGTCATATGGCCAGTGCACAGGTTTCTGCGATCAAACCCCAGTCAATTTCCCAGGCCACAGGGTTCCAGAATCAAGCCTCAGTCATGCTGCCAGTCCACAGGGTTCCAGAATCAAGCCTCAGTCATGTTGCCAGGCCACAGGTTTCCAAAATCAAACCGTTCTCATGTTCCCAGGCCACAGGGTTCCAGAATCCACCGATGTCATTTTCCCAGGCCACAGGTTTCCAGAATCAATCCTCAGTTATGTTCCCAGGCTACAGGGTTCTAGAATAAACCTCAGTCATGTTCCCAGTCCACAGGGTTCCAGACCCGAGGCTCAGTCAGGTTCCGAGGGCACAGTATTCCACAATCTAAAGAGATGTCATGTTCCGTGGCCACAGTTTTCCAGAATCACGCCTCAGTCATGTTCCCAGGCCACAGGGATCCAGAATCAAACCTCAGTCATGTTGCCAGGCCATAGGGTATCACCATAAAAACTCAGTCATAATCTCAGGCCACAGGTTTCCAGAATAAAACCGATTTCATGTTACCAGGCAACAAGGTACCAGAGTCCAAACAGATGTCATGTTCCCAGGCCACAGGATTCCACAATCTAACATCAGTCATGTTCCCAGGCAAATGCTTTCCAGAATCAAACCTCAGTCATATTCCCAGGCCACATGGTTCCAGAATCAAGCCTCAGTCATATTGCCAGGCCACAGGGTTCCAGAATCCACTGATGTCATCTTCCCAGGCCACAGGGTTCCAGAATCAATCCTCAGTCATGTTCCCAGGCCACAGGGTTCCAGAATCAAGCCTCAGTCATGTTGCCAGGCCATAGGGTTCAAGAATCCACCGATGTCCTGTTCCCAGACCACAGGTTAGAGAATCAATCCTCAGTTAGGTTCCCAGGCTACAGGGTTCTAGAATAAATCTCAGTCATATTCCCAGTCCACAGAGTTCCAGAACTAAGGCTCAGTCAGGTTCCCAGGGCACAGTATTCCACAATCTAAACAGATGTCATGTTCCCAGGCCACAGTTTTCCAGAATCACAACTCAGTCATGTTCCCAGACCACAGGGATCCAAAATCAAACCTCAGTCATGTTGCCAGGACACAGGGTTCCACCATCAAACCTCATTCCTGTTTCCAGGCCACAGTGTTCCACCATCAAGCCTCAGTCATGTTCCCAAGCCTGAGGGTTCCACAATCAAACCTCAATCATGTTGCCATGCCACAGGGTTCAACCAACAAACCTCAGTCATGTGCCCAGGAAACAGGGTTCCAGAATCAAACCAATGGCATGTTCCCACGCCACGGGGTTCCAGAATCCACTGATGTCATGGTCCTAGGACACAGGGTTTCAGAATCAATCCTCAGTCATGTTCCCAGGCCACAGGGTTCCAGAATCAAGCCTCAGTCATGTTGCCAGGCCACAGGGTTCCAGAATCAAACCGTTCTCATGTTCCAAGGCCACAGGGTTCCAGAATCCACCGATGTCATGTTCCCAGCCCTCAGTGTTCCAGATTCAATCCTCAGTTAGGTTTCCAGGTTACAGGGTTCTAGAATAAACCTCAGTCATATTCCCAGTCCACAGAGTTCCAGAACCAAGGCTCAGTCAGGTTCCCAGGGCACAGTATTCCACAATCTAAACAGATGTCATGTTCCCAGGCCACAGTTTTCCAGAATCACGCCTCAGTCATGTTCCCAGACCACAGGGATCCAGAATCAAACCTCAGTCATGTTGCCAGGCCACAGGGTTCCACCATCAAACCTCAATCATGTGGCCAGTCCACAGGTTTCTGCGATCAAACCCCAGTCAAGTTCCCAGGCCACACGGTTCCAGAATCAAGCCTCAGTCATGTTGCCAGGCCACAGGGTTCCAGAATCAAGCCTCAGTCATGTTGCCAGGCCACAGGGTTCCAGAATCAAACCGATTTCCTGTCCCCAGGCAACAGGGTACCAGAATCCAAACCGATGTCATGTTCCCAGGCCACAGGATTCCACAATCTAACATCAGTCATGTTCCCAGGCCAATGCTTCCCAGAATCAAACCTCAGTCATATTCCCAGGCCACATGGTTCCAGAATCAAACCTCAGTCGTGTTCCGAGGACACAGAGTTCCGGAATAAAACTTCAGTCATGTTCCGTGGACACAGGTTTCAAAAATAAAATCCCAGTCATGTTCCCAGGCCACAGGGTTCCACAATTAAACCTCACTCATATTCCCAGGCCAGAGTGTTCCACAATCAAACCTAAGTCATCTTGCCAGGCCACAGGGTTCCACCATCAAACCTCAGTCCTGTTGCCAGGCCACAGGGTTCCACCTTCAAGCCTCAGTCATGTTCCCAAGCCTGAGGGTTCCACAATCAAACCTCAATCATGTTGCCATGCCACAGGGTTCAACCATCAAACCTCAGTCATGTTCTCAGGAAACAGGGTTCCGGAATCAAACCAATGGCATGTTCCCAAGCCATAGGGTTCCAGAATCAAGCCTCAGTCATGTTGCCAGGCCACAGGGTTCCAGAATCAAGCCTCAGTCATGTTCCCAGGCCACAGGGTTCCAAAATCCACCAATGTCATGTTCCCAGGCCACAGGGTTCCAGAATCAATCCTCAGTCATATCCCCAGGACACAGGAATCCAGAATCAAACCTCAGTCATGTTCCCAGGCCATAGGCTACCACCGTCACACTTCAGTCATATTCCCAGGCCACAGGTTTCCAGAATCAAACAGATTTCATATTCCCAGGCAACATGTACCAAAATCCAAACCGATGTCATGTTCCCAGGCCACAGGATTCCACAATCTAACATCAGTCCTGTTCCCAGGCCAATGGTTTCCACAATCAAACCTCAGTCATATTCCCAGGACACATGGTTACAGAATCAAACCTCAGTCGTGTTCCGAGGACACAGGGTTCCAGAATAAAACCTCAGTCATGTTCCGTGGACACAGGTTTAAACAATAAAATCCCAGTCATGTCCCTAAGCCACAGGGTTCCATAATCAAACCTCAGTCCTGTTGCCAGGCCACGGTTCCACCATCAAGACTCAGTCATGTTCCCAGGCCAGAGTGTTCCACATTCAAACCTAACTCATCTTGCCAGGCCACAGGGTTCCACCATCAAAACTCAGTCCTCTTGCCAGGGCACAGGGTTCCACCATCAAGCCTCAGTCATGTTCCCAAGCCTGAGGGTTCCACAATCAAACCTCAATCATGTTGCCATGCCACAGGGTTCAACCATCAAACCTCAGTCATGTTCTCAGGAAACAGGGTTCCAGAATCAAACCAATGGCATGTTCCCACGCCACGGGGTTCCAGTATCAGGCCTCAGTCATCTTCCCAGTGCACAGGGTTCCACCATCAAACCTCAGTCATGTGGCCAGTCCACAGGTTGCTGCGATCAAACCCCAGTCAATTTCCCAGGCCACAGGGTTCCAGAATCAAGCCTCAGTCATATTGCCAGTCCACAGGGTTCCGGAATCAAGCCTCAGTCATGTTGCCAGGCCACAGGGTTCAAGAATCAAACCGTTCTCATATTCCCAGGCCACAGGGTTCCAGAATCCACCGATGTCATTTTCCCAGGCCACAGGTTTCCAGAATCAATCCTCAGTTATGTTCCCAGGCTACAGGGTTCTAGAATAAACCTCAGTCATGTTCCCAGTCCACAGTGTTTCAGACCCAAGGCTCAGTCAGGTTCCGAGGGCACAGTATTCCATAATCTAAACAGATGTCATGTTCCCTGGACACAGTTTTCCAGAATCACGTCTCAGTCATGTTCCCAGGCCACAGGGATCCAGAATCAAACCTCAGTCATGTTGCCAGGCCATAGGGTACCACCATAACAACTCAGTCATAATCTCAGGCCACAGGTTTCCAGAATAAAACCGATTTCATGTTCCCAGGCAACAAGGTACCAGAATCCAAACAGATGTCATGTTCCCAGGCCACAGGATTCCACAATCTAACATCAGTCATGTTCCCAGGCAAATGCTGTCCAGAATCATACCTCAGTCATATTCCCACTCCACATGGTTCCAGAATCAAGCCACAGTCATATTGCCAGGCCACAGGTTTCCAGAATCAAACCGTTCTCATGTTCCCAGGCCACAGGGTTCCAGAATCCACTGATGTCATGGTCCTAGGACACAGGGTTTCAGAATCAATCCTCAGTCATGTTCCCAGGCCACAGGGTTCTAGAATAAACCTCAGTCATATTCCCAGTCCACAGAGTTCCAGAACCAAGGCTCAGTTAGGTTCCCAGGGCACAGTATTCCACAATCTAAACAGATGTCATGTTCCCAGGCCACAGTTTTCCAGAATCACGCCTCAGTCATGTTCCCAGACCACAGGGATCCAGAATCAAACCTCAGTCATGTTGCCAGGCCACAGGGTTCCACCATCAAACCTCAGTCATGTGGCCAGTCCACAGGTTTCTGCGATCAAACCCCAGTCAAGTTCCCAGGCCACACGGTTCCAGAATCAAGCCTCAGTCATGTTGCCAGGCCACAGGGTTCCAGAATCAAGCCTCAGTCATGTTCCCAGGCCACAGGATTCCACAATCTAACATCCGTCATGTTCCCAGGCCAATGCTTCCCAGAATCAAACCTCAGTCATATTCCCAGGCCACATGGATCCAGAATCAAACCTCAGTCGTGTTCCGAGGACACAGAGTTCCGGAATAAAACCTCAGTCATGTTCCGTGGACACAGGTTTCAAAAATAAAATACCAGTCATGTTCCCAGGCCACAGGGTTCCACAATTAAACCTCAGTCATATTCCCAGGCCAGAGGGTTCCACAATCAAACCTAACTCATCTTGCCAGGCCACAGGATTCCACCATCAAACCTCAGTCCTCTTGCCAGGCCACAGGGTTCCACCATCAAACCTCAGTCCTTTTGCCAGGCCACAGGGTTCCACCATCAAGCCTCAGTCATGTTCCCAAGCCTGAGGGTTCCACAATCAAACCTCAATCATGTTGCCATGCCACAGGGTTCAACCATCAAACCTCAGTCATGTGCCCAGGACACAGGGTTCCAGAATCAAACCAATGGCATGTTCCCAGGCCACGAGGTTCCAGTATCAGACCTCAGTCATGTTCCCAGTGCACAGAGTTCCACCATCAAACCTCAGTCATGTGGCCAGTCTACAGGTTTCTGCGATCAAACCCCAGTCAATTTCCCAGGCCACAGGGTTCCAGAATCAAGCCTCAGTCATGTTGCCAGGCCACAGGGTTCCAGAATCAAGCCTCAGTCATATTGTCAGGCCACAGGGTTCCAGAATCCTCCGATGTCATTTTCCCAGGTCACAGGGTTCCAGAATCAAGCCTCAGTCATTTTGCCAGGCCACAGGGTTCCAGAATCAAGCCTCAGTCTTGTTGCCAGGCCACAGGGATCCAGAATCAAACCTCAGTCATGTTGCCAGGACATAGGGTACCACCATCACAACTCAGTCATAATCTCAGGCCACAGGTTTCCAGAATCAAACGGATTTCCTCTTCCCAGGCAACAGGGTACCAGAATCCAAACCGATGTCATGTTCCCAGTCCAGAGCATTCCACAATCTAACATCAGTCATGTTCCCAGGCCAATGCTTTCCAGAATCAAACCTCAGTCATATTCTCAGGCCACATGGTTCCAGAATCAAACCTCATTCGTGTTCCGAGGACACAGGGTTCCGGAATAAAACTTCAGTCATGTTCCGTGGACACAGGTTTCAAAAATAAAATTCCAGTCATGTTCCCAGGCCACAGGGTTCCACAAATAAACCTCAGTCATATTCCCAGGCCAGAGGGTTCCACAATCAAACCTCAGTCCTGTTGCCAGGCCACGGTTCCACCATCAAGCCTCAGTCATGTTCCCAGGCCAGAGTGTTCCACAATCAAACCTAAGTCATCTTGCCAGGCCACAGGGTTCCACCATCAAACCTCAGTCCTGTTGCTAGGCCACAGGGTTCCACCATCAAGCCTCAGTCATGTTCCCAAGCCTGTGGGTTCCACAATCAAACCTCAATCATGTTGCCATGCCACAGGGTTCAGCCATCAAACTTCAGTCATATTCCCAGGAAACAGGGTTCCAGAATCAAACCAATGGCATGTTCCCACTCCACGGGGTTCCAGTATCAGATCTCAGTCATGTTCCCAGTGCACAGGGTTCCACCATCAAACCTCAGTCATGTGGCTAGTCCACAGTTTTCTGCGATCAAACCCCAGTCAAGTTCCCAGGCCACAGGGTTCCACAATCAAACCTCAGTCCTGTTGCCAGGCTACGGTTCCACCATCAAGCCTCAGTCGTGTTCCCAAGCCTGTGGGTTCCACAGTCAAAGCTCAATCATGTTGCCATGCCACAGTGTTCAGCCATCAAACCTCAGTCATGTTCTCAGGAAACAGGGTTCTAGAATCAAACCAATGGCATATTCCCACGCCACAGGGTTCCAGAATCAAGCCTCAGTTAGGTTCCCAGGCTACAGGGTTCTAGAATAAACCTCAGTCATATTCCCAGTCCACAGAGTTCCAGAACCAAGGCTCAGTCAGGTTCCCAGGGCACAGTATTCCACAATCTAAACAGATGTCATGTTCCCAGGCCACAGTTTTCCAGAATCACGCCTCAGTCATGTTCCCAGACCACAGGGATCCAGAATCAAACCTCAGTCATGTTGCCAGGCAACAGGGTTCCACCATCAAACCTCATCCCTGTTTCCAGGCCACAGTTTTCCACCATTAAGCCTCAGTCATGTTCCCAAGCCTGAGTGTTCCACAATCAAACCTCAGTCATGTTGCCAATCCACAGGGTTCAACCATCAAACCTCAGTCATGTTCTCAGGAAACAGGGTTCCAGAATCAAACCAATGGCATGTTCCCACGCCACGGGGTTCCAGTATCAGGCCTCAGTCATGTTCCCAGTGCACAGGGTTCCACCATCAAACCTCAGTCATGTGGCCAGTCCACAGGTTTCTGCGATCAAACCCCAGTCAAGTTCCCAGGCCACAGGGTTCCAGAATCAAGCCTCAGTCATGTTGCCAGTCCACAGGTTTCTGCGATCAAACCACTTTCAAGTTCCCAGGCCACAGGGTTCCAGAATCAAGCCTCAGTCATGTTGCCAGGCCACAGGGTTCCAGAATCAAACCGTTCTCATGTTTCCAGGCCACAGGATTACACAATCTAACATCAGTCATGTTCCCAGGCCTCAGGGTTCCAGAATCAATCTTCCGTCATGTTCCCAGGCCACAGAGATCCAGAATCAAACCTCAGTCATGTTGCCAGGCCATAGGGTACCACCGTCAGACCACAGTCATATTCCCAGGCCACAGGATTCCAGAATCAAACCGATTTCATTTTCCCAGGCAACATGTACCAAAATCCAAACCGATGTCATGTTCCCAGGCCACAGGATTCCACAATCTAACCTCAGTCATGTTCCCAGGCCAATGGTTTCCAGAATCAAACCTCAGTCGTGTTCCGAGGACACAGGGTTCCAGCATAAAACCTCAGTCATGTTCCGTGGACACAGGTTTAAAAAATAAAATCCCAGTCATGTTCCCAGGCCACAGGGTTCCACAATCAAACCTCAGTCCTCTTGCCAGGCCACGGTTCCACCATCAAGACTCAGTCATGTTCCCAGGCCAGAGTGTTCCACAATCAAACCTAAGTCATCTTGCCAGGCCACAGGGTTCCTCCATCAAACCTCAGTCATGTTCCCAAGCCTGATGGTTCAACAATCAAACCTCAATCATGTTGCCATGCCACAGGGTTCAACCATCAAACCTCAGTCATGTTCTCAGGAAACAAGGTTCCAGAATCAATACAATGGCATGTTCCCACGCCACAGGGTTCCAGTATTAGGCCTCAGTCATGTTCCCAGTGCACAGGGTTCCACCATCAAACCTCAGTCATATGGCCAGTGCACAGGTTTCTGCGATCAAACCCCAGTCAATTTCCCAGGCCACAGGGTTCCAGAATCAAGCCTCAGTCATGCTGCCAGTCCACAGGGTTCCAGAATCAAGCCTCAGTCATGTTGCCAGGCCACAGGTTTCCAAAATCAAACCGTTCTCATGTTCCCAGGCCACAGGGTTCCAGAATCCACCGATGTCATTTTCCCAGGCCACAGGTTTCCAGAATCAATCCTCAGTTATGTTCCCAGGCTACAGGGTTCTAGAATAAACCTCAGTCATGTTCCCAGTCCACAGGGTTCCAGACCCGAGGCTCAGTCAGGTTCCGAGGGCACAGTATTCCACAATCTAAACAGATGTCATGTTCCGTGGCCACAGTTTTCCAGAATCACGCCTCAGTCATGTTCCCAGGCCACAGGGATCCAGAATCAAACCTCAGTCATGTTGCCAGGCCATAGGGTACCACCATAAAAACTCAGTCATAATCTCAGGCCACAGGTTTCCAGAATAAAACCGATTTCATGTTACCAGGCAACAAGGTACCAGAGTCCAAACAGATGTCATGTTCCCAGGCCACAGGATTCCACAATCTAACATCAGTCATGTTCCCAGGCAAATGCTTTCCAGAATCAAACCTCAGTCATATTCCCAGGCCACATGGTTCCAGAATCAAGCCTCAGTCATATTGCCAGGCCACAGGGTTCCAGAATCAAACCGTTCTCATGTTCCCAGGCCACAGGTTTCCAGAATCCACTGATGTCATGGTCCCAGGCCACAGGGTTCCAGAATCAATCCTCAGTCATGTTCCCAGGCCACAGGGTTCCAGAATCAAGCCTCAGTCATGTTGCCAGGCCATAGGGTTCAAGAATCCACCGATGTCCTGTTCCCAGGCCACAGGTTAGAGAATCAATCCTCAGTTAGGTTCCCAGGCTACAGGGTTCTAGAATAAACCTCAGTCATATTCCCAGTCCACAGAGTTCCAGAACTAAGGCTCAGTCAGGTTCCCAGGGCACAGTATTCCACAATCTAAACAGATGTCATGTTCCCAGGCCACAGTTTTCCAGAATCACGCCTCAGTCATGTTCCCAGACCACAGGGATCCAAAATCAAACCTCAGTCATGTTGCCAGGACACAGGGTTCCACCATCAAACCTCATTCCTGTTTCCAGGCCACAGTGTTCCACCATCAATCCTCAGTCATGTTCCCAAGCCTGAGGGTTCCACAATCAAACCTCAATCATGTTGCCATGCCACAGGGTTCAACCAAAAAACCTCAGTCATGTGCCCAGGAAACAGGGTTCCAGAATCAAACCAATGGCATGTTCCCACGCCACGGGGTTCCAGTATCAGACCTCAGTCATGTTCCCAGGCAAATGCTGTCCAGAATCAAACTTCAGTCATATTCCCACTCCACATGGTTCCAGAATCAAGCCACAGTCATATTGCCAGGCCACAGGGTTCCAGAATCAAACGGTTCTCATGTTCCCAGGCCACAGGGTTCCAGAATCCACTGATGTCATGGTCCTAGGACACAGGGTTTCAGAATCAATCCTCAGTCATGTTCCCAGGCCACAGGGTTCCAGAATCAAGCCTCAGTCATGTTGCCAGGCCACAGGGTTCCAGAATCAAACCGTTCTCATGTTCCAAGGCCACAGGGTTCCAGAATCCACCGATGTCATGTTCCCAGCCCTCAGTGTTCCAGATTCAATCCTCAGTTAGGTTTCCAGGCTACAGGGTTCTAGAATAAACCTCAGTCATATTCCCAGTCCACAGAGTTCCAGAACCAAGGCTCAGTCAGGTTCCCAGGGCACAGTATTCCACAATCTAAACAGATGTCATGTTCCCAGGCCACAGTTTTCCAGAATCACGCCTCAGTCATGTTCCCAGACCACAGGGATCCAGAATCAAACCTCAGTCATGTTGCCAGGCCACAGGGTTCCACCATCAAACCTCAATCATGTGGCCAGTCCACAGGTTTCTGCGATCAAACCCCAGTCAAGTTCCCAGGCCACACGGTTCCAGAATCAAGCCTCAGTCATGTTGCCAGGCCACAGGGTTCCAGAATCAAGCCTCAGTCATGTTGCCAGGCCACAGGGTTCCAGAATCAAACCGATTTCCTGTCCCCAGGCAACAGGGTACCAGAATCCAAACCGATGTCATGTTCCCAGGCCACAGGATTCCACAATCTAACATCAGTCATGTTCCCAGGCCAATGCTTCCCAGAATCAAACCTCAGTCATATTCCCAGGCCACATGGTTCCAGAATCAAACCTCAGTCGTGTTCCGAGGACACAGAGTTCCGGAATAAAACTTCAGTCATGTTCCGTGGACACAGGTTTCAAAAATAAAATCCCAGTCATGTTCCCAGGCCACGGGGTTCCACAATTAAACCTCACTCATATTCCCAGGCCAGAGTGTTCCACAATCAAACCTAAGTCATCTTGCCAGGCCACAGGGTTCCACCATCAAACCTCAGTCCTGTTGCCAGGCCACAGGGTTCCACCATCAAGCCTCAGTCATGTTCCCAAGCCTGAGGGTTCCACAATCAAACCTCAATCATGTTGCCATGCCACAGGGTTCAACCATCAAACCTCAGTCATGTTCTCAGGAAAGAGGGTTCCGGAATCAAACCAATGGCATGTTCCCAAGCCATAGGGTTCCAGAATCAAGCCTCAGTCATGTTGCCAGGCCACAGGGTTCCAGAATCAAGCCTCAGTCATGTTCCCAGGCCACAGGGTTCCAAAATCCACCAATGTCATGTTCCCAGGCCACAGGGTTCCAGAATCAATCCTCAGTCATATCCCCAGGACACAGGAATCCAGAATCAAACCTCAGTCATGTTCCCAGGCCATAGGCTACCACCGTCACACCTCAGTCATATTCCCAGGCCACAGGTTTCCAGAATCAAACAGATTTCATATTCCCAGGCAACATGTACCAAAATCCAAACCGATGTCATGTTCCCAGGCCACAGGATTCCACAATCTAACATCAGTCCTGTTCCCAGGCCAATGGTTTCCACAATCAAACCTCAGTCATATTCCCAGGACACATGGTTACAGAATCAAACCTCAGTCGTGTTCCGAGGACACAGGGTTCCAGAATAAAACCTCAGTCATGTTCCGTGGACACAGGTTTAAACAATAAAATCCCAGTCATGTTCCCAGGCCACAGGGTTCCATAATCAAACCTCAGTCCTGTTGCCAGGCCACGGTTCCACCATCAAGCCTCAGTCATGTTCCCAGGCCAGAGTGTTCCACATTCAAACCTAACTCATCTTGCCAGGCCACAGGGTTCCACCATCAAACCTCAGTCCTCTTGCCAGGGCACAGGGTTCCACCATCAAGCCTCAGTCATGTTCCCAAGCCTGAGGGTTCCACAATCAAACCTCAATCATGTTGCCATGCCACAGGGTTCAACCATCAAACCTCAGTCATGTTCTCAGGAAACAGGGTTCCAGAATCAAACCAATGGCATGTTCCCACGCCACGGGGTTCCAGTATCAGGCCTCAGTCATCTTCCCAGTGCACAGGGTTCCACCATCAAACCTCAGTCATGTGGCCAGTCCACAGGTTGCTGCAATCAAACCCCAGGCAATTTCCCAGGCCACAGGGTTCCAGAATCAAGCCTCAGTCATATTGCCAGTCCACAGGGTTCCGGAATCAAGCCTCAGTCATGTTGCCAGGCCACAGGGTTCAAGAATCAAACCGTTCTAATATTCCCAGGCCACAGGGTTCCAGAATCCACCAATGTCATTTTCCCAGGCCACAGGTTTCCAGAATCAATCCTCAGTTATGTTCCCAGGCTACAGGGTTCTAGAATAAACCTCAGTCATGTTCCCAGTCCACAGTGTTTCAGACCCAAGGCTCAGTCAGGTTCCGAGGGCACAGTATTCCACAATCTAAACAGATGTCATGTTCCCTGGACACAGTTTTCCAGAATCACGCCTCAGTCATGTTCCCAGGCCACAGGGATCCAGAATCAAACCTCAGTCATGTTGCCAGGCCATAGGGTACCACCATAACAACTCAGTCATAATCCCAGGCCACAGGTTTCCAGAATAAAACCGATTTCATGTTCCCAGGCAACAAGGTACCAGAATCCAAACAGATGTCATGTTCCCAGGCCACAGGATTCCACAATCTAACATCAGTCATGTTCCCAGGCAAATGCTGTCCAGAATCAAACCTCAGTCATATTCCCACTCCACATGGTTCCAGAATCAAGCCACAGTCATATTGCCAGGCCACAGGTTTCCAGAATCAAACCGTTCTCATGTTCCCAGGCCACAGGGTTCCAGAATCCACTGATGTCATGGTCCTAGGACACAGGGTTTCAGAATCAATCCTCAGTCATGTTCCCAGGCCACAGGGTTCTAGAATAAACCTCAGTCATATTCCCAGTCCACAGAGTTCCAGAACCAAGGCTCAGTTAGGTTCCCAGGGCACAGTATTCCACAATCTAAACAGATGTCATGTTCCCAGGCCACAGTTTTCCAGAATCACGCCTCAGTCATGTTCCCAGACCACAGGGATCCAGAATCAAACCTCAGTCATGTTGCCAGGCCACAGGGTTCCACCATCAAACCTCAGTCATGTGGCCCGTCCACAGGTTTCTGCGATCAAACCCCAGTCAAGTTCCCAGGCCACACGGTTCCAGAATCAAGCCTCAGTCATGTTGCCAGGCCACAGGGTTCCAGAATCAAGCCTCAGTCATGTTCCCAGGCCACAGGATTCCACAATCTAACATCCGTCATGTTCCCAGGCCAATGCTTCCCAGAATCAAACCTCAGTCATATTCCCAGGCCACATGGTTCCAGAATCAAACCTCAGTCGTGTTCCGAGGACACAGAGTTCCGGAATAAAACCTCAGTCATGTTCCGTGGACACAGGTTTCAAAAATAAAATCCCAGTCATGTTCCCAGGCCACAGGGTTCCACAATTAAGCCTCACTCATATTCCCAGGCCAGAGGGTTCCACAATCAAACCTAAGTCATCTTGATAGGCCACAGGGTTCCACCATCAAACCTCATTCCTTTTGCCAGGCCACAGGGTTCAACCATCAAACCTCAGTCATATGCCGAGGAAACAGGGTTCCAGAATCAAACCAATGGCATGTTCCCGCACCACGGGGTTCCAGTATCAGGCCTCAGTCATATTCCCAGTGCACAGGGTTCCACCATCAAACCTCAGTCATGTGGCTAGTCCACAGGTTTCTGTGATCAAACCCCAGTCAAGTTTCCAGGCCACAGGGTTCCAGAACTAAGCCTCAGTCATGTTGCCAGGGCACTGGTTTCCAGAATCAAGCCTCAGTCATGTTGCCAGGCCACAGGGTTCCAGAATCACACCGTTCTCATGTTCCCAGGCCACAGGGTTCCAGAATCCACCGATGTCATGTTCCCAGGCCACAGGGTTCCAGAATCAAACTTCCTTCATGTTCCCAGGCCACAGGGATCCAGAATCAAACCTCAGTCATGTTGCCAGCCAATAGGGTACCACCATCACACCTCAGTTATATTCCCAGGCCACAGATTTCCAGAATCCAACCGATTTCATGTTCCCAGGCAACAGGGTACCAGAATCCAAACCGATGTCATGTTCCCAGGCCATAGGATTCCACAATCTAACATCAGTCATGTTCCCAGGCCAATGGTTTCCAGAATCAAACCTCAGTCATATTCCCAGGCCACATGGTTCCAGAATCATACCTCAGTCGTGTTCCGAGGACACAGGGTTCCGGAATAAAACCTCAGTAATGTTCCGTGGACACAGGTTTCAAAAATAAAATCCCAGTCATGTTCCGAGGCCACACGGTGTCACAATTAAACCTCAGTCATATTCCCAGGCCAGAGGGTTCCACGATCAAACCTAAGTCATCTTGCCAGGCCACAGGGTTCCACCATCAAACCTCAGTCCTGTTGCCAGGCCACAGGGTTCCACCATCAAGCCTCAGTCATGTTCCCAAGCCTGAGGGTTCCACAATCAAACCTCAATCATGTTGCCATGCCACAGGGTTCAACCATCAAACCTCAGTCATGTTCTCAGGAAACAGGGTTCCGGAATCAAACCAATGGCATGTTCCCAAGCCACAGGGTTCCAGAATCAAGCCTCAGTCATGTTCCCAGGCCACAGGGTTCCAAAATCCACCAATGTCATGTTCCCAGGCCACAGGGTTCCAGAATCAATCCTTAGTCATATCCCCAGGACACAGGAATCCAGAATCAAACCTCAGTCGTGTTCCGAGGACACAGGGTTCCAGAATAAAACCTCAATCATGGGGCTTCCCTGGTGGCGCAGTGGTTGAGAATCTGCCTGCTAATGCAGGGGACACGGGTTCGAGCCCTGGTCTGGGAAGATCCCACATGCCACGGAGCAGCTGGGCCCGTGAGCCACGGCTACTGAGCTTGCGCGTCTGGAGCCTGTGCCCCGCAACGGGAGGGGCCGCGATAGTGAAAGGCCCACGCACCGCGATGAAGAGCGGTCCCCGCACCGCAATGAAGAGTGGCCCCCGCTTGCCGCAACTGGAGAAAGCCCTCGCACGAACCGAAGACCCAACACAGCCAAAAATAAAATAAATAAATAAATAAAGTAGCTATAAAATTAAAAAAAAAAAAAAAAAAAAAAAAAAAAAAAAAAAAACCTCAATCATGTTCCGTGGACACAGGTTTAAAAAATAAAACCCCAGTCATGTTCCCAGGCCACAGGGTTCCAAAATCAAACCTCAGTCCTGTTGCCAGGCCACGGTTCCACCATCAAGCCTCAGTCATGTTCCCAGGCCAGAGTGTTCCACATTCAAACCTAACTCATCTTGCCAGGCCACAGGGTTCAACCATCAAACCTCAGTAATGTTCTCAGGAAACAGGGTTCCAGAATCAAACCAATGGCATGTTCCCACGCCACGGGGTTCCAGTATCAGGCCTCAGTCATCTTCCCAGTGCACAGGGTTCCACCATCAAACCTCAGTCATGTGGCCAGTCCACAGGTTGCTGCGATCAAACCCCAGGCAATTTCCCAGGCCACAGGGTTCCAGACCCATAGCTCAGTCAGGTTCCAAGGGCACAGTATTCCACAATCTAAACAGATGTCATGTTCCCTGGCCACAGTTTTCCAGAATCACGCCTCAGTCATGTTCCCAGGCCACAGGGATCCAGAATCAAACCTCAGTCATGTTGCCAGGCCATAGGGTACCACCATAACAACTCAGTCATAATCTCAGGCCACAGGTTTCCAGAATAAAACCGATTTCATGTTACCAGGCAACAAGGTACCAGAATCCAAACAGATGTCATGTTCCCAGGCCACAGGATTCCACAATCTAACATCAGTCATGTTCCCAGGCAAATGCT
Organism: Balaenoptera acutorostrata; assembly: GCF_949987535.1. NCBI lineage: Eukaryota > Metazoa > Chordata > Mammalia > Artiodactyla > Balaenopteridae > Balaenoptera > Balaenoptera acutorostrata. Next base: position 31,393,881 of record NC_080076.1, on the reverse strand, counting down.
GTCCAGAATCAAACCTCAGTCATATTCCCACTCCACATGGTTCCAGAATCAAGCCACAGTCATATTGCCAGGCCACAGGGTTCCAGAATCAAACGGTTCTCATGTTCCCAGGCCACAGGGTTCCAGAATCCACTGATGTCATGGTCCTAGGACACAGGGTTTCAGAATCAATCCTCAGTCATGTTCCCAGGCCACAGGGTTCCAGAATCAAGCCTCAGTCATGTTGCCAGGCCACAGGGTTCCAGAATCAAACCGTTCTCATTTTCCAAGGCCACAGGGTTCCAGAATCCACCGATGTCATGTTCCCAGCCCTCAGTGTTCCAGATTCAATCCTCAGTTAGGTTTCCAGGCTACAGGGTTCTAGAATAAACCTCAGTCATATTCCCAGTCCACAGAGTTACAGAACCAAGGCTCAGTCAGGTTCCCAGGGCACAGTATTCCACAATCTAAACAGATGTCATGTTCCCAGGCCACAGTTTTCCAGAATCACGCCTCAGTCATGTTCCCAGACCACAGGGATCCAGAATCAAACCTCAGTCGTGTTGCCAGGCCACAGGGTTCCACCATCAAACCTCAATCATGTGGCCAGTCCACAGGTTTCTGCGATCAAACCCCAGTCAAGTTCCCAGGCCACACGGTTCCAGAATCAAGCCTCAGTCATGTTGCCAGGCCACAGGGTTCCAGAATCAAGCCTCAGTCATGTTGCCAGGCCACAGGGTTCCAGAATCAAACCGATTTCCTCTTCCCAGGCAACAGGGTACCAGAATCCAAACCGATGTCATGTTCCCAGGCCACAGGATTCCACAATCTAACATCAGTCATGTTCCCAGGCCAATGCTTCCCAGAATCAAACCTCAGTCATATTCCCAGGCCACATGGTTCCAGAATCAAACCTCAGTCGTGTTCCGAGGACACAGAGTTCCGGAATAAAACTTCAGTCATGTTCCGTGGACACAGGTTTCAAAAATAAAATCCCAGTCATGTTCCCAGGCCACAGGGTTCCACAATTAAACCTCACTCATATTCCCAGGCCTGAGGGTTCCACAATCAAACCTAAGTCATCTTGATAGGCCACAGGGTTCCACCATCAAACCTCATTCCTGTTGCCATGCCACAGGGTTCAACCATCAAACCTCAGTCATGTTCCCAGGAAACAGGGTTCCAGAATCATACCAATGGCATATACCCACGCCACGGGGTTCCAGTATCAGATCTCAGTCATGTTCCCAGGCCACAGGATTCCACAATCTAACATCAGTCATGTGCCCAGGCCAATGGTTTCCAGAATCAAACCTCAGTCATATTCCCAGGCCACATGGTTCCAGAATCAATCCTCAGTCGTGTTCAGAGGACACAGGGTTCCGGAATAAAACCTCAGTCATATTCCGTGGACACAGGTTTCAAAAATAAAATCCCAGTCATGTTCCCAGGCCACAGGGTTCCACAATTAAACATCAGTCCTGTTGCCAGGCCACGGTTTCACCATCAAACCTCAGTCCTGTTTCCAGGCCACAGTGTTCCACCATGAAGCCTCAGTCATGTTCCCAGGACAGAGTGTTCCACAATCAAACCTAAGCCATCTTGCCAGGCCACAGGGTTCCACCATCAAGCTTCAGTCATGTTTCCAAGCCTGAGGGTTCCATAATCAAACCTCAATCATGTTGCCATGCCACAGGTTTCAACCATCAAACCTCAGTCATGTTCCCAGGAAACAGGGTTCCAGAATCATACCAATGGCATATACCCACGCCACGGGTTTCCAGTATCAGATCTCAGTCATGTTCCCAGTGCACAGGGTTCCACCATCAAACCTCGGCCATGTGGCCAGTCCACAGGTTTCTGCGATCAAACCTCAGTCAAATTAAGAGGCCAAAGTGTTCCAGAATCAAGCCTCAGTCATGTTGCCAGGCCACAGGGTTACAGAATCAAGCCTCAGTCATGTTGCCCGGCCACAGGGTTCCAGAATCAAACCGTTCTCATGTTCCCAGCCACAGGGCTCCAGAATCCACCGATGTCATATTCCCAGGCCACAGGGTTCCAGAATCAATCCTCAGTTATGTTCCCAGGCTACAGGGTTCTAGAAAAACCTCACTAATATTCCTAGTCCACAGGGCTCCAGACCCATAGCTCAGTCAGGTTCCAAGGGCACAGTATTCCACAATCTAAACAGATGTCATGTTCCCAGGCCATAGTTTTCCAGAATCACGCCTCAGTCATGTTCCCAGGCCACAGGGATCCAGAATCAAACCTCAGTCATGTTGCCAGGCCATAGGGTACCACCATCACACCTCAGTCATATTCCCAGGCCACAGGTTTCCGGAATCAAATCGATTTCATGTTCCCAGGCAACAGGGAACCAGAATCCAAACCGATGTCATGTTCCCAGGCCACAGGATTCCACAATCTAACACCAGTCATGTTCCCAGGCCAATGCTTCCCAGAATCAAACCTCAGTCATATTCCCAGGCCACATGGTTGCAGAATCAAACCTAAGTCGTGTTCCGAGGACACAACGTTCCGGAATAAAACCTCAGTCATGTTCCGTGGACACAGGTTTCAAAAATAAAATCCCAGTCATGTTCCCAGGCCACAGGGTTCCACAATTAAACCACAGACATATTCCCAGGACAGAGGGTTCCACAATAAAACCTCACTCCTGTTGCCAGGCCACAGGGTTCCACCCTCAAACCTCATTTCTGTTTCCAGGCCACAGTGTTCCATCAGCAAGCCTCAGTCATGTACCCAAGCCTGAGGGTTCCACAATCAAACCTCAATCATCTTGCCAGGCCACAGGGTTCCACCATCAAACCTCAGTCCTGTTGCCAGGCCACAGGGTTCCACTATCAAACCTCAGTCCTTTTGCCAGGCCACAGCGTTCCACCATCAAGCCTCAGTCATGTTCCCAAGCCTGAGGGTTCCACAATCAAACCTCAATCATGTTGCCATGCCACAGGGTTCAACCATCAAACCTCAGTCATGTGCCCAGGACACAGGGTTCCAGAATCAAACCAATGGCATGTTCCCTGGCCACGAGGTTCCAGTATCAGACCTCAGTCATGTTCCCAGTGCACAGAGTTCCACCATCAAACCTCAGTCATGTGGCCAGTCTACAGGTTTCTGCGATCAAACCCCAGTCAATTTCCCAGGCCACAGGGTTCCAGAATCAAGCCTCAGTCATGTTGCCAGGCCACAGGGTTCCAGAATCAAGCCTCAGTCATATTGTCAGGCCACAGGGTTCCAGAATCCACCGATATCATTTTCCCAGGTCACAGGGTTCCAGAATCAAGCCTCAGTCTTGTTGCCAGGCCACAGGGTTCCAGAATCAAACCGTTCTTCTGTTCCCAGGCCACAGGGTTCCAGAATCCACCGATGTCATGTTCCCAGGCCACAGGGTTCCAGAATCAATCCTCAGTTATGTTCCCAGGCTACAGGGTTCCAGACCCAAGGCTCAGCCAGGTTCCCAGGGCACAGTATTCCACAATCTAAATAGATGTCACGTTCCCAGGCCACAGTTTTCCAGAATCACACCTCAGTCATGTTCCCAAGCCACAGGGATCCAGAATCAAAGCTCAGTCATGTTGCCAGGCCATAGGGTACCACCATCACAAATCAGTCATAATCTCAGGCCACAGGTTTCCAGAATCAAACGGATTTCCTGTTTCCAGGCCACAGGGTACCAGAATCCAAACCGATGTCATGTTCCCAGGCCAGAGCATTCCACAATCTAACATCAGTCATGTTCCCAGGCCAATGCTTTCCAGAATCAAACCTCAGTCATATTCCCAGGCCACATGGTTCCAGAATCAAACCTCAGTCGTGTTCCGAGGACACAGGGTTCCGTAATAAAACTTCAGTCATGTTCCGTGGACACAGGTTTCAAAAATAAAACTCCAGTCATTTTCCCAGGCCACAGGGTTCCACAAATAAACTTCAGTCATATTCCCAGGCCAGAGGGTTCCACAATCAAACCTCAGTCCTGTTGCCAGGCCACGGTTCCACCATCAAGCCTCAGTCATGTTCCCAGGCCATAGTTCTCCACAATCAAACCTAAGTCCTGTTGCCAGGCCACAGGGTTCCACCATCAATCCTCAGTCATGTTCCCAAGCCTGTGGGTTCCACAATCAAACCTCAATCATGTTGCCATGCCACAGGGTTCAGCCATCAAACCTCAGTCATATTCCCAAGAAACAGGGTTCCAGAATCAAACCAATGGCATGTTCCCACGCCACGGGTTTCCAGTATCAGATATCAGTCATGTTCCCAGTGCACAGGTTTCCACCATCAAACCTCAGTCATGTGGCCAGTCCACATGTTTCTGCGATCACACCCCTGTCAAGTTCCCAGGCCACAGGGTTCCAGAATCAAGCCTCAGTCATGTTGCCAGGCCACAGGGTTCCGGAATCAAGCCTCAGTCATGTTGCCAGGCCACAGGGTTCCAGAATCAAACCGTTTTCATGTTCCCAGGCCACAGGATTACACAATCTAACATCAGTCATGTTCCCAGGCCTCAGGGTTCCAGAATCAATCTTCCGTCATGTTCCCAGGCCACAGAGATCCAGAATCAAACCTCAGTCATGTTGCCAGGCCATAGGGTACCACCGTCAGACCACAGTCATATTCCCAGGCCACAGGATTCCAGAATCAAACCGATTTCATGTTCCCAGGCAACATGTACCAAAATCCAAACCGATGTCATGTTCCCAGGCCACAGGATTCCACAATCTAACCTCAGTCATGTTCCCAGGCCAATGGTTTCCAGAATCAAACCTCAGTCGTGTTCCGAGGACACAGGGTTCCAGCATAAAACCTCAGTCATGTTCCGTGGACACAGGTTTCAAAAATAAAATCTCAGTCATGTTCCCAGGCCACAGGGTTCCACAATCAAACCTCAGTCCTCTTGCCAGGCCACGGTTCCACCATCAAGACTCAGTCATGTTCCCAGGCCAGAGTGTTCCACAATCAAACCTAAGTCATCTTGCCAGGCCACAGGGTTCCTCCATCAAACCTCAGTCCTGTTGCCAGGCCACAGGGTTCCACCATCAAGCCTCAGTCATGTTCCCAAGCCTGAGGGTTCAACAATCAAACCTCAATCATGTTGCCATGCCACAGGGTTCAACCATCAAACCTCAGTCATGTTCTCAGGAAACAGGGTTCCAGAATCAATACAATGGCATGTTCCCACGCCACGGGGTTCCAGTATTAGGCCTCAGTCATGTTCCCAGTGCACAGGGTTCCACCATCAAACCTCAGGTATGTGGCCAGTGCACAGGTTTCTGCGATCAAACCCCAGTCAATTTCCCAGGCCACAGGGTTCCAGAATCAAGCCTCAGTCATGCTGCCAGTCCACAGGGTTCCAGAATCAAGCCTCAGTCATGTTGCCAGGCCACAGGGTTCTAGAATAAACCTCAGTCATGTTCCCAGTCCACAGGGTTCCAGACCCGAGGCTCAGTCAGGTTCCGAGGGCACAGTATTCCACAATCTAAACAGATGTCATGTTCCCTGGCCACAGTTTTCCAGAATCACGCCTCAGTCATGTTCCCAGGCCACAGGGATCCAGAATCAAACCTCAGTCATGTTGCCAGGCCATAGGGTACCACCATAAAAACTCAGTCATAATCTCAGGCCACAGGTTTCCAGAATAAAACCGATTTCATGTTACCAGGCAACAAGGTACCAGAGTCCAAACAGATGTCATGTTCCCAGGCCACAGGATTCCACAATCTAACATCAGTCATGTTCCCAGGCAAATGCTTTCCAGAATCAAACCTCAGTCATATTCCCAGGCCACATGGTTCCAGAATCAAGCCTCAGTCATATTGCCAGGCCACAGGGTTCCAGAATCAAACCGTTCTCATGTTCCCAGGCCACAGGTTTCCAGAATCCACTGATGTCATGGTCCCAGGCCACAGGGTTCCAGAATCAATCCTCAGTCATGTTCCCAGGCCACAGGGTTCCAGAATCAAGCCTCAGTCATGTTGCCAGGCCATAGGGTTCAAGAATCCACCGATGTCCTGTTCCCAGGCCACAGGTTAGAGAATCAATCCTCAGTTAGGTTCCCAGGCTACAGGGTTCTAGAATAAACCTCAGTCATATTCCCAGTCCACAGAGTTCCAGAACCAAGGCTCAGTCAGGTTCCCAGGGCACAGTATTCCACAATCTAAACAGATGTCATGTTCCCAGGCCACAGTTTTCCAGAATCACGCCTCAGTCATGTTCCCAGACCACAGGGATCCAGAATCAAACCTCAGTCATGTTGCCAGGACACAGGGTTCCACCATCAAACCTCATTCCTGTTTCCAGGCCACAGTGTTCCACCATCAAGCCTCAGTCATGTTCCCAAGCCTGAGGGTTCCACAATCAAACCTCAATCATGTTGCCATGCCACAGGGTTCAACCATCAAACCTCAGTCATATGCCCAGGAAACAGGGTTCCAGAATCAAACCAATGGCATGTTCCCACACCACGGGCTTCCAGTATCAGGCCTCAGTCATATTCCCAGTGCACAGGGTTCCACCATCAAACCTCAGTCATGTGGCTAGTCCACAGGTTTCTGTGATCAAACCCCAGTCAAGTTTCCAGGCCACAGGATTCCAGAACTAAGCCTCAGTCATGTTGCCAGGCCACAGGGTTCCAGAATCAAGCCTCAGTCATGTTGCCAGGCCTCAGGGTTCCGGAATCCCACCGTTTTCATATTCCCAGGCCACAGGGTTCCAGAATCCACCGATGTCATGTTCCCAGGCCACAGGGTTCCAGAATCAATCTTCATTCATGTTCCCAGGCCACAGGGATCCAGAATCAAACCTCAGTCATGTTGGCAAGCCATAGGGTACCACCGTCACACCTCAGTCATATTTCCAGGCCACAGGTTTCCAGAATCAAACCGATTTCATGTTCCCAGGCAACAGGGTACCAGAAGCCAAACCGATGTCATGTTCCCAGGCCACAGGATTCCACAATCTAACATCAGTCATGTTCCCAGGCCAATGCTTTCCAGAATCAAACCTCTGTCATATTCCCAGGCCACATGTTTCCAGAATGAAACCTCAGTCGTTTTCCGAGGACACAGGTTTCCTGAATAAAACCTCAGTCATGTTCCGTGGACACAGGTTTCAAAAATAAAATCCCAGTCATGTTCCCAGGCCACACGGTTTCACAATTAAACCTCAGTCATATTCCCAGGCCAGAGTGTTCCACAATCAAACCTAAGTCATCTTGCCAGGCCACAGGGTTCCACCATCAAACCTCAGTCCTGTTGCCAGGCCACAGGGTTCCACCATCAAGCCTCAGTCATGTTTCCAGGAAACAGGGTTCCAGAATCAAACCAATGGCATTTTCCCAGGCCACGGGGTTCCAGAATCAAGCCTCAATCATGTTGCCAGGCCACAGGGTTCCAGAATCAAGCCTCAATCATGTTGCCAGGCCACAGGATTCCAGAATCAAGCCTCAGTCATGTTGCCAGGCCACAGGGTTCCAGAATCAAACCGTTCTCATGTTCCCAGGCCACAGGGTTCCAGAATCCACCGATGTCATGTTCCCAGGCGACAGGGTTCCAGAATAAATCCTCAGTTATGTTCCCAGGATGCAGGGTTCTAGAATAAACCTCAGTAATATTCCCAGTACACAGGGCTCCAGACCCAAAGCTCAGTCACGATCCACGGGCCCAGTATTCCACAATCTAAACAGATGTCATTTGCCAAGGCCACAGTTTTCCAGAATCACGCCTCAGTCATGTTCCCAGACCACAGGGTTCCAGAATCAAACCTCAGTCATGTTGCCATGCCACAGGGTTCAACCATCAAACCTCACTCATGTTCTCAGGAAACAGGTTTCCAGAATCAAACAAATGGCATGTTCCCACGCCACGGGGTTCCAGTATCAGGCCTCAGTCATGTTCCCAGTGCACAGGGTTCCACCATCAAACCTCAGTCATGTGGCCAGTCCACAGTTTTCTGCGATCAAACCCCAGTCAAGTTCCCGGGCCACAGGGTTCCAGAATCAAGCCTCAGTCATGTTGCCAGGCCACAGGGTTCCAGAATCAAGCCTCAGTCATGTTGCCAGGCCACAGGGTTCCAGAATCAAAGGGTTCTCATGTTCCCAGGCCACAGGGTTCCAGAATCCACCGATGTCATGTTCCCAGGCGCAGGGTTCCGGAATCAATCTTCATTCATGTTCCCAGGCCACAGGGATCCAGAATCAAACCTCAGTCATGTTGCCAGGCCATAGGGTATCACCGTCACACCTCAGTCATATTTCCAGGCCACAGGTTTCCAGAATCAAACCGATTTCATGTTCCCAGGCAACAGGGTACCGGAATCCAAACCGCTGTCATGTTCCCAGGCCACAGGATTCCACAATCTAACATCAGTCATGTTCCCAGGCCAATGCTTTCAAGAATCAAACCTCAGTCATATTCCCAGGCCACATGGTTCCAGAATGAAACCTCAGTCGTTTTCCGAGGACACAGGTTTCCGGAATAAAACCTCAGTCATATTCCGTGGACACAGGTTTCAAAAATGAAATCCCAGTCATGTTCCCAGGCCACAGGGTTCCACAATTAAACCTCAGTCATATTCCCAGGCCAGAGGGTTCCACAATCAAACCTAACTCATCTTGCCAGGCCACAGGGTTCCACCATCAAACCTCAGTCCTGTTGCCAGGCCACAGGGTTCCACCATCAAACCTCAGTCCTTTTGCCAGGCCACAGGGTTCCACCATCAAGCCTCAGTCATGTTCCCAAGCCTGAGGGTTCCACCATCAAACCTCAATCATGTTGCCATGCCACAGGGTTCAACCATCAAACCTCAGTCATGTGCCCAGGACACAGGGTTCCAGAATCAAACCAATGGCATGTTGCCAGGCCACAGGTTTCCAAAATCAAACCATTCTCATGTTCCCAGGCCAAAGGTTTCCAGAATCCACTGATGTCATGTTCCCAGGTCTCAGCGTTCCAGAATCAATCCTCAGTTATGTTCCCAGGCTACAGGGTTCTAGAATAAACCTCAGTCATGTTCCCAGTCCACAGGGTTCCAGAACCAAGGCTCAGTCAGGTTCCCAGGGCACAGTATTCCACAATTTAAACAGATGTCATGTTCCCAGGCCACAGTTTTCCAGAATCACGCCTCAGTCATATTCCCAGGCCACAGGTATCAAGATTCAAACCTCAGTCATGTTGCCAAGCCATAGGGTACCACCATCACACCTCAGTTATATTCCCAGGCCACAGATTTCCAAAATCAAACCGATTTCATTTTCCCAGGCAACAGGGTACCAGAATCCAAACCGATGTCATGTTCCCAGGGCACAGGATTCCACAATCTAACATCAGTCCTGTTCCCAGGCCAATGCTTTCCAAAATCATACCTCAGTCATATTCCCAGGCCACATGGTTCCAGAATCAAACCTCACTCGAATTCCCAGGACACAGGTTTCCAGAATAAAATCTCAGTCATGTTCCCTGGACACAGGTTTCAAAAATAAAATCCCAGTCATGTTCCCAGGCCACAGTGTTCCACAATTAAACCTCAGTCATATTCCCAGGCCAGAGGGTTCTACAATCAAACCTCAGTCCTGCTGCCAGGCCACGGTTCCACCATCAAGCCTCAGTCATGTTCCCAGGTCAGAGTGTTCCACAATTAAACCTAAGTCATCTTGCCAGGCCACAGGGTTCCACCATCAAACCTCAGTCATGTAGCCAGGCCACAGGGTTCCAGAATCAAACCTTTCTCATGTTCCCAGGCCACAGGCTTCCAGAAGCAAACCTCAGTCTTTTTCCCAGGACACAGGTTTCCAGAATCAACCCGATATCATGTCCCCTGTCCACAGTCTTCCAGAATCAAACCTCAGTCATTTGCCAGGCCACAGGTTTCCACCATCAAACCTCAGACATGTTCCCAGGCCACAGTGTTCCAGAATCAATCCGTTCTCTTGCTCCCGAGCCACAGGGTTCTAAAATCCACTCATGTCATGTTCCCAGGCCACAGGGTTCCAGAATCAATCCTCATTTATGTTCCCAGGCTACAGGGTTTCAGAATAAAACCTCATTCATATTCCCAGTCCACAGGTTTCGAGAAACAAGGCTCAGTAAGGCTCCCAGGGCACAGTATTCCACAATCTAAACAGATGACATGTTCCCAGTCCACAGGATTCCAGAACCAAAGCTCAGTCAGGTTCCCAGGGCACAGTATTCCACAATCTAAACAGATGTCATGTTCCCAGGCCACAGTTTTCCAGAATAACGCCTCAGTCATGTTCCCAGGCCACAGGGATCCAGAATCAAACCTCAGACATGTTGCCAGGCCATAGGGTACCACTATCACACCTCAGTCATATTCCCAGGCCACAGGTTTCCAGAATCAAACCGATTTCATGTTCCCAGGCAACAGGGTACCAGAATCGAAACCGATGTCATGTTCCCAGGCCTCAGGATCCACGATCTAATATCAGTCATGTTCCCAGGCCAATGGTTTCCAGAATCAAACCTCAGTCATATTCCCAAACCACATGGTTCCAGAATCAAACTTCAGTCGTGTTTGCAGGACACAGGTTACTACCATCAAACCTCAGACATATTCCCAGACCACATGGTTCCAGAATCAAACCTCAGTCGTGTTTGCAGGACACAGGTTACCACCATCAAACCTCAGACATATTCCCAAGCCACAGGGTCCCAGAATCAAAACGTTCACATGTTCCCAGGCCACAGGGTTCCAGAATCAAGCCTCAGTCATGTTGCCAGGCCACAGGGTTCCAGAATCAAGCCTCAGTCATGTTGCCAGGCCACAGGGTTCCAGAATCAAACCGTTCTCATGTTCCCAGGCCACAGGGTTCCAGAATCCACCGATGTCATGTTCCCAGGCCACAGGGTTCCAGACACAAGGCCCAGTTATGTTCCCAGGCTACAGCATACTAGAATAAACCTCAGTCATGTTCTCAGTCCACAGGGTTCCAGAACCAAGGCTCAGTCATGTTCCCAGGGCACAGTATTCCACAATCTAAACAGATGTCATCTTCCCAGGCCACAGTTTTCCAGAATCACGCCTCAGTCATATTCCCAGGCCACAGGGATCCAGAATCAAACCTCAGTCCTGTTGCCAGGCCATAGGGTACCACCATCACATCTCAGTCATATTCCCAGGCCACAGGTTTCAAGAATCAAACCGATTTCATGTTCCCAGGCAACAGGGTACCAGAATCCAAACTGATGTCATGTTCCCAGGAAAGAGCATTCCACAATCTAACATCAGTCATGTTCCCAGGCCAATGCTTCCCAGAATTAAACCTCAGTCATATTCCCAGGCCACATGGTTCCAGAATCAATCCTCAGTCGTGTTCCGAGGACACATGGTTCCGGAATAAATCCTCAGTCATATTCCGTGGACACAGGTTTCAAAAATAAAATCCCAGTCATATTCCCAGGACACAGGGTTCCACAATTAAACCTCAGTCATATTCCCAGGCTAGAGGGTTCCACCATCAAGCCTCAGTCATGTTCCCAGGCCAGAGTATTCAACAATCAAACCTAAGTCATCTTGCCAGGCCAAAGGGTTCAACCATCAAACCTAAGTCCTTTTGTTAGGCCACAGGGTTCCACAATCAAGCCTCAGTCATGTGGCCAGTCCACAGGTTTCTGCGATCAAACCCCAGTCAAGTTCCCAGACCACACGGTTCCAGAATCAAGCCTCAGTCATGTTCCCAGAACACAGGGATCCAGAATCAAACCTCAGTCATGTTGCCAGGCCATAGGGTACCACCGTCACACCTCAGTCATATTCCCAGGCCACAGGTTTCCAGAATCAAACCGATTTCATGTTCCCAGGCAATATGTACCAGTATTAAAACCTTTTTTCATATTCCCAGGCCACAGGATTCCACAGTCTAACATCAGTCATGTTCCCAGGACAATGGTTTCCATAAACAAACCTCAGTCATATTCCCAGGCCACATGGTTCCAGAATCAAACCTCAGTCGTGTTCCAAGGACACAGGGTTCCAGAATAAAACCTCAGTCATGTTCCGTGGAAACAGGTTTCAAAAATAAATCCCAGTTATGTTCCAAGGCCACAGGGTTCCACAATCAAACCTCAGTCCTGTTGCCAGGCCACGGTTCCACCATCAAGCCTCAGTCATCTTCCCAGGCCAGAGTGTTCCACAATCAAACATAAGTCATCTTGCCAGGCCACAGGGTTCCACCATCAAACCTCAGTCCTGTTGCCAGGCCACAGGGTTCCACCATCAAGCCTCAGTCATGTTCCCAAGCCTGAGGGTTCCACAATCAAACCTCAGTCATGTTGCCATGCCACAGTGTTCAACCATCAAACCTCAGTCATGTGCCCAGGAAACAGGGTTCCAGAATCAAACCAATGGCAGGTTCCCACGCCACGGGGTTCCAGTATCAGGACTCAGTCATGTTCCCAGTGCACAGGGTTCCACCATCAAACCTCAGACAGGTGGCCAGTCCACAGGTTTCTCCGATCAAACCCCAGTCAATTTCCCAGGCCACAGGGTTACAGAATCAAGCCTCAGTCATGTTGCCAGGCCACAAGTTTCCAGAATCAAGCCTCAGTCATGTTGCCAGGCCACAGGGGTCCAGAATCACACCGTTCTAATGTTCCCAGGCCTCAGGGTTCCAGAATCCACCGATGTCATGTTCCCAGGCCACAGGGTTCCAGAATCAATCCTCAGTTATGTTCCCAGGCTACAGGGTTCTAGAATAAACCTCAGTCATGTTCCCAGACCACAGGGTTCCAGACCCAAGGCTCAGTCAGGTTCCCAGGGCACAGTATTCCACAATCTAAACAGATGTCATGTTCCCTGGCCACAGTTTTCCAGAATCACGCCTCAGTCATGTTCCCAGGCCACAGAGATCCAGAATCAAGCCTCAGTCATATTTCCAGGCCATAGGGTACCACGATCACAACTCAGTCACAATCTCAGGCCACAGGTTTCCAGAATCAAACCGATTTCGTGTTCCCAGGCACCAGGGTACCAGAATCCAAACCGATGTCATGTTCCCAGGCCAGAGCATTCCACAATCTAACATCAGTCATGTTCCCAGGCCAATGCTTTCCAGAATCAAACCTCAGTCATATTCCCAGACCACATGGTTCCAGAATCAAGCCTCAGTCATGTTGCCAGGCCACAGGGTTCCAGAATCAAACCGTTCTCATGTTCCCAGGCCACAGGATTCCAGAATCAACTGATGTCATGGTCCAAGGCCACAGGATTCCAGGATCAATCCTCAGTCATGTTCCCAGGTCACAGGGATCCAGAATCAACCTCAGTCATTTTGCCAGGCCATAGGGTACCACCATCACACCTCAGTCATATTCCCAGGCCACAGGTTTCCAGAATCAAACCGATTTCCTGTCCCCAGGCAACAGGGTACCAGAATCCAAACCGATGTCATGTTCCCAGGCCACAGGATTCCACAATCTAACATCAGTCATGTTCCCAGGCCAATGCTTCCCAGAATCAAACCTCAGTCATATTCCCAGGCCACATGGTTCCAGAATCAAACCTCAGTCGTGTTCCGAGGACACAGCGTTCCGGAATAAAACCTCAGTCATGTTCCGTGGACAGAGGTTTCAAAAATAAAATCCCAGTCATGTTCCCAGGCCACAGGGTTCCACAATTAAACCTCAGTCATATTCCGAGGCCAGAGGGATCCACAATCAAACCTCAGTCCTGTTGCCGGGCCACGGTTCCACCATCAAGCCTCAGTCATGTTCCCAGGCCAGAGTGTTCCACAGTCAAACCTAAGACATCTTGCCAGGCCACAGGGTTCCACCATCAAACCTCAGTCATGTTCCCAAGCCTGAGGGTTCCACAATCAAACCTCAATCTTGTTGTCATGCCACAGGGTTCAACCATCAAACCTCAGTCATGTGCCCAGGAAACAGGGTTCCAGAATCAAACCAATGGAATGTTCCCACGCCACGGGGTTCCACTATCACGCCTCAGTCATGTGGACAGTCCACAGGTTTCTGCGATCAAACCCCAGGCAAGTTCGCAGGCCACACGGTTCTAGAATCAAGCCTCAGTCATGTTGCCAGGCCACAGGGTTCCAGAATCAAGCCTCAGTCATGTTGCCAGGCCACAGGGTTCCAGAATGAAACCGTTCTCATATTCCCAGGCCACAGGGTTCCAAAATCCACCGATGTCATGTTCCCAGGCCACAGGGTTCCAGAATCAGTCCTCAGTCATGTTCCCAGGACACAGGGATCCAGAATCAAACCTCAGTCATGTTGCCAGGCCATAGGGTACCACCGTCACACCTCAGTCATATTCCCAGGCCACAGGTTTCCAGAATCAAACCGATTTCATGTTCGCAGGCCACAGGATTCCACAATCTAACATCAGTCATGTTCCCAGGCCAATGCTTTCCAGAATCAAACCTCAGTCATATTCCCAGGCCACATGGTTCCAGAATCAGACCTCAGTAATGTTCCGTGGACACAGGTTTCAAAAATAAAATACCAGTCATGTTCCTAGGCCACACGGTTCCACAATTAACCCTCAGTCATATTCCCAGACCAGAGGGTTCCACCATCAAACCTCCTTCGTGTTGCCAGGCGACAGTGTTCCACCATCAAGCCTCAGTCATGTTCCCAAGCCTAAGGGTTCCACAGTCAAACCTCAATCATGTTGCCATGCCACAGGGTTCAACCATCAAACCTCAGTCATGTGCCCAGGAAACAGGGTTCCAGAATCAAACCAACAGCATGTTCCCACGACACGGGGTTCCAGTATCAGATCTCAGTCATGTTCCCCGTGCACAGGGTTCCACCATCAAACCTCAGTCATGTGGCTACTCCACAGGTTTCTGCGATCTAACCCCAGTCAAGTTCCCAGGCCACAGGTTTCCAGAAGCAATCCTCAGTCATGTTGCCAGGCCACAGGTTTCCAGAATCTCACCGTTCTCATGTTCCCAGGCCCCCGGGTTCCAGAATCCACCAATGTCATGTTCCCAGGCCACAGGGTTCCAGAATCAATCCTCACTTATGTTCCCAGGCTACAGGGTTCTAGAATAAACCTCAGTCATGTTCCCAGTCCACAGAGTTCCAGAACCAAGGCTCAGTCAGGTTCCCAGGGCACGGTATTCCACAATCTAAACAGATGTCATGTTTCCAGGCCACAGTTTTCCAGAATCACGCCTCAGTCATGTTCCCAGGCCACAGGGATCCAGAATCAAACCTCAGTCATGTTGCCAGCCCATAGGGTACCACCATCACAACTCAGTCATAATCTCAGGCCACAGGTTTCCAGAATCAAACTGATTTCCTGTTCCCAGGCAACAGGGTACCAGAATCCAAACCGATGTCATGTTCCCAGGCCAGAGCATTCCACAATCTAACATCAGTCATGTTCCCAGGCCAATGCTTTCCAGAATCAAACCTTAGTCATCTTGCCAGGCCACAGGGTTCCACCATCAAGCCTCAGTCATATTCCCAAGCCTGTGGGTTCCACAATCAAACCTCAATCATGTTGCCATGCCACAGGGTTCAGCCATCAAACCTCAGTCATATTCCCAGGAATCAGGTTTCCAGAATCAAACCAATGGCATGTTCCCACGCCACGGGGTTCCACTATCACGCCTCAGTCATGTGGACAGTCCACAGGGTTCCACCATCAAACCTCAGTCATGTGGCCAGTCCACATGTTTCTGCGATCACACCCCTGTCAAGTTCCCAGGCCACAGGGTTCCAGAATCAAGCCTCAGTCATGTTGCCAGGCCACAGGGTTCAAGAATCAAGCCTCAGTCATGTTGCCAGGCCACAGGATTCCAGAATCAAACCGTTCTCATGTTCCCAGGCCACAGGGTTCCAGAATCCACCGATGTCATGTTCCCAGGCGACAGGGTTCCAGAATAAATCCTCAGTTATGTTCCCAGGATACAGGGTTCTAGAATAAACCTCAGTAATATTCCCAGTACACAGGGCTCCAGACCCAAAGCTCAGTCACGATCCACGGGCCCAGTATTCCACAATCTAAACAGATGTCATTTGCCCAGGCCACAGTTTTCCAGAATCACGCCTCAGTCATATTCGCAGGCCACAGGGATCCAGAATTAAACCTCAGTCATGTTGCCAGGCCACAGGGTTCCACCATCAAACCTCATTCCTGTTTCCAGGCCACAGTGTTCCACCATCAAGCCTCAGTCATGTTTCCAAGCCTGAGGTTTCCACAATCAAACCACAATCATGTTGCCATGCCACAGGGTTCAACCATCAAACCTCAGTCATATGCCCAGGAAACAGGGTTCCAGAATGAAACCAATGGCATGTTCCCACACCACGGGTTCCAGTATCAGGCCTCAGTCATATTCCCAGTGCACAGGGTTCCACCATCAAACTTCAGTCATGTGGCTAGTCCACAGGTTTCTGTGATCAAACCCCAGTCAAGTTCCCAGGCCACAGGGTTCCAGAATCACACCTTTCTCATGTTCCCAGGCCACAGGGTTCCAGAATCCACCGATATCATGTTCCCAGGGCACAGGGTTCCAGAATCAATCTTCATTCATGTTCCCAGGCCACAGGGATCCAGAATCAAACCTCAGTCATGTTGGCAGGCCATAGGGTACCACCGTCACACCTCAGTCATATTTCCAGGCCACAGGTTTCCAGAATGAAACCGATTTCATGTTCCCAGGCAACAGGGTACCAGAATCCAAACCGATGTCATGTTCCCAGGCCACAGGATTCCACAATCTAACATCAGTCATATTCCCAGGCCAATGGTTTCCAGAATCAAACCTCAGTCATATTCCCAAACCACATGGTTCCAGAATCAAACTTCAGTCGTGTTTGCAGGACACAGGTTACTACCATCAAACCTCAGACATATTCCCAGACCACATGGTTCCAGAATCAAACCTCAGTCGTGTTTGCAGCACACAGGTTACCACCATCAAACCTCAGACATATTCCCAAGCCACAGGGTCCCAGAATCAAAACGTTCACATGTTCCCAGGCCACAGGGTTCCAGAATCAAGCCTCAGTCATGTTGCCAGGCCACAGGGTTTCAGAATCAAGCCTCAGTCATGTTGCCAGGCCACAGGGTTCCAGAATCAAACCGTTCTCATGTTCCCAGGCCACAGGGTTCCAGAATCCACCGATGTCATGTTCCCAGGCCACAGGGTTCCAGACACAAGGCCCAGTTATGTTCCCAGGCTACAGCATACTAGAATAAACCTCAGTCATGTTCTCAGTCCACAGGGTTCCAGAACCAAGGCTCAGTCATGTTCCCAGGGCACAGTATTCCACAATCTAAACAGATGTCATCTTCCCAGGCCACAGTTTTCCAGAATCACGCCTCAGTCATATTCCCAGGCCACAGGGATCCAGAATCAACCTCAGTCATTTTGCCAGGCCATAGGGTACCACCATCACATCTCAGTCATATTCCCAGGCCACAGGTTTCAAGAATCAAACCGATTTCATGTTCCCAGGCAACAGGGTACCAGAATCCAAACTGATGTCATGTTCCCAGGAAAGAGCATTCCACAATCTAACATCAGTCATGTTCCCAGGCCAATGCTTCCCAGAATCAAACCTCAGTCATATTCCCAGGCCACATGGTTCCAGAATCAATCCTCAGTCATATTCCGTGGACACAGATTTCAAAAATAAAATCCCAGTCATATTCCCAGGACACAGGGTTCCACAATTAAACCTCAGTCATATTCCCAGGCTAGAGGGTTCCACCATCAAGCCTCAGTCATGTTCCCAGGCCAGAGTGTTCAACAATCAAACCTAAGTCATCTTGCCAGGCCAAAGGATTCAACCATGAAAACTAAGTCCTGTTGTTAGGCCACAGGGTTCCACAATCAAGCCTCAGTCATGTGGCCAGTCCACAGGTTTCTGCGATCAAACCCCAGTCAAGTTCCCAGGCCACAGTGTTCCAGAATCAAGCCTCAGTCATGTGGCCAGGCCACAGGGTTCCAGAATCAAACCGATCTCCTGTTTCCACGCCACAGGGTTCCAGAATCAAGCCTCAGTCATGTTGCCAGGCCACAGGGTTCCAGAATCAAGCCTCAGTCATGTTGCCAGGCTACAGGGTTCCAGAATCAAACCGTTCTCATGTTCCCAGGCCACAGGGTTCCAGAATCCACCGATGTCATTTTCCCAGGCCACAGGGTTCCAGAATCAATCCTCAGTTATGTTCCCAGGCTACAGGGTTCTAGAATAACCCTCAGTCATGTTCCCAGTCCACAGAGTTCCAGAACCAAGGCTCAGTCAGGTTCCCAGGGCACACTATTTCACAATCTAAACAGATGTCATGTTCCCAGGCCACAGTTTTCCAGAATCACGCCTCAGTCATGTTCCCAGACCACAGGGATCCAGAATCAAACCTCAGTCATGTTGCCAGGACACAGGGTTCCACCATCAAACCTCATTCCTGTTTCCAGGCCACAGTGTTCCACCATTAAGCCTCAGTCATGTTCCCAAGCCTGAGGGTTCCACAATCAAACCTCAATCATGTTGCCATGCCACAGGGTTCAACCATCAAACCTCAGTCATGTGCTCTGGAAACAGGGTTCCAGAATCAAACCAATGGCATATTCCCACGCCACGGAGTTCCAGTATCAGGCCTCAGTCATGTTCCCAGTGCACAGTGTTCCACCATCAAACCTCAGTCATGTGAACAGTCCACAGGTTTCTGCGATCAAACCCCAGTCAAGTTCCCAGGCCACACGGTTCCAGAATCAAGCCTCAGTCATGTTCCCAGAACACAGGGATCCAGAATCAAACCTCAGTCATGTTGCCAGGCCATAGGGTAC
Source organism: Balaenoptera acutorostrata (assembly GCF_949987535.1). Taxonomy (NCBI): domain Eukaryota; kingdom Metazoa; phylum Chordata; class Mammalia; order Artiodactyla; family Balaenopteridae; genus Balaenoptera; species Balaenoptera acutorostrata. The sequence continues at coordinate 31,375,103 of NC_080076.1, read as the reverse complement.
CACTGTCACACCTCAGTCATATTCCCAGGCCACAGGTTTCCAGAATCAAACCGATTTCATGTTCCCAGGCAACATGTACCAGTATCAAAACCTTTGTCATGTTCCCAGGCCACAGGATTCCACAGTCTAACATCAGTCATGTTCCCAGGACAATGGTTTCCATAAACAAACCTCAGTCATATTCCCAGGCCACATGGTTCCAGAATCAAACCTCAGTCGTGTTCCGAGGACACAGGGTTCCAGAATAAAACCTCAGTCATGTTCCGTGGAAACAGGTTTCAAAAATAAATCCCAGTTATGTTCCAAGGCCACAGGGTTCCACAATCAAACCTCAGTCCTGTTGCCAGGCCACGGTTCCACCATCAAGCCTCAGTCATCTTCCCAGGCCAGAGTGTTCCACAATCAAACATAAGTCATCTTGCCAGGCCACAGGGTTCCACCATCAAACCTCAGTCCTGTTGCCAGGCCACAGGGTTCCACCATCAAGCCTCAGTCATGTTCCCAAGCCTGAGGGTTCCACAATCAAACCTCAGTCATGTTGCCATGCCACAGTGTTCAACCATCAAAGCTCAGTCATGTGCCCAGGAAACAGGGTTCCAGAATCAAACCAATGGCAGGTTCCCACGCCACGGGGTTCCAGTATCAGGCCTCAGTCATGTTCCCAGTGCACAGGGTTCCACCATCAAACCTCAGACAGGTGGCCAGTCCACAGGTTTCTCCGATCAAACCCCAGTCAATTTCCCAGGCCACAGGGTTACAGAATCAAGCCTCAGTCATGTTGCCAGGCCACAAGTTTCCAGAATCAAGCCTCAGTCATGTTGCCAGGCCACAGGGGTCCAGAATCACACCGTTCTAATGTTCCCAGGCCACAGGGTTCCAGAATCAATCCTCAGTTATGTTCCCAGGCTACAGGGTTCTAGAATAAACCTCAGTCATGTTCCCAGACCACAGGGTTCCAGACCCAAGGCTCAGTCAGGTTCCCAGGGCACAGTATTCCACAATCTAAACAGATGTCATGTTCCCTGGCCACAGTTTTCCAGAATCACGCCTCAGTCATGTTCCCAGGCCACAGGGATCCAGAATCAACCTCAGTCATTTTGCCAGGCCATAGGGTACCACCATCACACCTCAGTCATATTCCCAGGCCACAGGTTTCCAGAATCAAACCGATTTCCTGTCCCCAGGCAACAGGGTACCAGAATCCAAACCGATGTCATGTTCCCAGGCCACAGGATTCCACAATCTAACATCAGTCATGTTCCCAGGCCAATGCTTCCCAGAATCAAACCTCAGTCATATTCCCAGGCCACAGGGTTCCAGAATCAAGCCTCAGTCATGTTGCCAGGCCACAGGGTTCAAGAATCAAGCCTCAGTCATGTTGCCAGGCCACAGGATTCCAGAATCAAACCGTTCTCATGTTCCCAGGCCACAGGGTTCCAGAATCCACCGATGTCATGTTCCCAGGCGACAGGGTTCCAGAATAAATCCTCAGTTATGTTCCCAGGATACAGGGTTCTAGAATAAACCTCAGTAATATTCCCAGTACACAGGGCTCCAGACCCAAAGCTCAGTCACGATCCACGGGCCCAGTATTCCACAATCTAAACAGATGTCATTTGCCCAGGCCACAGTTTTCCAGAATCACGCCTCAGTCATATTCGCAGGCCACAGGGATCCAGAATCAAACCTCAGTCATGTTGCCAGGCCACAGGGTTCCACCATCAAACCTCATTCCTGTTTCCAGGCCACAGTGTTCCACCATCAAGCCTCAGTCATGTTTCCAAGCCTGAGGTTTCCACAATCAAACCACAATCATGTTGCCATGCCACAGGGTTCAACCATCAAACCTCAGTCATATGCCCAGGAAACAGGGTTCCAGAATCAAACCAATGGCATGTTCCCACACCACGGGTTCCAGTATCAGGCCTCAGTCATATTCCCAGTGCACAGGGTTCCACCATCAAACTTCAGTCATGTGGCTAGTCCACAGGTTTCTGTGATCAAACCCCAGTCAAGTTCCCAGGCCACAGGGTTCCAGAATCACACCTTTCTCATGTTCCCAGGCCACAGGGTTCCAGAATCCACCGATATCATGTTCCCAGGGCACAGGGTTCCAGAATCAATCTTCATTCATGTTCCCAGGCCACAGGGATCCAGAATCAAACCTCAGTCATGTTGGCAGGCCATAGGGTACCACCGTCACACCTCAGTCATATTTCCAGGCCACAGGTTTCCAGAATGAAACCGATTTCATGTTCCCAGGCAACAGGGTACCAGAATCCAAACCGATGTCATGTTCCCAGGCCACAGGTTTCCACAATCTAACATCAGTCATATTCCCAGGCCAATGGTTTCCAGAATCAAACCTCAGTCATATTCCCAAACCACATGGTTCCAGAATCAAACTTCAGTCGTGTTTGCAGGACACAGGTTACTACCATCAAACCTCAGACATATTCCCAGACCACATGGTTCCAGAATCAAACCTCAGTCGTGTTTGCAGGACACAGGTTACCACCATCAAACCTCAGACATATTCCCAAGCCACAGGGTCCCAGAATCAAAACGTTCACATGTTCCCATGCCACAGGGTTCCAGAATCAAGCCTCAGTCATGTTGCCAGGCCACAGGGTTTCAGAATCAAGCCTCAGTCATGTTGCCAGGCCACAGGGTTCCAGAATCAAACCGTTCTCATGTTCCCAGGCCACAGGGTTCCAGAATCCACCGATGTCATGTTCCCAGGCCACAGGGTTCCAGACACAAGGCCCAGTTATGTTCCCAGGCTACAGCATACTAGAATAAACCTCAGTCATGTTCTCAGTCCACAGGGTTCCAGAACCAAGGCTCAGTCATGTTCCCAGGGCACAGTATTCCACAATCTAAACAGATGTCATCTTCCCAGGCCACAGTTTTCCAGAATCACGCCTCAGTCATATTCCCAGGCCACAGGGATCCAGAATCAACCTCAGTCATTTTGCCAGGCCATAGGGTACCACCATCACATCTCAGTCATATTCCCAGGCCACAGGTTTCAAGAATCAAACCGATTTCATGTTCCCAGGCAACAGGGTACCAGAATCCAAACTGATGTCATGTTCCCAGGAAAGAGCATTCCACAATCTAACATCAGTCATGTTCCCAGGCCAATGCTTCCCAGAATCAAACCTCAGTCATATTCCCAGGCCACATGGTTCCAGAATCAATCCTCAGTCATATTCCGTGGACACAGATTTCAAAAATAAAATCCCAGTCATATTCCCAGGACACAGGGTTCCACAATTAAACCTCAGTCATATTCCCAGGCTAGAGGGTTCCACCATCAAGCCTCAGTCATGTTCCCAGGCCAGAGTGTTCAACAATCAAACCTAAGTCATCTTGCCAGGCCAAAGGATTCAACCATGAAACCTAAGTCCTGTTGTTAGGCCACAGGGTTCCACAATCAAGCCTCAGTCATGTGGCCAGTCCACAGGTTTCTGCGATCAAACCCCAGTCAAGTTCCCAGGCCACAGGGTTCCAGAATCAAGCCTCAGTCATGTGGCCAGGCCACAGGGTTCCAGAATCAAACCGATCTCCTGTTTCCACGCCACAGGGTTCCAGAATCAAGCCTCAGTCATGTTGCCAGGCCACAGGGTTCCAGAATCAAGCCTCAGTCATGTTGCCAGGCTACAGGGTTCCAGAATCAAACCGTTCTCATGTTCCCAGGCCACGGGGTTCCAGAATCAATCCTCAGTTATGTTCCCAGGCTACAGGGTTCTAGAATAACCCTCAGTCATGTTCCCAGTCCACAGAGTTCCAGAACCAAGGCTCAGTCAGGTTCCCAGGGCACACTATTTCACAATCTAAACAGATGTCATGTTCCCAGGCCACAGTTTTCCAGAATCACGCCTCAGTCATGTTCCCAGACCACAGGGATCCAGAATCAAACCTCAGTCATGTTGCCAGGACACAGGGTTCCACCATCAAACCTCATTCCTGTTTCCAGGCCACAGTGTTCCACCATTAAGCCTCAGTCATGTTCCCAAGCCTGAGGGTTCCACAATCAAACCTCAATCATGTTGCCATGCCACAGGGTTCAACCATCAAACCTCAGTCATGTGCTCTGGAAACAGGGTTCCAGAATCAAACCAATGGCATATTCCCACGCCACGGAGTTCCAGTATCAGGCCTCAGTCATGTTCCCAGTGCACAGTGTTCCACCATCAAACCTCAGTCATGTGAACAGTCCACAGGTTTCTGCGATCAAACCCCAGTCAAGTTCCCAGGCCACACGGTTCCAGAATCAAGCCTCAGTCATGTTCCCAGAACACAGGGATCCAGAATCAAACCTCAGTCATGTTGCCAGGCCATAGGGTACCACTGTCACACCTCAGTCATATTCCCAGGCCACAGGTTTCCAGAATCAAACCGATTTCATGTTCCCAGGCAACATGTACCAGTATCAAAACCTTTGTCATGTTCCCAGGCCACAGGATTCCACAGTCTAACATCAGTCATGTTCCCAGGACAATGGTTTCCATAAACAAACCTCAGTCATATTCCCAGGCCACATGGTTCCAGAATCAAACCTCAGTCGTGTTCCGAGGACACAGGGTTCCAGAATAAAACCTCAGTCATGTTCCGTGGAAACAGGTTTCAAAAATAAATCCCAGTTATGTTCCAAGGCCACAGGGTTCCACAATCAAACCTCAGTCCTGTTGCCAGGCCACGGTTCCACCATCAAGCCTCAGTCATCTTCCCAGGCCAGAGTGTTCCACAATCAAACATAAGTCATCTTGCCAGGCCACAGGGTTCCACCATCAAACCTCAGTCCTGTTGCCAGGCCACAGGGTTCCACCATCAAGCCTCAGTCATGTTCCCAAGCCTGAGGGTTCCACAATCAAACCTCAGTCATGTTGCCATGCCACAGTGTTCAACCATCAAAGCTCAGTCATGTGCCCAGGAAACAGGGTTCCAGAATCAAACCAATGGCATGTTCCCACGCCACGGGGTTCCAGTATCAGGCCTCAGTCATGTTCCCAGTGCACAGGGTTCCACCATCAAACCTCAGACAGGTGGCCAGTCCACAGGTTTCTCCGATCAAACCCCAGTCAATTTCCCAGGCCACAGGGTTACAGAATCAAGCCTCAGTCATGTTGCCAGGCCACAAGTTTCCAGAATCAAGCCTCAGTCATGTTGCCAGGCCACAGGGGTCCAGAATCACACCGTTCTAATGTTCCCAGGCCACAGGGTTCCAGAATCAATCCTCAGTTATGTTCCCAGGCTACAGGGTTCTAGAATAAACCTCAGTCATGTTCCCAGACCACAGGGTTCCAGACCCAAGGCTCAGTCAGGTTCCCAGGGCACAGTATTCCACAATCTAAACAGATGTCATGTTCCCTGGCCACAGTTTTCCAGAATCACGCCTCAGTCATGTTCCCAGGCCACAGGGATCCAGAATCAACCTCAGTCATTTTGCCAGGCCATAGGGTACCACCATCACACCTCAGTCATATTCCCAGGCCACAGGTTTCCAGAATCAAACCGATTTCCTGTCCCCAGGCAACAGGGTACCAGAATCCAAACCGATGTCATGTTCCCAGGCCACAGGATTCCACAATCTAACATCAGTCATGTTCCCAGGCCAATGCTTCCCAGAATCAAACCTCAGTCATATTCCCAGGCCACATGGTTCCAGAATCAAACCTCAGTCGTGTTCCGAGGACACAGCGTTCCGGAATAAAACCTCAGTCATGTTCCGTGGACAGAGGTTTCAAAAATAAAATCCCAGTCATGTTCCCAGGCCACAGGGTTCCACAATTAAACCTCAGTCATATTCCGAGGCCAGAGGGATCCACAATCAAACCTCAGTCCTGTTGCCGGGCCACGGTTCCACCATCAAGCCTCAGTCATGTTCCCAGGCCAGAGTGTTCCACAGTCAAACCTAAGACATCTTGCCAGGCCACAGGGTTCCACCATCAAACCTCAGTCATGTTCCCAAGCCTGAGGGTTCCACAATCAAACCTCAATCTTGTTGTCATGCCACAGGGTTCAACCATCAAACCTCAGTCATGTGCCCAGGAAACAGGGTTCCAGAATCAAACCAATGGCATGTTCCCACGCCACGGGGTTCCACTATCACCCCTCAGTCATGTGGACAGTCCACAGGTTTCTGCGATCAAACCCCAGTCAAGTTCCCAGGCCACAGGGTTCCAGAATCAAGCCTCAGTCATGTTGCCAGGCCACAGGGTTCAAGAATCAAGCCTCAGTCATGTTGCCAGGCCACAGGATTCCAGAATCAAACCGTTCTCATGTTCCCAGGCCACAGGGTTCCAGAATCCACCGATGTCATGTTCCCAGGCGACAGGGTTCCAGAATAAATCCTCAGTTATGTTCCCAGGATACAGGGTTCTAGAATAAACCTCAGTAATATTCCCAGTACACAGGGCTCCAGACCCAAAGCTCAGTCACGATCCACGGGCCCAGTATTCCACAATCTAAACAGATGTCATTTGCCCAGGCCACAGTTTTCCAGAATCACGCCTCAGTCATATTCGCAGGCCACAGGGATCCAGAATCAAACCTCAGTCATGTTGCCAGGCCACAGGGTTCCACCATCAAACCTCATTCCTGTTTCCAGGCCACAGTGTTCCACCATCAAGCCTCAGTCATGTTTCCAAGCCTGAGGTTTCCACAATCAAACCACAATCATGTTGCCATGCCACAGGGTTCAACCATCAAACCTCAGTCATATGCCCAGGAAACAGGGTTCCAGAATCAAACCAATGGCATGTTCCCACACCACGGGTTCCAGTATCAGGCCTCAGTCATATTCCCAGTGCACAGGGTTCCACCATCAAACTTCAGTCATGTGGCTAGTCCACAGGTTTCTGTGATCAAACCCCAGTCAAGTTCCCAGGCCACAGGGTTCCAGAATCACACCTTTCTCATGTTCCCAGGCCACAGGGTTCCAGAATCCACCGATATCATGTTCCCAGGGCACAGGGTTCCAGAATCAATCTTCATTCATGTTCCCAGGCCACAGGGATCCAGAATCAAACCTCAGTCATGTTGGCAGGCCATAGGGTACCACCGTCACACCTCAGTCATATTTCCAGGCCACAGGTTTCCAGAATGAAACCGATTTCATGTTCCCAGGCAACAGGGTACCAGAATCCAAACCGATGTCATGTTCCCAGGCCACAGGTTTCCACAATCTAACATCAGTCATATTCCCAGGCCAATGGTTTCCAGAATCAAACCTCAGTCATATTCCCAAACCACATGGTTCCAGAATCAAACTTCAGTCGTGTTTGCAGGACACAGGTTACTACCATCAAACCTCAGACATATTCCCAGACCACATGGTTCCAGAATCAAACCTCAGTCGTGTTTGCAGGACACAGGTTACCACCATCAAACCTCAGACATATTCCCAAGCCACAGGGTCCCAGAATCAAAACGTTCACATGTTCCCATGCCACAGGGTTCCAGAATCAAGCCTCAGTCATGTTGCCAGGCCACAGGGTTTCAGAATCAAGCCTCAGTCATGTTGCCAGGCCACAGGGTTCCAGAATCAAACCGTTCTCATGTTCCCAGGCCACAGGGTTCCAGAATCCACCGATGTCATGTTCCCAGGCCACAGGGTTCCAGACACAAGGCCCAGTTATGTTCCCAGGCTACAGCATACTAGAATAAACCTCAGTCATGTTCTCAGTCCACAGGGTTCCAGAACCAAGGCTCAGTCATGTTCCCAGGGCACAGTATTCCACAATCTAAACAGATGTCATCTTCCCAGGCCACAGTTTTCCAGAATCACGCCTCAGTCATATTCCCAGGCCACAGGGATCCAGAATCAACCTCAGTCATTTTGCCAGGCCATAGGGTACCACCATCACATCTCAGTCATATTCCCAGGCCACAGGTTTCAAGAATCAAACCGATTTCATGTTCCCAGGCAACAGGGTACCAGAATCCAAACTGATGTCATGTTCCCAGGAAAGAGCATTCCACAATCTAACATCAGTCATGTTCCCAGGCCAATGCTTCCCAGAATCAAACCTCAGTCATATTCCCAGGCCACATGGTTCCAGAATCAATCCTCAGTCATATTCCGTGGACACAGATTTCAAAAATAAAATCCCAGTCATATTCCCAGGACACAGGGTTCCACAATTAAACCTCAGTCATATTCCCAGGCTAGAGGGTTCCACCATCAAGCCTCAGTCATGTTCCCAGGCCAGAGTGTTCAACAATCAAACCTAAGTCATCTTGCCAGGCCAAAGGATTCAACCATGAAACCTAAGTCCTGTTGTTAGGCCACAGGGTTCCACAATCAAGCCTCAGTCATGTGGCCAGTCCACAGGTTTCTGCGATCAAACCCCAGTCAAGTTCCCAGGCCACAGGGTTCCAGAATCAAGCCTCAGTCATGTGGCCAGGCCACAGGGTTCCAGAATCAAACCGATCTCCTGTTTCCACGCCACAGGGTTCCAGAATCAAGCCTCAGTCATGTTGCCAGGCCACAGGGTTCCAGAATCAAGCCTCAGTCATGTTGCCAGGCTACAGGGTTCCAGAATCAAACCGTTCTCATGTTCCCAGGCCACGGGGTTCCAGAATCAATCCTCAGTTATGTTCCCAGGCTACAGGGTTCTAGAATAACCCTCAGTCATGTTCCCAGTCCACAGAGTTCCAGAACCAAGGCTCAGTCAGGTTCCCAGGGCACACTATTTCACAATCTAAACAGATGTCATGTTCCCAGGCCACAGTTTTCCAGAATCACGCCTCAGTCATGTTCCCAGACCACAGGGATCCAGAATCAAACCTCAGTCATGTTGCCAGGACACAGGGTTCCACCATCAAACCTCATTCCTGTTTCCAGGCCACAGTGTTCCACCATTAAGCCTCAGTCATGTTCCCAAGCCTGAGGGTTCCACAATCAAACCTCAATCATGTTGCCATGCCACAGGGTTCAACCATCAAACCTCAGTCATGTGCTCTGGAAACAGGGTTCCAGAATCAAACCAATGGCATATTCCCACGCCACGGAGTTCCAGTATCAGGCCTCAGTCATGTTCCCAGTGCACAGTGTTCCACCATCAAACCTCAGTCATGTGAACAGTCCACAGGTTTCTGCGATCAAACCCCAGTCAAGTTCCCAGGCCACACGGTTCCAGAATCAAGCCTCAGTCATGTTCCCAGAACACAGGGATCCAGAATCAAACCTCAGTCATGTTGCCAGGCCATAGGGTACCACTGTCACACCTCAGTCATATTCCCAGGCCACAGGTTTCCAGAATCAAACCGATTTCATGTTCCCAGGCAACATGTACCAGTATCAAAACCTTTGTCATGTTCCCAGGCCACAGGATTCCACAGTCTAACATCAGTCATGTTCCCAGGACAATGGTTTCCATAAACAAACCTCAGTCATATTCCCAGGCCACATGGTTCCAGAATCAAACCTCAGTCGTGTTCCGAGGACACAGGGTTCCAGAATAAAACCTCAGTCATGTTCCGTGGAAACAGGTTTCAAAAATAAATCCCAGTTATGTTCCAAGGCCACAGGGTTCCACAATCAAACCTCAGTCCTGTTGCCAGGCCACGGTTCCACCATCAAGCCTCAGTCATCTTCCCAGGCCAGAGTGTTCCACAATCAAACATAAGTCATCTTGCCAGGCCACAGGGTTCCACCATCAAACCTCAGTCCTGTTGCCAGGCCACAGGGTTCCACCATCAAGCCTCAGTCATGTTCCCAAGCCTGAGGGTTCCACAATCAAACCTCAGTCATGTTGCCATGCCACAGTGTTCAACCATCAAAGCTCAGTCATGTGCCCAGGAAACAGGGTTCCAGAATCAAACCAATGGCATGTTCCCACGCCACGAGGTTCCAGTATCAGGCCTCAGTCATGTTCCCAGTGCACAGGGTTCCACCATCAAACCTCAGACAGGTGGCCAGTCCACAGGTTTCTCCGATCAAACCCCAGTCAATTTCCCAGGCCACAGGGTTACAGAATCAAGCCTCAGTCATGTTGCCAGGCCACAAGTTTCCAGAATCAAGCCTCAGTCATGTTGCCAGGCCACAGGGGTCCAGAATCACACCGTTCTAATGTTCCCAGGCCACAGGGTTCCAGAATCAATCCTCAGTTATGTTCCCAGGCTACAGGGTTCTAGAATAAACCTCAGTCATGTTCCCAGACCACAGGGTTCCAGACCCAAGGCTCAGTCAGGTTCCCAGGGCACAGTATTCCACAATCTAAACAGATGTCATGTTCCCTGGCCACAGTTTTCCAGAATCACGCCTCAGTCATGTTCCCAGGCCACAGGGATCCAGAATCAACCTCAGTCATTTTGCCAGGCCATAGGGTACCACCATCACACCTCAGTCATATTCCCAGGCCACAGGTTTCCAGAATCAAACCGATTTCCTGTCCCCAGGCAACAGGGTACCAGAATCCAAACCGATGTCATGTTCCCAGGCCACAGGATTCCACAATCTAACATCAGTCATGTTCCCAGGCCAATGCTTCCCAGAATCAAACCTCAGTCATATTCCCAGGCCACATGGTTCCAGAATCAAACCTCAGTCGTGTTCCGAGGACACAGCGTTCCGGAATAAAACCTCAGTCATGTTCCGTGGACAGAGGTTTCAAAAATAAAATCCCAGTCATGTTCCCAGGCCACAGGGTTCCACAATTAAACCTCAGTCATATTCCGAGGCCAGAGGGATCCACAATCAAACCTCAGTCCTGTTGCCGGGCCACGGTTCCACCATCAAGCCTCAGTCATGTTCCCAGGCCAGAGTGTTCCACAGTCAAACCTAAGACATCTTGCCAGGCCACAGGGTTCCACCATCAAACCTCAGTCATGTTCCCAAGCCTGAGGGTTCCACAATCAAACCTCAATCTTGTTGTCATGCCACAGGGTTCAACCATCAAACCTCAGTCATGTGCCCAGGAAACAGGGTTCCAGAATCAAACCAATGGCATGTTCCCACGCCACGGGGTTCCACTATCACCCCTCAGTCATGTGGACAGTCCACAGGTTTCTGCGATCAAACCCCAGTCAAGTTCCCAGGCCACAGGGTTCCAGAATCAAGCCTCAGTCATGTTGCCAGGCCACAGGGTTCAAGAATCAAGCCTCAGTCATGTTGCCAGGCCACAGGATTCCAGAATCAAACCGTTCTCATGTTCCCAGGCCACAGGGTTCCAGAATCCACCGATGTCATGTTCCCAGGCGACAGGGTTCCAGAATAAATCCTCAGTTATGTTCCCAGGATACAGGGTTCTAGAATAAACCTCAGTAATATTCCCAGTACACAGGGCTCCAGACCCAAAGCTCAGTCACGATCCACGGGCCCAGTATTCCACAATCTAAACAGATGTCATTTGCCCAGGCCACAGTTTTCCAGAATCACGCCTCAGTCATATTCGCAGGCCACAGGGATCCAGAATCAAACCTCAGTCATGTTGCCAGGCCACAGGGTTCCACCATCAAACCTCATTCCTGTTTCCAGGCCACAGTGTTCCACCATCAAGCCTCAGTCATGTTTCCAAGCCTGAGGTTTCCACAATCAAACCACAATCATGTTGCCATGCCACAGGGTTCAACCATCAAACCTCAGTCATATGCCCAGGAAACAGGGTTCCAGAATCAAACCAATGGCATGTTCCCACACCACGGGTTCCAGTATCAGGCCTCAGTCATATTCCCAGTGCACAGGGTTCCACCATCAAACTTCAGTCATGTGGCTAGTCCACAGGTTTCTGTGATCAAACCCCAGTCAAGTTCCCAGGCCACAGGGTTCCAGAATCACACCTTTCTCATGTTCCCAGGCCACAGGGTTCCAGAATCCACCGATATCATGTTCCCAGGGCACAGGGTTCCAGAATCAATCTTCATTCATGTTCCCAGGCCACAGGGATCCAGAATCAAACCTCAGTCATGTTGGCAGGCCATAGGGTACCACCGTCACACCTCAGTCATATTTCCAGGCCACAGGTTTCCAGAATGAAACCGATTTCATGTTCCCAGGCAACAGGGTACCAGAATCCAAACCGATGTCATGTTCCCAGGCCACAGGTTTCCACAATCTAACATCAGTCATATTCCCAGGCCAATGGTTTCCAGAATCAAACCTCAGTCATATTCCCAAACCACATGGTTCCAGAATCAAACTTCAGTCGTGTTTGCAGGACACAGGTTACTACCATCAAACCTCAGACATATTCCCAGACCACATGGTTCCAGAATCAAACCTCAGTCGTGTTTGCAGGACACAGGTTACCACCATCAAACCTCAGACATATTCCCAAGCCACAGGGTCCCAGAATCAAAACGTTCACATGTTCCCATGCCACAGGGTTCCAGAATCAAGCCTCAGTCATGTTGCCAGGCCACAGGGTTTCAGAATCAAGCCTCAGTCATGTTGCCAGGCCACAGGGTTCCAGAATCAAACCGTTCTCATGTTCCCAGGCCACAGGGTTCCAGAATCCACCGATGTCATGTTCCCAGGCCACAGGGTTCCAGACACAAGGCCCAGTTATGTTCCCAGGCTACAGCATACTAGAATAAACCTCAGTCATGTTCTCAGTCCACAGGGTTCCAGAACCAAGGCTCAGTCATGTTCCCAGGGCACAGTATTCCACAATCTAAACAGATGTCATCTTCCCAGGCCACAGTTTTCCAGAATCACGCCTCAGTCATATTCCCAGGCCACAGGGATCCAGAATCAACCTCAGTCATTTTGCCAGGCCATAGGGTACCACCATCACATCTCAGTCATATTCCCAGGCCACAGGTTTCAAGAATCAAACCGATTTCATGTTCCCAGGCAACAGGGTACCAGAATCCAAACTGATGTCATGTTCCCAGGAAAGAGCATTCCACAATCTAACATCAGTCATGTTCCCAGGCCAATGCTTCCCAGAATCAAACCTCAGTCATATTCCCAGGCCACATGGTTCCAGAATCAATCCTCAGTCATATTCCGTGGACACAGATTTCAAAAATAAAATCCCAGTCATATTCCCAGGACACAGGGTTCCACAATTAAACCTCAGTCATATTCCCAGGCTAGAGGGTTCCACCATCAAGCCTCAGTCATGTTCCCAGGCCAGAGTGTTCAACAATCAAACCTAAGTCATCTTGCCAGGCCAAAGGATTCAACCATGAAACCTAAGTCCTGTTGTTAGGCCACAGGGTTCCACAATCAAGCCTCAGTCATGTGGCCAGTCCACAGGTTTCTGCGATCAAACCCCAGTCAAGTTCCCAGGCCACAGGGTTCCAGAATCAAGCCTCAGTCATGTGGCCAGGCCACAGGGTTCCAGAATCAAACCGATCTCCTGTTTCCACGCCACAGGGTTCCAGAATCAAGCCTCAGTCATGTTGCCAGGCCACAGGGTTCCAGAATCAAGCCTCAGTCATGTTGCCAGGCTACAGGGTTCCAGAATCAAACCGTTCTCATGTTCCCAGGCCACGGGGTTCCAGAATCAATCCTCAGTTATGTTCCCAGGCTACAGGGTTCTAGAATAACCCTCAGTCATGTTCCCAGTCCACAGAGTTCCAGAACCAAGGCTCAGTCAGGTTCCCAGGGCACACTATTTCACAATCTAAACAGATGTCATGTTCCCAGGCCACAGTTTTCCAGAATCACGCCTCAGTCATGTTCCCAGACCACAGGGATCCAGAATCAAACCTCAGTCATGTTGCCAGGACACAGGGTTCCACCATCAAACCTCATTCCTGTTTCCAGGCCACAGTGTTCCACCATTAAGCCTCAGTCATGTTCCCAAGCCTGAGGGTTCCACAATCAAACCTCAATCATGTTGCCATGCCACAGGGTTCAATCATCAAACCTCAGTCATGTGCTCTGGAAACAGGGTTCCAGAATCAAACCAATGGCATATTCCCACGCCACGGAGTTCCAGTATCAGGCCTCAGTCATGTTCCCAGTGCACAGTGTTCCACCATCAAACCTCAGTCATGTGAACAGTCCACAGGTTTCTGCGATCAAACCCCAGTCAAGTTCCCAGGCCACACGGTTCCAGAATCAAGCCTCAGTCATGTTCCCAGAACACAGGGATCCAGAATCAAACCTCAGTCATGTTGCCAGGCCATAGGGTACCACTGTCACACCTCAGTCATATTCCCAGGCCACAGGTTTCCAGAATCAAACCGATTTCATGTTCCCAGGCAACATGTACCAGTATCAAAACCTTTGTCATGTTCCCAGGCCACAGGATTCCACAGTCTAACATCAGTCATGTTCCCAGGACAATGGTTTCCATAAACAAACCTCAGTCATATTCCCAGGCCACATGGTTCCAGAATCAAACCTCAGTCGTGTTCCGAGGACACAGGGTTCCAGAATAAAACCTCAGTCATGTTCCGTGGAAACAGGTTTCAAAAATAAATCCCAGTTATGTTCCAAGGCCACAGGGTTCCACAATCAAACCTCAGTCCTGTTGCCAGGCCACGGTTCCACCATCAAGCCTCAGTCATCTTCCCAGGCCAGAGTGTTCCACAATCAAACATAAGTCATCTTGCCAGGCCACAGGGTTCCACCATCAAACCTCAGTCCTGTTGCCAGGCCACAGGGTTCCACCATCAAGCCTCAGTCATGTTCCCAAGCCTGAGGGTTCCACAATCAAACCTCAGTCATGTTGCCATGCCACAGTGTTCAACCATCAAAGCTCAGTCATGTGCCCAGGAAACAGGGTTCCAGAATCAAACCAATGGCAGGTTCCCACGCCACGGGGTTCCAGTATCAGGCCTCAGTCATGTTCCCAGTGCACAGGGTTCCACCTTCAAACCTCAGTCATGTTCCCAGGCCAGAGTGTTCCACAATCAAACCTAAGTCATCTTGCCAGGCCACAGGGTTCCACCATCAAAAATCAGTCCTGTTGCCAGGCCACAGGGTTCCACCAACAAGCCTCAGTCATGTTCCCAAGCCTGAGGGTTCCACAATGAAACCTCAATCGTGTTGCCATGCCACACGTTTCAACCATCAAACCTCAGTCATTTGCCCAGGAAACAGGGTTCCAGAATCAAACCAATGGCATGTTCCCAGGCCACGAGGTTCCAGTATCAGACCTCAGTCATGTTCCCAGTGCACAGGGTTCCACCATCAAACCTCAGTCATGTGGCCAGTCCACAGTTTTCTGCGATCAAACCCCAGTCAAGTTCCCAGGCCACAGGGTTCCAGAATCAAGCCTCAGTCATATTGTCAGGCCACAGGGTTCCAGAATCCACCGATGTCATTTTCCCAGGTCACAGGGTTCCAGAATCAAGCCTCAGTCATGTTGCCAGGCCACAGGATTCCAGAATCAAGCCTCAGTCTTGTTGCCAGGCCACAGGGTTCCAGAATCAAACCGTTCTTCTATTCCCAGGCCACAGGGTTCCAGAATCCACCGATGTCATGTTCCCAGGCCACAGGGTTCCAGAATCAATCCTCAGTTATGTTCCCAGGCTACAGGATTCTAGAATAAACCTCAGTCATGTTCCCAGTCCACAGGGTTCCAGACCCAAGGCTCAGTCAGGTTCCCAGGGCACAGTATTCCACAATCTAAATAGATGTCATTTTCCCTGGCCACAGTTTTCCAAAATCACGCCTCAGTCATGTTCCCAGGCCACAGGGATCCAGAATCAAACCTCAGTCATGTTACCAGGCCATAGGGTACCACCATCACACCTCAGTCATATTCCCAGGCCACAGGTTTCCAGAATCAAAACGATTTCATGTTCCCAGGCCACAGGATTCCACAATCTAATATCAGTCATGTTCCCAGGCCAATGGTTTCCAGAATCAAACCTCAGTCATATTCCCAGGCCACATGGTTCCAGAATCAAACCTCAGTCGTGTTCCGAGGACACAGGGTTCCGGAATAAAACCTCAGTCATGTTCCGTGGACACAGGTTTCAAAAATAAAATCCCAGTCATGTTCCCAGGCCACAGGGTTCCACAATTAAACCTCAGTCATATTCTCAGGCCAGAGGGTTCCACAATCAAACCTCAGTCCTGTTGCCAGGTCACGGTTCCACCATCAAGCTTCAGTCATGTACCCAGGCCAGAGTGTTCCACAATCAAACCTAAGTCATCTTGCCAGGCCACAGGGTTCCACAATCAAACCTCAGTCCTGTTGCCAGGCCACAGGGTTCCACGATCAAGCCTCAGTCATGTTCCCAAGCCTGAGGGTTCCACAATCAAACCTCAATCACGTTGCCATGCCACAGGGTTCAACCATCAAACCTCAGTCATGTGCCCAGGAAACAGGGTTCCAGAATCAAACCAATGGCATGTTCCCACGCCAAGGGGTTCCAGTATCAGGCCTCAGTCATGTTCCCAGTGCACAGGGTTCCACCATCAAACCTCAGTCATGTGGCCAGTCCATAGTTTTCTGCGATCAAACCCCAGTCAAGTTTCCAGGCCACAGGGTTCCAGAATCAAGCCTCAGTCATGTTGCCAGGCCACAGGGTTCCAGAATCAAGCCTCAGTCATGTTGCCAGGCCACAGGGTTCCAGAATCAAAGGGTTCTCATGTTCCCAGGCCACAGGGTTCCGGTATCCACCGATGTCATGTTCCCAGGCGCAGGGTTCCAGAATCAATCTTCATTCATGTTCCCAGGCCACAGGGATCCAGAATCAAACCTCAGTCATGTTGGCAGGCCATAGGGTACCACCGTCACACCTCAGTCATATTTCCAGGCCACAGGTTTCCAGAATCAAACCGATTTCATGTTCCCAGGCAACAGGGTACCAGAATCCAAACCGCTGACATGTTCCCAGGCCACAGGATTCCACAATCTAACATCAGTCATGTTCCCAGGCCAATGCTTTCCAGAATCAAACCTCAGTCATATTCCCAGGCCACATGGTTCCAGAATGAAACCTAAGTCGTTTTCCGAGGACACAGGTTTCCGGAATAAAACCTCAGTCATGTTCCGTGGACACAGGTTTCAAAAATAAAATCCCAGTCATGTTCCCAGGCCACAGGGTTCCACAATTAAACCTCAGTCATATTCCCAGGCCAGAGGGTTCCACAATCAAACCTCAGTCCTGTTGCCAGGCCACAGGGTTCCAGAATGAAACCGTTCTCATGTTCCCAGGCCACAGGGTTCCAGAATCCACCGATGTAATGTTCCCAGGCCACAGGGTTCCAGAATCACTCCTCAGTTATGTTCCCAGGCTACAGGGTTGTAGAATAAACCTCAGTCATATTCCCAGGCCACAGTTTTGCAGAATTACGCCTCAGTCATGTTCCCAGACCACAGGGATCCAGAATCAAACCTCAGTCATGTTGCCAGGACACAGGGTTCCACCATGAAACTTCATTCCTCTTTCCAGGCCACAGTGTTCCACCATTAAGCCTCAGTCATGTTCCCAAGCCTGAGGGTTCCACAATCAAACCTCAGTCATGTTGCCATGCCACAGGGTTCAACCATCAAACCTCAATAATGTTCTCAGGAAACAGGTTTCCAGAATCAAACAAATGGCATGTTCCGACGCCACGGGGTTCCAGTATCAGGCCTCAGTCATGTTCCCAGGGCACATGGTTCCACCATCAAACCTCAGTCATGTGGCCAGTCCACAGTTTTCTGCGATCAAACCCCAGTCAAGTCCCCAGGCCACAGGGTTCCAGAATCAAGCCTCAGTCATGTTGCCAGGCCACAGGGTTCCAGAATCAAGCCTCAGTCATATTGTCAGGCCACAGGGTTCCAGAATCCACCGATGTCATTTTCCCAGGTCACAGGGTTCCAGAATCAAGCCTCAGTCATGTTGCCAGGCCACAGGATTCCAGAATCAAGCCTCAGTCTTGTTGCCAGGCCACAGGGTTCCAGAATCAAACCGTTCTTCTATTCCCAGGCCACAGGGTTCCAGAATCCACCGATGTCATGTTCCCAGGCCACAGGGTTCCAGAATCAATCCTCAGTTATGTTCCCAGGCTACAGGATTCTAGAATAAACCTCAGTCATGTTCCCAGTCCACAGGGTTCCAGACCCAAGGCTCAGTCAGGTTCCCAGGGCACAGTATTCCACAATCTAAATAGATGTCATTTTCCCTGGCCACAGTTTTCCAGAATCACGCCTCAGTCATGTTCCCAGGCCACAGGGATCCAGAATCAAACCTCAGTCATGTTACCAGGCCATAGGGTACCACCATCACACCTCAGTCATATTCCCAGGCCACAGGTTTCCAGAATCAAACCGATTTCATGTTCCCAGGCAACAGGGTACCAGAATCCAAACCGCTGACATGTTCCCAGGCCACAGGATTCCACAATCTAACATCAGTCATGTTCCCAGGCCAATGCTTTCCAGAATCAAACCTCAGTCATATTCCCAGGCCACATGGTTCCAGAATGAAACCTAAGTCGTTTTCCGAGGACACAGGTTTCCGGAATAAAACCTCAGTCATGTTCCGTGGACACAGGTTTCAAAAATAAAATCCCAGTCATGTTCCCAGGCCACAGGGTTCCACAATTAAACCTCAGTCATATTCCCAGGCCAGAGGGTTCCACAATCAAACCTCAGTCCTGTTGCCAGGCCACAGGGTTCCAGAATGAAACCGTTCTCATGTTCCCAGGCCACAGGGTTCCAGAATCCACCGATGTAATGTTCCCAGGCCACAGGGTTCCAGAATCAATCCTCAGTTATGTTCCCAGGCTACAGGGTTGTAGAATAAACCTCAGTCATATTCCCAGGCCACAGTTTTGCAGAATCACGCCTCAGTCATGTTCCCAGACCACAGGGATCCAGAATCAAACCTCAGTCATGTTGCCAGGACACAGGGTTCCACCATGAAACTTCATTCCTCTTTCCAGGCCACAGTGTTCCACCATTAAGCCTCAGTCATGTTCCCAAGCCTGAGGGTTCCACAATCAAACCTCAGTCATGTTGCCATGCCACAGGGTTCAACCATCAAACCTCAGTAATGTTCTCAGGAAACAGGTTTCCAGAATCAAACAAATGCCATGTTCCGATGCCACGGGGTTCCAGTATCAGGCCTCAGTCATGTTCCCAGCGCACATGGTTCCACCATCAAACATCAGTCATGTGGCCAGTCCACAGTTTTCTGCGATCAAACCCCAGTCAAGTCCCCAGGCCACAGGGTTCCAGAATCAAGCCTCAGTCATGTTGCCAGGCCACAGGGTTCCAGAATCAAGCCTCAGTCATATTGTCAGGCCACAGGGTTCCAGAATCCACCGATGTCATTTTCCCAGGTCACAGGGTTCCAGAATCAAGCCTCAGTCTTGTTGCCAGGCCACAGGGTTCCAGAATCAAACCGTTCTTCTATTCCCAGGCCACAGGGTTCCAGAATCCACCGATGTCATGTTCCCAGGCCACAGGGTTCCAGAATCAATCCTCAGTTATGTTCCCAGGCTACAGGATTCTAGAATAAACCTCAGTCATGTTCCCAGTCCACAGGGTTCCAGACCCAAGGCTCAGTCAGGTTCCCAGGGCACAGTATTCCACAATCTAAATAGATGTCATTTTCCCTGGCCACAGTTTTCCAGAATCACGCCTCAGTCATGTTCCCAGGCCACAGGGATCCAGAATCAAACCTCAGTCATGTTACCAGGCCATAGGGTACCACCATCACACCTCAGTCATATTCCCAGGCCACAGGTTTCCAGAATCAAACCGATTTCATGTTCCCAGGCAACAGGGTACCGGAATCCAAACCGATGTCATGTTCCCAGGCCACAGGATTCCACAATCTAATATCAGTCATGTTCCCAGGCCAATGGTTTCCAGAATCAAACCTCAGTCATATTCCCAGGCCACATGGTTCCAGAATCAAACCTCAGTCGTGTTCCGAGGACACAGGGTTCCGGAATAAAACCTCAGTCATGTTCCGTGGACACAGGTTTCAAAAATAAAATCCCAGTCATGTTCCCAGGCCACAGGGTTCCACAATTAAACCTCAGTCATATTCCCAGGCCAGAGGGTTCCACAATCAAACCTCAGTCCTGTTGCCAGGCCACGGTTCCACCATCAAGCTTCAGTCATGTACCCAGGCCAGAGTGTTCCACAATCAAACCTAAGTCATCTTGCCAGGCCACAGGGTTCCACCATCAAACCTCAGTCCTCTTGCCAGGCCACAGGGTTCCACCATCAAGCCTCAGTCATGTTCCCAAGCCTGAGGGTTCCACAATCAAACCTCAGTCATGTTGCCATGCAACAGGGTTCAACCATCAAACCTCAGTAATGTTCTCAGGAAAGAGGTTTCCAGAATCAAACAATTGGCATGTTCCCACGCCACGGGTTTCCAGTATCAGGCCTCAGTCATGTTCCCAGGGCACATGGTTCCACCATCAAACCTCAGTCATGTGGCCAGTCCACAGTTTTCTGCGATCAAACCCCAGTCAAGTTCCCAGGCCACAGGGTTCCAGAATCAAGCCTCAGTCATGTTGCCAGGCCACAGTGTTCCAGAATCAACGGGCTCTCATGTTCCCAGGCCACAGGGGTCCAGAATCCACCGATGTCATGTTCCCAGGCGCAGGGTTCCAGAATCAATCTTCATTCATGTTCCCAGGCCACAGGGATCCAGAATCAAACCTCAGTCATGTTACCAGGCCATAGGGTACCACCGTCACACCTCAGTCATATTTCCAGGCCACAGGTTTCCAGAATCAAACCGATTTCATGTTCCCAGGCAACAGGGTACCGGAATCCAAACCGCTGTCATGTTCCCAGGCCACAGGATTCCACAATCTAACATCAGTCATGTTCCCAGGCCAATGCTTTCCAGAATCAAACCTCAGTCATATTCCCAGGCCACATGGTTCCAGAATGAAACCTCAGTCGTTTTCCGAGGACACAGGTTTCCGGAATAAAACCTCAGTCATGTTCCGTGGACACAGGTTTCAAAAATAAAATCCCAGTCATGTTCCCAGGCCACACGGTTCCACAATTAAACCTCAGTCATATTCCCAGGCCAGAGGGTTCCACAATCAAACCTCAGTCCTGTTGCCAGGCCACGGTTCCACCATCAAGCCTCAGTCATGTTCCCAGGCCAGAGTGTTCCACAATCAAACCTAAGTCATCTTGCCAGGCCACAGGGTTCCACCATCAAAAATCAGTCCTGTTGCCAGGCCACAGGGTTCCACCAACAAGCCTCAGTCATGTTCCCAAGCCTGAGCGTCCCACAATGAAACCTCAATCGTGTTGCCATGCCACAGGGTTCAACCATCAAACCTCAGTCATGTGCCCAGGAAACAGGGTTCCAGAATCAAACCAATGACATGTTCCCAGGCCACGAGGTTCCAGTATCAGACCTCAGTCATGTTCCCAGTGCACAGGGTTCCACCATCAAACCTCAGTCATGTGGCCAGTCCACAGTTTTCTGCGATCAAACCCCAGTCAAGTTCCCAGGCCACAGGGTTCCAGAATCAAGCCTCAGTCATGTTGCCAGGCCACAGGGTTCCAGAATCAAGCCTCAGTCATGTTGCCAGGCCACAGGGTTCCAGAATCAAAGGGTTCTCATGTTCCCAGGCCACAGGGTTCCAGAATCCACCGATGTCATGTTCCCAGGCGCAGGGTCCCAGAATCAATCTTCTTCATGTTCCCAGGCCACAGGGATCCAGAATCAAACCTCACTCATGTTGGCAGGCCATAGGGTACCACCGTCACACCTCAGTCATATTCCCAGGCCACAGGATTCCAGAATCAAACCGATTTCATGTTCCCAGGCAACAGGTACCGGAATCCAAACTGATGTCATGTTCCCAGGCCACAGGATTCCACAATCTAACATCAGTCATGTTCCCAGGCCAATGGTTTCCAGAATCAAACCTCAGTCATAATCCCAGGCCACATGGTTCCCGAATCAAACCTCAGTCGTGTTCCGAGGACACAGGGTTCCGTAATAAAACCTCAGTCATGTTCCGTGGACACAGGTTTCAAAAATAAAATCCCAGTCATGTTCCCAGGCCACAGGGTTCCACAAATAAACCTCAGTCATATTCCCAGGCCAGAGGGTTCCACAATCAAACCTCAGTCCTGTTGCCAGGCCACGGTTCCACCATCAAGCTTCAGTCCTTTTGCCAGGCCACAGGGTTCCACAATCAAACCTCAGTCATGTTCCCAAGGCTGAGGGTTCCACAATCAAACCTCAATCACGTTGCCATGCCACAGGGTTCAACCATCAAACCTCAGTCATGTGCCCAGGAAACAGGGTTCCAGAATCAAACCAATGGCATGTTCCCACGCCACGGGTTTCCAGTATCAGGCCTCAGTCATGTTCCCAGTGCACAGGGTTCCACCATCAAACCTCAGTCATGTGGCCAGTCCACAGGTTTCTGCGTTCAAGCCCCAGGCAAGTTCCCAGGCCACAGGGTTCCAGAATCAAGCCTCAGTCGTGTTCCGAGGACACAGGGTTCCGGAATAAAACCTCAGTCATGTTCCGTGGACACAGGTTTCAAAAATAAAATCCCAGTCATGTTCCGAGGCCACAGGGTTCCAAAATTAAACCTCAGTAATATTCCCAGGCCAGAGGGTTCCACAATCAAACCTCAGTCCTGTTGCCAGGCCACAGGGTTCCAGAATGAAACCGTTCTCATGTTCCCAGGCAACAGGGTACCGGAATCCAAACCGATGTCATGTTCCCAGGCCACAGGATTCCACAATCTAATATCAGTCATGTTCCCAGGCCAATGGTTTCCAGAATCAAACCTCAGTCATATTCCCAGGCCACATGGTTCCAGAATCAAACCTCAGTAGTGTTCCGAGGACACAGGGTTCCGGAATAAAACCTCAGTCATGTTCCGTGGACACAGGTTTCAAAAATAAAATCCCAGTCATGTTCCCAAGCCACAGGGTTCCACAATTAAACCTCAGTCATATTCCCAGGCCAGAGGGTTCCACAATCAAACCTCAGTCCTGTTGCCAGGCCACGGTTCCACCATCAAGCTTCAGTCATGTACCCAGGCCAGAGTGTTCCACAATCAAACCTAAGTCATCTTGCCAGGCCACAGGGTTCCACCATCAAACCTCAGTCCTGTTGCCAGGCCACAGGGTTCCACCATCAAGCCTCAGTCATGTTCCCAAG
This sequence comes from Balaenoptera acutorostrata, assembly GCF_949987535.1. Classification (NCBI taxonomy): domain Eukaryota; kingdom Metazoa; phylum Chordata; class Mammalia; order Artiodactyla; family Balaenopteridae; genus Balaenoptera; species Balaenoptera acutorostrata. The sequence goes on along the minus strand of NC_080076.1, from coordinate 31,352,081 downwards.
CCTGAGGTTTCCACAATCAAACCTCAATCACGTTGCCATGCCACAGGGTTCAACCATCAAACCTCAGTCATGTGCCCAGGAAACAGGGTTCCAGAATCAAACCAATGGCATGTTCCCACGCCAAAGGGTTCCAGTATCAGGCCTCAGTCATATTCCCAGTGCACAGGGTTCCACCATCAAACCTCAGTCATGTGGCTAGTCCACAGGTTTCTGTGATCAAACCCCAGTCAAGTTTCCAGGCCACAGGGTTCCAGAACTAAGCCTCAGTCATGTTGCCAGGCCACAGGTTTCCAGAATCAAGCCTCAGTCATGTTGCCAGGCCACAGGGTTCCAGAATCACACCGTTCTCATGTTCCCAGGCCACAGGGTTCCAGAATCCACCGATGTCATGTTCCCAGGCCACAGGGTTCCAGAATCAAACTTCCTTCATGTTCCCAGGCCACAGGGTTCCAGAATCAATCCTCAGTCATATCCCCAGGACACAGGAATCCAGAATCAAACCTCAGTCATGTTCCCAGGCCATAGGCTACCACCGTCACACCTCAGTCATATTCCCAGGCCACAGGTTTCCAGAATCAAACAGATTTCATATTCCCAGGCAACATGTACCAAAATCCAAACCGATGTCATGTTCCCAGGCCACAGGATTCCACAATCTAACATCAGTCCTGTTCCCAGGCCAATGGTTTCCAGAATCAAACCTCAGTCATATTCCCAGGACACATGGTTACAGAATCAAACCTCAGTCGTGTTCCGAGAACACAGGGTTCCAGAATAAAACCTCAGTCATGTTCCGTGGACACAGGTTTAAAAAATAAAATCCCAGTCATGTTCCCAGGCCACAGGGTTCCATAATCAAACCTCAGTCCTGTTGCCAGGCCACGGTTCCACCATCAAGCCTCAGTCATGTTCCCAGGCCAGAGTGTTCCACATTCAAACCTAACTCATCTTGCCAGGCCACAGGGTTCCACCATCAAACCTCAGTCCTCTTGCCAGGCCACAGGGTTCCACCATCAAGCCTCAGTCATGTTCCCAAGCCTGAGGCTTCCACAATCAAATCTCAATCATGTTGCCATGCCACAGGGTTCAACCATCAAACCTCAGTCATGTTCTCAGGAAACAGGGTTCCAGAATCAAACCAATGGCATGTTCCCACGCCACGGGGTTCCAGTATCAGGCCTCAGTCATCTTCCCAGTGCACAGGGTTCCACCATCAAACCTCAGTCATGTGGCCAGTCCACAGGTTGCTGCGATCAAACCCCAGGCAATTTCCCAGGCCACAGAGTTCCAGAATCAAGCCTCAGTCATATTGCCAGTCCACAGGGTTCCGGAATCAAGCCTCAGTTATGTTGCCAGGCCACAGGGTTCAAGAATCACACCGTTCTCATGTTCCAAGGCCACAGGGTTCCAGAATCCACCGATGTCATGTTCCCAGGCCACAGGGTTCCAGAATCAAACTTCCTTCATGTTCCCAGGCCACAGGGATCCAGAGTCAAACCTCAGTCATGTTGCCAGCCAATAGGGTACCACCATCACACCTCAGTTATATTCCCAGGCCACAGATTTCCAGAATCAAAACGATTTCATGTTCCCAGGCAAAAGGGTACCAGAATCCAAACCGATGTCATGTTCCCAGGCCACAGGATTCCACAATCTAACATCAGTCATGTTCCCAGGCCAATGGTTTCCAGAATCAAACCTCAGTCATATTCCCAGGCCACATGGTTCCAGAATCATACCTCAGTCGTGTTCCGAGGACACAGGGTTCCACAATCAAACCTCAGTCATGTTGCCATGCCACAGGGTTCAACCATCAAACCCCAGTCATGTTCTCAGGAAACAGGTTTCCAGAATCAAACAAATGGCATGTTCCCACGCCACAGTGTTCCAGTATCAGGCCTTAGTCATGTTCCCAGGGCACATGGTTCCACCATCAAACCTCAGTCATGTGGCCAGTCCACAGTTTTCTGTGATCAAACCCCAGTCAAGTTCCCAGGCCACAGGGTTCCAGAATCAAGCCTCAGTCATGTTGCCAGGCCACAGGGTTCCAGAATCAAGCGTCAGTCATGTTGCCAGGCCACAGGGTTCCAGAATAAAAGGGTTCTCATGTTCCCAGGCCACAGGGTTCCAGAATCCACCGATGTCATGTTCCCAGGCGCAGGGTTCCAGAATCAATCTTCATTCATGTTCCCAGGCCACAGGGTTCCAGAATCCACCGATGTCATTTTCCCAGGTCACAGGGTTCCAGAATCAAGCCTCAGTCATGTTGCCAGGCCACAGGATTCCAGAATCAAGCCTCAGTCTTGTTGCCAGGCCACAGGGTTCCAGAATCAAACCGTTCTTCTATTCCCAGGCCACAGGGTTCCAGAATCCACCGATGTCATGTTCCCAGGCCACAGGGTTCCAGAATCAATCCTCAGTTATGTTCCCAGGCTACAGGATTCTAGAATAAACCTCAGTCATGTTCCCAGTCCACAGGGTTCCAGACCCAAGGCTCAGTCAGGTTCCCAGGGCACAGTATTCCACAATCTAAATAGATGTCATTTTCCCTGGCCACAGTTTTCCAGAATCACGCCTCAGTCATGTTCCCAGGCCACAGGGATCCAGAATCAAACCTCAGTCATGTTACCAGGCCATAGGGTACCACCATCACACCTCAGTCATATTCCCAGGCCACAGGTTTCCAGAATCAAACCGATTTCATGTTCCCAGGCAACAGGGTACAGGAATCCAAACCGATGTCATGTTCCCAGGCCACAGGATTCCACAATCTAATATCAGTCATGTTCCCAGGCCAATGGTTTCCAGAATCAAACCTCAGTCATATTCCCAGGACACATGGTTACAGAATCAAACCTCAGTCGTGTTCCGAGAACACAGGGTTCCAGAATAAAACCTCAGTCATGTTCCGTGGACACAGGTTTAAAAAATAAAATCCCAGTCATGTTCCCAGGCCACAGGGTTCCATAATCAAACCTCAGTCCTGTTGCCAGGCCACGGTTCCACCATCAAGCCTCAGTCATGTTCCCAGGCCAGAGTGTTCCACATTCAAACCTAACTCATCTTGCCAGGCCACAGGGTTCCACCATCAAACCTCAGTCCTCTTGCCAGGCCACAGGGTTCCACCATCAAGCCTCAGTCATGTTCCCAAGCCTGAGGCTTCCACAATCAAATCTCAATCATGTTGCCATGCCACAGGGTTCAACCATCAAACCTCAGTCATGTTCTCAGGAAACAGGGTTCCAGAATCAAACCAATGGCATGTTCCCACGCCACGGGGTTCCAGTATCAGGCCTCAGTCATCTTCCCAGTGCACAGGGTTCCACCATCAAACCTCAGTCATGTGGCCAGTCCACAGGTTGCTGCGATCAAACCCCAGGCAATTTCCCAGGCCACAGAGTTCCAGAATCAAGCCTCAGTCATATTGCCAGTCCACAGGGTTCCGGAATCAAGCCTCAGTTATGTTGCCAGGCCACAGGGTTCAAGAATCACACCGTTCTCATGTTCCAAGGCCACAGGGTTCCAGAATCCACCGATGTCATGTTCCCAGGCCACAGGGTTCCAGAATCAAACTTCCTTCATGTTCCCAGGCCACAGGGATCCAGAGTCAAACCTCAGTCATGTTGCCAGCCAATAGGGTACCACCATCACACCTCAGTTATATTCCCAGGCCACAGATTTCCAGAATCAAAACGATTTCATGTTCCCAGGCAAAAGGGTACCAGAATCCAAACCGATGTCATGTTCCCAGGCCACAGGATTCCACAATCTAACATCAGTCATGTTCCCAGGCCAATGGTTTCCAGAATCAAACCTCAGTCATATTCCCAGGCCACATGGTTCCAGAATCATACCTCAGTCGTGTTCCGAGGACACAGGGTTCCACAATCAAACCTCAGTCATGTTGCCATGCCACAGGGTTCAACCATCAAACCCCAGTCATGTTCTCAGGAAACAGGTTTCCAGAATCAAACAAATGGCATGTTCCCACGCCACAGTGTTCCAGTATCAGGCCTTAGTCATGTTCCCAGGGCACATGGTTCCACCATCAAACCTCAGTCATGTGGCCAGTCCACAGTTTTCTGTGATCAAACCCCAGTCAAGTTCCCAGGCCACAGGGTTCCAGAATCAAGCCTCAGTCATGTTGCCAGGCCACAGGGTTCCAGAATCAAGCGTCAGTCATGTTGCCAGGCCACAGGGTTCCAGAATCAAAGGGTTCTCATGTTCCCAGGCCACAGGGTTCCAGAATCCACCGATGTCATGTTCCCAGGCGCAGGGTTCCAGAATCAATCTTCATTCATGTTCCCAGGCCACAGGGTTCCAGAATCCACCGATGTCATTTTCCCAGGTCACAGGGTTCCAGAATCAAGCCTCAGTCATGTTGCCAGGCCACAGGATTCCAGAATCAAGCCTCAGTCTTGTTGCCAGGCCACAGGGTTCCAGAATCAAACCGTTCTTCTATTCCCAGGCCACAGGGTTCCAGAATCCACCGATGTCATGTTCCCAGGCCACAGGGTTCCAGAATCAATCCTCAGTTATGTTCCCAGGCTACAGGATTCTAGAATAAACCTCAGTCATGTTCCCAGTCCACAGGGTTCCAGACCCAAGGCTCAGTCAGGTTCCCAGGGCACAGTATTCCACAATCTAAATAGATGTCATTTTCCCTGGCCACAGTTTTCCAGAATCACGCCTCAGTCATGTTCCCAGGCCACAGGGATCCAGAATCAAACCTCAGTCATGTTACCAGGCCATAGGGTACCACCATCACACCTCAGTCATATTCCCAGGCCACAGGTTTCCAGAATCAAACCGATTTCATGTTCCCAGGCAACAGGGTACAGGAATCCAAACCGATGTCATGTTCCCAGGCCACAGGATTCCACAATCTAATATCAGTCATGTTCCCAGGCCAATGGTTTCCAGAATCAAACCTCAGTCATATTCCCAGGCCACATGGTTCTAGAATCAAACCTCAGTCGTGTTCCGAGGACACAGGGTTCCGGAATAAAACCTCAGTCATGTTCCGTGGACACAGGTTTCAAAAATAAAATCCCAGTCATGTTCCCAGGCCACAGGGTTCCACAGTTAAACCTCAGTCATATTCCCAGGCCAGAGGGTTCCACAATCAAACCTCAGTCCTGTTGCCAGGCCACGGTTCCACCATCAAGCTTCAGTCATGTTCCCAGGCCAGAGTGTTCCACAATCAAACCTAAGTCATCTTGCCAGGCCACAGGGTTCCACCATCAAACCTCAGTCCTGTTGCCAGGCCACAGGGTTCCACCATCAAGCCTCAGTCATGTTCCCAAGCCTGAGGGTTCCACAATCAAACCTCAATCACGTTGCCATGCCACAGGGTTCAACCATCAAACCTCAGTCATGTGCCCAGGAAACAGGGTTCCAGAATCAAACCAATGGCATGTTCCCACGACAAGGGGTTCCAGTATCAGGCCTCAGTCATGTTCCCAGTGCACAGGGTTCCACCATCAAACCTCAGTCATGTGGCCAGTCCACAGGTTTCTGCGATCAAACCCCAGGCAAGTTCCCAGGCCACAGGGTTCCAGAATCAAGCCTCAGTCATGCTGCCAGTCCACAGGGTTGCAGAATCAAGCCTCAGTCATGTTGCCAGGCCACAGGGTTCCAGAATCAAACCGTTCTCATGTTCCCAGGCCACAGGTTTCCAGAATCCACCGATGTCATTTTCCCAGGCCACAGGGTTCCAGAATCCACCGATGTCATTTTCCCAGGCCACAGATTTCCAGAATCAATCCTCAGTTATGTTCCCAGGCTACAGGTTTCTAGAATAAACCTCAGTCATGTTCCCAGTCCACAGGGTTCCAGACCCAAGGCTCAGTCAGGTTCCGAGGGCAGGGTATTCCACAATCTAAACAGATGTCATGTTCCCAGGCCACAGGATTCCACAATCTAACATCAGTCATGTTCCCAGGCCAATGCTTTCCAGAATCAAACCTCTGTCATATTCCCAGGCCACATGTTTCCAGAAAGAAACCTCAGTCGTTTTCCGAGGACACAGGTTTCCGGAATAAAACCTCAGTCATGTTCCGTGGACACAGGTTTCAAAAATAAAATCCCAGTCATGTTCCCAGGCCACACGGTTCCAAAATTAAACCTCAGTCATATTCCCAGGCCAGAGGGTTCCACAATCAAACCTCAGTCCTGTTGCCAGGCCACGGTTCCACCATCAAGCCTCAGTCATGTTCCCAGGCCAGAGTGTTCCACAATCAAACCTAAGTCATCTTGCCAGGCCACAGGGTTCCACCATCAAAAATCAGTCCTGTTGCCAGGCCACAGGGTTCCACCAACAAGCCTCAGTCATGTTCCCAAGCCTGAGGGTTCCACAATCAAACCTCAATCGTGTTGCCATGCCACAGGTTTCAACCATCAAACCTCAGTCATGTGCCCAGGAAACAGGGTTCCAGAATCAAACCAATGGCATGTTCCCAGGCCACGAGGTTCCAGTATCAGACCTCAGTCATGTTCCCAGTGCACAGGGTTCCACCATCAAATCTCAGTCATGTGGCCAGTCCACAGTTTTCTGCGATCAAACCCCAGTCAAGTTCCCAGGCCACAGGGTTCCAGAATCAAGCCTCAGTCATGTTGCCAGGCCACAGAGTTCCAGAATCAAGCCTCAGTCATATTGTCAGGCCACAGGGTTCCAGAATCCACCGATGTCATTTTCCCAGGTCACAGGGTTCCAGAATCAAGCCTCAGTCATGTTGCCAGGCCACAGGATTCCAGAATCAAGCCTCAGTCTTGTTGCCAGGCCACAGGGTTCCAGAATCAAACCGTTCTTCTATTCCCAGGCCACAGGGTTCCAGAATCCACCGATGTCATGTTCCCAGGCCACAGGGTTCCAGAATCAATCCTCAGTTATGTTCCCAGTCCACAGGGTTCCAGACCCAAGGCTCTGTCAGATTCCCAGGGCACAGTATTCCACAATCTAAATAGATGTCATTTTCCCTGGCCACAGTTTTCCAGAATCACGCCTCAGTCATGTTCCCAGGCCACAGGGATCCAGAATCAAACCTCAGTCATGTTACCAGGCCATAGGGTACCACAATCACACCTCAGTCATATTCCCAGGCCACAGGTTTCCAGAATCAAACCGATTTCATGTTCCCAGGCAACAGGGTACCGGAATCCAAACCGATGTCATGTTCCCAGGCCACAGGATTCCACAATCTAATATCAGTCATGTTCCCAGGCCAATGGTTTCCAGAATCAAACCTCAGTCATATTCCCAGGCCACATGGTTCCAGAATCAAACCTCAGTCGTGTTCCGAGGACACAGGGTTCCGGAATAAAACCTCAGTCATGTTCCGTGGACACAGGTTTCAAAAATAAAATCCCAGTCATGTTCCCAGGCCACAGGGTTCCACAATTAAACCTCAGTCATATTCCCAGGCCAGAGGGTTCCACAATCAAACCTCAGTCCTGTTGCCAGGCCACAGGGTTCCACCATCAAGCCTCAGTCATGTTCCCAGGAAACAGGGTTCCAGAATCAAACCAATGGCATGTTCCCAAGCCACGGGGTTCCAGTATCAGGCCTCAGTCATGTTCCCAGTGCACAGGGTTCCACCATCAAACCTCAGTCATGTGGCCAGTCCACAGGTTTCTCCCATCAAACTCCAGGCAATTTCCCAGGCCACAGGGTTCCAGAATCAAGCCTCAGTCATGTTGCCAGGCCACAGGGATCCAGAATCAAGCCTCAGTCTTGTTGCCAGGCCACAGGGTTCCAGAATGAAATCATTCTCATGTTCCCAGGCCACAGGGTTCCAGAATCTACCGATGTAATGTTCCCAGGCCACAGGGTTCCAGAATCAATCCTCAGTTATGTTCCCAGGCTACAGGGTTCTAGAATAAACCTCAGTCATATTCCCAGGCCACAGTTTTGCAGAATCACGCCTCAGTCATGTTCCCAGACCACAGGGATCCAGAATCAAACCTCAGTCATGTTGCCAGGACACAGGGTTACACCATGAAACTTCATTCCTCTTTCCAGGCCACAGTGTTCACCATTAAGCCTCAGTCATGTTCCCAAGCCTGAGGGTTCCACAATCAAACCTCATTCACGTTGCCATGCCACAGGGTTCAACCATCAAACGTCAGTCATGTGCCCAGGAAACAGGGTTCCAGAATCAAACCAATGGCATGTTCCCACGCCAAGGGGTTCCAGTATCAGGCCTCAGTCATGTTCCCAGTGCACAGGGTTCCACCATCAAACCTCAGTCATGTGGCCAGTCCACAGGTTTCTGCGATCAAACCCCAGTCAAGTTCCCAGGCCACAGAGTTCCAGAATCAAGCCTCAGTCATGCTGCCAGTCCACAGGGTTGCAGAATCAAGCCTCAGTCATGTTGCCAGGCCACAGGGTTCCAGAATCAAACCGTTCTCATGTTCCCAGGCCACAGGTTTCCAGAATCCACCGATGTCATTTTCCCAGGCGCAGGGTTCCAGAATCAAACTTCATTCATGTTCCCAGGCCACAGGGATCCAGAATCAAACCTCAGTCATGTTGGCAGGCCATAGGGTACCACCGTCACACCTCAGTCATATTTCCAGGCCACAGGTTTCCAGAATCAAACCGATTTCATGTTCCCAGGCAACAGGGTACCGGAATCCAAACCGCTGTCATGTTCCCAGGCCACAGGATTCCACAATCTAACATCAGTCATGTTCCCAGGCCAATGCTTTCCAGAATCAAACCTCAGTCATATTCCCAGGCCACATGGTTCCAGAATGAAACCTCAGTCGTTTTCCGAGGACACAGGTTTCCGGAATAAAACCTCAGTCATGTTCCGTGGACACAGGTTTCAAAAATAAAATCCCAGTCATGTTCCCAGGCCAGAGTGTTCCACAATCAAACCTAAGTCATCTTGCCAGGCCACAAGGTTCCACCATCAAACCTCAGTCCTGTTGCCAGGCCACAGGGTTCCACCAACAAGCCTCAGTCATGTTCCCAAGCCTGAGGGTTCCACAATCAAACCTCAGTCGTGTTGCCATGCCACAGGGTTCAACCATCAAACCTCAGTCATGTGCCCAGGAAACAGGGTTCCAGAATCAAACCAATGGCATGTTCCCAGGCCACGAGGTTCCAGTATCAGACCTCAGTCATGTTCCCAGTGCACAGGGTTCCACCATCAAACCTCAGTCATGTGGCCAGTCCACAGTTTTCTGCGATCAAACCCCAGTCAAGTTCCCTGGCCACAGGATTCCAGAATCAAGCCTCAGTAATATTGTCAGGCCACAGGGTTCCAGAATCCACCGATGTCATTTTCCCAGGTCACAGGGTTCCAGAATCAAGCCTCAGTCATGTTGCCAGGCCACAGGATTCCAGAATCAAGCCTCAGTCTTGTTGCCAGGCCACAGGGTTCCAGAATCAAACCGTTCTTCTATTCCCAGGCCACAGGGTTCCAGAATCCACCGATGTCATGTTCCCAGGCCACAGGGTTCCAGAATCAATCCTCAGTTATGTTCCCAGGCTACAGGATTCTAGAATAAACCTCAGTCATGTTCCCAGTCCACAGGGTTCCAGACCCAAGGCTCAGTCAGGTTCCCAGGGCACATTATTCCACAATCTAAATAGATGTCATTTTCCCTGGCCACAGTTTTCCAGAATCACGCCTCAGTCATGTTCCCAGGCCACAGGGATCCAGAATCAAACCTCAGTCATGTTACCAGGCCATAGGGTACCACCATCACACCTCAGTCATATTCCCAGGCCACAGGTTTCCAGAATCAAACCGATTTCATGTTCCCAGGCAACAGGGTACAGGAATCCAAACCGATGTCATGTTCCCAGGCCACAGGATTCCACAATCTAATATCAGTCATGTTCCCAGGCCAATGGTTTCCAGAATCAAACCTCAGTCATATTCCCAGGCCACATGGTTCTAGAATCAAACCTCAGTCGTGTTCCGAGGACACAGGGTTCCGGAATAAAACCTCAGTCATGTTCCGTGGACACAGGTTTCAAAAATAAAATCCCAGTCATGTTCCCAGGCCACAGGGTTCCACAGTTAAACCTCAGTCATATTCCCAGGCCAGAGGGTTCCACAATCAAACCTCAGTCCTGTTGCCAGGCCACGGTTCCACCATCAAGCTTCAGTCATGTACCCAGGCCAGAGTGTTCCACAATCAAACCTAAGTCATCTTGCCAGGCCACAGGGTTCCACCATCAAACCTCAGTCCTGTTGCCAGGCCACAGGGTTCCACCATCAAGCCTCAGTCATGTTCCCAAGCCTGAGGGTTCCACAATCAAACCTCAATCACGTTGCCATGCCACAGGGTTCAACCATCAAACCTCAGTCATGTGCCCAGGAAACAGGGTTCCAGAATAAAACCAATGGCATGTTCCCACGACAAGGGGTTCCAGTATCAGGCCTCAGTCATGTTCCCAGTGCACAGGGTTCCACCATCAAACCTCAGTCATGTGGCCAGTCCACAGGTTTCTGCGATCAAACCCCAGGCAAGTTCCCAGGCCACAGGGTTCCAGAATCAAGCCTCAGTCATGCTGCCAGTCCACAGGGTTGCAGAATCAAGCCTCAGTCATGTTGCCAGGCCACAGGGTTCCAGAATCAAACCGTTCTCATGTTCCCAGGCCACAGGTTTCCAGAATCCACCGATGTCATTTTCCCAGGCCACAGGGTTCCAGAATCCACCGATGTCATTTTCCCAGGCCACAGATTTCCAGAATCAATCCTCAGTTATGTTCCCAGGCTACAGGTTTCTAGAATAAACCTCAGTCATGTTCCCAGTCCACAGGGTTCCAGACCCAAGGCTCAGTCAGGTTCCGAGGGCAGGGTATTCCACAATGTAAACAGATGTCATGTTCCCAGGCCACAGGATTCCACAATCTAACATCAGTCATGTTCCCAGGCCAATGCTTTCCAGAATCAAACCTCTGTCATATTCCCAGGCCACATGTTTCCAGAAAGAAACCTCAGTCGTTTTCCGAGGACACAGGTTTCCGGAATAAAACCTCAGTCATGTTCCGTGGACACAGGTTTCAAAAATAAAATCCCAGTCATGTTCCCAGGCCACACGGTTCCAAAATTAAACCTCAGTCATATTCCCAGGCCAGAGGGTTCCACAATCAAACCTCAGTCCTGTTGCCAGGCCACGGTTCCACCATCAAGCCTCAGTCATGTTCCCAGGCCAGAGTGTTCCACAATCAAACCTAAGTCATCTTGCCAGGCCACAGGGTTCCACCATCAAAAATCAGTCCTGTTGCCAGGCCACAGGGTTCCACCAACAAGCCTCAGTCATGTTCCCAAGCCTGAGGGTTCCACAATCAAACCTCAATCGTGTTGCCATGCCACAGGTTTCAACCATCAAACCTCAGTCATGTGCCCAGGAAACAGGGTTCCAGAATCAAACCAATGGCATGTTCCCAGGCCACGAGGTTCCAGTATCAGACCTCAGTCATGTTCCCAGTGCACAGGGTTCCACCATCAAATCTCAGTCATGTGGCCAGTCCACAGTTTTCTGCGATCAAACCCCAGTCAAGTTCCCAGGCCACAGGGTTCCAGAATCAAGCCTCAGTCATGTTGCCAGGCCACAGAGTTCCAGAATCAAGCCTCAGTCATATTGTCAGGCCACAGGGTTCCAGAATCCACCGATGTCATTTTCCCAGGTCACAGGGTTCCAGAATCAAGCCTCAGTCATGTTGCCAGGCCACAGGATTCCAGAATCAAGCCTCAGTCTTGTTGCCAGGCCACAGGGTTCCAGAATCAAACCGTTCTTCTATTCCCAGGCCACAGGGTTCCAGAATCCACCGATGTCATGTTCCCAGGCCACAGGGTTCCAGAATCAATCCTCAGTTATGTTCCCAGTCCACAGGGTTCCAGACCCAAGGCTCTGTCAGATTCCCAGGGCACAGTATTCCACAATCTAAATAGATGTCATTTTCCCTGGCCACAGTTTTCCAGAATCACGCCTCAGTCATGTTCCCAGGCCACAGGGATCCAGAATCAAACCTCAGTCATGTTACCAGGCCATAGGGTACCACCATCACACCTCAGTCATATTCCCAGGCCACAGGTTTCCAGAATCAAACCGATTTCATGTTCCCAGGCAACAGGGTACCGGAATCCAAACCGATGTCATGTTCCCAGGCCACAGGATTCCACAATCTAATATCAGTCATGTTCCCAGGCCAATGGTTTCCAGAATCAAACCTCAGTCATATTCCCAGGCCACATGGTTCCAGAATCAAACCTCAGTCGTGTTCCGAGGACACAGGGTTCCGGAATAAAACCTCAGTCATGTTCCGTGGACACAGGTTTCAAAAATAAAATCCCAGTCATGTTCCCAGGCCACAGGGTTCCACAATTAAACCTCAGTCATATTCCCAGGCCAGAGGGTTCCACAATCAAACCTCAGTCCTGTTGCCAGGCCACAGGGTTCCACCATCAAGCCTCAGTCATGTTCCCAGGAAACAGGGTTCCAGAATCAAACCAATGGCATGTTCCCAAGCCACGGGGTTCCAGTATCAGGCCTCAGTCATGTTCCCAGTGCACAGGGTTCCACCATCAAACCTCAGTCATGTGGCCAGTCCACAGGTTTCTCCCATCAAACTCCAGGCAATTTCCCAGGCCACAGGGTTCCAGAATCAAGCCTCAGTCATGTTGCCAGGCCACAGGGATCCAGAATCAAGCCTCAGTCTTGTTGCCAGGCCACAGGGTTCCAGAATGAAATCATTCTCATGTTCCCAGGCCACAGGGTTCCAGAATCTACCGATGTAATGTTCCCAGGCCACAGGGTTCCAGAATCAATCCTCAGTTATGTTCCCAGGCTACAGGGTTCTAGAATAAACCTCAGTCATATTCCCAGGCCACAGTTTTGCAGAATCACGCCTCAGTCATGTTCCCAGACCACAGGGATCCAGAATCAAACCTCAGTCATGTTGCCAGGACACAGGGTTACACCATGAAACTTCATTCCTCTTTCCAGGCCACAGTGTTCACCATTAAGCCTCAGTCATGTTCCCAAGCCTGAGGGTTCCACAATCAAACCTCATTCACGTTGCCATGCCACAGGGTTCAACCATCAAACGTCAGTCATGTGCCCAGGAAACAGGGTTCCAGAATCAAACCAATGGCATGTTCCCACGCCAAGGGGTTCCAGTATCAGGCCTCAGTCATGTTCCCAGTGCACAGGGTTCCACCATCAAACCTCAGTCATGTGGCCAGTCCACAGGTTTCTGCGATCAAACCCCAGTCAAGTTCCCAGGCCACAGAGTTCCAGAATCAAGCCTCAGTCATGCTGCCAGTCCACAGGGTTGCAGAATCAAGCCTCAGTCATGTTGCCAGGCCACAGGGTTCCAGAATCAAACCGTTCTCATGTTCCCAGGCCACAGGTTTCCAGAATCCACCGATGTCATTTTCCCAGGCGCAGGGTTCCAGAATCAAACTTCATTCATGTTCCCAGGCCACAGGGATCCAGAATCAAACCTCAGTCATGTTGGCAGGCCATAGGGTACCACCGTCACACCTCAGTCATATTTCCAGGCCACAGGTTTCCAGAATCAAACCGATTTCATGTTCCCAGGCAACAGGGTACCGGAATCCAAACCGCTGTCATGTTCCCAGGCCACAGGATTCCACAATCTAACATCAGTCATGTTCCCAGGCCAATGCTTTCCAGAATCAAACCTCAGTCATATTCCCAGGCCACATGGTTCCAGAATGAAACCTCAGTCGTTTTCCGAGGACACAGGTTTCCGGAATAAAACCTCAGTCATGTTCCGTGGACACAGGTTTCAAAAATAAAATCCCAGTCATGTTCCCAGGCCAGAGTGTTCCACAATCAAACCTAAGTCATCTTGCCAGGCCACAAGGTTCCACCATCAAACCTCAGTCCTGTTGCCAGGCCACAGGGTTCCACCAACAAGCCTCAGTCATGTTCCCAAGCCTGAGGGTTCCACAATCAAACCTCAGTCGTGTTGCCATGCCACAGGGTTCAACCATCAAACCTCAGTCATGTGCCCAGGAAACAGGGTTCCAGAATCAAACCAATGGCATGTTCCCAGGCCACGAGGTTCCAGTATCAGACCTCAGTCATGTTCCCAGTGCACAGGGTTCCACCATCAAACCTCAGTCATGTGGCCAGTCCACAGTTTTCTGCGATCAAACCCCAGTCAAGTTCCCTGGCCACAGGATTCCAGAATCAAGCCTCAGTAATATTGTCAGGCCACAGGGTTCCAGAATCCACCGATGTCATTTTCCCAGGTCACAGGGTTCCAGAATCAAGCCTCAGTCATGTTGCCAGGCCACAGGATTCCAGAATCAAGCCTCAGTCTTGTTGCCAGGCCACCGGGTTCCAGAATCAAACCGTTCTTCTGTTCCCAGGCCACAGGGTTCCAGAATCCACCGATGTCATTTTCCCAGGTCACAGGGTTCCAGAATCAAGCCTCAGTCATGTTGCCAGGCCACAGGTTTCCAGAATCAAGCCTCAGTCATATTGTCAGGCCACAGGGTTCCAGAATCCACCGATGTCATTTTCCCAGGTCACAGGGTTCCAGAATCAAGCCTCAGTCATGTTGCCAGGCCACAGGTTTCCAGAATCAAGCCTCAGTCATATTGTCAGGCCACAGGGTTCCAGAATCCACCGATGTCATTTTCCCAGGTCACAGGGTTCCAGAATCAAGCCTCAGTCTTGTTGCCAGGCCACCGGGTTCCAGAATCAAACCGTTCTTCTGTTCCCAGGCCACAGGGTTCCAGAATCCACCGATGTCATGTTCCCAGGCCACAGGGTTCCAGAATCAATCCTCAGTTATGTTCCCAGGCTACAGGATTCTAGAATAAACCTCAGTCATGTTCCCAGTCCACAGGGTTCCAGACCCAAGGCTCAGTCAGGTTCCCAGGGCACAGTATTCCACAATCTAAACAGATGTCATGTTCCCAGGCCAATGCTTTCCAGAATCAAACCTCAGTCATATTCCCAGGCCACATGGTTCCAGAATCAAACCTCAGTCGTGTTCCGAGGACACAGGGTTCCGGAATAAAACTTCAGTCATGTTCCGTGGACACAGGTTTCAAAAATAAAATTCCAGTCATGTTCCCAGGCCACAGGTTTCCACAAATAAACCTCAGTCATATTCCCAGGCCAGAGGGTTCCACAATCAAACCTCAGTCCTGTTGCCAGGCCACGGTTCCACCATCAAGCCTCAGTCATGTTCCTAGGCCAGAGTTTTCCACAATCAAACCTAAGTCATCTTGCCAGGCCACAGGGTTCCACCATCAAACCTCAGTCCTGTTGCCAGGCCACAGGGTTCCACCATCAAGCCTCAGTCATGTTCCCAAGCCTGTGGGTTCCACCATCAACCTCAGTCCTGTTGCCAGGCCACAGGGTTCAGCCATCAAACCTCAGTCATATGCCCAGGATACAGGGTTCCAGAATCAAACCAATGGCATGTTCTCACACCACGGGCTTTCAGTATCAGGCCTCAGTAATATTCCCAGTGCACAGGGTTCCACCATCAAACCTCAGTCATGTGGCTAGTCCACAGGTTTCTGTGATCAAACCCCAGTCAACTTTCCAGGCCACAGGATTACAGAACTAAGCCTCAGTCATGTTGCCAGGCCACAGGGTTTCAGAATCAAGCCTCAGTCATGTTGCCAGGCCACAGGGTTCCAGAATCACACCGTTCTCATGTTCCCATGCCACAGGGTTCCAGAATCCACCGATGTCATGTTCCCAGGCCACAGGGTTCCAGAATCAATCTTCATTCATGTTCCCAGGCCGCAGGGATCCAGAATCAAACCTCAGTCATGTTGGCAGGCCATAGGGTACCACCGTCACACCTCAGTCATATTTCCAGGCCACAGGTTTCCAGAATCAAACCGATTTCATGTTCCCAGGCAACAGGGTACCGGAATCCAAACCGATGTCATGTTCCCAGGCCACAGGATTCCACAATCTAACATCAGTCATGTTCCCAGGCCAATGCTTTCCAGAATCAAACCTCTGTCATATTCCCAGGCCACATGTTTCCAGAATGAAACCTCAGTCGTTTTCCGAGGACACAGGGTTCCGGAATAAAACCTCAGTCATGTTCCGTGGACACAGGTTTCAAAAATAAAATCCCAGTCATGTTCCCAGGCCACACGGTTTCACAATTAAACCTCAGTCATATTCCCAGGCCAGAGGGTTCCACAATCAAACCTCAGTCCTGTTGCCAGGCCACGGTTCCACCATCAAGCCTCAGTCATGTTCCCAGGCCAGAGTGTTCCACAATCAAACCTAAGTCATCTTGCCAGGCCACAGGGTTCCACCATCAATCCTCAGTCCTGTTCCAGGCCACAGGGTTCAACCATCAAGCCTCAGTCATGTTCCCAGGAATCAGGGTTCCAGAATCAAACCAATGGCATGTTCCCAAGCCACGGGGTTCCAGTAGCAGGCCTCAGTCATGTTCCCAGTGCACAGGGTTCCACCATCAAACCTCAGTCATGTGGCCAGTCCACAGGTTTCCCCGATCAAACCCCAGGCAATTTCCCAGGCCACAGGGTTCCAGAGTCAAGCCTCAGTCATGTTGCCAGGCCACAGGGTTCCAGAATCAAGCCTCAGTCATGTTGCCAGGCCACAGGGTTCCAGAATCAAACCGTTCTTATGTTCCCAGGCCACAGGGTTCCAGAATCTACCGATGTAATGTTCCCAGGCCACAGGGTTCCAGAATCAATCCTCAGTTATGTTCCCAGGCTACAGGGTTCTAGAATAAACCTCAGTCATATTCCCAGGCCACAGTTTTCCAGAATCACGCCTCAGTCATGTTCCCAGACCACAGGGATCCAGAATCAAACCTCAGTCATGTTGCCAGGCCACAGTGTTCCACCATTAAGCCTCAGTCATATTCCCAAGCCTGAGGGTTCCACAATCAAACCTCAGTCATGTTGCAATGCCACAGGGTTCAACCATCAAACCTCAGTCATGTTCTCAGGAAACAGGTTTCCAGAATCAAACAAATGGCATGTTCCCACGCCACAGGGTTCCAGTATCAGGCCTCAGTCATATTCGCAGTGCACAGGGTTCCACCATCAAACCTCAGTCATTTGGCCAGTCCACACTTTTCTGCGATCAAACCCCAGTCAAGTTCCCAGGCCACAGGGTTCCAGAATCAAGCCTCAGTCATATTGCCAGGCCACAGGGTTCCAGAATCAAAGGGTTCTCATGTTCCCAGGCCACAGGGTTCCAGAATCCACCGATGTCATGTTCCCAGGCGCAGGGTTCCAGAATCAATCTTCATTCATGTTCCCAGGCCACAGGGATCCAGAATCAAACCTCAGTCATGTTGGCAGGCCATAGGGTACCACCGTCACACCTCAGTCATATTTCCAGGCCACAGGTTTCCAGAATCAAACCGATTTCATGTTCCCAGGCAACAGGGTACTGGAATCCAAACCGCTGTCATGTTCCCAGGCCACAGGATTCCACAATCTAACATCAGTCATGTTCCCAGGCCAATGCTTTCCAGAAACAAACCTCAGTCATATTCCCAGGCCACATGGTTCCAGAATGAAACCTCAGTCGTTTTCCGAGGACACAGGTTTCCGGAATAAAACCTCAGTCATGTTCCGTGGACACAGGTTTCAAAAATAAAATCCCAGTCATGTTCCCAGGCCCCAGGGTTCCACAATTAAACCTCAGTCATATTCCCAGGCCAGAGGGTTCCACAATCAAACCTCAGTCCTGTTGCCAGGCCACGGTTCCACCATCAAGCCTCAGTCATGTTCCCAGGCCAGAGTGTTCCACAATCAATCCTAAGTCATCTTGCCAGGCCACAGGGTTCCACCATCAAACCTCAGTCCTGTTGCCAGGCCACAGGGTTCCACCATCAAGCCTCAGTCATGTTCCCAAGCCTGAGGGTTCCACAATCAAACCTCAATCATGTTGCCATGCCACAGGGTTCAACCATCAAACCTCAGGCATGTGCCCAGGAAACAGGGTTCCAGAATCAAACCAATGGCATGTTCCCAGGCCACGAGGTTCCAGTATCAGACCTCAGTCATGTTCCCAGTGCACAGGGTTCCACCATCAAACCTCAGTCATGTGGCCAGTCTACAGGTTTCTGCGATCAAACCCCAGTCAAGTTCCCAGGCCACAGGGTTCCAGAATCAAGCCTCAGTCATGTTGCCAGGCCACAGGTTTCCAGAATCAAGCCTCAGTCATATTGTCAGGCCACAGGGTTCCAGAATCCACCGATGTCATTTTCCCAGGTCACAGGGTTCCAGAATCAAGCCTCAGTCTTGTTGCCAGGCCACCGGGTTCCAGAATCAAACCGTTTTTCTGTTCCCAGGCCACAGGGTTCCAGAATCCACCGATGTCATGTTCCCAGGCCACAGGGTTCCAGAATCAATCCTCAGTTATGTTCCCAGGCTACAGGATTCTAGAATAAACCTCAGTCATGTTCCCAGTCCACAGGGTTCCAGACCCAAGGCTCAGTCAGGTTCCCAGGGCACAGTATTCCACAATCTAAATAGATGTCATGTTCCCTGGCCACAGTTTTCCAGAATCACGCCTCAGTCATGTTCCCAGGCCACAGGTATCCAGAATCAAACCTCAGTCATGTTGCCAGGCCATAGGGTACCACCATCACAACTCAGTCATAATCTCAGGCCACAGGTTTCCAGAATCAAACGGATTTCCTGTTCCCAGGCAACAGGGTACCAGAATCCAAACCGATGTCATGTTCCCAGGCCAGAGCATTCCACAATCTAACATCAGTCATGTTCCCAGGCCAATGCTTTCCAGAATCAAACCTCAGTCATATTCCCAGGCCACATGGTTCCAGAATCAAACCTCAGTCATGTTCCGAGGACACAGGGTTCCGGAATAAAACTTCAGTCATGTTCCGTGGACACAGGTTTCAAAAATAAAATCCCAGTCATGTTCCCAGGCCACACGGTTTCACAATTAAACCTCAGTCATATTCCCAGGCCAGAGGGTTCCACAATCAAACCTCAGTCCTGTTGCCAGGCCACGGTTCCACCATCAAGCCTCAGTCATGTTCCCAGGCCAGAGTGTTCCACAATCAAACCTAAGTCATCTTGCCAGGCCACAGGGTTCCACCATCAATCCTCAGTCCTGTTCCAGGCCACAGGGTTCAACCATCAAGCCTCAGTCATGTTCCCAGGAATCAGGGTTCCAGAATCAAACCAATGGCATGTTCCCAAGCCACGGGGTTCCAGTAGCAGGCCTCAGTCATGTTCCCAGTGCACAGGGTTCCACCATCAAACCTCAGTCATGTGGCCAGTCCACAGGTTTCCCCGATCAAACCCCAGGCAATTTCCCAGGCCACAGGGTTCCAGAGTCTAGCCTCAGTCATGTTGCCAGGCCACAGGGTTCCAGAATCAAGCCTCAGTCATGTTGCCAGTCCACAGGGTTCCAGAATCAAACCGTTCTCATGTTCCCAGGCCACAGGGTTCCAGAATCTACCGATGTAATGTTCCCAGGCCACAGGGTTCCAGAATCAATCCTCAGTTATGTTCCCAGGCTACAGGGTTCTAGAATAAACCTCAGTCATATTCCCAGGCCACAGTTTTCCAGAATCACGCCTCAGTCATGTTCCCAGACCACAGGGATCCAGAATCAAACCTCAGTCATGTTGCCAGGCCACAGTGTTCCACCATTAAGCCTCAGTCATATTCCCAAGCCTGAGGGTTCCACAATCAAACCTCAGTCATGTTGCCATGCCACAGGGTTCAACCATCAAACCTCAGTCATGTTCTCAGGAAACAGGTTTCCAGAATCAAACAAATGGCATGTTCCCAGGCCACAGGGTTCCAGAATCAAGCCTCAGTCATGTTGCCAGGCCACAGGGTTCCAGAATCAAAGGGTTCTCATGTTCCCAGGCCACAGGGTTCCAGAATCCACCGATGTCATGTTCCCAGGCGCAGGGTTCCAGAATCAATCTTCATTCATGTTCCCAGGCCACAGGGATCCAGAATCAAACCTCAGTCATGTTGCCAGGCCATAGGGTACCACCATAAAAACTCAGTCATAATCTCAGGCCACAGGTTTCCAGAATAAAACCGATTTCATGTTCCCAGGCAAGAAGGTACCAGAATCCAAACAGATGTCATGTTCCCAGGCCAAAGGATTCCACAATCTAACATCAGTCATGTTCCCAGGCCAATGCTTTCCAGAATCAAACCTCAGTCATATTCCCAGGCCACATGATTCCAGAATGAAACCTCAGTCGTTTTCCGAGGACACAGGTTTCCGGAATAAAACCTCAGTCATGTTCCGTGGACACAGGTTTCAAAAATAAAATGCCAGTCATGTTCCCAGGCCCCAGGGTTCCACAATTAAACCTCAGTCATATTCCCAGGCCAGAGGGTTCCACAATCAAACCTCAGTCCTGTTGCCAGGCCACGGTTCCACCATCAAGCCTCAGTCATGTTCCCAGGCCAGAGTGTTCCACAATCAATCCTAAGTCATCTTGCCAGGCCACAGGGTTCCACCATCAAACCTCAGTCCTGTTGCCAGGCCACAGGGTTCCACCATCAAGCCTCAGTCATGTTCCCAAGCCTGAGGGTTCCACAATCAAACCTCAATCATGTTGCCATGCCACAGGGTTCAACCATCAAACCTCAGTCATGTGCCCAGGAAACAGGGTTCCAGAATCAAACCAATGGCATGTTCCCAGGCCACGAGGTTCCAGTATCAGACCTCAGTCATGTTCCCAGTGCACAGGGTTCCACAATCAAACCTCAGTCATGTGGCCAGTCTACAGGGTTCTGCGATCAAACCACAGTCAAGTTCCCAGGCCACAGGGTTCCAGAATCAAGCCTCAGTCATGTTGCCAGGCCACAGGGTTCCAGAATCAAGCCTCAGTCATATTGTCAGGCCACAGGGTTCCAGAATCCACCGATGTCATTTTCCCAGGTCACAGGGTTCCAGAATCAAGCCTCAGTCATGTTTCCAGGCCACAGGGTTCCAGAATCAAGCCTCAGTCTTGTTGCCAGGCCACAGGGTTCCAGAATCAAACCGTTCTTCTGTTCCCAGGCCACAGGGTTCCAGAATCCACCGATGCCATGTTCCCAGGCCACAGGGTTCCAGAATCAATCCTCAGTTATGTTCCCAGGCTACAGGATTCTAGAATAAACCTCAGTCATGTTCCCAGTCCACAGGGTTCCAGACCCAAGGCTCAGTCAGGTTCCCAGGGCACAGTATTCCACAATCTAAACAGATGTCATGTTCCCAGGCCACAGGTTTTCAGAATCACACCTCAGTCATGTTCCCAGGCCACAGGGATCCAGAATCAAACCTCAGTCATGTTGCCAGGCCATAGGGTACCACCATCACAACTCAGTCATAATCTCAGGCCACAGGTTTCCAGAATCAAACGGATTTCCTGTTCCTAGGCAACAGGGTACCAGAATCCACACCGATGTCATGTTCCCAGGCCAGAGCATTCCACAATCTAACATTAGTCATGTTCCCAGGCCAATGCTTTCCAGAATCAAACCTCAGTCATATTCCCAGGCCACATGGTTCCAGAATCAAACCTCAGTCGTGTTCCGAGGACACAGGGTTCCGGAATAAAACCTCAGTCATGTTCCGTGGACACAGGTTTCAAAAAAAAAATACCAGGCATGTTCCCAGGCCACAGGTTTCCACAAATAAACCTCAGTCATATTCCCAGGCCAGAGAGTTGCACAATCAAACCTCAGTCCTGTTGCCAGGCCACGGTTCCACCATCAAGCCTCAGTCATGTTCCTAGGCCAGAGTTTTCCACAATCAAACATAAGTCATCTTGCCAGGCCACAGGGTTCCACCATCAAACCTCAGTCCTGTAGCCAGGCCACAGGGTTCCACCATCAATCCTCAGTCATGTTCCGAAGCCTGTGGGTTCCACAATCAAACCTCAATCATGTTGCCATGCCACAGGGTTCAGCCATCAAACCTCAGTCATATTCCCAGGAAACAGGGTTCCAGAATCAAACCAATGGCATGTTCCCACGCCACGGGTTTCCAGTATCAGATCTCAGTCATGTTCCCAGTGCACAGGGTTCCACCATCAAACCTCAGTCATGTGGCCAGTCCACATGTTTCTGCGATCACACCCCTGTCACGTTCCCAGGCCACAGGGTTCCAGAATCAAGCCTCAGTCATGTTGCCAGGCCACAGGGTTCAAGAATCAAGCCTCAGTCATGTTGCCAGGCCACAGGGTTCCAGAATCAAACCGTTCTCATGTTCCCAGGTCACAGGGTTCCAGAATCCACCGATGTAATGTTCCCAGGCCACAGGTTTCCAGAATCAATCCTCAGTTATGTTACCAGGCTACAGGGTTCTAGAATAAACCTCAGTCATGTTCCCAGTCCACAGGGTTCCAGACCCGAGGCTCAGTCAGGTTCCGAGGGCACAGTATTCCACAATCTATACAGATGTCATGTTCCCTGGCCACAGTTTTCCAGGATCAAACCTCAGTCATGTTGCCAGGCCATAGGGTACCACCATAAAAACTCAGTCATAATCTCAGGCCACAGGTTTCCAGAATAAAACCGATTTCATGTTCCCAGGCAAGAAGGTACCAGAATCCAAACAGATGTCATGTACCCAGGCCACAGGATTCCACAATCTAACATCAGTCATGTTCCCAGGACACAGGGTTCCAGAATCAAACCAATGGCATGTTACCAAGCCACGGGGTTCCCGTACCAGGCCTCAGTCATGTTCCCAGTGCACAGGGTTCCACCAGCAAACCTCAGTCATGTGGCCAGTCCACAGGTTTATCCGATCAAACCCCAGTCAATTTCCCAGGCCACAGTGTTCCAGAATCTAGCCTCAGTGAATTTCCCAGGCCACAGGGTTCCAGAATCAAGCCTCAGTCATATTGCCAGGCCACAGGGTTCCAGAATCAAACCGTTCTCAGGTTCCGAGGCCACAGATTTCCAGAATCCACTGATGTCATGGTCCCAGGCCACAGGGTTCCAGAATCAATCCTCAGTCATGTTCCCAGGCCACAGGATTCCAGAATCAAGCCTCAGTCATGTTGTCAGGCCATAGGGTTCAAGAATCCACCGATGTCCTGTTCCCAGGCCACAGGGTTTGAGAATCAATCCTCAGTTAGGTTCCCAGGCTACAGGGTTCTAGAATAAACCTCAGTCATATTCCCAGTCCACAGAGTTCCAGAACCAAGGCTCAGTCAGGTTCCCAGTGCACAGTATTCCACAATCTAAACAGATGTCATGTTCCCAGGCCACAGGGTTCCACCATCAAGCCTCAGTCATGTTCCCAAGCCTGTGGGTTCCACCATCAAACCTCAGTCCTGTTGCCAGGCCACAGGGTTCAGCCATCAAACCTCAGTCATATGCCCAGGAAACAGGGTTCCAGAATCAAACCAATGGCATGTTCTCACACCACGGGCTTCCAGTATCAGGCCTCAGTCATATTCCCAGTGCACAGGGTTCCACCATCAAACCTCAGTCATGTGGCTAGTCCACAGGTTTCTGTGATCAAACCCCAGTCAAGTTTCCAGGCCACAGGATTCCAGAACTAAGCCTCAGTCATGTTGCCAGGCCACAGGGTTCCAGAATCACACCGTTCTCATGTTCCCAGGCCACAGGTTTCCAGAATCCACCGATATCATGTTCCCAGGCCACAGGGTTCCAGAATCAATCTTCATTCATGTTCCCAGGCCACAGGGATCCAGTATCAAACCTCAGTCATGTTGGCAGGCCATAGGGTACCACCGTCACACCTCAGTCATATTTCCATGCCACAGGTTTCCAGAATCAAACCGATTTCATGTTCCCAGGCAACAGGGTACCGAAATCTAAACAGATGTCATGTTCCCAGGCCACAGGATTCCACAATCTAACATCAGTCATGTTCCCAAGCCAATGCTTTCCAGAATCAAACCTCTGTCATATTCCCAGGCCACATGTTTCCAGAAAGAAACCTCAGTCGTTTTCCGAGGACACAGGTTTCCGGAATAAAACCTCAGTCATGTTCCGTGGACACAGGTTTCAAAAATAAAATCCCAGTCATGTTCCCAGGCCACACGGTTTCACAATTAAACCTCAGTCATATTCCCAGGCCAGAGTGTTACACAATCAAACCTAAGTCATCTTGCCAGGCCACAGGGTTCCACCATCAAACCTCAGTCCTGTTGCGAGGCCACAGGGTTCCACCATCAAGCCTCAGTCATGTTCCCAGGAAACAGGGTTCCAGAATCAAACCAATGGCATGTTCCCAAGCCACGGGGTTCCAGTATCAGGCCTCAGTCATGTTCCCAGTGCACAGGGTTCCACCATCAAACCTCAGTCATGTGGCCAGTCCACAGGTTTCTCCGATCAAACTCCAGGCAATTTCCCAGGCCACAGGGTTCCAGAATCAAGCCTCAGTCATGTTGCCAGGCCACAGGGATCCAGAATCAAGCCTCAGTCTTGTTGCCAGGCCACAGGGTTCCAGAATGAAACCGTTCTCATGTTCCCAGGCCACAGGGTTCCAGAATCAATCCTCAGTTATGTTCCCAGGCTACAGGGTTCTAGAATAAACCTCAGTCATATTCCCAGGCCACAGTTTTGCAGAATCACGCCTCAGTCATGTTCCCAGACCACAGGGATCCAGAATCAAACCTCAGTCATGTTGCCAGGACACAGGGTTCCACCATGAAACTTCATTCCTCTTTCCAGACCACAGTGTTCACCATTAAGCCTCAGTCATGTTCCCAAGCCTGAGGGTTCCACAATCAAACCTCATTCACGTTGCCATGCCACAGGGTTCAACCATCAAACGTCAGTCATGTGCCCAGGAAACAGGGTTCCAGAATCAAACCAATGGCATGTTCCCAAGCCACGGGGTTCCAGTATCAGGCCTCAAACATGTTCCCAGGGCACATGGTTCCACCATCAAACCTCAGTCATGTGGCCAGTCCACAGTTTTCTGCGATCAAACCCCAGTCAAGTTCCCAGGCCACAGGGTTCCAGAATCAAGCCTCAGTCATGTTGCCAGGCCACAGGGTTCCAGAATCAAGCCTCAGTCATGTTGCCAGGCCACAGGGTTCCAGAATCAAAGGGTTCTCATGTTCCCAGGCCACAGGGTTCCAGAATCCACCGATGTCATGTTCCCAGGCGCAGGGTTACAGAATCAAACTTCATTCATGTTCCCAGGCCACAGGGATCCAGAATCAAACCTCAGTCATGTTGGCAGGCCATAGGGTACCACCGTCACACCTCAGTCATATTTCCAGGCCACAGGTTTCCAGAATCAAACCGATTTCATGTTCCCAGGCAACAGGGTACCGGAATCCAAACCGCTGTCATGTTCCCAGGCCACAGGATTCCACAATCTAACATCAGTCATGTTCCCAGGCCAATGCTTTCCAGAATCAAACCTCAGTCATATTCCCAGGCCACATGGTTCCAGAATGAAACCTCAGTCGTTTTCCGAGGACACAGGTTTCCGGAATAAAACCTCAGTCATGTTCCGTGGACACAGGTTTCAAAAATAAAATCCCAGTCATGTTCCCAGGCCACACGGTTCCACAATTAAACCTCAGTCATATTCCCAGGCCAGAGGGTTCCACAATCAAACCTCAGTCCTGTTGCCAGGCCACGGTTCCACCATCAAGCCTCAGTCATGTTCCCAGGCCAGAGTGTTCCACAATCAATCCTAAGTCATCTTGCCAGGCCACAGGGTTCCACCATCAAACCTCAGTCCTGTTGCCAGGCCACAGGGTTCCACCATCAAGCCTCAGTCATGTTCCCAAGCCTGAGGGTTCCACAATCAAACCTCAATCATGTTGCCATGCCACACGGTTCAACCATCAAACCTCAGTCATGTGCCCAGGAAACAGGGTTCCAGAATCAAACCAATGGCATGTTCCCAGGCCACGAGGTTCCAGTATCAGACCTCAGTCATGTTCCCAGTGCACAGGGTTCCACCATCAAACCTCAGTCATGTGGCCAGTCTACAGGTTTCTGCGATCAAACCCCAGTCAAGTTCCCAGGCCACAGGGTTCCAGAATCAAGCCTCAGTCATGTTGCCAGGCCACAGGTTTCCAGAATCAAGCCTCAGTCATATTGTCAGGCCACAGGGTTCCAGAATCCACCGATGTCATTTTCCCAGGTCACAGGGTTCCAGAATCAAGCCTCAGTCATGTTCCCAGGCCACAGGATTCCAGAATCAAGCCTCAGTCTTGTTGCCAGGCCACCGGGTTCCAGAATCAAACCGTTTTTCTGTTCCCAGGCCACAGGGTTCCAGAATCCACCGATGTCATGTTCCCAGGCCACAGGGTTCCAGAATCAATCCTCAGTTATGTTCCCAGGCTACAGGATTCTAGAATAAACCTCAGTCATGTTCCCAGTCCACAGGGTTCCAGACCCAAGGCTCAGTCAGGTTCCCAGGGCACAGTATTCCACAATCTAAATAGATGTCATGTTCCCTGGCCACAGTTTTCCAGAATCACGCCTCAGTCATGTTCCCAGGCCACAGGTATCCAGAATCAAACCTCAGTCATGTTGCCAGGCCATAGGGTACCACCATCACACCTCAGTCATAATCTCAGGCCACAGGTTTCCAGAATCAAACGGATTTCCTGTTCCCAGGCAACAGGGTACCAGAATCCAAACCGATGTCATGTTCCCAGGCCAGAGCATTCCACAATCTAACATCAGTCATGTTCCCAGGCCAATGCTTTCCAGAATCAAACCTCAGTCATATTCCCAGGCCACATGGTTCCAGAATCAAACCTCAGTCATGTTCCGAGGACACAGGGTTCCGGAATAAAACTTCAGTCATGTTCCGTGGACACAGGTTTCAAAAATAAAATCCCAGTCATGTTCCCAGGCCACACGGTTTCACAATTAAACCTCAGTCATATTCCCAGGCCAGAGGGTTCCACAATCAAACCTCAGTTCTGTTGCCAGGCCACGGTTCCACCATCAAGCCTCAGTCATGTTCCCAGGCCAGAGTGTTCCACAATCAAACCTAAGTCATCTTGCCAGGCCACAGGGTTCCACCATCAATCCTCAGTCCTGTTCCAGGCCACAGGGTTCAACCATCAAGCCTCAGTCATGTTCCCAGGAATCAGGGTTCCAGAATCAAACCAATGGCATGTTCCCAAGCCACGGGGTTCCAGTAGCAGGCCTCAGTCATGTTCCCAGTGCACAGGGTTCCACCATCAAACCTCAGTCATGTGGCCAGTCCACAGGTTTCCCCGATCAAACCCCAGGCAATTTCCCAGGCCACAGGGTTCCAGAGTCTAGCCTCAGTCATGTTGCCAGGCCACAGGGTTCCAGAATCAAGCCTCAGTCATGTTGCCAGTCCACAGGGTTCCAGAATCAAACCGTTCTCATGTTCCCAGGCCACAGGGTTCCAGAATCTACCGATGTAATGTTCCCAGGCCACAGGGTTCCAGAATCAATCCTCAGTTATGTTCCCAGGCTACAGGGTTCTAGAATAAACCTCAGTCATATTCCCAGGCCACAGTTTTCCAGAATCACGCCTCAGTCATGTTCCCAGACCACAGGGATCCAGAATCAAACCTCAGTCATGTTGCCAGGCCACAGTGTTCCACCATTAAGCCTCAGTCATATTCCCAAGCCTGAGGGTTCCACAATCAAACCTCAGTCATGTTGCCATGCCACAGGGTTCAACCATCAAACCTCAGTCATGTTCTCAGGAAACAGGTTTCCAGAATCAAACAAATGGCATGTTCCCACGCCACAGGGTTCCAGTATCAGGCCTCAGTCATGTTCGCAGTGCACAGGGTTCCACCATCAAACCTCAGTCATTTGGCCAGTCCACAGTTTTCTGCGATCAAACCCCAGTCAAGTTCCCAGGCCACAGGGTTCCAGAATCAAGCCTCAGTCATGTTGCCAGGCCACAGGGTTCCAGAATCAAAGGGTTCTCATGTTCCCAGGCCACAGGGTTCCAGAATCCACCGATGTCATGTTCCCAGGCGCAGGGTTCCAGAATCAATCTTCATTCATGTTCCCAGGCCACAGGGATCCAGAATCAAACCTCAGTCATGTTGCCAGGCCATAGGGTACCACCATAAAAACTCAGTCATAATCTCAGGCCACAGGTTTCCAGAATAAAACCGATTTCATGTTCCCAGGCAAGAATGTACCAGAATCCAAACAGATGTCATGTTCCCAGGCCAAAGGATTCCACAATCTAACATCAGTCATGTTCCCAGGCCAATGCTTTCCAGAATCAAACCTCAGTCATGTTCCCAGGCCACATGATTCCAGAATGAAACCTCAGTCGTTTTCCGAGGACACAGGTTTCCGGAATAAAACCTCAGTCATGTTCCGTGGACACAGGTTTCAAAAATAAAATGCCAGTCATGTTCCCAGGCCCCAGGGTTCCACAATTAAACCTCAGTCATATTCCCAGGCCAGAGGGTTCCACAATCAAACCTCAGTCCTGTTGCCAGGCCACGGTTCCACCATCAAGCCTCAGTCATGTTCCCAGGCCAGAGTGTTCCACAATCAATCCTAAGTCATCTTGCCAGGCCACAGGGTTCCACCATCAAACCTCAGTCCTGTTGCCAGGCCACAGGGTTCCACCATCAAGCCTCAGTCATGTTCCCAAGCCTGAGGGTTCCACAATCAAACCTCAATCATGTTGCCATGCCACAGGGTTCAACCATCAAACCTCAGTCATGTGCCCAGGAAACAGGGTTCCAGAATCAAACCAATGGCATGTTCCCAGGCCACGAGTTTCCAGTATCAGACCTCAGTCATGTTCCCAGTGCACAGGGTTCCACAATCAAACCTCAGTCATGTGGCCAGTCTACAGGTTTCTGCGATCAAACCCCAGTCAAGTTCCCAGGCCACAGGGTTCCAGAATCAAGCCTCAGTCATGTTGCCAGGCCACAGGGTTCCAGAATCAAGCCTCAGTCATATTGTCAGGCCACAGGGTTCCAGAATCCACCGATGTCATTTTCCCAGGTCACAGGGTTCCAGAATCAAGCCTCAGTCATGTTTCCAGGCCACAGGGTTCCAGAATCAAGCCTCAGTCTTGTTGCCAGGCCACAGGGTTCCAGAATCATACCGTTCTTCTGTTCCCAGGCCACAGGGTTCCAGAATCCACCGATGCCATGTTCCCAGGCCACAGGGTTCCAGAATCAATCCTCAGTTATGTTCCCAGGCTACAGGATTCTAGAATAAACCTCAGTCATGTTCCCAGTCCACAGGGTTCCAGACCCAAGGCTCAGTCAGGTTCCCAGGGCACAGTATTCCACAATCTAAACAGATGTCATGTTCCCAGGCCACAGGTTTTCAGAATCACACCTCAGTCATGTTCCCAGGCCACAGGGATCCAGAATCAAACCTCAGTCATGTTGCCAGGCCATAGGGTACCACCATCACAACTCAGTCATAATCTCAGGCCACAGGTTTCCAGAATCAAACGGATTTCCTGTTCCCAGGCAACAGGGTACCAGAATCCACACCGATGTCATGTTCCCAGGCCAGAGCATTCCACAATCTAACATCAGTCATGTTCCCAGGCCAATGCTTTCCAGAATCAAACCTCAGTCATATTCCCAGGCCACATGGTTCCAGAATCAAACCTCAGTCGTGTTCCGAGGACACAGGGTTCCGGAATAAAACCTCAGTCATGTTCCGTGGACACAGGTTTCAAAAAAAAAATACCAGTCATGTTCCCAGGCCACAGGTTTCCACAAATAAACCTCAGTCATATTCCCAGGCCAGAGAGTTGCACAATCAAACCTCAGTCCTGTTGCCAGGCCACGGTTCCACCATCAAGCCTCAGTCATGTTCCTAGGCCAGAGTTTTCCACAATCAAACCTAAGTCATCTTGCCAGGCCACAGGGTTCCACCATCAAACCTCAGTCCTGTAGCCAGGCCACAGGGTTCCACCATCAATCCTCAGTCATGTTCCGAAGCCTGTGGGTTCCACAATCAAACCTCAATCATGTTGCCATGCCACAGGGTTCAGCCATCAAACCTCAGTCATATTCCCAGGAAACAGGGTTCCAGAATCAAACCAATGGCATGTTCCCACGCCACGGGTTTCCAGTATCAGATCTCAGTCATGTTCCCAGTGCACAGGGTTCCACCATCAAACCTCAGTCATGTGGCCAGTCCACATGTTTCTGCGATCACACCCCTGTCACGTTCCCAGGCCACAGGGTTCCAGAATCAAGCCTCAGTCATGTTGCCAGGCCACAGGGTTCAAGAATCAAGCCTCAGTCATGTTGCCAGGCCACAGGGTTCCAGAATCAAACCGTTCTCATGTTCCCAGGTCACAGGGTTCCAGAATCCACCGATGTAATGTTCCCAGGCCACAGGTTTCCAGAATCAATCCTCAGTTATGTTACCAGGCTACAGGGTTCTAGAATAAACCTCAGTCATGTTCCCAGTCCACAGGGTTCCAGACCCGAGGCTCAGTCAGGTTCCGAGGGCACAGTATTCCACAATCTATACAGATGTCATGTTCCCTGGCCACAGTTTTCCAGGATCAAACCTCAGTCATGTTGCCAGGCCATAGGGTACCACCATAAAAACTCAGTCATAATCTCAGGCCACAGGTTTCCAGAATAAAACCGATTTCATGTTCCCAGGCAAGAAGGTACCAGAATCCAAACAGATGTCATGTACCCAGGCCACAGGATTCCACAATCTAACATCAGTCATGTTCCCAGGACACAGGGTTCCAGAATCAAACCAATGGCATGTTACCAAGCCACGGGGTTCCCGTACCAGGCCTCAGTCATGTTCCCAGTGCACAGGGTTCCACCAGCAAACCTCAGTCATGTGGCCAGTCCACAGGTTTATCCGATCAAACCCCAGTCAATTTCCCAGGCCACAGTGTTCCAGAATCTAGCCTCAGTGAATTTCCCAGGCCACAGGGTTCCAGAATCAAGCCTCAGTCATATTGCCAGGCCACAGGGTTCCAGAATCAAACCGTTCTCAGGTTCCGAGGCCACAGATTTCCAGAATCCACTGATGTCATGGTCCCAGGCCACAGGGTTCCAGAATCAATCCTCAGTCATGTTCCCAGGCCACAGGATTCCAGAATCAAGCCTCAGTCATGTTGTCAGGCCATAGGGTTCAAGAATCCACCGATGTCCTGTTCCCAGGCCACAGGGTTTGAGAATCAATCCTCAGTTAGGTTCCCAGGCTACAGGGTTCTAGAATAAACCTCAGTCATATTCCCAGTCCACAGAGTTCCAGAACCAAGGCTCAGTCAGGTTCCCAGTGCACAGTATTCCACAATCTAAACAGATGTCATGTTCCCAGGCCACAGGGTTCCACCATCAAGCCTCAGTCATGTTCCCAAGCCTGTGGGTTCCACCATCAAACCTCAGTCCTGTTGCCAGGCCACAGGGTTCAGCCATCAAACCTCAGTCATATGCCCAGGAAACAGGGTTCCAGAATCAAACCAATGGCATGTTCTCACACCACAGGCTTCCAGTATCAGGCCTCAGTCATATTCCCAGTGCACAGGGTTCCACCATCAAACCTCAGTCATGTGGCTAGTCCACAGGTTTCTGTGATCAAACCCCAGTCAAGTTTCCAGGCCACAGGATTCCAGAACTAAGCCTCAGTCATGTTGCCAGGCCACAGGGTTCCAGAATCACACCGTTCTCATGTTCCCAGGCCACAGGTTTCCAGAATCCACCGATATCATGTTCCCAGGCCACAGGGTTCCAAAATCAATCTTCATTCATGTTCCCAGGCCACAGGGATCCAGTATCAAACCTCAGTCATGTTGGCAGGCCATAGGGTACCACCGTCACACCTCAGTCATATTTCCATGCCACAGGTTTCCAGAATCAAACCGATTTCATGTTCCCAGGCAACAGGGTACCGAAATCTAAACAGATGTCATGTTCCCAGGCCACAGGATTCCACAATCTAACATCAGTCATGTTCCCAAGCCAATGCTTTCCAGAATCAAACCTCTGTCATATTCCCAGGCCACATGTTTCCAGAAAGAAACCTCAGTCGTTTTCCGAGGACACAGGTTTCAAAAATAAAATCCCAGTCATGTTCCCAGGCCACACGGTTTCACAATTAAACCTCAGTCATATTCCCAGGCCAGAGTGTTACACAATCAAACCTAAGTCATCTTGCCAGGCCACAGGGTTCCACCATCAAACCTCAGTCCTGTTGCGAGGCCACAGGGTTCCACCATCAAGCCTCAGTCATGTTCCCAGGAAACAGGGTTCCAGAATCAAACCAATGGCATGTTCCCAAGCCACGGGGTTCCAGTATCAGGCCTCAGTCATGTTCCCAGTGCACAGGGTTCCACCATCAAACCTCAGTCATGTGGCCAGTCCACAGATTTCTCCGATCAAACCCCAGTCAATTTCCCAGGCCACAGGGTTCCAGAATCAAGCCTCAGTCATGTTGCCAGGGCACGTGTTTCCAGAATCAAGCCTCAGTCATGTTGCCAGGCCACAGGGTTCCAGAATCAAACCGTTCTCATGTTCCCAGGCCACAGGGTTCCAGAATCAATCCTCAGTTATGTTCCCAGGCTACAGGGTTCTAGAATAAACCTCAGTCATATTCCCAGGCCACAGTTTTGCAGAATCACGCCTCAGTCATGTTCCCAGACCACAGGGATCCAGAATCAAACCTCAGTCATGTTGCCAGGACACAGGGTTCCAGAATCAAAGGGTTCTCATGTTCCCAGGCCACAGGTTTCCAGAATCCACCGATGTCATGTTCCCAGGCGCAGGGTTCCAGAATCAAACTTCATTCATGTTCCCAGGCCACAGGGATCCAGAATCAAACCTCAGTCATGTTGGCAGGCCATAGGGTACCACCGTCACACCTCAGTCATATTTCCAGGCCACAGGTTTCCAGAATCAAACCGATTTCATGTTCCCAGGCAACAGGGTACCGGAATCCAAACCGCTGTCATGTTCCCAGGCCACAGGATTCCACAATCTAACATCAGTCATGTTCCCAGGCCAATGCTTTCCAGAATCAAACCTCAGTCATATTCCCAGGCCACATGGTTCCAGAATGAAACCTCAGTCGTTTTCCGAGGACACAGGTTTCCGGAATAAAACCTCAGTCATGTTCCGTGGACACAGGTTTCAAAAATAAAATCCCAGTCATGTTCCCAGGCCACACGGTTCCACAATTAAACCTCAGTCATATTCCCAGGCCAGAGGGTTCCACAATCAAACCTCAGTCCTGTTGCCAGGCCACGGTTCCACCATCAAGCCTCAGTCATGTTCCCAGGCCAGAGTGTTCCACAATCAAACCTAAGTCATCTTCCCAGGCCACAGGGTTCCACCATCAAAAATCAGTCCTGTTGCCAGGCCACAGGGTTCCACCAAAAAGCCTCAGTCATGTTCCCAAGCGTGAGTGTTCCACAATCAAACCTCAATCATGTTGCCATGCCACAGGGTTCAACCATCAAACCTCAGTCATGTGCCCAGGAAACAGGGTTCCAGAATCAAACCAATGGCATGTTCCCAGGCCACGAGGTTCCATTATCAGACCTCAGTCATGTTCCCAGTGCACAGGGTTCCACCATCAAACCTCAGTCATGTGGCCAGTCCACAGTTTTCTGCGATCAAACCCCAGTCAAGTTCCCAGGCCACAGGGTTCCAGAATCAAGCCTCAGGCATGTTGCCAGGCCACAGGGTTCCAGAATCAAGCCTCAGTCATATTGTCAGGCCACAGGGTTCCAGAATCCACCGATGTCATTTTCGCAGGTCACAGGGTTCCAGAATCAAGCCTCAGTCATGTTGCCAGGCCACAGGATTCCAGAATCAAGCCTCAGTCTTGTTGCCAGGCCACAGGGTTCCAGAATCCAACCGTTCTTCTATTCCCAGGCCACAGGGTTCCAGAATCCACCGATGTCATGTTCCCAGGCCACAGGGTTCCAGAATCAATCCTCAGTTATGTTCCCAGGCTACAGGATTCTAGAATAAACCTCAGTCATGTTCCCAGTCCACAGGGTTCCAGATCCAAGGCTCAGTCAGGTTCCCAGGGCACAGTATCCCACAATCTAAATAGATGTCATTTTCCCTGGCCACAGTTTTCCAGAATCACGCCTCAGTCATGTTCCCAGGCCACAGGGATCCAGAATCAAACCTCAGTCATGTTACCAGGGCATAGGGTACCACCATCACACCTCAGTCATATTCCCAGGCCACAGGTTTCCAGAATCAAACCGATTTCATGTTCCCAGGCAACAGGGTACCGGAATCCAAACTGATGTCATGTTCCCAGGCCACAGGATTCCACAATCTAACATCAGTCATGTTCCCAGGCCAATGCTTTCAGAATCAAACCTATGTCATATTCCCAGGCCACATGTTTCCAGAATGAAACCTCAGTCGTTTTCCGAGGACACAGGTTTCCGGAATAAAACCTCAGTCATGTTCCGTGGACACAGGTTTCAAAAATAAAATCCCAGTCATGTTCCCAGGCCACACGGTTTCACAATTAAACCTCAGTCATATTCCCAGGCCAGAGGGTTCCACAATCAAACCTCAGTCCTGTTGCCAGGCCACGGTTCCACCATCAAGCCTCAGTCATGTTCCCAGGCCAGTGTGTTCCACAATCAAACCTAAGTCATCTTGCCAGGCCACAGGGTTCCACCATCAAACCTCAGTCCTGTTGCCAGGCCACAGGGTTCAACCATCAAGCCTCAGTCATGTTCCCAGGAAACAGGGTTCCAGAATCAAACCAATGGCATGTTCCCACGCCACGGGGTTCCAGTATCAGGCCTCAGTCATGTTCCCAGTGCACAGGGTTCCACCATCAAACCTCAGTCATGTGGCCAGTCCACAGGTTTCTCCGATCAAACCCCAGGCAATTTCCCAGGCCACAGGGTTCCAGCATCAAGCCTCAGTCATGTTGCCAGGCCACAGGGTTCCAGAATCAAACCGTTCTCATGTTCCCAGGCCACAGGGTTCCAGAATCCACCGATGTAATATTCCCAGGCCACAGGGTTCCAGAATCAATCCTCAGTTATGTTCCCAGGCTACAGGGTTCTAGAATAAACCTCAGTCATATTCCCAGGCCACAGTTTTCCAGAATCACGCCTCAGTCATGTTCCCAGACCACAGGGTTCCAGAATAAAACCTCAGTCATGTTCCGTGGACACAGGTTTCAAAAATAAAATCCCAGTCATGTTCCCAGTCCACAGGATTCCACCATCAAGCCTCAGTCATGTTCCCAAGCCTGAGGGTTCCACAATCAAACCTCATTCACGTTGCCATGCCACAGGGTTCAACCATCAAACGTCAGTCATGTGCCCAGGAAACAGGGTTCCAGAATCAAACCAATGGCATGTTCCCAGGCCACGAGGTTCCAGTATCAGACCTCAGTCATGTTCCCAGTGCACAGGGTTCCACAATCAAACCTCAGTCCTGTTGCCAGGCCACGGTTCCACCATCAAGCCTCAGTCATGTTCCCAGGCCAGAGTGTTCCACAATCAAACCTAAGTCATCCTGCCAGGCCACAGTGTTCCACCATCAAAAATCAGTCCTGTTGCCAGGCCACAGGGTTCCACCAACAAGCCTCAGTCATGTTCCCAAGCCTGAGGGTTCCACAATCAAACCTCAATCGTGTTGCCATGCCACAGGGTTCAACCATCAAACCTCAGTCATGTGCCCAGGAAACAGGGTTCCAGAATCAAACCAATGGCATGTTCCCAGGCCACGAGGTTCCAGTATCAGACCTCAGTCATGTTCCCAGTGCACAGGGTTCCACCATCAAACCTCAGTCATGTGGCCAGTCCACAGTTTTCTGCGATCAAACCCCAGTCAAGTTCCCAGGCCACAGGGTTCCAGAATCAAGCCTCAGGCATGTTGCCAGGCCACAGGGTTCCAGAATCAAGCCTCAGTCATATTGTCAGGCCACAGGGTTCCAGAATAGACCGATGTCATTTTCGCAGGTCACAGGGTTCCAGAATCAAGCCTCAGTCATGTTGCCAGGCCACAGGATTCCAGAATCAAGCCGCAGTCTTGTTGCCAGGCCACAGGGTTCCAGAATCAAACCGTTCTTCTATTCCCAGGCCACAGGGTTCCAGAATCCACCGATGTCATGTTCCCAGGCCACAGGGTTCCAGAATCAATCCTCAGTTATGTTCCCAGGCTACAGGATTCTAGAATAAACCTCAGTCATGTTCCCAGTCCACAGGGTTCCAGACCCAAGGCTCAGTCAGGTTCCCAGGGCACAGTATCCCACAATCTAAATAGATGTCATTTTCCCTGGCCACAGTTTTCCAGAATCACGCCTCAGTCATGTTCCCAGGCCACAGGGATCCAGAATCAAACCTCAGTCATGTTACCAGGGCATAGGGTACCACCATCACACCTCAGTCATATTCCCAGGCCACAGGTTTCCAGAATCAAACCGATTTCATGTTCCCAGGCAACAGGGTACCGGAATCCAAACCGATGTCATGTTCCCAGGCCACAGGATTCCACAATCTAACATCAGTCATGTTCCCAGGCCAATGCTTTCAGAATCAAACCTCTGTCATATTCCCAGGCCACATGTTTCCAGAATGAAACCTCAGTCGTTTTCCGAGGACACAGGTTTCCGGAATAAAACCTCAGTCATGTTCCGTGGACACAGGTTTCAAAAATAAAATCCCAGTCATGTTCCCAGGCCACACGGTTTCACAATTAAACCTCAGTCATATTCCCAGGCCAGAGGGTTCCACAATCAAACCTCAGTCCTGTTGCCAGGCCACGGTTCCACCATCAAGCCTCAGTCATGTTCCCAGGCCAGAGTGTTCCACAATCAAACCTAAGTCATCTTGCCAGGCCACAGGGTTCCACCATCAAACCTCAGTCCTGTTGCCAGGCCACAGGGTTCAACCATCAAGCCTCAGTCATGTTCCCAGGAAACAGGGTTCCAGAATCAAACCAATGGCATGTTCCCACGCCACGGGGTTCCAGTATCAGGCCTCAGTCATGTTCCCAGTGCACAGGGTTCCACCATCAAACCTCAGTCATGTGGCCAGTCCACAGGTTTCTCCGATCAAACCCCAGGCAATTTCCCAGGCCACAGGGTTCCAGCATCAAGCCTCAGTCATGTTGCCAGGCCACAGGGTTCCAGAATCAAACCGTTCTCATGTTCCCAGGCCACAGGGTTCCAGAATCCACCGATGTAATGTTCCCAGGCCACAGGGTTCCAGAATCAATCCTCAGTTATGTTCCCAGGCTACAGGGTTCTAGAATAAACCTCAGTCATATTCCCAGGCCACAGTTTTCCAGAATCACGCCTCAGTCATGTTCCCAGACCACAGGGTTCCAGAATAAAACCTCAGTCATGTTCCGTGGACACAGGTTTCAAAAATAAAATCCCAGTCATGTTCCCAGTCCACAGGGTTCCACCATCAAGCCTCAGTCATGTTCCCAAGCCTGAGGGTTCCACAATCAAACCTCATTCACGTTGCCATGCCACAGGGTTCAACCATCAAACGTCAGTCATGTGCCCAGGAAACAGGGTTCCAGAATCAAACCAATGGCATGTTCCCACGCCAAGGGGTTCCAGTATCAGGCCTCAGTCATGTTCCCAGTGCACAGGGTTCCACCATCAAACCTCAGTCATGTGGCCAGTCCACAGGTTTCTGCGATCAAACCCCAGTCAAGTTCCCAGGCCACAGGGTTCCAGAATCAAGCCTCAGTCATGCTGCCAGTCCACAGGGTTGCAGAATCAAGCCTCATTCATGTTGCCAGGCCACAGGGTTCCAGAATCAAACCGTTCTCATGTTCCCAGGCCACAGGTTTCCAGAATCCACAGATGTCATTTTCCCAGGCCACAGGGTTCCAGAATCCACCGATGTCATTTTCCCAGGCCACAGATTTCCAGAATCAATCCTCAGTTATGTTCCCAGGCTACAGGTTTCTAGAATAAACCTCAGTCATGTTCCCAGTCCACAGGGTTCCAGACCCAAGGCTCAGTCAGGTTCCGAGGGCAGGGTATTCCACAATCTAAACAGATGTCATGTTCCCAGGCCACAGGATTCCACAGTCTAACATCAGTCATGTTCCCAGGCCAATGCTTTCCAGAATCAAACCTCTGTCATATTCCCAGGCCACATGTTTCCAGAAAGAAACCTCAGTCGTTTTCCGAGGACACAGGTTTCCGGAATAAAACCTCAGTCATGTTCCGTGGACACAGGTTTCAAAAATAAAATCCCAGTCATGTTCCCAGGCCACACGGTTTCACAATTAAACCTCAGTCATATTCCCAGGCCAGAGTGTTACACAATCAAACCTAAGTCATCTTGCCAGGCCACAGGGTTCCACCATCAAACCTCAGTCCTGTTGCGAGGCCACAGGGTTCCACCATCAAGCCTCAGTCATGTTCCCAGGAAACAGGGTTCCAGAATCAAACCAATGGCATGTTCCCAAGCCACGGGGTTCCAGTATCAGGCCTCAGTCATGTTCCCAGTGCACAGGGTTCCACCATCAAACCTCAGTCATGTGGCCAGTCCACAGGTTTCTCCGATCAAACTCCAGGCAATTTCCCAGGCCACAGGGTTCCAGAATCAAGCCTCAGTCATGTTGCCAGGCCACAGGGATCCAGAATCAAGCCTCAGTCTTGTTGCCAGGCCACAGGGTTCCAGAATGAAACCGTTCTCATGTTCCCAGGCCACAGGGTTCCAGAATCAATCCTCAGTTATGTTCCCAGGCTACAGGGTTCTAGAATAAACCTCAGTCATATTCCCAGGCCACAGTTTTGCAGAATCACGCCTCAGTCATGTTCCCAGACCACAGGGATCCAGAATCAAACCTCAGTCATGTTGCCAGGACACAGGGTTCCACCATGAAACTTCATTCCTCTTTCCAGGCCACAGTGTTCACCATTAAGCCTCAGTCATGTTCCCAAGCCTGAGGGTTCCACAATCAAACCTCAGTCATGTTGCCATGCCACAGGGTTCCACCATCAAACCTCAGTAATGTTCCCAGGAAACAGGGTTCCAGAATCAAACCAATGGCATGTTCCCAAGCCACGGGGTTCCAGTATCAGGCCTCAAACATGTTCCCAGGGCACATGGTTCCACCATCAAACCTCAGTCATGTGGCCAGTCCACAGTTTTCTGCGATCAAACCCCAGTCAAGTTCCCAGGCCACAGGGTTCCAGAATCAAGCCTCAGTCATGTTGCCAGGCCACAGGGTTCCAGAATCAAGCCTCAGTCATGTTGCCAGGCCACAGGGTTCCAGAATCAAAGGGTTCTCATGTTCCCAGGCCACAGGGTTCCAGAATCCACCGATGTCATGTTCCCAGGCGCAGGGTTCCAGAATCAAACTTCATTCATGTTCCCAGGCCACAGGGATCCAGAATCAAACCTCAGTCATGTTGGCAGGCCATAGGGTACCACCGTCACACCTCAGTCATATTTCCAGGCCACAGGTTTCCAGAATCAAACCGATTTCATGTTCCCAGGCAACAGGGTACCGGAATCCAAACCAATGTCATGTTCCCAGGTCACAGGATTCCACAGTCTAACATCAGTCATGTTCCCAGGCCAATGCTTTCCAGAATCAAACCTCAGTCATATTCCCAGGCCACATGGTTCCAGAATGAAACCTCAGTCGTTTTCCGAGGACACAGGTTTCCGGAATAAAACCTCAGTCATGTTCCGTGGACACAGGTTTCAAAAATAAAATCCCAGTCATGTTCCCAGGCCACACGGTTCCACAATTAAACCTCAGTCATATTCCCAGGCCAGAGGGTTCCACAATCAAACCTCAGTCCTGTTGCCAGGCCACGGTTCCACCATCAAGCCTCAGTCATGTTCCCAGGCCAGAGTGTTCCACAATCAATCCTAAGTCATCTTGCCAGGCCACAGGGTTCCACCATCAAACCTCAGTCCTGTTGCCAGGCCACAGGGTTCCACCATCAAGCCTCAGTCATGTTCCCAAGCCTGAGGGTTCCACAATCAAACCTCAATCATGTTGCCATGCCACAGGGTTCAACCATCAAACCTCAGTCATGTGCCCAGGAAACAGGGTTCCAGAATCAAACCAATGGCATGTTCCCAGGCCACGAGGTTCCATTATCAGACCTCAGTCATGTTCCCAGTGCACAGGGTTCCACCATCAAACCTCAGTCATGTGGCCCGTCTACAGGTTTCTGCGATCAAACCCCAGTCAAGTTCCCAGGCCACAGGGTTCCAGAATCAAGCCTCAGTCATGTTGCCAGGCCACAGGTTTCCAGAATCAAGCCTCAGTCATATTGTCAGGCCACAGGGTTCCAGAATCCACCGATGTCATTTTCCCAGGTCACAGGGTTCCAGAATCAAGCCTCAGTCATGTTCCCAGGCCACAGTATTCCAGAATCAAGCCTCAGTCTTGTTGCCAGGCCACCGGGTTCCAGAATCAAACCGTTTTTCTGTTCCCAGGCCACAGGGTTCCAGAATCCACCGATGTCATGTTCCCAGGCCACAGGGTTCCAGAATCAATCCTCAGTTATGTTCCCAGGCTACAGGATTCTAGAATAAACCTCAGTCATGTTCCCAGTCCACAGGGTTCCAGACCCAAGGCTCAGTCAGGTTCCCAGGGCACAGTATTCCACAATCTAAATAGATGTCATGTTCCCTGGCCACAGTTTTCCAGAATCACGCCTCAGTCATGTTCCCAGGCCACAGGTATCCAGAATCAAACCTCAGTCATGTTGCCAGGCCATAGGGTACCACCATCACAACTCAGTCATAATCTCAGGCCACAGGTTTCCAGAATCAAACGGATTTCCTGTTCCCAGGCAACAGGGTACCAGAATCCAAACCGATGTCATGTTCCCAGGCCAGAGCATTCCACAATCTAACATCAGTCATGTTCCCAGGCCAATGCTTTCCAGAATCAAACCTCAGTCATATTCCCAGGCCACATGGTTCCAGAATCAAACCTCAGTCATGTTCCGAGGACACAGGGTTCCGGAATAAAACTTCAGTCATGTTCCGTGGACACAGGTTTCAAAAATAAAATCCCAGTCATGTTCCCAGGCCACACGGTTTCACAATTAAACCTCAGTCATATTCCCAGGCCAGAGGGTTCCACAATCAAACCTCAGTCCTGTTGCCAGGCCACGGTTCCACCATCAAGCCTCAGTCATGTTCCCAGGCCAGAGTGTTCCACAATCAAACCTAAGTCATCTTGCCAGGCCACAGGGTTCCACCATCAATCCTCAGTCCTGTTCCAGGCCACAGGGTTCAACCATCAAGCCTCAGTCATGTTCCCAGGAATCAGGGTTCCAGAATCAAACCAATGGCATGTTCCCAAGCCACGGGGTTCCAGTAGCAGGCCTCAGTCATGTTCCCAGTGCACAGGGTTCCACCATCAAACCTCAGTCATGTGGCCAGTCCACAGGTTTCCCCGATCAAACCCCAGGCAATTTCCCAGGCCACAGGGTTCCAGAGTCTAGCCTCAGTCATGTTGCCAGGCCACAGGGTTCCAGAATCAAGCCTCAGTCATGTTGCCAGTCCACAGGGTTCCAGAATCAAACCGTTCTCATGTTCCCAGGCCACAGGGTTCCAGAATCTACCGATGTAATGTTCCCAGGCCACAGGGTTCCAGAATCAATCCTCAGTTATGTTCCCAGGCTACAGGGTTCTAGAATAAACCTCAGTCATATTCCCAGGCCACAGTTTTCCAGAATCACGCCTCAGTCATGTTCCCAGACCACAGGGATCCAGAATCAAACCTCAGTCATTTTGCCAGGCCACAGGGTTCCACCATTAAGCCTCAGTCATATTCCCAAGCCTGAGGGTTCCACAATCAAACCTCAGTCATGTTGCCATGCCACAGGGTTCAACCATCAAACCTCAGTCATGTTCTCAGGAAACAGGTTTCCAGAATCAAACAAATGGCATGTTCCCACGCCACAGGGTTCCAGTATCAGGCCTCAGTCATGTTCGCAGTGCACAGGGTTCCACCATCAAACCTCAGTCATTTGGCCAGTCCACAGTTTTCTGCGATCAAACCCCAGTCAAGTTCCCAGGCCACAGGGTTCCAGAATCAAGCCTCAGTCATGTTGCCAGGCCACAGGGTTCCAGAATCAAAGGGTTCTCATGTTCCCAGGCCACAGGGTTCCAGAATCCACCGATGTCATGTTCCCAGGCGCAGGGTTCCAGAATCAATCTTCATTCATGTTCCCAGGCCACAGGGATCCAGAATCAAACCTCAGTCATGTTGCCAGGCCATAGGGTACCACCATAAAAACTCAGTCATAATCTCAGGCCACAGGTTTCCAGAATAAAACCGATTTCATGTTCCCAGGCAAGAAGGTACCAGAATCCAAACAGATGTCATGTTCCCAGGCCAAAGGATTCCACAATCTAACATCAGTCATGTTCCCAGGCCAATGCTTTCCAGAATCAAACCTCAGTCATATTCCCAGGCCACATGATTCCAGAATGAAACCTCAGTCGTTTTCCGAGGACACAGGTTTCCGGAATAAAACCTCAGTCATGTTCCGTGGACACAGGTTTCAAAAATAAAATGCCAGTCATGTTCCCAGGCCCCAGGGTTCCACAATTAAACCTCAGTCATATTCCCAGGCCAGAGGGTTACACAATCAAACCTCAGTCCTGTTGCCAGGCCACGGTTCCACCATCAAGCCTCAGTCATGTTCCCAGGCCAGAGTGTTCCACAATCAATCCTAAGTCATCTTGCCAGGCCACAGGGTTCCACCATCAAACCTCAGTCCTGTTGCCAGGCCACAGGGTTCCACCATCAAGCCTCAGTCATGTTCCCAAGCCTGAGGGTTCCACAATCAAACCTCAATCATGTTGCCATGCCACAGGGTTCAACCATCAAACCTCAGTCATGTGCCCAGGAAACAGGGTTCCAGAATCAAACCAATGGCATGTTCCCAGGCCACGAGGTTCCAGTATCAGACCTCAGTCATGTTCCCAGTGCACAGGGTTCCACAATCAAACCTCAGTCATGTGGCCAGTCTACAGGGTTCTGCGATCAAACCACAGTCAAGTTCCCAGGCCACAGGGTTCCAGAATCAAGCCTCAGTCATGTTGCCAGGCCACAGGGTTCCAGAATCAAGCCTCAGTCATATTGTCAGGCCACAGGGTTCCAGAATCCACCGATGTCATTTTCCCAGGTCACAGGGTTCCAGAATCAAGCCTCAGTCATGTTTCCAGGCCACAGGGTTCCAGAATCAAGCCTCAGTCTTGTTGCCAGGCCACAGGGTTCCAGAATCAAACCGTTCTTCTGTTCCCAGGCCATAGGGTTCCAGAATCCACCGATGTCATGTTCCCAGGCCACAGGGTTCCAGAATCAATCCTCAGTTATGTTCCCAGGCTACAGGATTCTAGAATAAACCTCAGTCATGTTCCCAGTCCACAGGGTTCCAGACCCAAGGCTCAGTCAGGTTCCCAGGGCACAGTATTCCACAATCTAAACAGATGTCATGTTCCCAGGCCACAGGTTTTCAGAATCACACCTCAGTCATGTTCCCAGGCCACAGGGATCCAGAATCAAACCTCAGTCATGTTGCCAGGCCATAGGGTACCACCATCACAACTCAGTCATAATCTCAGGCCACAGGTTTCCAGAATCAAACGGATTTCCTGTTCCCAGGCAACAGGGTACCAGTTCCACACCGATGTCATGTTCCCAGGCCAGAGCATTCCACAATCTAACATCAGTCATGTTCCCAGGCCAATGCTTTCCAGA
The DNA here is from genome assembly GCF_949987535.1 of Balaenoptera acutorostrata. Lineage (NCBI taxonomy): Eukaryota > Metazoa > Chordata > Mammalia > Artiodactyla > Balaenopteridae > Balaenoptera > Balaenoptera acutorostrata. The sequence goes on along the minus strand of NC_080076.1, from coordinate 31,308,463 downwards.
ATCAAACCTCAGTCATATTCCCAGGCCACATGGTTCCAGAATCAAACCTCAGTCGTGTTCCGAGGACACAGGGTTCCGGAATAAAACCTCAGTCATGTTCCGTGGACACAGGTTTCAAAAAAAAAATACCAGTCATGTTCCCAGGCCACAGGTTTCCACAAATAAACCTCAGTCATATTCCCAGGCCAGAGAGTTGCACAATCAAACCTCAGTCCTGTTGCCAGGCCACGGTTCCACCATCAAGCCTCAGTCATGTTCCTAGGCCAGAGTTTTCCACAATCAAACCTAAGTCATCTTGCCAGGCCACAGGGTTCCACCATCAAACCTCAGTCCTGTAGCCAGGCCACAGGGTTCCACCATCAATCCTCAGTCATGTTCCGAAGCCTGTGGGTTCCACAATCAAACCTCAATCATGTTGCCATGCCACAGGGTTCAGCCATCAAACCTCAGTCATATTCCCAGGAAACAGGGTTCCAGAATCAAACCAATGGCATGTTCCCACGCCACGGGTTTCCAGTATCAGATCTCAGTCATGTTCCCAGTGCACAGGGTTCCACCATCAAACCTCAGTCATGTGGCCAGTCCACATGTTTCTGCGATCACACCCCTGTCACGTTCCCAGGCCACAGGGTTCCAGAATCAAGCCTCAGTCATGTTGCCAGGCCACAGGGTTCAAGAATCAAGCCTCAGTCATGTTGCCAGGCCACAGGGTTCCAGAATCAAACCGTTCTCATGTTCCCAGGTCACAGGGTTCCAGAATCCACCGATGTAATGTTCCCAGGCCACAGGTTTCCAGAATCAATCCTCAGTTATGTTACCAGGCTACAGGGTTCTAGAATAAACCTCAGTCATGTTCCCAGTCCACAGGGTTCCAGACCCGAGGCTCAGTCAGGTTCCGAGGGCACAGTATTCCACAATCTATACAGATGTCATGTTCCCTGGCCACAGTTTTCCAGGATCAAACCTCAGTCATGTTGCCAGGCCATAGGGTACCACCATAAAAACTCAGTCATAATCTCAGGCCACAGGTTTCCAGAATAAAACCGATTTCATGTTCCCAGGCAAGAAGGTACCAGAATCCAAACAGATGTCATGTACCCAGGCCACAGGATTCCACAATCTAACATCAGTCATGTTCCCAGGACACAGGGTTCCAGAATCAAACCAATGGCATGTTACCAAGCCACGGGGTTCCCGTACCAGGCCTCAGTCATGTTCCCAGTGCACAGGGTTCCACCAGCAAACCTCAGTCATGTGGCCAGTCCACAGGTTTATCCGATCAAACCCTAGTCAATTTCCCAGGCCACAGTGTTCCAGAATCTAGCCTCAGTGAATTTCCCAGGCCACAGGGTTCCAGAATCAAGCCTCAGTCATATTGCCAGGCCACAGGGTTCCAGAATCAAACCGTTCTCAGGTTCCGAGGCCACAGATTTCCAGAATCCACTGATGTCATGGTCCCAGGCCACAGGGTTCCAGAATCAATCCTCAGTCATGTTCCCAGGCCACAGGATTCCAGAATCAAGCCTCAGTCATGTTGTCAGGCCATAGGGTTCAAGAATCCACCGATGTCCTGTTCCCAGGCCACAGGGTTTGAGAATCAATCCTCAGTTAGGTTCCCAGGCTACAGGGTTCTAGAATAAACCTCAGTCATATTCCCAGTCCACAGAGTTCCAGAACCAAGGCTCAGTCAGGTTCCCAGTGCACAGTATTCCACAATCTAAACAGATGTCATGTTCCCAGGCCACAGGGTTCCACCATCAAGCCTCAGTCATGTTCCCAAGCCTGTGGGTTCCACCATCAAACCTCAGTCCTGTTGCCAGGCCACAGGGTTCAGCCATCAAACCTCAGTCATATGCCCAGGAAACAGGGTTCCAGAATCAAACCAATGGCATGTTCTCACACCACGGGCTTCCAGTATCAGGCCTCAGTCATATTCCCAGTGCACAGGGTTCCACCATCAAACCTCAGTCATGTGGCTAGTCCACAGGTTTCTGTGATCAAACCCCAGTCAAGTTTCCAGGCCACAGGATTCCAGAACTAAGCCTCAGTCATGTTGCCAGGCCACAGGGTTCCAGAATCACACCGTTCTCATGTTCCCAGGCCACAGGTTTCCAGAATCCACCGATATCATGTTCCCAGGCCACAGGGTTCCAGAATCAATCTTCATTCATGTTCCCAGGCCACAGGGATCCAATATCAAACCTCAGTCATGTTGGCAGGCCATAGGGTACCACCGTCACACCTCAGTCATATTTCCATGCCACAGGTTTCCAGAATCAAACCGATTTCATGTTCCCAGGCAACAGGGTACCGAAATCTAAACAGATGTCATGTTCCCAGGCCACAGGATTCCACAATCTAACATCAGTCATGTTCCCAAGCCAATGCTTTCCAGAATCACACCTCTGTCATATTCCCAGGCCACATGTTTCCAGAAAGAAACCTCAGTCGTTTTCCGAGGACACAGGTTTCCGGAATAAAACCTCAGTCATGTTCCGTGGACACAGGTTTCAAAAATAAAATCCCAGTCATGTTCCCAGGCCACACGGTTTCACAATTAAACCTCAGTCATATTCCCAGGCCAGAGTGTTACACAATCAAACCTAAGTCATCTTGCCAGGCCACAGGGTTCCACCATCAAACCTCAGTCCTGTTGCCAGGCCACAGGGTTCCACCATCAAGCCTCAGTCATGTTCCCAGGAAACAGGGTTCCAGAATCAAACCAATGGCATGTTCCCAAGCCACGGGGTTCCAGTATCAGGCCTCAGTCATGTTCCCAGTGCACAGGGTTCCACCATCAAACCTCAGTCATGTGGCCAGTCCACAGGTTTCTCCGATCAAACTCCAGGCAATTTCCCAGGCCACAGGGTTCCAGAATCAAGCCTCAGTCATGTTGCCAGGCCACAGGGATCCAGAATCAAGCCTCAGTCTTGTTGCCAGGCCACAGGGTTCCAGAATCAATCCTCAGTTATGTTCCCAGGCTACAGGGTTCTAGAATAAACCTCAGTCATATTCCCAGGCCACAGTTTTGCAGAATCACGCCTCAGTCATGTTCCCAGACCACAGGGATCCAGAATCAAACCTCAGTCATGTTGCCAGGACACAGGGTTCCACCATGAAACTTCATTCCTCTTTCCAGGCCACAGTGTTCACCATTAAGCCTCAGTCATGTTCCCAAGCCTGAGGGTTCCACAATCAAACCTCAGTCATGTTGCCATGCCACAGGGTTCAACCATCAAACCTCAGTAATGTTCCCAGGAAACAGGGTTCCAGAATCAAACCAATGGCATGTTCCCAAGCCACGGGGTTCCAGTATCAGGCCTCAAACATGTTCCCAGGGCACATGGTTCCACCATCAAACCTCAGTCATGTGGCCAGTCCACAGTTTTCTGCGATCAAACCCCAGTCAAGTTCCCAGGCCACAGGGTTCCAGAATCAAGCCTCAGTCATGTTGCCAGGCCACAGGGTTCCAGAATCAAGCCTCAGTCATGTTGCCAGGCCACAGGGTTCCAGAATCAAAGGGTTCTCATGTTCCCAGGCCACAGGGTTCCAGAATCCACCGATGTCATGTTCCCAGGCGCAGGGTTCCAGAATCAAACTTCATTCATGTTCCCAGGCCACAGGGATCCAGAATCAAACCTCAGTCATGTTGGCAGGCCATAGGGTACCACCGTCACACCTCAGTCATATTTCCAGGCCACAGGTTTCCAGAATCAAACCGATTTCATGTTCCCAGGCAACAGGGTACCGGAATCCAAACCGCTGTCATGTTCCCAGGCCACAGGATTCCACAATCTAACATCAGTCATGTTCCCAGGCCAATGCTTTCCAGAATCAAACCTCAGTCATATTCCCAGGCCACATGGTTCCAGAATGAAACCTCAGTCGTTTTCCGAGGACACAGGTTTCCGGAATAAAACCTCAGTCATGTTCCGTGGACACAGGTTTCAAAAATAAAATCCCAGTCATGTTCCCAGGCCACACGGTTCCACAATTAAACCTCAGTCATATTCCCAGGCCAGAGGGTTCCACAATCAAACCTCAGTCCTGTTGCCAGGCCATGGTTCCACCATCAAGCCTCAGTCATGTTCCCAGGCCAGAGTGTTCCACAATCAAACCTAAGTCATCTTCCCAGGCCACAGGGTTCCACCATCAAAAATCAGTCCTGTTGCCAGGCCACAGGGTTCCACCAAAAAGCCTCAGTCATGTTCCCAAGCGTGAGTGTTCCACAATCAAACCTCAATCATGTTGCCATGCCACAGGGTTCAACCATCAAACCTCAGTCATGTGCCCAGGAAACAGGGTTCCAGAATCAAACCAATGGCATGTTCCCAGGCCACGAGGTTCCATTATCAGACCTCAGTCATGTTCCCAGTGCACAGGGTTCCACCATCAAACCTCAGTCATGTGGCCAGTCCACAGTTTTCTGCGATCAAACCCCAGTCAAGTTCCCAGGCCACAGGGTTCCAGAATCAAGCCTCAGGCATGTTGCCAGGCCACAGGGTTCCAGAATCAAGCCTCAGTCATATTGTCAGGCCACAGGTTTCCAGAATCCACCGATGTCATTTTCGCAGGTCACAGGGTTCCAGAATCAAGCCGCAGTCATGTTGCCAGGCCACAGGATTCCAGAATCAAGCCTCAGTCTTGTTGCCAGGCCACAGGGTTCCAGAATCAAACCGTTCTTCTATTCCCAGGCCACAGGGTTCCAGAATCCACCGATGTCATGTTCCCAGGCCACAGGGTTCCAGAATCAATCCTCAGTTATGTTCCCAGGCTACAGGATTCTAGAATAAACCTCAGTCATGTTCCCAGTCCACAGGGTTCCAGACCCAAGGCTCAGTCAGGTTCCCAGGGCACAGTATCCCACAATCTAAATAGATGTCATTTTCCCTGGCCACAGTTTTCCAGAATCACGCCTCAGTCATGTTCCCAGGCCACAGGGATCCAGAATCAAACCTCAGTCATGTTACCAGGGCATAGGGTACCACCATCACACCTCAGTCATATTCCCAGGCCACAGGTTTCCAGAATCAAACCGATTTCATGTTCCCAGGCAACAGGGTACCGGAATCCAAACTGATGTCATGTTCCCAGGCCACAGGATTCCACAATCTAACATCAGTCATGTTCCCAGGCCAATGCTTTCAGAATCAAACCTCTGTCATATTCCCAGGCCACATGTTTCCAGAATGAAACCTCAGTCGTTTTCCGAGGACACAGGTTTCCGGAATAAAACCTCAGTCATGTTCCGTGGACACAGGTTTCAAAAATAAAATCCCAGTCATGTTCCCAGGCCACACGGTTTCACAATTAAACCTCAGTCATATTCCCAGGCCAGAGGGTTCCACAATCAAACCTCAGTCCTGTTGCCAGGCCACGGTTCCACCATCAAGCCTCAGTCATGTTCCCAGGCCAGAGTGTTCCACAATCAAACCTAAGTCATCTTGCCAGGCCACAGGGTTCCACCATCAAACCTCAGTCCTGTTGCCAGGCCACAGGGTTCAACCATCAAGCCTCAGTCATGTTCCCAGGAAACAGGGTTCCAGAATCAAACCAATGGCATGTTCCCACGCCACGGGGTTCCAGTATCAGGCCTCAGTCATGTTCCCAGTGCACAGGGTTCCACCATCAAACCTCAGTCATGTGGCCAGTCCACAGGTTTCTCCGATCAAACCCCAGGCAATTTCCCAGGCCACAGGGTTCCAGCATCAAGCCTCAGTCATGTTGCCAGGCCACAGGGTTCCAGAATCAAACCGTTCTCATGTTCCCAGGCCACAGGGTTCCAGAATCCACCGATGTAATATTCCCAGGCCACAGGGTTCCAGAATCAATCCTCAGTTATGTTCCCAGGCTACAGGGTTCTAGAATAAACCTCAGTCATATTCCCAGGCCACAGTTTTCCAGAATCACGCCTCAGTCATGTTCCCAGACCACAGGGTTCCAGAATAAAACCTCAGTCATGTTCCGTGGACACAGGTTTCAAAAATAAAATCCCAGTCATGTTCCCAGTCCACAGGATTCCACCATCAAGCCTCAGTCATGTTCCCAAGCCTGAGGGTTCCACAATCAAACCTCATTCACGTTGCCATGCCACAGGGTTCAACCATCAAACGTCAGTCATGTGCCCAGGAAACAGGGTTCCAGAATCAAACCAATGGCATGTTCCCAGGCCACGAGGTTCCAGTATCAGACCTCAGTCATGTTCCCAGTGCACAGGGTTCCACAATCAAACCTCAGTCCTGTTGCCAGGCCACGGTTCCACCATCAAGCCTCAGTCATGTTCCCAGGCCAGAGTGTTCCACAATCAAACCTCAGTCATGTTGGCAGGCCACAGGGTTCCACCATCAAAAATCAGTCCTGTTGCCAGGCCACAGGGTTCCACCAACAAGCCTCAGTCATGTTCCCAAGCCTGAGGGTTCCACAATCAAACCTCAATCGTGTTGCCATGCCACAGGGTTCAACCATCAAACCTCAGTCATGTGCCCAGGAAACAGGGTTCCAGAATCAAACCAATGGCATGTTCCCAGGCCACGAGGTTCCAGTATCAGACTCAGTCATGTTCCCAGTGCACAGGGTTCCACCATCAAACCTCAGTCATGTGGCCAGTCCACAGTTTTCTGCGATCAAACCCCAGTCAAGTTCCCAGGCCACAGGGTTCCAGAATCAAGCCTCAGGCATGTTGCCAGGCCACAGGGTTCCAGAATCAAGCCTCAGTCATATTGTCAGGCCACAGGGTTCCAGAATCGACCGATGTCATTTTCGCAGGTCACAGGGTTCCAGAATCAAGCCTCAGTCATGTTGCCAGGCCACAGGATTCCAGAATCAAGCCTCAGTCTTGTTGCCAGGCCACAGGGTTCCAGAATCAAACCGTTCTTCTATTCCCAGGCCACAGGGTTCCAGAATCCACCGATGTCATGTTCCCAGGCCACAGGGTTCCAGAATCAATCCTCAGTTATGTTCCCAGGCTACAGGATTCTAGAATAAACCTCAGTCATGTTCCCAGTCCACAGGGTTCCAGACCCAAGGCTCAGTCAGGTTCCCAGGGCACAGTATCCCACAATCTAAATAGATGTCATTTTCCCTGGCCACAGTTTTCCAGAATCACGCCTCAGTCATGTTCCCAGGCCACAGGGATCCAGAATCAAACCTCAGTCATGTTACCAGGGCATAGGGTACCACCATCACACCTCAGTCATATTCCCAGGCCACAGGTTTCCAGAATCAAACCAATTTCATGTTCCCAGGCAACAGGGTACCGGAATCCAAACCGATGTCATGTTCCCAGGCCACAGGATTCCACAATCTAACATCAGTCATGTTCCCAGGCCAATGCTTTCAGAATCAAACCTCTGTCATATTCCCAGGCCACTTGTTTCCAGAATGAAACCTCAGTCGTTTTCCGAGGACACAGGTTTCCGGAATAAAACCTCAGTCATGTTCCGTGGACACAGTTTTCAAAAATAAAATCCCAGTCATGTTCCCAGGCCACAAGGTTTCACAATTAAACCTCAGTCATATTCCCAGGCCAGAGGGTTCCACAATCAAATCTCAGTCCTGTTGCCAGGCCACGGTTCCACCATCAAGCCTCAGTCATGTTCCCAGGCCAGAGTGTTCCACAATCAAACCTAAGTCATCTTGCCAGGCCACAGGGTTCCACCATCAAACCTCAGTCCTGTTGCCAGGCCACAGGGTTCAACCATCAAGCCTCAGTCATGTTCCCAGGAAACAGGGTTCCAGAATCAAACCAATGGCATGTTCCCACGCCACGGGGTTCCAGTATCAGGCCTCAGTCATGTTCCCAGGGCACATGGTTCCACCATCAAACCTCAGTCATGTGGCCAGTCCACAGTTTTCTGCGATCAAACCCCAGTCAAGTTCCCAGGCCACAGGGTTCCAGAATCAAGCCTCAGTCATGTTGCCAGGCCACAGGGTTCCAGAATCAAGCCTCAGTCATGTTGCCAGGCCACAGGGTTCCAGAATCAAAGGGTTCTCATGTTCCCAGGGCACAGGGTTCCAGAATCCACCGATGTCATGTTCCCAGGCGCAGGGTTCCAGAATCAATCTTCATTCATGTTCCCAGGCCACAGGGATCCAGAATCAAACCTCAGTCATGTTGGCAGGCCACAGGGTTCCACCATCAAAAATCAGTCCTGTTGCCAGGCCACAGGGTTCCACCAACAAGCCTCAGTCATGTTCCCAAGCCTGAGGGTTCCACAATCAAACCTCAATCGTGTTGCCATGCCACAGGGTTCAACCATCAAACCTCAGTCATGTGCCCAGGAAACAGGGTTCCAGAATCAAACCAATGGCATGTTCCCAGGCCACGAGGTTCCAGTATCAGACCTCAGTCATGTTCCCAGTGCACAGGGTTCCACCATCAAACCTCAGTCATGTGGCCAGTCCACAGTTTTCTGCGATCAAACCCCAGTCAAGTTCCCAGGCCACAGGGTTCCAGAATCAAGCCTCAGTCATGTTGCCAGGCCACAGGGTTCCAGAATCAAGCCTCAGTCATATTGTCAGGCCACAGGGTTCCAGAATCGACCGATGTCATTTTCGCAGGTCACAGGGTTCCAGAATCAAGCCTCAGTCATGTTGCCAGGCCACAGGATTCCAGAATCAAGCCTCAGTCTTGTTGCCAGGCCACAGGGTTCCAGAATCAAACCGTTCTTCTATTCCCAGGCCACAGGGTTCCAGAATCCACCGATGTCATGTTCCCAGGCCACAGGGTTCCAGAATCAATCCTCAGTTATGTTCCCAGGCTACAGGATTCTAGAATAAACCTCAGTCATGTTCCCAGTCCACAGGGTTCCAGACCCAAGGCTCAGTCAGGTTCCCAGGGCACAGTATCCCACAATCTAAATAGATGTCATTTTCCCTGGCCACAGTTTTCCAGAATCACGCCTCAGTCATGTTCCCAGGCCACAGGGATCCAGAATCAAACCTCAGTCATGTTACCAGGGCATAGGGTACCACCATCACACCTCAGTCATATTCCCAGGCCACAGGTTTCCAGAATCAAACCGATTTCATGTTCCCAGGCAACAGGGTACCGGAATCCAAACCGATGTCATGTTCCCAGGCCACAGGATTCCACAATCTAACATCAGTCATGTTCCCAGGCCAATGCTTTCAGAATCAAACCTCTGTCATATTCCCAGGCCACTTGTTTCCAGAATGAAATCTCAGTCGTTTTCCGAGGACACAGGTTTCCGGAATAAAACCTCAGTCATGTTCCGTGGACACAGTTTTCAAAAATAAAATCCCAGTCATGTTCCCAGGCCACAAGGTTTCACAATTAAACCTCAGTCATATTCCCAGGCCAGAGGGTTCCACAATCAAATCTCAGTCCTGTTGCCAGGCCACGGTTCCACCATCAAGCCTCAGTCATGTTCCCAGGCCAGAGTGTTCCACAATCAAACCTAAGTCATCTTGCCAGGCCACAGGGTTCCACCATCAAACCTCAGTCCTGTTGCCAGGCCACAGGGTTCAACCATCAAGCCTCAGTCATGTTCCCAGGAAACAGGGTTCCAGAATCAAACCAATGGCATGTTCCCACGCCACGGGGTTCCAGTATCAGGCCTCAGTCATGTTCCCAGTGCACAGGGTTCCACCATCATACCTCAGTCATGTGGCCAGTCCACAGGTTTCTCCGATCAAACCCCAGGCAATTTCCCAGGCCACAGGGTTCCAGCATCAAGCCTCAGTCATGTTGCCAGGCCACAGGGTTCCAGAATCAAACCGTTCTCATGTTCCCAGGCCACAGGGTTCCAGAATCCACCGATGTAATGTTCCCAGGCCACAGGGTTCCAGAATCAATCCTCAGTTATGTTCCCAGGCTACAGGGTTCTAGAATAAACCTCAGTCATATTCCCAGGCCACAGTTTTCCAGAATCACGCCTCAGTCATGTTCCCAGACCACAGGGTTCCAGAATAAAACCTCAGTCATGTTCCGTGGACACAGGTTTCAAAAATAAAATCCCAGTCATGTTCCCAGTCCACAGGGTTCCACCATCAAGCCTCAGTCATGTTCCCAAGCCTGAGGGTTCCACAATCAAACCTCATTCACGTTGCCATGCCACAGGGTTCAACCATCAAACGTCAGTCATGTGCCCAGGAAACAGGGTTCCAGAATCAAACCAATGGCATGTTCCCACGCCAAGGGGTTCCAGTATCAGGCCTCAGTCATGTTCCCAGTGCACAGGGTTCCACCATCAAACCTCAGTCATGTGGCCAGTCCACAGGTTTCTGCGATCAAACCCCAGTCAAGTTCCCAGGCCACAGGGTTCCAGAATCAAGCCTCAGTCATGCTGCCAGTCCACAGGGTTGCAGAATCAAGCCTCATTCATGTTGCCAGGCCACAGGGTTCCAGAATCAAACCGTTCTCATGTTCCCAGGCCACAGGTTTCCAGAATCCACCGATGTCATTTTCCCAGGCCACAGGGTTCCAGAATCCACCGATGTCATTTTCCCAGGCCACAGATTTCCAGAATCAATCCTCAGTTATGTTCCCAGGCTACAGGTTTCTAGAATAAACCTCAGTCATGTTCCCAGTCCACAGGGTTCCAGACCCAAGGCTCAGTCAGGTTCCGAGGGCAGGGTATTCCACAATCTAAACAGATGTCATGTTCCCAGGCCACAGGATTCCACAGTCTAACATCAGTCATGTTCCCAGGCCAATGCTTTCCAGAATCAAACCTCTGTCATATTCCCAGGCCACATGTTTCCAGAAAGAAACCTCAGTCGTTTTCCGAGGACACAGGTTTCCGGAATAAAACCTCAGTCATGTTCCGTGGACACAGGTTTCAAAAATAAAATCCCAGTCATGTTCCCAGGCCACACGGTTTCACAATTAAACCTCAGTCATATTCCCAGGCCAGAGTGTTCCACAATCAAACCTAAGTCATCTTGCCAGGCCACAGGGTTCCACCATCAAACCTCAGTCCTGTTGCCAGGCCACAGGGTTCCACCATCAAGCCTCAGTCATGTTCCCAGGAAACAGGGTTCCAGAATCAAACCAATGGCATGTTCCCAAGCCACGGGGTTCCAGTATCAGGCCTCAGTCATGTTCCCAGTGCACAGGGTTCCACCATCAAACCTCAGTCATGTGGCCAGTCCACAGGTTTCTCCGATCAAACTCCAGGCAATTTCCCAGGCCACAGGGTTCCAGAATCAAGCCTCAGTCATGTTGCCAGGCCACAGGGATCCAGAATCAAGCCTCAGTCTTGTTGCCAGGCCACAGGGTTCCAGAATGAAACCGTTCTCATGTTCCCAGGCCACACGGTTCCAGAATCCACCGGTGTAATGTTCCCAGGCCACAGGGTTCCAGAATCAATCCTCAGTTATGTTCCCAGGCTACAGGGTTCTAGAATAAACCTCAGTCATATTCCCAGGCCACAGTTTTGCAGAATCACGCCTCAGTCATGTTCCCAGACCACAGGGATCCAGAATCAAACCTCAGTCATGTTGCCAGGACACAGGGTTCCACCATGAAACTTCATTCCTCTTTCCAGGCCACAGTGTTCCACCATTAAGCCTCAGTCATGTTCCCAAGCCTGAGGGTTCCACAATCAAACCTCAGTCATGTTGCCATGCCACAGGGTTCAACCATCAAACCTCAGTAATGTTCTCAGGAAACAGGTTTCCAGAATCAAACAAATGGCATGTTCCCACGCCACGGGGTTCCAGTATCAGGCCTCAGTCATGTTCCCAGGGCACATGGTTCCACCATCAAACCTCAGTCATGTGGCCAGTCCACAGTTTTCTGCGATCAAACCCCAGTCAAGTTCCCAGGCCACAGGGTTCCAGAATCAAGCCTCAGTCATGTTGCCAGGCCACAGGGTTCCAGAATCAAAGGGTTCTCATGTTCCCAGGGCACAGGGTTCCAGAATCCACCGATGTCATGTTCCCAGGCGCAGGGTTCCAGAATCAAACTTCATTCATGTTCCCAGGCCACAGGGATCCAGAATCAAACCTCAGTCATGTTGGCAGGCCATAGGGTACCACCGTCACACCTCAGTCATATTTCCAGGCCACAGGTTTCCAGAATCAAACCGATTTCATGTTCCCAGGCAACAGGGTACCGGAATCCAAACCGCTGTCATGTTCCCAGGCCACAGGATTCCACAATCTAACATCAGTCATGTTCCCAGGCCAATGCTTTCCAGAATCAAACCTCAGTCATATTCCCAGGCCACATGGTTCCAGAATGAAACCTCAGTCGTTTTCCGAGGACACAGGTTTCCGGAATAAAACCTCAGTCATGTTCCGTGGACACAGGTTTCAAAAATAAAATCCCAGTCATGTTCCCAGGCCACACGGTTCCACAATTAAACCTCAGTCATATTCCCAGGCCAGAGGGTTCCACAATCAAACCTCAGTCCTGTTGCCAGGCCACGGTTCCACCATCAAGCCTCAGTCATGTTCCCAGGCCAGAGTGTTCCACAATCAAACCTAAGTCATCTTGCCAGGCCACAGGGTTCCACCATCAAAAATCAGTCCTGTTGCCAGGCCACAGGGTTCCACCAACAAGCCTCAGTCATGTTCCCAAGCGTGAGTGTTCTACAATCAAACCTCAATCATGTTGCCATGCCACAGGGTTCAACCATCAAACCTCAGTCATGTGCCCAGGAAACAGGGTTCCAGAATCAAACCAATGGCATGTTCCCAGGCCACGAGGTTCCAGTATCAGACCTCAGTCATGTTCCCAGTGCACAGGGTTCCACCATCAAACCTCAGTCATGTGGCCAGTCCACAGTTTTCTGCGATCAAACCCCAGTCAAGTTCCCAGGCCACAGGGTTCCAGAATCAATCCTCGGGCATGTTGCCAGGCCACAGGGTTCCAGAATCAAGCCTCAGTCATATTGTCAGGCCACAGGGTTCCAGAATCCACCGATGTCATTTTCGCAGGTCACAGGGTTCCAGAATCAAGCCTCAGTCATGTTGCCAGGCCACAGGATTCCAGAATCAAGCCGCAGTCTTGTTGCCAGGCCACAGGGTTCCAGAATCAAACCGTTCTTCTATTCCCAGGCCACAGGGTTCCAGAATCCACCGATGTCATGTTCCCAGGCCACAGGGTTCCAGAATCAATCCTCAGTTATGTTCCCAGGCTACAGGATTCTAGAATAAACCTCAGTCATGTTCCCAGTGCACAGGGTTCCAGACCCAAGGCTCAGTCAGGTTCCCAGGGCACAGTATCCCACAATCTAAATAGATGTCATTTTCCCTGGCCACAGTTTTCCAGAATCACGCCTCAGTCATGTTCCCAGGCCACAGGGATCCAGAATCAAACCTCAGTCATGTTACCAGGGCATAGGTTACCACCATCACACCTCAGTCATATTCCCAGGCCACAGGTTTCCAGAATCAAACCGATTTCATGTGCCCAGGCAACAGGGTACCGGAATCCAAACCGATGTCATGTTCCCAGGCCACAGGATTCCACAATCTAACATCAGTCATGTTCCCAGGCCAATGCTTTCCAGAATCAAACCTCTGTCATATTCCCAGGCCACATGTTTCCTGAATGAAACCTCAGTCGTTTTCCGAGGACACAGGTTTCCGGAATAAAACCTCAGTCATGTTCCGTGGACACAGGTTTCAAAAATAAAATCCCAGTCATGTTCCCAGGCCACACGATTTCACAATTAAACCTCAGTCATATTCCCAGGCCAGAGGGTTCCACAATCAAACCTCAGTCCTGTTGCCAGGCCACGGTTCCACCATCAAGCCTCAGTCATGTTCCCAGGCCAGAGTGTTCCACAATCAAACCTAAGTCATCTTGCCAGGCCACAGGGTTCCACCATCAAACCTCAGTCCTGTAGCCAGGCCACAGGGTTCCACCATCAAGCCTCAGTCATGTTCCCAAGCCTGTGGGTTCCACAATCAAACCTCAATCATGTTGCCATGCCACAGGGTTCAGCCATCAAACCTCAGTCATATTCCCAGGAAACAGGGTTCCAGAATCAAACCAATGGCATGTTCCCACGCCACGGGTTTCCAGTATCAGATCTCAGTCATGTTCCCAGTGCACAGGGTTCCACCATCAAACCTCAGTCATGTGGCCAGTCCACATGTTTCTGCGATCACACCCCTGTCACGTTCCCAGGCCACAGGGTTCCAGAATCAAGCCTCAGTCATGTTGCCAGGCCACAGGGTTCAAGAATCAAGCCTCAGTCATGTTGCCAGGCCACAGGGTTCCAGAATCAAACCGTTCTCATGTTCCCAGGCCACAGGGTTCCAGAATCCACCGATGTCATGTTCCCAGGCCACAGGGTTCCAGAATAAATCCTCAGTTATGTTCCCAGGATACAGGGTTCTAGAATAAACCTCAGTAATATTCCCAGTCCACAGGGCTCCAGACCCAAAGCTCAGTCACGTTCCAAGGGCCCAGTATTCCATAATCTAAACAGATGTCATGTTCCCAGGCCACAGTTTTCCAGAATCACGCCTCAGTCATGTTCCCAGGCCACAGGGATTCAGAATCAAACCTCAGTCATGTTGCCAGGCCACAGGGTTCCACCATCAAACCTCATTCCTCTTTCCAGGCCACAGTGTTCCACCATCAAGCCTCAGTCATGTTCCTAAGCCTGAGGTTTCCACAATCAAACATCAATCATGTTGCCATGCCACAGGGTTCAACCATCAAACATCAGTCATATGCCCAGGAAACAGGGTTCCAGAATCAAACCAATGGCATGTTCCCACACCACGGGGTTCCAGTATCAGGCCTCAGTCATATTCCCAGTGCACAGGGTTCCACCATCAAACCTCAGTCATGTGGCTAGTCCTCAGGTTTCTGTGATCAAACCCCAGTCAAGTTCCCAGGCCACAGGGTTCCAGAATTAAGCCTCAGTCATGTTGACAGGACACAGGGTTCCAGAATCAAGCCTCAGACATGTTGCCAGGCCACAGGGTTCCAGAATCACACTTTTCTCATGTTCCCAGGCCACAGGTTCCAGAATCCACCGATGTCATGTTCCCAGGCCACAGGATTCCAGAATCAATCTTCATTCATGTTCCCAGGCCACAGGGATCCAGTATCAAACCTCAGTCATGTTGGCAGGCCATAGGGTACCACCGTCACACCTCAGTCATATTTC
Organism: Balaenoptera acutorostrata; assembly: GCF_949987535.1. Classification (NCBI taxonomy): domain Eukaryota; kingdom Metazoa; phylum Chordata; class Mammalia; order Artiodactyla; family Balaenopteridae; genus Balaenoptera; species Balaenoptera acutorostrata. Next base: position 31,293,365 of record NC_080076.1, on the reverse strand, counting down.
CAAGCCACAGGTTTCCAGAATCAAACCGATTTCATGTTCCCAGGCAACAGGGTACCGAAATCTAAACCGATGTCATGTTCCCAGGCCACAGGATTCCACAATCTAACATCAGTCATGTTCCCAGGCCAATGATTTCCAGAATCAAACCTCTGTCATATTCCCAGGCCACATGTTTCCAGAATGAAACCTCAGTCGTTTTCCGAGGACACAGGGTTCCGGAATAAAACCTCAGTCATGTTCCGTGGACTCAGGTTTCAAAAATAAAATCCCAGTCATGTTCCCAGGCCACACGGTTTCACAATTAAACCTCAGTCATATTCCCAGGCCAGAGGGTTCCACATTCAAACCTGAGTCCTCTTGCCAGGCCACGGTTCCACCATCAAGCCTCAGTCATTTTCCCAGGCCAGAGTGTTCCACAATCAAACCTAAGTCATCTTGCCAGGCCACAGGGTTCCACCATCAAACCTCAGTCCTGTTGCCAGGCCACAGGGTTCCACCATGAAGCCTCAGTCATGTTCCCAGGAAACAGGGTTCCAGAATCAAACCAATGGCATGTTCTCAAGCCACGGTGTTCCAGTATGAGGCCTCAGTCATGTTCCCAGTGCACAGGGTTCCACCATCAAACCTCAGTCATGTGGCCAGTCCACAGATTTCTCCGATCAAACCCCAGTCAATTTCCCAGGCCACAGGGTTCCAGAATCAAGCCTCAGTCATGTTGCCAGGGCACGTGTTTCCAGAATCAAGCCTCAGTCATGTTGCCAGGCCACAGGGTTCCAGAATCAAACCGTTCTCATGTTCCCAGGCCACAGGGTTCCAGAATCCACCGATGTAATGTTCCCAGGCCACAGGGTTCCAGAATCAATCCTCAGTTATGTTTCCAGGCTACAGGGTTCTAGAATAAACCTCAGTCATATTCCCAATCCACAGAGTTCCAGAACCAAGGCTCAGTCAGGTTCCCAGGGCACAGTATTCCACAATCTAAACAGATGTCATGTTCCCAGGCCACAGTTTTCCAGAATCACGCATCAGTCATGTTCCCAGACCACAGGGATCCAGAATCAAACCTCAGTCATGTTGCCAGGACACAGGGTTCCACCATCAAAACTCATTCCTGTTTCCAGGCCACAGTGTTCCACCATTAAGCCTCAATCATGTTCCCAAGCCTGAGGGTTCCACAATGAAACCTTAGTCATGTTGCCATGCCACAGGGTTCAACCATCAAACCTCAGTCATGTTCTCAAGAAACAGGTTTCCAGAATCAAACAAATGGCATGTTCCCACGCCACGGTGTTCCAGTATCAGGACTCAGTCATGTTCCCAGTGCACAGGGTTCCACCATCAAACCTCAGTCATGTGGCCAGTCCACAGTTTTCTGTGATCAAACCCCAGTCAAGTTCCCAGGCCACAGGGTTCCAGAATCAAGCCTCAGTCATGTTGCCAGGCCACAGGGTTCCAGAATCAAGCCTCAGTCATGTTGCCAGGCCACAGGGTTCCAGAATCAAAGGGTTCTCATGTTCCCAGGCCACAGGGTTCCAGAATCCACCGATGTCATGTTCCCAGGCGCAGGGTTCCAGAATCAATCTTCATTCATGTTCCCAGGCCACAGGGATCCAGAATCAAACCTCAGTCATGTTGCCAGGCCAGAGGGTACCACCGTCACACCTCAGTCATATTTCCAGGCCACAGGTTTCCAGAATCAAACCGATTTCATGTTCCCAGGCAACAGGGTACCGGAATCCAAACCGCTGTCATGTTCCCAGGCCACAGGATTCCACAATCTAACATCAGTCATGTTCCCAGGCCAATGCTTTCCAGAATCAAACCTCAGTCATATTCCCAGGCCACATGGTTCCAGAATGAAACCTTAGTCATTTTCCGAGGACACAGGTTTCTGGAATAAAACCTCAGTCATGTTCCGTGGACACAGGTTTCAAAAATAAAATCCCAGTCTTGTTCCCAGGCCACACGGTTCCACAATTAAACCTCAGTCATGTTCCAAGGCCAGAGGGTTCCACAAACAAACCTCAGTCCTGTTGCCAGTGCACAGGGTTCCACCATCAAGCCTCAGTCATGTTCCCAGGCCAGAGTGTTCCACAATCAAACCTAAGTCATCTTGCCAGGCCACAGGGTTCTACCATCAAACCTCAGTCCTGTTGCCAGGCCACAGGGTTCCACCATCAAGCCTCAGTCATGTTCCCAAGCCTGAGGGTTCCACAATCAAACCTCAATCATGTTGCTATGCCACAGGGTTCAACCATCAAACCTTAGTCATGTGCCCAGGAAACAGGGTTCCAGAATCAAACCAATGGCATGTTCCCAGGCCACGAGGTTCCAGTATCAGACCTCAGTCATGTTCCCAGTGCACAGGGTTCCACCATCAAACCTCAGTCATGTGGCCAGTCTACAGGTTTCTGCGATCAAACCGCAGTCAAGTTTCCAGGCCACAGGGTTCCAGAATCAAGCCTCAGTCATGTTGCCAGGCCACAGGGTTCCAGAATCAAGCCTCAGTCATATTATCAGGATACAGGGTTCCAGAATCCACCGATGTCATTTTCCCAGGTCACAGGGTTCCAGAATCAAGCCTCAGTCATGTTGCCAGGCCACAGGGTTCCAGAATCAAGCCTCAGTCTTGTTGCCAGGCCACAGGGTTCCAGAATCAAACCGTTCTTCTGTTCCCAGGCCACAGGGTTCCAGAATCCACCGATGTCATGTTCCCAGGCCACAGGGTTCCAGAATCAATCCTCAGTTATATTCCCAGGCTACAGGATTCTAGAATAAACCTCAGTCATGTTCCCAGTCCACAAGGTTCCAGACCCAAGGCTCAGTCAGGTTCCCAGGGCACATTATTCCACAATCTAAATAGATGTTATGTTCCCTGGCCACAGTTTTCCAGAATCACGCCTCAGTCATGTTCCCAGGCCACAGGGATCCAGAATCAAACCTCAGTCATGTTGCCAGGCCATAGGGTACCACCATCACAACTCAGTCATAATCTCAGGCCACAGGTTTCCAGAATCAAACGGATTTCCTGTTCCCAGGCAACAGGGTACCAGAATCCAAACCGATGTCATGTTCCCAGGCCAGAGCTTTCCACAATCTAACATCAGTCATGTTCCCAGGCCAATGCTTTCCAGAATCAAACCTCAGTCATATTCCCAGGCCACATGTTTCCAGAATCAAACCTCAGTCGTGTTCCGAGGACACAGGGTTCCGGAATAAATCTTCAGTCATGTTCCGTGGACACAGGTTTCAAAAATAAAATTCCAGTCATGTTCCCAGGCCACAGGTTTCCACAAATAAACCTCAGTCATATTCCCAGGCCAGAGGGTTCCACAATCAAACCTCAGTCCTGTTGCCAAGCCACGGTTCCACCGTCAAGCCTCAGTCATGTTCCTAGGCCAGAGTTTTCCACAATCAAACCTAAGTCATCTTGCCAGGCCACAGGTTTCCACCATCAAACCTCAGTCCTGTTGCCAGGCCACAGGGTTCCACCATCAAGCCTCAGTCATGTTCCCAAGCCTGTGGGTTCCACCATCAAACCTCAGTCCTGTTGCCAGGCCACAGGGTTCAGCCATCAAACCTCAGTCATATGCCCAGGAAACAGGGTTCCAGAATCAAACCAATGGCATGTTCTCACACCACGGGCTTTCAGTATCAGGCCTCAGTCATATTCCCAGTGCACAGGGTTCCACCATCAAACCTCAGTCATGTGGCTAGTCCACAGGTTTCTGTGATCAAACCCCAGTCAAGTTTCCAGGCCACAGGATTCCAGAACTAAGCCTCAGTCATGTTGCCAGGCCACAGGGTTTCGGAATCAAGCCTCAGTCATGTTGCCAGGCCACAGGGTTCCAGAATCACACCGTTCTCATGTTCCCATGCCACAGGGTTCCAGAATCCACCGATGTCATGTTCCCAGGCCACAGGGTTCCAGAATCAATCTTCATTCATGTTCCCAGGCCGCAGGGATCCAGAATCAAACCTCAGTCATGTTGGCAGGCCATAGGGTACCACCGTCACACCTCAGTCATATTTCCAGGCCACAGGTTTCCAGAATCAAACCGATTTCATGTTCCCAGGCAACAGGGTACCGGAATCCAAACCGATGTCATGTTCCCAGGCCACAGGATTCCACAATCTAACATCAGTCATGTTCCCAGGCCAGTGCTTTCCAGAATCAAACCTCTGTCATATTCCCAGGCCACATGTTTCCAGAATGAAACCTCAGTCTTTTTCCGAGGACACAGGTTTCCGGAATAAAACCTCAGTCATGTTCCGTGGACACAGGTTTCAAAAATAAAATCCCAGTCATGTTCCCAGGCCACACGGTTTCACAATTATACCTCAGTCATATTCCCAGGCCAGAGGGTTCCACAATCAAACCTCAGTCCTGTTGCCAGGCCACGGTTCCACCATCAAGCCTCAGTCATGTTCCCAGGCCAGAGTGTTCCACAATCAAACCTAAGTCATCTTGCCAGGCCACAGGGTTCCACCATCAAGCCTCAGTCCTGTAGCCAGGCCACAGGGTTCCACCATCAAGCCTCAGTCATGTTCCCAAGCCTGTGGGTTCCACAATCAAACCTCAATCATGTTGCCATGCCACAGGGTTCAGCCATCAAACCTCAGTCATATTCCCAGGAAACAGGGTTCCAGAATCAAACCAATGGCATGTTCCCACGCCACGGGTTTCCAGTATCAGATCTCAGTCATGTTCCCAGTGCACAGGGTTCCACCATCAAACCTCAGTCATGTGGCCAGTCCACATGTTTCTGCGATCACACCCCTGTCACGTTCCCAGGCCACAGGGTTCAAGAATCAAGCCTCAGTCATGTTGCCAGGCCACAGCGTTCAAGAATCAAGCCTCAGTCATGTTGCCAGGCCACAGGGTTCCAGAATCAAACCGTTCTCATGTTCCCAGGCCACAGGGTTCCAGAATCCGCCGATGTCATGTTCCCAGGCCACAGGGTTCCAGAATAAATCCTCAGTTATGTTCCCAGGATACAGGGTTCTAGAATAAACCTCAGTAATATTCCCAGTCCACAGGGCTCCAGACCCAAAGCTCAGTCACGTTCCAAGGTCCCAGTATTCCACAATCTAAACAGATGTCATATTCCCAGGCCACAGTTTTCCAGAATCACGCCTCAGTCATGTTCCCAGGCCACAGGGATTCAGAATCAAACCTCAGTCATGTTGCCAGGCCACAGGGTTCCACCATCAAACCTCATTCCTCTTTCCAGGCCACAGTGTTCCACCATCAAGCCTCAGTCATGTTCCTAAGCCTGAGGTTTCCACAATCAAACATCAATCATGTTGCCATGCCACAGGGTTCAACCATCAAACATCAGTCATATGCCCAGGAAACAGGGTTCCAGAATCAAACCAATGGCATGTTCCCACACCACGGGGTTCCAGTATCAGGCCTCAGTCATATTCCCAGTGAACAGGGTTCCACCATCAAACCTCAGTCATGTGGCTAGTCCACAGGTTTCTGTGATCAAACCCCAGTCAAGTTCCCAGGCCACAGGGTTCCAGAATTAAGCCTCAGTCATGTTGACAGGCCACAGGGTTCCAGAATCAAGCCTCAGTCATGTTGCCAGGCCACAGGGTTCCAGAATCACACTTTTCTCATGTTCCCAGGCCACAGGTTCCAGAATCCACCGATGTCAGGTTCCCAGGCCACAGGATTCCAGAATCAATCTTCATTCATGTTCCCAGGCCACAGGGATCCAGTATCAAACCTCAGTCATGTTGGCAGGCCATAGGGTACCACCGTCACACCTCAGTCATATTTCCAGGCCACAGGTTTCCAGAATCAAACCGATTTCATGTTCCCAGGCAACAGGGTACCGAAATCCAAACCGATGTCATGTTCCCAGGCCACAGGATTCCACAATCTAACATCAGTCATGTTCCCAGGCCAATGATTTCCAGAATCAAACCTCTGTCATATTCCCAGGCCACATGTTTCCAGAATGAAACCTCAGTCGTTTTCCGAGGACACAGGGTTCCGGAATAAAACCTCAGTCATGTTCCGTGGACACAGGTTTCAAAAATAAAATCCCAGTCATGTTCCCAGGCCACACGGTTTCACAATTAAACCTCAGTCATATTCCCAGGCCCGAGGGTTCCACATTCAAACCTCAGTCCTCTTGCCAGCCACGGTTCCACCATCAAGCCTCAGTCATGTTCCCAGGCCAGAGTGTTCCACAATCAAACCTAAGTCATCTTGCCAGGCCACAGGGTTCCACCATCAAACCTCAGTCCTGTTGCCAGGCCACAGGGTTCCACCATCAAGCCTCAGTCATGTTCCCAGGAAACAGGGTTCTAGAATCAAACCAATGGCATGTTCCCAAGCCTCGGGGTTCCAGTATCAGGCCTCAGTCATGTTCCCAGTGCACAGGGTTCCACCATCAAACCTCAGTCATGTGGCCAGTCCACAGATTTCTCCGATCAAACCCCAGTCAATTTCCCAGGCCACAGGGTTCCAGAATCAAGCCTCAGTCATGTTGCCAGGCCACAGGTTTCCAGAATCAAGCCTCAGTCATGTTGCCAGGCCACAGGGTTCCAGAATCAAACCGTTCTCATGTTCCCAGGCCACAGGGTTCCAAAATCCACCGATGTAATGTTCCCAGGCCACAGGGTTCCAGAATCAATCCTCAGTTATGTTTCCAGGCTACAGGGTTCTAGAATAAACCTCAGTCATATTCCCAATCCACAGAGTTCCAGAACCAAGGCTCAGTCAGGTTCCCAGGGCACAATATTCCACAATCTAAACAGATGTCATGTTCCCAGGCCACAGTTTTCCAGAATCACGCCTCAGTCATGTTCCCAGACCACAGGGATCCAGAATCAAACCTCAGTCATGTTGCCAGGACACAGGGTTCCACCATCAAAACTCATTCCTGTTTCCAGGCCACAGTGTTCCACCATTAAGCCTCAGTCATGTTCACAAGCCTGAGGGTTCCACAATGAAACCTCAGTCATGTTGCCATGCCACAGGGTTCAACCATCAAACCTCAGTCATGTTCTCAGGAAACAGGTTTCCAGAATCAAACAAATGGCATGTTCCCACGCCACGGTGTTCCAGTATCAGGCCTCAGTCATGTTCCCAGTGCACAGGGTTCCACCATCAAACCTCAGTCATGTGGCTAGTCCACAGGTTTCTGTGATCAAACCCCAGTCAAGTTTCCAGGCCACAGGATTCCAGAACTAAGCCTCAGTCATGTTGCCAGGCCACAGGGTTCCAGAATCACACCGTTCTCATGTTCCCATGCCACAGGGTTCCAGAATCCACCGATGTCATGTTCCCAGGCCACAGGGTTCCAGAATCAATCTTCATTCATGTTCCCAGGCCGCAGGGATCCAGAATCAAACCTCAGTCATGTTGGCAGGCCATAGGGTACCACCGTCACACCTCAGTCATATTTCCAGGCCACAGGTTTCCAGAATCAAACCGATTTCATGTTCCCAGGCAACAGGGTACCGGAATCCAAACCGATGTCATGTTCCCAGGCCACAGGATTCCACAATCTAACATCAGTCATGTTCCCAGGCCAGTGCTTTCCAGAATCAAACCTCTGTCATATTCCCAGGCCACATGTTTCCAGAATGAAACCTCAGTCGTTTTCCGAGGACACAGGGTTCCGGAATAAAACCTCAGTCATGTTCCGTGGACACAGGTTTCAAAAATAAAATCCCAGTCATGTTCCCAGGCCACACGGTTTCACAATTATACCTCAGTCATATTCCCAGGCCAGAGGGTTCCACAATCAAACCTCAGTCCTGTTGCCAGGCCACGGTTCCACCATCAAGCCTCAGTCATGTTCCCAGGCCAGAGTGTTCCACAATCAAACCTAAGTCATCTTGCCAGGCCACAGGGTTCCACCATCAAACCTCAGTCCTGTAGCCAGGCCACAGGGTTCCACCATCAAGCCTCAGTCATGTTCCCAAGCCTGTGGGTTCCACAATCAAACCTCAATCATGTTGCCATGCCACAGGGTTCAGCCATCAAACCTCAGTCATATTCCCAGGAAACAGGGTTCCAGAATCAAACCAATGGCATGTTCCCACGCCACGGTTTTCCAGTATCAGATCTCAGTCATGTTCCCAGTGCACAGGTTTCCACCATCAAACCTCAGTCATGTGGCCAGTCCACATGTTTCTGCGATCACACCCCTGTCACGTTCCCAGGCCACAGGGTTCAAGAATCAAGCCTCAGTCATGTTGCCAGGCCACAGCGTTCAAGAATCAAGCCTCAGTCATGTTGCCAGGCCACAGGGTTCCAGAATCAAACCGTTCTCATGTTCCCAGGCCACAGGGTTCCAGAATCCGCCGATGTCATGTTCCCAGGCCACAGGGTTCCAGAATAAATCCTCAGTTATGTTCCCTGGATACAGGGTTCTAGAATAAACCTCAGTAATATTCCCAGTCCACAGGGCTCCAGACCCAAAGCTCAGTCACGTTCCAAGGTCCCAGTATTCCACAATCTAAACAGATGTCATATTCCCAGGCCACAGTTTTCCAGAATCACGCCTCAGTCATGTTCCCAGGCCACAGGGATTCAGAATCAAACCTCAGTCATGTTGCCAGGCCACAGGGTTCCACCATCAAACCTCATTCCTATTTCCAGGCCACAGTGTTCCACCATCAAGCCTCAGTCATGTTCCTAAGCCTGAGGTTTCCACAATCAAACCTCAATCATGTTGCCATGCCACAGGGTTCAACCAACAAACCTCAGTCATGTGCCCAGGAAACAGGTTTCCAGAATCACACAATTGGCATGTTCCCACGCCACGGGGTTCCAATATCAGACCTCAGTCATGTTCCCATTGCACAGGGTTCCACCATCAAACCTCAGTCATGTGGCCAGTCCACAGGTTTCTGCGATCAAACCTCAGTCAAATTCCCAGGCCACAGTTTTTCAGAATCAAGCCTCAGTCATGTTGCCAGGCTACAGGTTTCCAGAATCAAGCCTCAGTCATGTTGCCAGGCCACAGGGTTCCAGAATCAAACCGTTCTCATGTTCCCAGGCCACAGGGTTCCAGAATCCACCGATATCATGTTCCGAGGCCACAGGGTTCCAGAATCAATCCTCAGTTATGTTCCCAGGCTACAGGGTTCTAGAATAAACCTCAGTCTTGTTCCCAGTCCTCAGGGTTCCAGACCCAAGGGTCTGTCTGGTTCCCAGGGCACAGTATTCCACAATCTAAACAGATATCATGTTTCAAGGCCACAGTTTTCCAGAATCACACCTCAGTCATGTTGCCAGGCCACAGGGTTCCAGAATCAAGCCTCAGTCATGTTGCCAGGCCACAGGGTTCCAGAATCAAAGGGTTCTCATGTTCCCAGGCCACAGGGTTCCAGAATCCACCGATGTCATGTTCCCAGGCGCAGGGTTCCAGAATCAATCTTCATTCATGTTCCCAGGCCACAGGGAACCAGAATCAAACCTCAGTCATGTTGCCAGGCCAGAGGGTACCACCGTCACACCTCAGTCATATTTCCAGGCCACAGGTTTCCAGAATCAAACCGATTTCATGTTCCCAGGCAACAGGGTACCGGAATCCAAACCGCTGTCATGTTCCCAGGCCACAGGATTCCACAATCTAACATCAGTCATGTTCCCAGGCCAATGCTTTCCAGAATCAAACCTCAGTCATATTCCCAGGCCACATGGTTCCAGAATGAAACCTCAGTCGTTTTCCGAGGACACAGGTTTCCGGAATAAAACCTCAGTCATGTTCCGTGGACACAGGTTTCAAAAATAAAATCCCAGTCTTGTTCCCAGGCCACACGGTTCCACAATTAAACCTCAGTCATGTTCCAAGGCCAGAGGGTTCCACAAACAAACCTCAGTCCTGTTGCCAGGCCACAGGGTTCCACCATCAAGCCTCAGTCATGTTCCCAGGCCAGAGTGTTCCACAATCAAACCTAAGTCATCTTGCCAGGCCACAGGGTTCTACCATCAAACCTCAGTCCTGTTGCCAGGCCACAGGGTTCCACCATCAAGCCTCAGTCATGTTCCCAAGCCTGAGGGTTCCACAATCAAACCTCAATCATGTTGCTATGCCACAGGGTTCAACCATCAAACCTTAGTCATGTGCCCAGGAAACAGGGTTCCAGAATCAAACCAATGGCATGTTCCCAGGCCACGAGGTTCCAGTATCAGACCTCAGTCATGTTCCCAGTGCACAGGGTTCCACCATCAAACCTCAGTCATGTGGCCAGTCTACAGGTTTCTGCGATCAAACCCCAGTCAAGTTTCCAGGCCACAGGGTTCCAGAATCAAGCCTCAGTCATGTTGCCAGGCCACAGGGTTCCAGAATCAAGCCTCAGTCATATTGTCAGGATACAGGGTTCCAGAATCCACCGATGTCATTTTCCCAGGTCACAGGGTTCCAGAATCAAGCCTCAGTCATGTTGCCAGGCCACAGGGTTCCAGAATCAAGCCTCAGTCTTGTTGCCAGGCCACAGGGTTCCAGAATCAAACCGTTCTTCTGTTCCCAGGCCATAGGGTTCCAGAATCCACCGATGTCATGTTCCCAGGCCACAGGGTTCCAGAATCAATCCTCAGTTATATTCCCAGGCTACAGGATTCTAGAATAAACCTCAGTCATGTTCCCAGTCCACAAGGTTCCAGACCCAAGGCTCAGTCAGGTTCCCAGGGCACATTATTCCACAATCTAAATAGATGTTATGTTCCCTGGCCACAGTTTTCCAGAATCACGCCTCAGTCATGTTCCCAGGCCACAGGGATCCAGAATCAAACCTCAGTCATGTTGCCAGGCCATAGGGTACCACCATCACAACTCAGTCATAATCTCAGGCCACAGGTTTCCAGAATCAAACGGATTTCCTGTTCCCAGGCAACAGGGTACCAGAATCCAAACCGATGTCATGTTCCCAGGCCAGAGCATTCCACAATCTAACATCAGTCATGTTCCCAGGCCAATGCTTTCCAGAATCAAACCTCAGTCATATTCCCAGGCCACATGTTTCCAGAATCAAACCTCAGTCGTGTTCCGAGGACACAGGGTTCCGGAATAAAACTTCAGTCATGTTCCGTGGACACAGGTTTCAAAAATAAAATTCCAGTCATGTTCCCAGGCCACAGGTTTCCACAAATAAACCTCAGTCATATTCCCAGGCCAGAGGGTTCCACAATCAAACCTCAGTCCTGTTGCCAAGCCACGGTTCCACCATCAAGCCTCAGTCATGTTCCTAGGCCAGAGTTTTCCACAATCAAACCTAAGTCATCTTGCCAGGCCACAGGTTTCCACCATCAAACCTCAGTCCTGTTGCCAGGCCACAGGGTTCCACCATCAAGCCTCAGTCATGTTCCCAAGCCTGTGGGTTCCACCATCAAACCTCAGTCCTGTTGCCAGGCCACAGGGTTCAGCCATCAAACCTCAGTCATATGCCCAGGAAACAGGGTTCCAGAATCAAACCAATGGCATGTTCTCACACCACGGGCTTTCAGTATCAGGCCTCAGTCATATTCCCAGTGCACAGGGTTCCACCATCAAACCTCAGTCATGTGGCTAGTCCACAGGTTTCTGTGATCAAACCCCAGTCAAGTTTCCAGGCCACAGGATTCCAGAACTAAGCCTCAGTCATGTTGCCAGGCCACAGGGTTTCGGAATCAAGCCTCAGTCATGTTGCCAGGCCACAGGGTTCCAGAATCACACCGTTCTCATGTTCCCATGCCACAGGGTTCCAGAATCCACCGATGTCATGTTCCCAGGCCACAGGGTTCCAGAATCAATCTTCATTCATGTTCCCAGGCCGCAGGGATCCAGAATCAAACCTCAGTCATGTTGGCAGGCCATAGGGTACCACCGTCACACCTCAGTCATATTTCCAGGCCACAGGTTTCCAGAATCAAACCGATTTCATGTTCCCAGGCAACAGGGTACCGGAATCCAAACCGATGTCATGTTCCCAGGCCACAGGATTCCACAATCTAACATCAGTCATGTTCCCAGGCCAGTGCTTTCCAGAATCAAACCTCTGTCATATTCCCAGGCCACATGTTTCCAGAATGAAACCTCAGTCTTTTTCCGAGGACACAGGTTTCCGGAATAAAACCTCAGTCATGTTCCGTGGACACAGGTTTCAAAAATAAAATCCCAGTCATGTTCCCAGGCCACACGGTTTCACAATTATACCTCAGTCATATTCCCAGGCCAGAGGGTTCCACAATCAAACCTCAGTCCTGTTGCCAGGCCACGGTTCCACCATCAAGCCTCAGTCATGTTCCCAGGCCAGAGTGTTCCACAATCAAACCTAAGTCATCTTGCCAGGCCACAGGGTTCCACCATCAAGCCTCAGTCCTGTAGCCAGGCCACAGGGTTCCACCATCAAGCCTCAGTCATGTTCCCAAGCCTGTGGGTTCCACAATCAAACCTCAATCATGTTGCCATGCCACAGGGTTCAGCCATCAAACCTCAGTCATATTCCCAGGAAACAGGGTTCCAGAATCAAACCAATGGCATGTTCCCACGCCACGGGTTTCCAGTATCAGATCTCAGTCATGTTCCCAGTGCACAGGGTTCCACCATCAAACCTCAGTCATGTGGCCAGTCCACATGTTTCTGCGATCACACCCCTGTCACGTTCCCAGGCCACAGGGTTCAAGAATCAAGCCTCAGTCATGTTGCCAGGCCACAGCGTTCAAGAATCAAGCCTCAGTCATGTTGCCAGGCCACAGGGTTCCAGAATCAAACCGTTCTCATGTTCCCAGGCCACAGGGTTCCAGAATCCGCCGATGTCATGTTCCCAGGCCACAGGGTTCCAGAATAAATCCTCAGTTATGTTCCCAGGATACAGGGTTCTAGAATAAACCTCAGTAATATTCCCAGTCCACAGGGCTCCAGACCCAAAGCTCAGTCACGTTCCAAGGTCCCAGTATTCCACAATCTAAACAGATGTCATATTCCCAGGCCACAGTTTTCCAGAATCACGCCTCAGTCATGTTCCCAGGCCACAGGGATTCAGAATCAAACCTCAGTCATGTTGCCAGGCCACAGGGTTCCACCATCAAACCTCATTCCTCTTTCCAGGCCACAGTGTTCCACCATCAAGCCTCAGTCATGTTCCTAAGCCTGAGGTTTCCACAATCAAACATCAATCATGTTGCCATGCCACAGGGTTCAACCATCAAACATCAGTCATATGCCCAGGAAACAGGGTTCCAGAATCAAACCAATGGCATGTTCCCACACCACGGGGTTCCAGTATCAGGCCTCAGTCATATTCCCAGTGAACAGGGTTCCACCATCAAACCTCAGTCATGTGGCTAGTCCACAGGTTTCTGTGATCAAACCCCAGTCAAGTTCCCAGGCCACAGGGTTCCAGAATTAAGCCTCAGTCATGTTGACAGGCCACAGGGTTCCAGAATCAAGCCTCAGTCATGTTGCCAGGCCAAAGGGTTCCAGAATCACACTTTTCTCATGTTCCCAGGCCACAGGTTCCAGAATCCACCGATGTCAGGTTCCCAGGCCACAGGATTCCAGAATCAATCTTCATTCATGTTCCCAGGCCACAGGGATCCAGTATCAAACCTCAGTCATGTTGGCAGGCCATAGGGTACCACCGTCACACCTCAGTCATATTTCCAGGCCACAGGTTTCCAGAATCAAACCGATTTCATGTTCCCAGGCAACAGGGTACCGAAATCCAAACCGATGTCATGTTCCCAGGCCACAGGATTCCACAATCTAACATCAGTCATGTTCCCAGGCCAATGATTTCCAGAATCAAACCTCTGTCATATTCCCAGGCCACATGTTTCCAGAATGAAACCTCAGTCGTTTTCCGAGGACACAGGGTTCCGGAATAAAACCTCAGTCATGTTCCGTGGACACAGGTTTCAAAAATAAAATCCCAGTCATGTTCCCAGGCCACACGGTTTCACAATTAAACCTCAGTCATATTCCCAGGCCCGAGGGTTCCACATTCAAACCTCAGTCCTCTTGCCAGGCCACGGTTCCACCATCAAGCCTCAGTCATGTTCCCAGGCCAGAGTGTTCCACAATCAAACCTAAGTCATCTTGCCAGGCCACAGGGTTCCACCATCAAACCTCAGTCCTGTTGCCAGGCCACAGGGTTCCACCATCAAGCCTCAGTCATGTTCCCAGGAAACAGGGTTCTAGAATCAAACCAATGGCATGTTCCCAAGCCACGGGGTTCCAGTATCAGGCCTCAGTCATGTTCCCAGTGCACAGGGTTCCACCATCAAACCTCAGTCATGTGGCCAGTCCACAGATTTCTCCGATCAAACCCCAGTCAATTTCCCAGGCCACAGGGTTCCAGAATCAAGCCTCAGTCATGTTGCCAGGCCACAGGTTTCCAGAATCAAGCCTCAGTCATGTTGCCAGGCCACAGGGTTCCAGATTCAAACCGTTCTCATGTTCCCAGGCCACAGGGTTCCAAAATCCACCGATGTCATGTTCCCAGGCCACAGGGTTCCAGAATCAATCCTCAGTTATGTTTCCAGGCTACAGGGTTCTAGAATAAACCTCAGTCATATTCCCAATCCACAGAGTTCCAGAACCAAGGCTCAGTCAGGTTCCCAGGGCACATTATTCCACAATCTAAACAGATGTCATGTTCCCAGGCCACAGTTTTCCAGAATCACGCCTCAGTCATGTTCCCAGACCACAGGGATCCAGAATCAAACCTCAGTCATGTTGCCAGGACACAGGGTTCCACCATCAAAACTCATTCCTGTTTCCAGGCCACAGTGTTCCACCATTAAGCCTCAGTCATGTTCACAAGCCTGAGGGTTCCACAATGAAACCTCAGTCATGTTGCCATGCCACAGGGTTCAACCATCAAACCTCAGTCATGTTCTCAGGAAACAGGTTTCCAGAATCAAACAAATGGCATGTTCCCACGCCACGGTGTTCCAGTATCAGGCCTCAGTCATGTTCCCAGTGCACAGGGTTCCACCATCAAACCTCAGTCATGTGGCTAGTCCACAGGTTTCTGTGATCAAACCCCAGTCAAGTTTCCAGGCCACAGGATTCCAGAACTAAGCCTCAGTCATGTTGCCAGGCCACAGGGTTTCGGAATCAAGCCTCAGTCATGTTGCCAGGCCACAGGGTTCCAGAATCACACCGTTCTCATGTTCCCATGCCACAGGGTTCCAGAATCCACCGATGTCATGATCCCAGGCCACAGGGTTCCAGAATCAATCTTCATTCATGTTCCCAGGCCGCAGGGATCCAGAATCAAACCTCAGTCATGTTGGCAGGCCATAGGGTACCACCGTCACACCTCAGTCATATTTCCAGGCCACAGGTTTCCAGAATCAAACCGATTTCATGTTCCCAGGCAACAGGGTACCGGAATCCAAACCGATGTCATGTTCCCAGGCCACAGGATTCCACAATCTAACATCAGTCATGTTCCCAGGCCAGTGCTTTCCAGAATCAAACCTCTGTCATATTCCCAGGCCACATGTTTCCAGAATGAAACCTCAGTCGTTTTCCGAGGACACAGGGTTCCGGAATAAAACCTCAGTCATGTTCCGTGGACACAGGTTTCAAAAATAAAATCCCAGTCATGTTCCCAGGCCACACGGTTTCACAATTATACCTCAGTCATATTCCCAGGCCAGAGGGTTCCACAATCAAACCTCAGTCCTGTTGCCAGGCCACGGTTCCACCATCAAGCCTCAGTCATGTTCCCAGGCCAGAGTGTTCCACAATCAAACCTAAGTCATCTTGCCAGGCCACAGGGTTCCACCATCAAACCTCAGTCCTGTAGCCAGGCCACAGGGTTCCACCATCAAGCCTCAGTCATGTTCCCAAGCCTGTGGGTTCCACAATCAAACCTCAATCATGTTGCCATGCCACAGGGTTCAGCCATCAAACCTCAGTCATATTCCCAGGAAACAGGGTTCCAGAATCAAACCAATGGCATGTTCCCACGCCACGGGTTTCCAGTATCAGATCTCAGTCATGTTCCCAGTGCACAGGGTTCCACCATCAAACCTCAGTCATGTGGCCAGTCCACATGTTTCTGCGATCACACCCCTGTCACGTTCCCAGGCCACAGGGTTCAAGAATCAAGCCTCAGTCATGTTGCCAGGCCACAGCGTTCAAGAATCAAGCCTCAGTCATGTTGCCAGGCCACAGGGTTCCAGAATCAAACCGTTCTCATGTTCCCAGGCCACAGGGTTCCAGAATCCGCCGATGTCATTTTCCCAGGCCACAGGGTTCCAGAATAAATCCTCAGTTATGTTCCCTGGATACAGGGTTCTAGAATAAACCTCAGTAATATTCCCAGTCCACAGGGCTCCAGACCCAAAGCTCAGTCACGTTCCAAGGTCCCAGTATTCCACAATCTAAACAGATGTCATATTCCCAGGCCACAGTTTTCCAGAATCACGCCTCAGTCATGTTCCCAGGCCACAGGGATTCAGAATCAAACCTCAGTCATGTTGCCAGGCCACAGGGTTCCACCATCAAACCTCATTCCTATTTCCAGGCCACAGTGTTCCACCATCAAGCCTCAGTCATGTTCCTAAGCCTGAGGTTTCCACAATCAAACCTCAATCATGTTGCCATGCCACAGGGTTCAACCAACAAACCTCAGTCATGTGCCCAGGAAACAGGTTTCCAGAATCACACAATTGGCATGTTCCCACGCCACGGGGTTCCAATATCAGACCTCAGTCATGTTCCCATTGCACAGGGTTCCACCATCAAACCTCAGTCATGTGGCCAGTCCACAGGTTTCTGCGATCAAACCTCAGTCAAATTCCCAGGCCACAGTTTTTCAGAATCAAGCCTCAGTCATGTTGCCAGGCTACAGGTTTCCAGAATCAAGCCTCAGTCATGTTGCCAGGCCACAGGGTTCCAGAATCAAACCGTTCTCATGTTCCCAGGCCACAGGGTTCCAGAATCCACCGATATCATGTTCCGAGGCCACAGGGTTCCAGAATCAATCCTCAGTTATGTTCCCAGGCTACAGGGTTCTAGAATAAACCTCAGTCATGTTCCCAGTCCTCAGGGTTCCAGACCCAAGGGTCTGTCTGGTTCCCAGGGCACAGTATTCCACAATCTAAACAGATGTCATGTTTCAAGGCCACAGTTTTCCAGAATCACACCTCAGTAATGTTCCCAGGCCACAGGGATCCAGAATCAAACCTCAGTCATGTTGCCAGGCCATAGGGTACCACCATCACAACTCAGTCATAATGTCAGGCCACAGGTTTCCAGAATCAAACGGATTTCCTGTTCCCAGGCAACAGGGTACCAGAATCCAAACCGATGTCATGTTCCCAGGCCAGAGCATTCCACAATCTAACATCAGTCATGTTCCCAGGCCAATGCTTTCCAGAATCAAACCTCAGTCATATTCCCAGGCCACATGGTTCCAGAATCAAACCTCAGTCGTGTTCCGAGGACACAGGGTTCCGGAATAAAACTTCAGTCATGTTCCGTGGACACAGGTTTCAAAAATAAAATTCCAGTCATGTTCCCAGGCCACAGGTTTCCACAAATAAACCTCAGTCATATTCCCAGGCCAGAGGGTTCCACAATCAAACCTCAGTCCTGTTGCCAGGCCACGGTTCCACCATCAAGCCTCAGTCATGTTCCTAGGCCAGAGTTTTCCACAATCAAACCTAAGTCATCTTGCCAGGCCACAGGGTTCCACCATCAAACCTCAGTCCTGTTGCCAGGACACAGGGTTCCACCATCAAGCCTCAGTCATGTTCCCAAGCCTGTGGGTTCCACAATCAAACCTCAATCATGTTGCCATGCCACAGGGTTCAGCCATCAAACCTCAGTCATATTCCCAGGAAACAGGGTTCCAGAATCAAACCAATGGCATGTTCCCACGCCACGGGTTTCCAGTATCAGATCTCAGTCATGTTCCCAGTGCACAGGGTTCCACCATCAAACCTCAGTCATGTGGCCAGTCCACATGTTTCTGCGATCACACCCCTGTCACGTTCCCAGGCCACAGGGTTCCAGAATCAAGCCTCAGTCATGTTGCCAGGCCACAGGGTTCAAGAATCAAGCCTCAGTCATGTTGCCAGGCCACAGGGTTCCAGAATCAAACCGTTCTCATGTTCCCAGGCCACAGGGTTCAGGAATCCACCGATGTCATGTTCCCAGGCCACAGGGTTCCAGAATAAATCCTCAGTTATATTCCCAGGATACACGGTTCTAGAATAAACCTCAGTAATATTCCCAGTCCACAGGGCTCCAGACCCAAAGCTCAGTCACGTTCCAAGGTCCCAGTATTCCACAATCTAAACAGATGTCATATTCCCAGGCCACAGTTTTCCAGAATCACGCCTCAGTCATGTTCCCAGGCCACAGGGATTCAGAATCAAACCTCAGTCATGTTGCCAGGCCACAGGGTTCCACCATCAAACCTCATTCCTCTTTCCAGGCCACAGTGTTCCACCATCAAGCCTCAGTCATGTTCCTAAGCCTGAGGTTTCCACAATCAAACATCAATCATGTTGCCATGCCACAGGGTTCAACCATCAAACATCAGTCATATGCCCAGGAAACAGGGTTCCAGAATCAAACCAATGGCATGTTCCCACACCACGGGGTTCCAGTATCAGGCCTCAGTCATATTCCCAGTGCACAGGGTTTCACCATCAAACCTCAGTCATGTGGCTAGTCCACAGGTTTCTGTGATCAAACCCCAGTCAAGTTCCCAGGCCACAGGGTTCCAGAATTAAGCCTCAGTCATGTTGACAGGCCACAGGGTTCCAGAATCAAGCCTCAGTCATGTTGCCAGGCCACAGGGTTCCAGAATCACACTTTTCTCATGTTCCCAGGCCACAGGTTCCAGAATCCACCGATGTCATGTTCCCAGGCCACAGGATTGCAGAATCAATCTTCATTCATGTTCCCAGGCCACAGGGATCCAGTATCAAACCTCAGTCATGTTGGCAGGCCATAGGGTACCACCGTCACACCTCAGTCATATTTCCAGGCCACAGGTTTCCAGAATCAAAACGATTTCATGTTCCCAGGCAACAGGGTACCGAAATCCAAACCGATGTCATGTTCCCAGGCCACAGGATTCTACAGTCTAACATCAATCATGTTCCCAGGCCAATGCTTTCCAGAATCAAACCTCAGTCATATTCCCAGGCCACATGGTTCCAGAATGAAACCTCAGTCGCTTTCCGAGGACACAGGTTTCCGGAATAAAACCTCAGTCATGTTCCGTGGACACAGGTTTCAAAAATAAAATCCCAGTCATGTTCCCAGGCCATACGGTTTCACAATTAAACCTCAGTCATATTCCCAGGCCAGAGGGTTCCACAATCAAACCTCAGTCCTGTGCCAGGCCAAGGTTCCACCATCAAGCCTCAGTCATGTTCTCAGGCCAGAGTGTTCCACAATCAAACCTAAGTCATCTTGCCAGGCCACAGGGTTCCACCTTCAAACCTCAGTCCTGTTGCCAGGCCACAGGGTTCAACCATCAAACCTCAGTCATGTGTCCAGGAAACAGGGTTCCAGAATCAAACCAATGGCATGTTACCAAGCCACGGGGTTCCAGTACCAGGCCTCAGTCATGTTCCCAGTGCACAGGGTTCCACCAGCAAACCTCAGTCATGTGGCCAGTCCACAGGTTTCTCCGATCAAACCCCAGTCAATTTCCCAGGCCACAGGGTTCCAGAATCTAGCCTCAGTGAATTTCTCAGGCCACAGGGTTCCAGAATCAAGCCTCAGTCAAGTTGCCAGTCCACAGGGTTCCAGAATCAAGCCTCAGTCATATTGTCAGGCCACAGAGTTCCAGAATCAAGCCTCAGTCATATTGTCAGGCTACAGGGTTCCAGAATCCACCGATGTCATTTTCCCAGGTCACAGGGTTCCAGAATCAAACCTCAGTCATGTTGCCAGGCCATAGGGTACCACCATCACAACTCAGTCATAATCTCAGGCCACAGGTTTCCAGAATCAAACGGATTTCCTGTTACCAGGCAACAGGGTACCACAATCCAAACTGATGTCATGTTCCCAGGCCAGAGCATTCCACAATCTAACATCAGTCATGTTCCCAGGCCAATGCTTTCCAGAATCAAACCTCAGTCATATTCCCAGGCCACATGGTTCCAGAATCAAACCTCAGTCGTGTTCCGAGGAAACAGGGTTCCGGAATAAAACTTCAGTCATGTTCCGTGGACACAGGTTTCAAAAATAAAATTCCAGTCATGTTCCCAGGCCACAGGTTTCCACAAATAAACCTCAGTCATATTCCCAGGCCAGAGGGTTCCACAATCAAACCTCAGTCCTGTTGCCAGGCCACGGTTCCACCATCAAGCCTCAGTCATGTTCCTAGGCCAGAGTTTTCCACAATCAAACCTAAGTCATCTTGCCAGGCCTCAGGGTTCCACCATCAAACCTCAGTCCTGTTGCCAGGCCACAGGGTTCCACCATCAAGCCTCAGTCATGTTCCCAAGCCTGTGGGTTCCACAATCAAACCTCAATCATGTTGCCATGCCACAGGGTTCAGCCATCAAACCTCAGTCATATTCCCAGGAAACAGGGTTCCAGAATCAAACCAATGGCATGTTCCCACGCCACGGGTTTCCAGTATCAGATCTCAGTCATGTTCCCAGTGCACAGGGTTCCACCATCAAACCTCAGTCATGTGGCCAGTCCACATGTTTCTGCTATCACACCCCTGTCACGTTCCCAGGCCACAGGGTTCCAGAATCACGCCTCAGTCATGTTGCCAGGCCACAGGGTTCAAGAATCAAGCCTCAGTCATGTTGCCAGGCCACAGGGTTCCAGAATCAAGCCTCAGTCATGTTGCCAGGCCACAGGGTTCCAGAATCAAACCGTTCTCATGTTCCCAGGCCACAGGGTTCCAGAATCCACCGATGTCATGTTCTCAGGCCACAGGGTTCCAGAATCAATCTTCATTCATGTTCCCAGGCCACAGGGATCCAGAATCAAACCTCAGTCATGTTGCCAGGCCATAGGGTACCACCGTCACACCTCAGTCATATTCCCAGGCCACAGGATTCCAGAATCAAACCGATTTCATGTTCCCAGGCAACAGGGTACCGGAATCCAAACTGATGTCATGTTCCAAGGCCACAGGATTCCACAATCTAACATCAGTCATGTTCCCAGGCCAATGGTTTCCAGAATCAAACCTCAGTCATATTTCCAGGCCACATGGTTCCAGAATCAAACCTCAGTCGTGTACCGAGGACACAGGGTTCCGGAATAAAACCTCAGTCATGTTCCGTGGACACAGGTTTCAAAAATAAAATCCCAGTCATGTTCCCAGGCCACAAAGTTCCACAATTAAACCTCAGTCATATTCCCAGGCCAGAGGGTTCCACAATCAAATCTCAGTCCTGTTGCCAGGCCACGGTTCCACCATCAAGCCTCAGTCATGTTCCTAGGCCAGAGTTTTCCACAATCAAACCTAAGTCATCTTGCCAGGCCTCAGGGTTCCACCATCAAACCTCAGTCCTGTTGCCAGGCCACAGGGTTCCACCATCAAGCCTCAGTCATGTTCCCAAGCCTGTGGGTTCCACAATCAAACCTCAATCATGTTGCCATGCCACAGGGTTCAGCCATCAAACCTCAGTCATATTCCCAGGAAACAGGGTTCCAGAATCAAACCAATGGCATGTTCCCACGCCACGGGTTTCCAGTATCAGATCTCAGTCATGTTCCCAGTGCACAGGGTTCCACCATCAAACCTCAGTCATGTGGCCAGTCCACATGTTTCTGCTATCACACCCCTGTCACGTTCCCAGGCCACAGGGTTCCAGAATCACGCCTCAGTCATGTTGCCAGGCCACAGGGTTCAAGAATCAAGCCTCAGTCATGTTGCCAGGCCACAGGGTTCCAGAATCAAGCCTCAGTCATGTTGCCAGGCCACAGGGTTCCAGAATCAAACCGTTCTCATGTTCCCAGGCCACAGGGTTCCAGAATCCACCGATGTCATGTTCTCAGGCCACAGGGTTCCAGAATCAATCTTCATTCATGTTCCCAGGCCACAGGGATCCAGAATCAAACCTCACTCATGTTGCCAGGCCATAGGGTACCACCGTCACACCTCAGTCATATTCCCAGGCCACAGGATTCCAGAATCAAACCGATTTCATGTTCCCAGGCAACAGGGTACCGGAATCCAAACTGATGTCATGTTCCAAGGCCACAGGATTCCACAATCTAACATCAGTCATGTTCCCAGGCCAATGGTTTCCAGAATCAAACCTCAGTCATATTTCCAGGCCACATGGTTCCAGAATCAAACCTCAGTCGTGTACCGAGGACACAGGGTTCCGGAATAAAACCTCAGTCATGTTCCGTGGACACAGGTTTCAAAAATAAAATCCCAGTCATGTTCCCAGGCCACAAAGTTCCACAATTAAACCTCAGTCATATTCCCAGGCCAGAGGGTTCCACAATCAAACCTCAGTCCTGTTGCCAGGCCACGGTTCCACCATCAAGCTTCAGACATGTTCCCAGGCCAGAGTGTTCCACAATCAAACCTAAGTCATCTTGCCAGGCCACAGGGTTCCACCATCAAACCTCAATCACGTTGCCATGCCACAGGGTTCAACCAACAAACCTCAGTCATGTGCCCAGGAAACAGGGTTCCAGAATCAAACCAATGGCATGTTCCCACGCCAAGGGGTTCCAGTATCAGGCCTCAGTCATGTTCCCAGTGCACAGGGTTCCACCATCAAACCTCAGTCATGTGGCCAGTCCACAGGTTTCTGCGATCAAACCCCAGGCAAGTTCCCAGGCCACAGGGTTCCAGAATCAAGCCTCAGTCATGCTGCCAGTCCACAGGGTTCCAGAATCAAGGCTCAGTCATGTTGCCAGGCCACAGGGTTCCAGAATCAAACCGTGTTCATGTTCCCAAGCCACAGGCTTCCAGAATCCACTGATGTCATGTTCCCAGGCCACAGGGTTCCAGAATCAAACTTCAGTCATGTTCCCAGGCCACAGGGATCCAGAATCAAGCCTCAGTCATGTTGCCAGGCCACAGGGTTCCACCATCAAGCCTCAGTCATGTTCCCAAGCCTGAGGGTTCCACAATCAAACCTCAATCATGTTGCCATGCCACAGGGTTCAACCATCAAACCTCAGTCATATTCTCAGGAAACAGGGTTCCAGAATCAATAAAATGGCATGTTCCCACGCCACGGTGTTCCAGTATCAGGCCTCAGTCATGTTCCCAGTGCACAGGGTTCCACCATCAAACGTCAGTCATGTGGCCAGTCCACAGGTTTCTGCGATCAAACCCCAGTCAAGTTCCCAAGCCACAGGGTTCCAGAATCAAGCCTCAGTCATGTTGCCAGGCCACAGGGTTCCAGAATCAATCCTCAGTCATGTTCCCAGGACACAGGGATCCAGAATCAAACCTCAGTCATGTTTCCAGGCCATAGGGTACCACCGTCACACCTCAGTCATATTCTCAGTCCACAGGTTTCCAGAATCAAATCGATTTCATGTTCCCAGGCAACATGTACCAAAATCGAAACCGATGTCATGTTCCCAGGCCACAGGATTCCACAATCTAACATCAGTCATGTTCCCAGGCCAATGGTTTCCAGAATCAAACCTCAGTCATATTCCCAGGCCACATGGTTCCAGAATCTAGCCTCAGTCATGTTGCCAGTCCACAGGGTTCCAGAATCAAGCCTCAGTCATGTTGCCAGGCCACAGGGTTCCAGAATCAAACCGTTCTCATGTTCCCAGGCCACAGGGTTCCAGAATCCACCGATGTCATTTTCCCAGTCCACAGGGTTCCAGAATCCACCGATGTCATTTTCCCAGGCCACAGGTTTCCAGAATCAATCCTCAGTTATGTTCCCAGGCTACAGGGTTCTAGAATAAACCTCAGTCATGTTCCCAGTCCACAGGGTTCCAGACCCAAGGCTCAGTCAGGTTCCGAGGGCACAGTATTCCACAATCTAAACAGATGTCATGTTCCCTGGCCACAGTTTTCCAGAATCACGCCTCAGTCATGATCCCAGGCCACAGGGATCCAGAATCAAACCTCAGTCATGTTGCCAGGCCATAGGGTACCACCATAAAAACTCAGTCATAATCTCAGGCCACAGGTTTCCAGAATAAAACCGATTTCATGTTCCCAGGCAACAAGGTACCAAAATCCAAACAGATGTCATGTTCCCAGGCCACAGGATTCCACAATCTAACATCAGTCATGTTCCCAGGCCAATGGTTTCCAGAATCACACCTCAGTCATATTCCCACTCCACATGGTTCCAGAATCAAGCCTCAGTCATATTGCCAGGCCTCAGGGTTCCAGAATCAAACCGTTCTCACGTTCCCAGGCCACAGGGTTCCAGAATCCACTGATGTCATGGTCCCAGGCCACAGGGTTTCAGAATCAGTCCTCAGTCATATTCCCAGGCCACAGGGTTCCAGAATCAAGCCTCAGTCATGTTGCCAGGCCACAGGGATCCAGAATCAAACCGTTCTCATGTTCCAAAGCCACAGGGTTCCAGAATCCACCGATGTCATGTTCCCAGGCCTCAGGGTTCCAGATTCAATCCTCAGTTAGGTTCCCAGGCTACAGGGTTCTAGAATAAACCTCAGTCATATTCCCAGTCCACAGAGTTCCAGA
Source organism: Balaenoptera acutorostrata (assembly GCF_949987535.1). Taxonomy (NCBI): domain Eukaryota; kingdom Metazoa; phylum Chordata; class Mammalia; order Artiodactyla; family Balaenopteridae; genus Balaenoptera; species Balaenoptera acutorostrata. The sequence continues at coordinate 31,268,756 of NC_080076.1, read as the reverse complement.
ACCAAGGCTCAGTCAGGTTCCCAGGGCACAGTGTTCCACAATCTAAACAGATGTCATGTTCCCAGGCCACAGTTTTCCAGAATCACGCCTCAGTCATGTTCCCAGACCACAGGGATCCAGAAGCAAACCTCAGTGATGTTGCCAGGCCACAGGGTTCCACCATCAAACCTCAGTCATGTTGCCAGGCCACAGGGTTCCAGAATCAAACCGTGTTCATGTTCCCAAGCCACAGGCTTCCAGAATCCACTGATGTCATGTTCCCAGGCCACAGGGTTCCAGAATCAAACTTCAGTCATGTTCCCAGGCCACAGGGATCCAGAATCAAGCCTCAGTCATGTTGCCAGGCCACAGGGTTCCACCATCAAGCCTCAGTCATGTTCCCAAGCCTGAGGGTTCCACAATCAAACCTCAATCATGTTGCCATGCCACAGGGTTCAACCATCAAACCTCAGTCATATTCTCAGGAAACAGGGTTCCAGAATCAATAAAATGGCATGTTCCCACGCCACGGTGTTCCAGTATCAGGCCTCAGTCATGTTCCCAGTGCACAGGGTTCCACCATCAAACGTCAGTCATGTGGCCAGTCCACAGGTTTCTGCGATCAAACCCCAGTCAAGTTCCCAAGCCACAGGGTTCCAGAATCAAGCCTCAGTCATGTTGCCAGGCCACAGGGTTCCAGAATCAATCCTCAGTCATGTTCCCAGGACACAGGGATCCAGAATCAAACCTCAGTCATGTTTCCAGGCCATAGGGTACCACCGTCACACCTCAGTCATATTCTCAGTCCACAGGTTTCCAGAATCAAATCGATTTCATGTTCCCAGGCAACATGTACCAAAATCGAAACCGATGTCATGTTCCCAGGCCACAGGATTCCACAATCTAACATCAGTCATGTTCCCAGGCCAATGGTTTCCAGAATCAAACCTCAGTCATATTCCCAGGCCACATGGTTCCAGAATCTAGCCTCAGTCATGTTGCCAGTCCACAGGGTTCCAGAATCAAGCCTCAGTCATGTTGCCAGGCCACAGGGTTCCAGAATCAAACCGTTCTCATGTTCCCAGGCCACAGGGTTCCAGAATCCACCGATGTCATTTTCCCAGTCCACAGGGTTCCAGAATCCACCGATGTCATTTTCCCAGGCCACAGGTTTCCAGAATCAATCCTCAGTTATGTTCCCAGGCTACAGGGTTCTAGAATAAACCTCAGTCATGTTCCCAGTCCACAGGGTTCCAGACCCAAGGCTCAGTCAGGTTCCGAGGGCACAGTATTCCACAATCTAAACAGATGTCATGTTCCCTGGCCACAGTTTTCCAGAATCACGCCTCAGTCATGATCCCAGGCCACAGGGATCCAGAATCAAACCTCAGTCATGTTGCCAGGCCATAGGGTACCACCATAAAAACTCAGTCATAATCTCAGGCCACAGGTTTCCAGAATAAAACCGATTTCATGTTCCCAGGCAACAAGGTACCAAAATCCAAACAGATGTCATGTTCCCAGGCCACAGGATTCCACAATCTAACATCAGTCATGTTCCCAGGCCAATGGTTTCCAGAATCACACCTCAGTCATATTCCCACTCCACATGGTTCCAGAATCAAGCCTCAGTCATATTGCCAGGCCTCAGGGTTCCAGAATCAAACCGTTCTCACGTTCCCAGGCCACAGGGTTCCAGAATCCACTGATGTCATGGTCCCAGGCCACAGGGTTTCAGAATCAGTCCTCAGTCATATTCCCAGGCCACAGGGTTCCAGAATCAAGCCTCAGTCATGTTGCCAGGCCACAGGGATCCAGAATCAAACCGTTCTCATGTTCCAAAGCCACAGGGTTCCAGAATCCACCGATGTCATGTTCCCAGGCCTCAGGGTTCCAGATTCAATCCTCAGTTAGGTTCCCAGGCTACAGGGTTCTAGAATAAACCTCAGTCATATTCCCAGTCCACAGAGTTCCAGAACCAAGGCTCAGTCAGGTTCCCAGGGCACAGTGTTCCACAATCTAAACAGATGTCATGTTCCCAGGCCACAGTTTTCCAGAATCACGCCTCAGTCATGTTCCCAGACCACAGGGATCCAGAAGCAAACCTCAGTGATGTTGCCAGGCCACAGGGTTCCACCATCAAACCTCAGTCCTGTTGCCAGGCCACAGTGTTGCACCATCAAGCCTCAGTCATGTTCCCAAGCCTGAGGGTTTCACAATCAAACCTCAATCACGTTGCCATGCAACCGGGTTCAACCATCAAACCTCAGTCATGTGCCCAGGAAACAGGGTTCCAGAATCAAACCAATGGCATGTTCCCACACCATGGGCTTCCAGTATCAGATCTCAGTCATGTTCCCAGTGCACAGGGTTCCACCATCAAACCTCAGTCATGTGGCCAGTCCACATGTTTCTGCTATCACACCCCTGTCACGTTCCCAGGCCACAGGGTTCCAGAATCAAACCTCAGTCGTGTTCAGAGGACACAGGGTTCCAGAATAAAACCTCAGTTATGTTCCGTGTACACAGGTTTAAAAAATAAAATCCCAGTCATGTTCCCAGGCCACAGGGTTCCACAATCAAACCTCAGTCCTCTTGCCAGGCCACGGTTCCACCATCAAGACTCAGTCATGTTCTCAGGCCAGAGTGTTCCACAATCAAACCTAAGTCATCTTGCCAGGCCACAGGGTTCCTCCATCAAACCTCAGTCCTGTTGCCAGGCCACAGGGTTCCACCATCAAGCCTCAGTCATGTTCCCAAGCCTGAGGGTTCCACCATCAAACCTCAGTCATGTGGCCAGTGCACAGGTTTCTGCGATCAAACCCCAGTCAAGTTCCCAGGCCACAGGGTTCCAGAATCAAGCCTCAGTCATGCTGCCAGTCCACAGGGTTCCAGAATCAAGCCTCAGTCATGCTGCCAGTCCACAGGGTTCCACCATCAAGCCTCAGTCATGTTGCCAGGCTACAGGGTTCCAAAATGAAGCCTCAGTCATGTTGCCAGGCCATAGGGTACCACCATCACACCTCAGTCATATTCCCAGGTCACAGGTTTCCAGTATCAAACCGATTTCTTGTTCCCAGGCAACAGGGTACCAGAATCCAAACCGATGTCATGTTCCCAGGCCACAGGTTTCCACAATCTAACATCAGTCATGTTCCCAGGCCAATGTTTTCCAAAATCAAACCTCAGTCATGTTGCCAGTCCACAGGCTTCCAGAATCAAGCCTCAGTCTTGTTGCCAGGCCACAGGCTTCCAGAATCAAGCCACAGTCAGGTTGCCAGGCCACAGTGTTCCAGAATCAAACCGTTCTCATGTTCCCAGGCCACAGGGTTCCAGAATCCACCGATGTCATATTCCGAGGCCACAGGGTTCCAGAATCAATCCTCCGTTATGTTCCCAGGCTACAGGGTTCTAGAATAAACCTCAGTCATGTTCCCAGTCCACAGGGTTCCAGAACCAAGGCTCAGTCAGGTTCCCAGGGCACAGTATTCCACAATTTAAACAGATGTCATAATCCCAGGCCACAGTTTTCCAGAATCACGCCTCAGTCATGTTCCGTGGACACAGGTTTCAAAAATAAAATCCCAGTCATGTTCCCAGGCCACAGGGTTCCACCATCAAGCCTCAGCCATGTTCCCAGGCCACAGGGTTCCACCATCAAGCCTCAGTCATGTTCCCAAGCCTGAGGGTTCCACAATCAAACCTCAATCATGTTGCCATGCCAAAGGGTTCAAACATTAAACCTCAGTCATGTGCTCAGGAAACAGGGTTCAAGAATCAAACCAATGGCATACTACCACGCCACAGGGTTCCAGTGTCAGGCCTCAGTCATGTTCCCAGTGCACAGGTTTCCACCATCAAACCTCAGTCATGTGGCCAGTCCACAGTTTTCTGCAATCAAACCCCAGTCAAGTTCCCAGGCCACAGGGTTCCAGAATCAAGCCTCAGTCATGTTGCCAGGCTACAGGGTTCCAGAATCAAGCCTCAGTCATGTTCCCAGGCCACAGGGTTCCAGAATCCACCGATGTCATGTTCCCAGGACACAGGGTTTCAGAATCAATCCTGAGTTATGTTCCGAGACTACAGGGTTCTAGAATAAACCTCAGTCATGTTCCCAGTGCACAGGGTTCCAGACCCAAGGCTCCGTCAGTTTCCCAGGGCACAGTATTCCACAATCTAAACAGATGTCATGTTCCCAGGCCCCAGTTTTCCAGAATCACGTCTCAGTCATGTTCCCAGGCCACAGGAATACAGAATCAAACCTCAGTCCTGTTGCCAGGCCACGGTTCCACCATCAAGCCTCAGTCATGTTCCCAGGTCACAGTGTTCCACAATCAAACCTAAGACATCTTGCCAGGCCACAGGGTTCCACCATCAAACCTCAGTCCTGTTACCAGGCCAAGGTTCCACCGTCAAGCCTCAGTCATATTCCCAGGCCACAGGGATCCAGAATCAAACCTCAGTCATGTTGCCAGGGCATAGGGTACCACCATCACACCTCAGTCATATTCCCAGGCCACTGGTTTCCAGAATCAAACCGATTTCATGTTCCCAGGCAACAGGGTACCAGAATCCAAACCGATGTCATGTTCCCAGGCCACAGGATTCCACGATCTAACATCACTCATGTTCCCAGGCCAATGGTTTCCAGAATCAAACCTCAGTCATATTCCCAGGACACATGGTTCCAGAATCAAACCTAGTCGCGTTCCGAGGACACAGGGTTCCAGAATCAAAACTCAGTCATGTTCCGTGGACACAGGTTTCAAAAATAAAATCCCAGTCATGTTCCCAGGCCACAGGGTCCCGCAATTAAACCTCAGTTATATTAACAGGGCAGAGGGTTCCACAATCAAACCTAAGTCATCTTGCCAGGCCACAGTGTTCCACCATCAAGCCTCAGTCATGTTCCCAAGCCTGACGGTTCCACAATCAAACCTCAATCATGTTGCCATGCCACAGGGTTCAACCAACAAACCTCAGTCATGTGCCCAGGAAACAGGTTTCCAGAATCACACAATTGGCATGTTCCCACGCCACGGGGTTCCAGTATCAGACCTCAGTCATGTTCCCATTGCAAAGGTTTCCACCATCAAACCTCAGTCATGTGGCCAGTCCACAGGTTTCTGCGATCAAACCTCAGTCAAATTCCCAGGCCACAGTTTTTCAGAATCAAGCCTCAGTCATGTTGCCAGGCTACAGGTTTCCAGAATCAAGCCTCAGTCATGTTGCCAGGCCACAGGGTTCCAGAATCAAACCGTTCTCATGTTCCCAGGCCACAGGGTACCAGAATCCACCCATGTCATGTTCCGAGGCCACAGGGTTCCAGAATCAATCCTCAGTTATGTTCCCAGGCTACAGGGTTCTAGAATAAACCTCAGTCATGTTCCCAGTCCTCAGGGTTCCAGACCCAAGGGTCTGTCTGGTTCCCAGGGCACAGTATTCCACAATCTAAACAGATATCATGTTTCAAGGCCACAGTTTTCCAGAATCACACCTCAGTCATGTTCCCAGGCTACAGGGATCCAGAATCAAACCTCAGTCATGTTGCCAGATCATAGGGTACCACCATCACACCTCAGTCATATTCCCAGGCCACAGGTTTCCAGAATCAAACCGATTTCATGTTCCCAGGCAAAAGAGTACCAAAATCCAAACCGATGTCATGTTCCCAGGCCACAGGATTCCACAATCTAACATCAGTCATGTTTCCAGGCCAATGGTTTCCAGAATCAAACCTCAGTCATATTCCCAGGCCACATGGTTCCAGAATCAAACCTCAGTCGTGTTCCGAGGACACACGGTTCCAGAATAAAACCTCAGTCATGTTCCGTGGACACAGGTTTCAAAAATAAAATCCCAGTCATGTTCCCAGGCCACAGGGTGCCACAATTAAACCTCAGTCATATTCCCAGGCCAGAGGGTTCTACAATCAAACCTCAGTCCTGTTGCCAGGCCACAGTGTTCCACCATCAAGCCTCAGTCATATTCCCAAGACTGAGGGTTCCACAATCAAACCTCAAAGATGTTGCCATGCCAAAGGATTCAACCATCAAACCTCAGTCATGTGCCCAGGAAACAGGGTTCCACAATCAAACCAATGGCATGTTCCCACGCCACGGGGATCCAGTATCAGACCTCAGTCATGTTCCCAGTGCACAGGGTTCTACCATCAAACCTCAGTCATGTGGCCCGTCCACAGGTTTCTGCGATCAAACCCCAGTCAAATTCCCAGGCCACAGGTTTCCAGAATCAAGCCTCAGTCGTATTGCCAGGCCACAGGGTTCCAGAATCAAGCTTCAGTCATGTTGCCAGGCCACAGGGTTCCAGAATCAAACTGTTCTCATGTTCCCAGACCACAGGGTTCCAGAATCCACCGATGTCATGTTCCCAGTACACAGGGTTCCAGAGTCAATCCTCAGTTATGTTCCTAGACTACAGGGTTCTAGAATAAACCTCAGTCATGTTCTCAGTCCACAGGGTTCCAGACCCAAGGCTCCGTCAGGTTCCCAGGGCCCAGTATTCCACTATCTAAACAGATGTCAGGTTCCCAGGCCACAGTTTTCCAGAATCACGCCTCAGTCATGTTCCCAGGCCACAGGGATCCAGAATCAAACCTCAGTCATGTTGCCAGGCCATAGGGTACCACCATCACACCTCAGTCATATTCCCGGGCCACAGGTTTCCAGAATCAAACCGATTTCATTTTCCCAGGCAACAGCGTACCAGAATCCAAACAGATGTCATGTTCACAGGCCACAGGATTCCACAATCTAACATCAGTCATGTTCCCAGGCCAATGTTTTCCAGAATCAAACCTCAGTCATATACCCAGGCCAGAGGGTTCCACCATCAAACCTCAGTCCTGTTGGCAGGCCAAGGTTCCACCATCAAGCCTCAGTCATGTTGCCAGGCTACAGGGTTCCAGAATGAAGCCTCAGTCATGTTGCCAGGCCATAGGGTACCACCATCACACCTCAGTCATATTCCCAGGACACAGGTTTCCAGAATCAAACCGATTTCTTGTTCCCAGGCAACAGGGTACCAGAATCCAAACCGATGTCATGTTCCCAGGCCACAGGTTTCCACAATCTAACATCAGTCATGTTCCCAGGCCAATGTTTTCCAGAATCAAACCTCAGTCATGTTGCCAGGCCACAGGCTTCCAGAATCAAGCCTCAGTCTTGTTGCCAGGCCACAGGCTTCCAGAATCAAGCCACAGTCAGGTTGCCAGGCCACAGGGTTCCAGAATCAAACCGTTCTCATGTTACCAGGCCACAGGGTTCCAGAATCCACCGATGTCATATTCCGAGGCCACAGGGTTCCAGAATCAATCCTCAGTTATGTTCCCAGGCTACAGGGTTCTAGAATAAACCTCAGTCATGTTCCCAGTCCACAGGGTTCCAGAACCAAGGCTCAGTCAGGTTCCCAGGGCACAGTATTCCACAATTTAAACAGATGTCATATTCCCAGGCCACAGTTTTCCAGAATCACGCCTCAGTCATGTTCCCAGGCCACAGGGATCCAGAATCAAACCTCAGTTATGTTGCCAGGCCATAGGGTACCACCATCACACCTCAGTTATATTCCCAGGCCACAGATTTCCAGAATCAAACTGATTTCATATTCCCAGGCAACAGGGAACCAGAATCCAAACCGATGTCATGTTCCCAGGCCACAGGATTCCACAACATAACATCAGTCATGTTCCCAGGCCAATGGTTTCCAGAATCAAACCTCAGTCATATTCCCAGTCCACTTGGTTCCAGAATCAAACCTCAGTCGTGTTCCGAGGACACAGGGTTCCAGAATAAAACCTAAGTCATGTTCCGTGGACACAGGTTTCAAAAATAAAAACCCAGTCATGTTCCCAGGCCACAGGCTTCCACAATTAAACCTCAGTCATATTCCCAGGCCAGAGGGTCCCACAATCAAACCTCAGTCCTGTTGCCAGACCACGGTTCCACCATCTAGCCTCAGTCATGTTCCCAGGCCAGAGTGTTCCACAATCAAACTTTAGTCATCTTGCCAGGCCACAGGGTTCCACCATCAAACCTCACTCCCGTTGCCAGACCACGGTTCCACCATCATGCCTCACTCCTGTTCCCAGTCCAGAGTGTTCCACTATCAATCCTAAGTCATCTTGCCAGGCCACAGTGTTCCACCATCAAGCCTCAGTCATGTTCCCAAGCCTGAGGGTTCCACAATCAAAACTCAATCATGTTGCCATGCCACAGGTTTCAACCAACAAACCTCAGTCCTGTTCCCAGGAAACAGGGTTCCACAATCAAACCAATGGCATGTTCCCACGCCACGGGGTTCCAGTATCAGACCTCAGTCATGTTCCCAGTACACAGGGTTCCACCATCAACCCTCAGTCATGTGGCCAGTCCACAGTTTTCTGCGATCAAACCCCAGTCAAATTCTCAGGCCACAGGTTTCCAGAATCAAGCCTCAGTCCTGTTGCCAGGCCACGGTTCCACCATCAAGCCTCAGTCATGTTCCCAGGCCAGAGTGTTCCACAATCAAACTTAAGGCATCTTGCCAGGCCACAGGGTTCCACCATCAAACCTCAGTCATGTTGCCAGGCCACAGGGTTCCAGAATCAAACCGTTCTCATGTTCCCAGGCCACAGGGTTCCAGAATCCACCGATGTCATTTTCCCAGGCAACAGGGTTCTAGAAACTATCCTCAGTTATGTTCCCAGGCTACAGGGTTCTAGAATAAACCTCAGCCATGTTCCCAGTGCACAGGGTTCCTGACCCAAGGCTCAGTCACGTTCCCAGGGCACAGTATTCCACATTCTAAACAGATGTCATGTTCCCAGGCCACAGGGTTCCAGAATCACGCCTCAGTCATGTTCCTAGGCCACAGGGATCCAGAATCAAACCTCAGTCATGTTGCCAGGCCAGAGGGTACCACCATCAAGCCTCAATCATGTTCCCAAGTCTGAGGGTTCCACAATCAAACCTCAATCATGTTGCCATGCCACAGGGTTCAACCATCAAACCTCAGTCATGTACCCAGTGCACAGGGTTCCACCATCAAACCTCAGTCATGGGGCCAGTCCACAGGTTTCTGCGATCAAACCCCAGTCAAGTTCCCAGGCCACAGGGCTACAGAATCTAGCCTCACTCATGTTGCCGGGCTACAGGGATCCAGAATCAAACCGTTCTCATTTTCCCAGGCCACAGGTTTCCAGAATCAAGCCTCAGTCATGTTGCCAGGCCACAGGGTTCCAGAATCAAGCCTCAGTCATGTTGCCAGGCCACAGGGTTCCAGAATCAAACCGTTCTCATGTTCCCAGGCCACAGGGTTCCAGAATCCACCGATGTCAAGTTCCTAGGCCACAGGGTTCCAGACACAAGGCTCAGTAAGGTTTCCAGGGCACAGTATTCCACAATCTAAACAGATGTCATGTTCCCAGGCCACAGTTTTCCAGCATGACGCCTCAGTCATGATCCCAGGCCACAGGGTTCCACCATCAAGACTCAGTCATGTTCCCAAGCCTGAGGGTTCCACAATCAAACCTCAATCATGTTGCCATGCCACAGGGTTCCACCATCAAACATCAGTCATGTTCCCAGGAAACAGGGTTTCAGAATCAAACCAATGGCATGTTCCTACGCCACGGGGTTCCAGTATCAGACCTCAGTCATGTTCCCAGTGCACAGGGTTCCACCATCAAACCTCAGTCATGTGGCCAGTCCACAGGTTTCTGCAATCAAACCCCAGTCAAATTCCCAGGCCACAAGGTTCCAGAATCAAGCCTCAGTCATGTTGCCAGGCCACAGGGTTCCAGAATCAAGCCTCAGTCATGTTGCCAGGCCACAGGGTTCCAGAATCAAATCGTTGTCATGTTCCCAGGCCACAGGATTCCAGAATCCGCCGATGTCAGTTTCCCAGGCCACAGGGTTCCAGAATCAATCCTCAGTTATGTTCCCAGGCTACAGGGTTCTAGAATAAACCTCAGTCATGTTCCCAGTCCACAGGGTTCCAGAACCAAGGCTCAGTCAGTTTCCCAGGAAACAGTATTCCACAATCTAAACAGATGTCATGTTCCCAGGCCACAGTTTTCCAGAATCACGCCTCAGTCATGTTCCCAGGCCACAGGTATCCAGAATCAAACCTCAGTCATTTTGCCAGGCCATAGAGTACCACCATCACACCTCAGTCATATTCCCAGGCCACAGATTTCCAGAATCAAACCGATTTCATGTTCCCAGGAAACAGAGTAACAGAATAAAAACCGATGTCATGTTCCCAGGCCACAGAATTCCACAATCTAATATCAGTCATGTTCCCAGACCAAAGCTTTCCGGAATCAAACCTCAGTCATATTCCCAGGCCAATGCTTTCCAGAATCAAACCTCAGTCATATTCCCAGGCCACATGGTTTCAGAAACAAACCTCTGTCTTGTTCCGAGGACACAGGGTTCCAGAATAAAACCTCAGTCATGTTCCGTGGACACAGGTTTCAAAAGTAAAATCCCAGTCATGTTCCCAGGCCACAGGGTTCAACAATTACACCTCAGTCATATTCCCAGGCCAGAGGGTTCCACAATCAAACCTCAGTCCTGTTGCCAGGCCACGTTTCCACCATCAAGCCTCAGTCATGTTCCCAGGCCAGAGTGTTCCACAATCAAACCTAAGTCATGTTGCCAGGCCACAGGGTTCCACCATCAAACCTCAGTCATGTTCCCAGGAAACAGGATACCAAAATCAAACCAATGGCATGTTCCCACACCACGGGGTTCCAGTATCAGACCTCAGTCATGTTCCCAGTGCTCAGGGTTCCACCATCAAACCTCAGTCATGTGGCCAGTCCACAGGTTTCTGCGTTCAAACCCCAGTCATGTTCCCAGGCCACAGTTTTCCAGAATCACGCCTCAGTCATGTTCCCAGGCCACAGGGTACCAGAATCAATCCTCAGTTATGTTCCCAGGCTACAGGGTTCTAGAATAAACCTCAGTCATGTTCCCAGTCCACAGTTTTCGAGAACCAAGGCTCAGTCAGGTTCCCAGGGCACAGTATTCCACAATCTAAACAGATGTCATGTTCCCAGGCCACAGTTTTCCAGAATCACGCCTCAGTCATGTTCCCAGGCCACAGATTTCCAGAATCAAACCGATTTCATGTTCACAGGAAAGAGGGTAACACAATAAAAACCGATGTCATGTTCCCAGGCCACAGGATTCCACAATCTAACATCAGTCATGTTCCCAGGCCAATGGTTTCCAGAATCAAAGCTCAGTCATATTCCCAGGCCACTTGGTTCCAGAATCAAACCTGAATCGTGTTCCCAGGACACACGGTTCCATAATCAAACCTCAGTCATGTTCCCAGGCCATAGGGTTCCACAATTAAACCTCAGTCATATTCCCAAGCCAGAGGGTTCCACAATCAAACCTCAGTCCTGTTGCCAGGCCACAGTGTTCCACCATCAAACCTCAGTCATGTTCCCAGGCCACAGGGTTCCACCATCAAGCCTCAGTCATGTTCCCAAGCCTGAGGGTTCCACAATCAAACCTCAATCATGTTGCCATGCCAAAGGGTTCCACCATCAAACCTCAGTCATGTGGCCAGTCCACAGATTTCTGCGATCAAACCCCAGTCAAGTTCCCAGACCACAGGGTTCCAGAATCAAGCCTCAGTCATGTTGCTAGGCTACAGGGTTCCAGAATCAAACCGTTCTCATGTTCCCAGGCCAAAGGTTTCCAGAATCCACTGTTGTCATGTTCCCAGGTCTCAGGGTTACAGAATCAATCCTCAGTTATGTTCCCAGGCTACAGGGTTCTAGAATACACCTCAGTCATGTTCCCAGTCCACAGGGTTCCAGAACCAAGGCTCAGTCAGGTTCCCAGGGCACAGTGTTCCACAATCTAAACAGATGTCATGTTCCCAGGCCACAGTTTTCCAGAATCACGCCTCAGTCATGTTCCCAGGCCACAGGGATCCAGAATCAAACCTCAGTCATGTTGCCAGGCCATAGGGTACCACCATCACACCTCAGTCATATTCCCAGGCCACAGATTTCCAGAATCAAACCTCAGTCATATTCCCAGTCCACTTGGTTCCAGAATCAAACCTCAGTCGTGTTCCGAGGACACAGGGTTCCAGAATAAAACCTCAGTCATGTTCCGTGGAAACAGGTTTCAAAAATAAAAACCCAGTCATGTTCCCAGGCCACAGGGTTCCACAATTAAACCTCAGTCATATTCCCAGGCCAGAGGTTCCCACAATCACACCTCAGTCCTGTTGCCAGACCACGGTTCCACCATCTAGCCTCAGTCATGTTCCCAGGCCAGAGTGTTCCACAATCAAACTTTAGTCATCTTGCCAGGCCACAGGGTTCCACCATCAAACCTCACTCCCGTTGCCAGACCACGGTTCCACCATCATGCCTCACTCCTGTTCCCAGTCCAGAGTGTTCCACTATCAATCCTAAGTCATCTTGCCAGGCCACAGTGTTCCACCATCAAGCCTCAGTCATGTTCCCAAGCCTGAGGGTTCCACAATCAAAACTCAATCATGTTGCCATGCCACAGGTTTCAACCAACAAACCTCAGTCCTGTTCCCAGGAAACAGGGTTCCACAATCAAACCAATGGCATGTTCCCACGCCACGGGGTTCCAGTATCAGACCTCAGTCATGTTCCCAGTACACAGGGTTCCACCATCAAACCTCAGTCATGTGGCCAGTCCACAGTTTTCTGCGATCAAACCCCAGTCAAATTCTCAGTCCACAGGTTTCCAGAATCAAGCCTCAGTCCTGTTGCCAGGCCACGGTTCCACCATCAAGCCTCAGTCATGTTCCCAGGCCAGAGTGTTCCACAGTCAAACTTAAGGCATCTTGCCAGGCCACAGGGTTCCACCATCAAACCTCAGTCATGTTGCCAGGCCACAGGGTTCCAGAATCAAACTGTTCTCATGTTCCCAGGCCACAGGGTTCCAGAATCCACCGATGTCATTTTCCCAGGCAACAGGGTTCTAGAAACTATCCTCAGTTATGTTCCCAGGCTACAGGGTTCTAGAATAAACCTCAGCCATGTTCCCCGTGCACAGGGTTCCTGACCCAAGGCTCAGTCACGTTCCCAGGGCACAGTATTCCACATTCTAAACAGATGTCATGTTCCCAGGCCACAGGGTTCCAGAATCACGCCTCAGTCATGTTCCTAGGCCACAGGGATCCAGAATCAAACCTCAGTCATGTTGCCAGGCAAGAGGGTACCACCATCAAGCCTCAATCATGTTCCCAAGTCTGAGGGTTCCACAATCAAACCTCAATCATGTTGCCATGACACAGGGTTCAACCATCAAACCTCAGTCATGTGGCCAGTCCACAGGTTTCTGCGATCAAACCCCAGTCAAGTTCCCAGGCCACAGGGCTACAGAATCTAGCCTCACTCATGTTGCCGGGCTACAGGGTTCCAGAATCAAACCGTTCTCATTTTCCCAGGCCACAGGTTTCCAGAATCAAGCCTCAGTCATGTTGCCAGGCCACAGGGTTCCAGAATCAAGCCTCAGTCATGTTGCCAGGCCACAGGGTTCCAGAATCAAACCGTTCTCATGTTCCCAGGCCACAGGGTTCCAGAATCCACCGATGTCAAGTTCCTAGGCCACAGGGTTCCAGACACAAGGCTCAGTAAGGTTTCCAGGGCACAGTATTCCACAATCTAAACAGATGTCATGTTCCCAGGCCACAGTTTTCCAGCATGACGCCTCAGTCATGATCCCAGGCCACAGGGTTCCACCATCAAGACTCAGTCATGTTCCCAAGCCTGAGGGTTCCACAATCAAACCTCAATCATGTTGCCATGCCACAGGGTTCCACCATCAAACATCAGTCATGTTCCCAGGAAACAGGGTTTCAGAATCAAACCAATGGCATGTTCCTACGCCACGGGGTTCCAGTATCAGACCTCAGTCATGTTCCCAGTGCACAGGGTTCCACCATCAAACCTCAGTCATGTGGCTAGTCCACAGGTTTCTGCAATCAAACCCCAGTCAAATTCCCAGGCCACAAGGTTCCAGAATCAAGCCTCAGTCATGTTGCCAGGCCACAGGGTTCCAGAATCAAGCCTCAGTCTTGTTGCCAGGCCACAGGGTTCCAGAATCAAACCGTTGTCATGTTCCCAGGCCACAGGACTCCAGAATCCGCCGATGTCAGTTTCCCAGGCCACAGGGTTCCAGAATCAATCCTCAGTTATGTTCCCAGGCGACAGGGTTCTAGAATAAACCTCAGTCATGTTCCCAGTCCACAGGGTTCCAGAACCAAGGCTCAGTCAGTTTCCCAGGAAACAGTATTCCACAATCTAAACAGATGTCACGTTCCCAGGCCACAGTTTTCCAGAATCACGCCTCAGTCATGTTCCCAGGCCACAGGGATCCAGAATCAAACCTCAGTCATTTTGCCAGGCCATAGAGTACCACCATCACACCTCAGTCATATTCCCAGGCCACAGATTTCCAGAATCAAACCGATTTCATGTTCCCAGGAAACAGAGTAACAGAATAAAAACCGATGTCATGTTCCCAGGCCACAGAATTCCACAATCTAATATCAGTCATGTTCCCAGACCAAAGCTTTCCGGAATCAAACCTCAGTCATATTCCCAGGCCAATGTTTTCCAGAATCAAACCTCAGTCATATTCCCAGGCCACATGGTTTCAGAAACAAACCTCTGTCTTGTTCCGAGGACACAGGGTTCCAGAATAAAACCTCAGTCATGTTCCGTGGACACAGGTTTCAAAAGTAAAATCCCAGTCATGTTCCCAGGCCACAGGGTTCAACAATTACACCTCAGTCATATCCCCAGGCCAGAGGGTTCCACAATCAAACCTCAGTCCTGTTGCCAGGCCACGTTTCCACCATCAAGCCTCAGTCATGTTCCCAGGCCAGAGTGTTCCACAATCAAACCTAAGTCATGTTGCCAGGCCACAGGGTTCCACCATCAAACCTCAGTCATGTTCCCAGGAAACAGGATACCAAAATCAAACCAATGGCATGTTCCCACACCACGGGGTTCCAGTATCAGACCTCAGTCATGTTCCCAGTGCTCAGGGTTCCACCATCAAACCTCAGTCATGTGGCCAGTCCACAGGTTTCTGCGATCAAACCCCAGTCAAGTTCCCAGGCCACAGGGCTACAGAATCAAGCCTCACTCATGTTGCCGGGCTACAGGGTTCCAGAATCAAACCGTTCTCATTTTCCCAGGCCACAGGTTTCCAGAATCAAGCCTCAGTCATGTTGCCAGGCCACAGGGTTCCAGAATCAAGCCTCAGTCATGTTGCCAGGCCACAGGGTTCCAGAATCAAACCGTTCTCATGTTCCCAGGCCACAGGGTTCCAGAATCCACCGATGTCAAGTTCCTAGGCCACAGGGTTCCAGACACAACGCTCAGTAAGGTTTCCAGGGCACAGTATTCCACAATCTAAACAGATGTCATGTTCCCAGGCCACAGTTTTCCGGCATGACGCCTCAGTCATGATCCCAGGCCACAGGGTTCCACCATCAAGACTCAGTCATGTTCCCAAGCCTGAGGGTTCCACAATCAAACCTCAATCATGTTGCCATGCCACAGGGTTCCACCATCAAACATCAGTCATGTTCCCAGGAAACAGGGTTTCAGAATCAAACCAATGGCATGTTCCTACGCCACGGGGTTCCAGTATCAGACCTCAGTCATGTTCCCAGTGCACAGGGTTCCACCATCAAACCTCAGTCATGTGGCTAGTCCACAGGTTTCTGCAATCAAACCCCAGTCAAATTCCCAGGCCACAAGGTTCCAGAATCAAGCCTCAGTCATGTTGCCAGGCCACAGGGTTCCAGAATCAAGCCTCAGTCATGTTGCCGGGCCACAGGGTTTCAGAATCAAACCGTTGTCATGTTCCCAGGCCACAGGATTCCAGAATCCGCCGATGTCAGTTTCCCAGGCCACAGGGTTCCAGAATCAATCCTCAGTTATGTTCCCAGGCTACAGGGTTCTAGAATAAACCTCAGTCATGTTCCCAGTCCACAGGGTTCCAGAACCAAGGCTCAGTCAGTTTCCCAGGGAACAGTATTCCACAATCTAAACAGATGTCATGTTCCCAGGCCACAGTTTTCCAGAATCACGCCTCAGTCATGTTCCCAGGCCACAGGGATCCAGAATCAAACCTCAGTCATTTTGCCAGGCCATAGAGTACCACCATCACACCTCAGTCATATTCCCAGGCCACAGATTTCCAGAATCAAACCGATTTCATGTTCCCAGGAAACAGAGTAACAGAATAAAAACCGATGTCATGTTCCCAGCCCACAGAATTCCACAATCTAATATCAGTCATGTTCCCAGACCAAAGCTTTCCGGAATCAAACCTCAGTCATATTCCCAGGCCAATGCTTTCCAGAATCAAACCTCAGTCATATTCCCAGGCCACATGGTTTCAGAAACAAACCTCTGTCTTGTTCCGAGGACACAGGGTTCCAGAATTAAACCTCAGTCATGTTCCGTGGACACAGGTTTCAAAAGTAAAATCCCAGTCATGTTCCCAGGCCACAGGGTTCAACAATTACACCTCAGTCATATTCCCAGGCCAGAGGGTTCCACAATCAAACCTCAGTCCTGTTGCCAGGCCACGTTTCCACCATCAAGCCTCAGTCATGTTCCCAGGCCAGAGTGTTCCACAATCAAACCTAAGTCATGTTGCCAGGCCACAGGGTTCCACCATCAAACCTCAGTCATGTTCCCAGGAAACAGGATACCAAAATCAAACCAAGGGCATGTTCCCACGCCACGGGGTTCCAGGGTAAGGCCTCAGTCATGTTCCCAGTGCACAGGGTTCCACCATCAAACCTCAGTCATGTGGCCAGTCCACAGGTTTCTGCGATCAAACCCCAGTCAAGTTCCCAGGCCCCAGGTTTCCAGAATCAAGCCTCAGTCATGTTGCCAGGCTACAGGGTTCCAGAATCAAGCCTCAGTCATGTTGCCAGGCCACAGGGTTCCAGAATTAAACCGTTCTCATGTTCCCAGGCCACAGGATTCCACAATCTAACATCAGTCATGTTCCCAGGCCAATGTTTTCCAGAATCAAACCTCAGTCATATACCCAGGCCAGAGGGTTCCACAATCAAACCTCAGTCCTGTTGCCAGGCCACGGTTCCACCATCAAGCCTCAGTCATGTTCCCAGGCCACAGTGTTCCACAATCAAACCTAAGTCATCTTGCCATGCCAGAGGGTTCCACCATCAAACCTCAGTCCTGTTCGCAGGCCAAGGTTCCACCATCAAGCCTCAGTCATGTTGCCAGGCTACAGGGTTCCAGAATGAAGCCTCAGTCATGTTGCCAGGCCATAGGGTACCACCATCACACCTCAGTCATATTCCCAGGTCACAGGTTTCCAGAATCAAACCGATTTCTTGTTCCCAGGCAACAGGGTACCAGAATCCAAACCGATGTCATGTTCCCAGGCCACAGGTTTCCACAATCTAACATCAGTCATGTTCCCAGGCCAATGTTTTCCAGAATCAAACCTCAGTCATGTTGCCAGGCCACAGGCTTCCAGAATCAAGCCTCAGTCTTGTTGCCAGGCCACAGGCTTCCAGAATCAAGCCACAGTCAGGTTGCCAGGCCACAGGGTTCCAGAATCAAACCGTTCTCATGTTCCCAGGCCACAGGGTTCCAGAATCAATCCTCAGTTATGTTCCCAGCCTACAGGGTTCTAGAATAAACCTCAGTCATGTTCCCAGTCCACAGGGTTCCAGAACCAAGGCTCCGTCAGGTTCCCAGGGCAAAGTATTCCGCAATTTAAACAGATGTCATGTTCCCAGGCCACAGTTTTCCGGAATCACGCCTCAGTCATGTTCCCAGGCCACAGGGATCCAGAATCAAACTTCAGTCATGTTCCGTGGACACAGGTTTCAAAAATAAAATCCCAGTCATGTTCCCAGGCCACAGGGTTCCACAATTAAACCTCAGTCATATTCCCAGGCCAGAGGGTTCCACAATCAAACTTAAGGCATCTTGCCAGGTCACAGGGTTCCACCATCAAACCTCAGTCCTGTTGCCAGGCCACGGTTCCACCATCATGCCTCACTCATGTTCCCAGGCCAGAGTGTTCCACAATCAAACCTAAGTCATCTTGCCAGGCCACAGTTTTCCACCATCAAGCCTCAGTCATGTTCCCAAGCCTGACGGTTCCACAATCCAACCTCAATCATGTTGCCATGCCACAGGGTTCAACCAACAACCCTCAGTCATGTGCCCCGGAAGCAGGGTTCCAGAATCACACAAATGGCATGTTCCCACGCCACGGGGTTCCAGTATCAGACCTCAGTCATGTTCCCATTGCACAGGGTTCCACCATCAACCCTCAGTCATGTGGCCAGTCCACAGGTTTCTGCGATAAAACCTCAGTCAAATTCCCAGGCCACAGTTTTTCAGAATCAAGCCTCAGTCATGTTGCCAGGCTACAGGTTTCCAGAATCAAGCCTCAGTCATGTTGCCAGGCCACAGGGTTCCAGAATCAAACCGTTCTCATGTTCCCAGGCCACAGAGTTCCAGAATCCACCCATGTCATGTTCCGAGGCCACAGGGTTCCAGAATCAATCTTCAGTTATGTTCCCAGGCTACAGGGTTCTAGAATAAACCTCAGTCATGTTCCCAGTCCTCAGGGTTCCAGACCCAAGGGTCTGTCTGGTTCCCAGGGCACAGTATTCCACAATCTAAACAGATATCATGTTTCAAGGCCACAGTTTTCCAGAATCACACCTCAGTCATGTTCCCAGGCCACAGGGATCCAGAATCAAACCTCAGTCATGTTGCCAGATCATAGGGTACCACCATCACACCTCAGTCATATTCCCAGGCCACAGGTTTCCAGAATCAAACCGATTTCATGTTCCCAGGCAAAAGAGTACCAAAATCCAAACCGATGTCATGTTCCCAGGCCACAGGATTCCACAATCTAACATCAGTCATGTTTCCAGGCCAATGGTTTCCAGAATCAAACCTCAGTCATATTCCCAGGCCACATGGTTCCAGAATCAAACCTCAGTCGTGTTCCGAGGACACACGGTTCCAGAATAAAACCTCAGTCATGTTCCGTGGACACAGGTTTCAAAAATAAAATCCCAGTCATGTTCCCAGGCCACAGGGTGCCACAATTAAACCTCAGTCATATTCCCAGGCCAGAGGGTTCTACAATCAAACCTCAGTCCTGTTGCCAGGCCACAGTGTTCCACCATCAAGCCTCAGTCATATTCCCAAGACTGAGGGTTCCACAATCAAACCTCAAACATGTTGCCATGCCAAAGGATTCAACCATCAAACCTCAGTCATGTGCCCAGGAAACAGGGTTCCACAATCAAACCAATGGCATGTTCCCACGCCACGGGGATCCAGTATCAGACCTCAGTCATGTTCCCAGTGCACAGGGTTCCACCATCAAACCTCAGTCATGTGGCCAGTCCACAGTTTTCTGCGATCAAACCCCAGTCAAGTTCCCAGGCCACAGGGTTGCAGAATCAAACCTCAGTCATATACCCAGGCCAGAGGGTTCCACAATCAAACTTCAGTCCTGTTGCCAGGCCACGGTTCCACCATCAAGCCTCAGTCATGTTCCCAGGCCACAGTGTTCCACAATCAAACCTAAGTCATATTGCCATGCCAGAGGGTTCCACCATCAAACCTCAGTCCTGTTGGCAGGCCAAGGTTCCACCATCAAGCCTCAGTCATGTTGCCAGGCTACAGGGTTCCAGAATGAAGCCTCAGTCATGTTGCCAGGCCATAGGGTACCACCATCACACCTCAGTCATATTCCCAGGTCACAGGTTTCCAGAATCAAACCGATTTCTTGTTCCCAGGCAACAGGGTACCAGAATCCAAACCGATGTCATGTTCCCAGGCCACAGGTTTCCACAATCTAACATCAGTCATGTTCCCAGGCCAATGTTTTCCAGAATCAAACCTCAGTCATGTTGCCAGGCCACAGGCTTCCAGAATCAAGCCTCAGTCTTGTTGCCAGGCCACAGGCTTCCAGAATCAAGCCACAGTCAGGTTGCCAGGCCACAGGGTTCCAGAATCAAACCGTTCTCATGTTCCCAGGCCACAGGGTTCCAGAATCAAGCCTCAGTCATGTTGCCAGGCTACAGGTTTCCAGAATCAAACCTCAGTCATGTTGCCAGGCCACAGGGTTCCAGAATCAAACCGTTCTCATGTTCCCAGGCCACAGGTTTCCAGAATCCACCGATGCCATATTCCGAGGCGACAGGGTTCCAGAATCAATCCTCAGTTATGTTCCCAGGCTACAGGGTTCTAGAATACACCTCAGTCATGTTCCCAGTCCACAGGGTTCCAGAACCAAGGCTCAGGCATGTTCCCAGGCCAGAGTGTTCCACAGTCAAACCTAAGTCATCTTGCCAGGCCATAGGGTTCCACCATTAAAACTCAGTCCTGTTGCCAGGCCACAGGGTTCCACCATCACACCTCAGTGATATTCCCAGGCCACAAATTTCCAGAATCAAATCGATTTTATGTTCACAGGAAACAGGGTTCCAGAATCAAACCAATGGCATGTTCCCACGCCACGGGGTTCCAGTGTTATTCCTCAGTCATGTTCCCAGTGCACATGGTTCCACCATCAAACCTCAGTCATGTGGCCAGTCCACAGTTTTCTGCGATCAAACCCCAGTCAAGTTTCAGGCCACAGGGTTCCAGAATCAATCCTCAGTTATGTTCCCAGCCTACAGGGTTCTAGAATAAACCTCAGTCATGTTCCCAGTCCACAGGGTTCCAGAACCAAGGCTCCGTCAGGTTCCCAGGGCAAAGTATTCCGCAATTTAAACAGATGTCATGTTCCCAGGCCACAGTTTTCCGGAATCACGCCTCAGTCATGTTCCCAGGCCACAGGGATCCAGAATCAAACCTCAGTCATGTTCCGTGGACACAGGTTTCAAAAATAAAATCCCAGTCATGTTCCCAGGCCACAGGGTTCCACAATTAAACCTCAGTCATATTCCCAGGCCAGAGGGTTCCACAATCAAACTTAAGGCATCTTGCCAGGTCACAGGGTTCCACCATCAAACCTCAGTCCTGTTGCCAGGCCACGGTTCCACCATCATGCCTCACTCATGTTCCCAGGCCAGAGTGTTCCACAATCAAACCTAAGTCATCTTGCCAGGCCACAGTTTTCCACCATCAAGCCTCAGTCATGTTCCCAAGCCTGACGGTTCCACAATCCAACCTCAATCATGTTGCCATGCCACAGGGTTCAACCAACAACCCTCAGTCATGTGCCCCGGAAGCAGGGTTCCAGAATCACACAAATGGCATGTTCCCACGCCACGGGGTTCCAGTATCAGACCTCAGTCATGTTCCCATTGCACAGGGTTCCACCATCAACCCTCAGTCATGTGGCCAGTCCACAGGTTTCTGCGATAAAACCTCAGTCAAATTCCCAGGCCACAGTTTTTCAGAATCAAGCCTCAGTCATGTTGCCAGGCTACAGGTTTCCAGAATCAAGCCTCAGTCATGTTGCCAGGCCACAGGGTTCCAGAATCAAACCGTTCTCATGTTCCCAGGCCACAGAGTTCCAGAATCCACCCATGTCATGTTCCGAGGCCACAGGGTTCCAGAATCAATCTTCAGTTATGTTCCCAGGCTACAGGGTTCTAGAATAAACCTCAGTCATGTTCCCAGTCCTCAGGGTTCCAGACCCAAGGGTCTGTCTGGTTCCCAGGGCACAGTATTCCACAATCTAAACAGATATCATGTTTCAAGGCCACAGTTTTCCAGAATCACACCTCAGTCATGTTCCCAGGCCACAGGGATCCAGAATCAAACCTCAGTCATGTTGCCAGATCATAGGGTACCACCATCACACCTCAGTCATATTCCCAGGCCACAGGTTTCCAGAATCAAACCGATTTCATGTTCCCAGGCAAAAGAGTACCAAAATCCAAACCGATGTCATGTTCCCAGGCCACAGGATTCCACAATCTAACATCAGTCATGTTTCCAGGCCAATGGTTTCCAGAATCAAACCTCAGTCATATTCCCAGGCCACATGGTTCCAGAATCAAACCTCAGTCGTGTTCCGAGGACACACGGTTCCAGAATAAAACCTCAGTCATGTTCCGTGGACACAGGTTTCAAAAATAAAATCCCAGTCATGTTCCCAGGCCACAGGGTGCCACAATTAAACCTCAGTCATATTCCCAGGCCAGAGGGTTCTACAATCAAACCTCAGTCCTGTTGCCAGGCCACAGTGTTCCACCATCAAGCCTCAGTCATATTCCCAAGACTGAGGGTTCCACAATCAAACCTCAAACATGTTGCCATGCCAAAGGATTCAACCATCAAACCTCAGTCATGTGCCCAGGAAACAGGGTTCCACAATCAAACCAATGGCATGTTCCCACGCCACGGGGATCCAGTATCAGACCTCAGTCATGTTCCCAGTGCACAGGGTTCCACCATCAAACCTCAGTCATGTGGCCAGTCCACAGTTTTCTGCGATCAAACCCCAGTCAAGTTCCCAGGCCACAGGGTTGCAGAATCAAACCTCAGTCATATACCCAGGCCAGAGGGTTCCACAATCAAACTTCAGTCCTGTTGCCAGGCCACGGTTCCACCATCAAGCCTCAGTCATGTTCCCAGGCCACAGTGTTCCACAATCAAACCTAAGTCATATTGCCATGCCAGAGGGTTCCACCATCAAACCTCAGTCCTGTTGGCAGGCCAAGGTTCCACCATCAAGCCTCAGTCATGTTGCCAGGCTACAGGGTTCCAGAATGAAGCCTCAGTCATGTTGCCAGGCCATAGGGTACCACCATCACACCTCAGTCATATTCCCAGGTCACAGGTTTCCAGAATCAAACCGATTTCTTGTTCCCAGGCAACAGGGTACCAGAATCCAAACCGATGTCATGTTCCCAGGCCACAGGTTTCCACAATCTAACATCAGTCATGTTCCCAGGCCAATGTTTTCCAGAATCAAACCTCAGTCATGTTGCCAGGCCACAGGCTTCCAGAATCAAGCCTCAGTCTTGTTGCCAGGCCACAGGCTTCCAGAATCAAGCCACAGTCAGGTTGCCAGGCCACAGGGTTCCAGAATCAAACCGTTCTCATGTTCCCAGGCCACAGGGTTCCAGAATCAAGCCTCAGTCATGTTGCCAGGCTACAGGTTTCCAGAATCAAACCTCAGTCATGTTGCCAGGCCACAGGGTTCCAGAATCAAACCGTTCTCATGTTCCCAGGCCACAGGTTTCCAGAATCCACCGATGCCATATTCCGAGGCGACAGGGTTCCAGAATCAATCCTCAGTTATGTTCCCAGGCTACAGGGTTCTAGAATACACCTCAGTCATGTTCCCAGTCCACAGGGTTCCAGAACCAAGGCTCAGGCATGTTCCCAGGCCAGAGTGTTCCACAGTCAAACCTAAGTCATCTTGCCAGGCCATAGGGTTCCACCATTAAAACTCAGTCCTGTTGCCAGGCCACAGGGTTCCACCATCACACCTCAGTGATATTCCCAGGCCACAAATTTCCAGAATCAAATCGATTTTATGTTCACAGGAAACAGGGTTCCAGAATCAAACCAATGGCATGTTCCCACGCCACGGGGTTCCAGTGTTATTCCTCAGTCATGTTCCCAGTGCACATGGTTCCACCATCAAACCTCAGTCATGTGGCCAGTCCACAGTTTTCTGCGATCAAACCCCAGTCAAGTTTCAGGCCACAGGGTTCCAGAATCAATCCTCAGTTATGTTCCCAGCCTACAGGGTTCTAGAATAAACCTCAGTCATGTTCCCAGTCCACAGGGTTCCAGAACCAAGGCTCCGTCAGGTTCCCAGGGCAAAGTATTCCGCAATTTAAACAGATGTCATGTTCCCAGGCCACAGTTTTCCGGAATCACGCCTCAGTCATGTTCCCAGGCCACAGGGATCCAGAATCAAACCTCAGTCATGTTCCGTGGACACAGGTTTCAAAAATAAAATCCCAGTCATGTTCCCAGGCCACAGGGTTCCACAATTAAACCTCAGTCATATTCCCAGGCCAGAGGGTTCCACAATCAAACTTAAGGCATCTTGCCAGGTCACAGGGTTCCACCATCAAACCTCAGTCCTGTTGCCAGGCCACGGTTCCACCATCATGCCTCACTCATGTTCCCAGGCCAGAGTGTTCCACAATCAAACCTAAGTCATCTTGCCAGGCCACAGTTTTCCACCATCAAGCCTCAGTCATGTTCCCAAGCCTGACGGTTCCACAATCCAACCTCAATCATGTTGCCATGCCACAGGGTTCAACCAACAACCCTCAGTCATGTGCCCCGGAAGCAGGGTTCCAGAATCACACAAATGGCATGTTCCCACGCCACGGGGTTCCAGTATCAGACCTCAGTCATGTTCCCATTGCACAGGGTTCCACCATCAACCCTCAGTCATGTGGCCAGTCCACAGGTTTCTGCGATAAAACCTCAGTCAAATTCCCAGGCCACAGTTTTTCAGAATCAAGCCTCAGTCATGTTGCCAGGCTACAGGTTTCCAGAATCAAGCCTCAGTCATGTTGCCAGGCCACAGGGTTCCAGAATCAAACCGTTCTCATGTTCCCAGGCCACAGAGTTCCAGAATCCACCCATGTCATGTTCCGAGGCCACAGGGTTCCAGAATCAATCTTCAGTTATGTTCCCAGGCTACAGGGTTCTAGAATAAACCTCAGTCATGTTCCCAGTCCTCAGGGTTCCAGACCCAAGGGTCTGTCTGGTTCCCAGGGCACAGTATTCCACAATCTAAACAGATATCATGTTTCAAGGCCACAGTTTTCCAGAATCACACCTCAGTCATGTTCCCAGGCCACAGGGATCCAGAATCAAACCTCAGTCATGTTGCCAGATCATAGGGTACCACCATCACACCTCAGTCATATTCCCAGGCCACAGGTTTCCAGAATCAAACCGATTTCATGTTCCCAGGCAAAAGAGTACCAAAATCCAAACCGATGTCATGTTCCCAGGCCACAGGATTCCACAATCTAACATCAGTCATGTTTCCAGGCCAATGGTTTCCAGAATCAAACCTCAGTCATATTCCCAGGCCACATGGTTCCAGAATCAAACCTCAGTCGTGTTCCGAGGACACACGGTTCCAGAATAAAACCTCAGTCATGTTCCGTGGACACAGGTTTCAAAAATAAAATCCCAGTCATGTTCCCAGGCCACAGGGTGCCACAATTAAACCTCAGTCATATTCCCAGGCCAGAGGGTTCTACAATCAAACCTCAGTCCTGTTGCCAGGCCACAGTGTTCCACCATCAAGCCTCAGTCATATTCCCAAGACTGAGGGTTCCACAATCAAACCTCAAACATGTTGCCATGCCAAAGGATTCAACCATCAAACCTCAGTCATGTGCCCAGGAAACAGGGTTCCACAATCAAACCAATGGCATGTTCCCACGCCACGGGGATCCAGTATCAGACCTCAGTCATGTTCCCAGTGCACAGGGTTCCACCATCAAACCTCAGTCATGTGGCCAGTCCACAGTTTTCTGCGATCAAACCCCAGTCAAGTTCCCAGGCCACAGGGTTGCAGAATCAAACCTCAGTCATATACCCAGGCCAGAGGGTTCCACAATCAAACTTCAGTCCTGTTGCCAGGCCACGGTTCCACCATCAAGCCTCAGTCATGTTCCCAGGCCACAGTGTTCCACAATCAAACCTAAGTCATATTGCCATGCCAGAGGGTTCCACCATCAAACCTCAGTCCTGTTGGCAGGCCAAGGTTCCACCATCAAGCCTCAGTCATGTTGCCAGGCTACAGGGTTCCAGAATGAAGCCTCAGTCATGTTGCCAGGCCATAGGGTACCACCATCACACCTCAGTCATATTCCCAGGTCACAGGTTTCCAGAATCAAACCGATTTCTTGTTCCCAGGCAACAGGGTACCAGAATCCAAACCGATGTCATGTTCCCAGGCCACAGGTTTCCACAATCTAACATCAGTCATGTTCCCAGGCCAATGTTTTCCAGAATCAAACCTCAGTCATGTTGCCAGGCCACAGGCTTCCAGAATCAAGCCTCAGTCTTGTTGCCAGGCCACAGGCTTCCAGAATCAAGCCACAGTCAGGTTGCCAGGCCACAGGGTTCCAGAATCAAACCGTTCTCATGTTCCCAGGCCACAGGGTTCCAGAATCAAGCCTCAGTCATGTTGCCAGGCTACAGGTTTCCAGAATCAAACCTCAGTCATGTTGCCAGGCCACAGGGTTCCAGAATCAAACCGTTCTCATGTTCCCAGGCCACAGGTTTCCAGAATCCACCGATGCCATATTCCGAGGCGACAGGGTTCCAGAATCAATCCTCAGTTATGTTCCCAGGCTACAGGGTTCTAGAATACACCTCAGTCATGTTCCCAGTCCACAGGGTTCCAGAACCAAGGCTCAGGCATGTTCCCAGGCCAGAGTGTTCCACAGTCAAACCTAAGTCATCTTGCCAGGCCATAGGGTTCCACCATTAAAACTCAGTCCTGTTGCCAGGCCACAGGGTTCCACCATCACACCTCAGTGATATTCCCAGGCCACAAATTTCCAGAATCAAATCGATTTTATGTTCACAGGAAACAGGGTTCCAGAATCAAACCAATGGCATGTTCCCACGCCACGGGGTTCCAGTGTTATTCCTCAGTCATGTTCCCAGTGCACATGGTTCCACCATCAAACCTCAGTCATGTGGCCAGTCCACAGTTTTCTGCGATCAAACCCCAGTCAAGTTTCAGGCCACAGGGTTCCAGAATCAATCCTCAGTTATGTTCCCAGCCTACAGGGTTCTAGAATAAACCTCAGTCATGTTCCCAGTCCACAGGGTTCCAGAACCAAGGCTCCGTCAGGTTCCCAGGGCAAAGTATTCCGCAATTTAAACAGATGTCATGTTCCCAGGCCACAGTTTTCCGGAATCACGCCTCAGTCATGTTCCCAGGCCACAGGGATCCAGAATCAAACCTCAGTCATGTTCCGTGGACACAGGTTTCAAAAATAAAATCCCAGTCATGTTCCCAGGCCACAGGGTTCCACAATTAAACCTCAGTCATATTCCCAGGCCAGAGGGTTCCACAATCAAACTTAAGGCATCTTGCCAGGTCACAGGGTTCCACCATCAAACCTCAGTCCTGTTGCCAGGCCACGGTTCCACCATCATGCCTCACTCATGTTCCCAGGCCAGAGTGTTCCACAATCAAACCTAAGTCATCTTGCCAGGCCACAGTTTTCCACCATCAAGCCTCAGTCATGTTCCCAAGCCTGACGGTTCCACAATCCAACCTCAATCATGTTGCCATGCCACAGGGTTCAACCAACAACCCTCAGTCATGTGCCCCGGAAGCAGGGTTCCAGAATCACACAAATGGCATGTTCCCACGCCACGGGGTTCCAGTATCAGACCTCAGTCATGTTCCCATTGCACAGGGTTCCACCATCAACCCTCAGTCATGTGGCCAGTCCACAGGTTTCTGCGATAAAACCTCAGTCAAATTCCCAGGCCACAGTTTTTCAGAATCAAGCCTCAGTCATGTTGCCAGGCTACAGGTTTCCAGAATCAAGCCTCAGTCATGTTGCCAGGCCACAGGGTTCCAGAATCAAACCGTTCTCATGTTCCCAGGCCACAGAGTTCCAGAATCCACCCATGTCATGTTCCGAGGCCACAGGGTTCCAGAATCAATCTTCAGTTATGTTCCCAGGCTACAGGGTTCTAGAATAAACCTCAGTCATGTTCCCAGTCCTCAGGGTTCCAGACCCAAGGGTCTGTCTGGTTCCCAGGGCACAGTATTCCACAATCTAAACAGATATCATGTTTCAAGGCCACAGTTTTCCAGAATCACACCTCAGTCATGTTCCCAGGCCACAGGGATCCAGAATCAAACCTCAGTCATGTTGCCAGATCATAGGGTACCACCATCACACCTCAGTCATATTCCCAGGCCACAGGTTTCCAGAATCAAACCGATTTCATGTTCCCAGGCAAAAGAGTACCAAAATCCAAACCGATGTCATGTTCCCAGGCCACAGGATTCCACAATCTAACATCAGTCATGTTTCCAGGCCAATGGTTTCCAGAATCAAACCTCAGTCATATTCCCAGGCCACATGGTTCCAGAATCAAACCTCAGTCGTGTTCCGAGGACACACGGTTCCAGAATAAAACCTCAGTCATGTTCCGTGGACACAGGTTTCAAAAATAAAATCCCAGTCATGTTCCCAGGCCACAGGGTGCCACAATTAAACCTCAGTCATATTCCCAGGCCAGAGGGTTCTACAATCAAACCTCAGTCCTGTTGCCAGGCCACAGTGTTCCACCATCAAGCCTCAGTCATATTCCCAAGACTGAGGGTTCCACAATCAAACCTCAAACATGTTGCCATGCCAAAGGATTCAACCATCAAACCTCAGTCATGTGCCCAGGAAACAGGGTTCCACAATCAAACCAATGGCATGTTCCCACGCCACGGGGATCCAGTATCAGACCTCAGTCATGTTCCCAGTGCACAGGGTTCCACCATCAAACCTCAGTCATGTGGACAGTCCACAGGTTTCTGCGATCAAACCCCAGTCAAATTCCCAGGCCACAGGTTTCCAGAATCAAGCCTCAGTCATATTGCCAGGCCACAGGGTTCCAGAATCAAGCTTCAGTCATGTTGCCAGGCCACAGGGTTCCAGAATCAAACTGTTCTCATGTTCCCAGGCCACAGGGTTCCAGAATCCACCGATGTCATGTTCCCAGGACACAGGGTTCCAGAATCAATCCTCAGTTATGTTCCCAGGCTACAGGGTTCTAGAATAAACCTCAGTCATGTTCTCAGTCCACAGGGTTCCAGACCCAAGGCTCCGTCAGGTTCCCAGGGCCCAGTATTCCACTATCTAAACAGATGTCAGGTTCCCAGGCCACAGTTTTCCAGAATCACGCCTCAGTCATGTTCCCAGGCCACAGGGATCCAGAATCAAACCTCAGTCATGTTGCCAGGCCATAGGGTACCACCATCACACCTCAGTCATATTCCCAGGCCACAGGTTTCCAGAATCAAACCGATTTCATTTTCCCAGGCAACAGCGTACCAGAATCCAAACCGATGTCATGTTCACAGGCCACAGGATTCCACAATCTAACATCAGTCATGTTCCCAGGCCAATGTTTTCCAGAATCAAACCTCAGTCATATACCCAGGCCAGAGGGTTCCACAATCAAACCTCAGTCCTGTTGCCAGGCCACGGTTCCACCATCAAGCCTCAGTCATGTTCCCAGGCCACAGTGTTCCACAATCAAACCTAAGTCATCTTGCCATGCCAGAGGGTTCCACCATCAAACCTCAGTCCTGTTCGCAGGCCAAGGTTCCACCATCAAGCCTCAGTCATGTTGCCAGGCTACAGGGTTCCAGAATGAAGCCTCAGTCATGTTGCCAGGCCATAGGGTACCACCATCACACCTCAGTCATATTCCCAGGTCACAGGTTTCCAGAATCAAACCGATTTCTTGTTCCCAGGCAACAGGGTACCAGAATCCAAACCGATGTCATGTTCCCAGGCCACAGGTTTCCACAATCTAACATCAGTCATGTTCCCAGGCCAATGTTTTCCAGAATCAAACCTCAGTCATGTTGCCAGGCCACAGGCTTCCAGAATCAAGCCTCAGTCTTGTTGCCAGGCCACAGGCTTCCAGAATCAAGCCACAGTCAGGTTGCCAGGCCACAGGGTTCCAGAATCAAACCGTTCTCATGTTCCCAGGCCACAGGGTTCCAGAATCAATCCTCAGTTATGTTCCCAGCCTACAGGGTTCTAGAATAAACCTCAGTCATGTTCCCAGTCCACAGGGTTCCAGAACCAAGGCTCCGTCAGGTTCCCAGGGCAAAGTATTCCGCAATTTAAACAGATGTCATGTTCCCAGGCCACAGTTTTCCGGAATCACGCCTCAGTCATGTTCCCAGGCCACAGGGATCCAGAATCAAACTTCAGTCATGTTCCGTGGACACAGGTTTCAAAAATAAAATCCCAGTCATGTTCCCAGGCCACAGGGTTCCACAATTAAACCTCAGTCATATTCCCAGGCCAGAGGGTTCCACAATCAAACTTAAGGCATCTTGCCAGGTCACAGGGTTCCACCATCAAACCTCAGTCCTGTTGCCAGGCCACGGTTCCACCATCATGCCTCACTCATGTTCCCAGGCCAGAGTGTTCCACAATCAAACCTAAGTCATCTTGCCAGGCCACAGTTTTCCACCATCAAGCCTCAGTCATGTTCCCAAGCCTGACGGTTCCACAATCCAACCTCAATCATGTTGCCATGCCACAGGGTTCAACCAACAACCCTCAGTCATGTGCCCCGGAAGCAGGGTTCCAGAATCACACAAATGGCATGTTCCCACGCCACGGGGTTCCAGTATCAGACCTCAGTCATGTTCCCATTGCACAGGGTTCCACCATCAACCCTCAGTCATGTGGCCAGTCCACAGGTTTCTGCGATAAAACCTCAGTCAAATTCCCAGGCCACAGTTTTTCAGAATCAAGCCTCAGTCATGTTGCCAGGCTACAGGTTTCCAGAATCAAGCCTCAGTCATGTTGCCAGGCCACAGGGTTCCAGAATCAAACCGTTCTCATGTTCCCAGGCCACAGAGTTCCAGAATCCACCCATGTCATGTTCCGAGGCCACAGGGTTCCAGAATCAATCTTCAGTTATGTTCCCAGGCTACAGGGTTCTAGAATAAACCTCAGTCATGTTCCCAGTCCTCAGGGTTCCAGACCCAAGGGTCTGTCTGGTTCCCAGGGCACAGTATTCCACAATCTAAACAGATATCATGTTTCAAGGCCACAGTTTTCCAGAATCACACCTCAGTCATGTTCCCAGGCCACAGGGATCCAGAATCAAACCTCAGTCATGTTGCCAGATCATAGGGTACCACCATCACACCTCAGTCATATTCCCAGGCCACAGGTTTCCAGAATCAAACCGATTTCATGTTCCCAGGCAAAAGAGTACCAAAATCCAAACCGATGTCATGTTCCCAGGCCACAGGATTCCACAATCTAACATCAGTCATGTTTCCAGGCCAATGGTTTCCAGAATCAAACCTCAGTCATATTCCCAGGCCACATGGTTCCAGAATCAAACCTCAGTCGTGTTCCGAGGACACACGGTTCCAGAATAAAACCTCAGTCATGTTCCGTGGACACAGGTTTCAAAAATAAAATCCCAGTCATGTTCCCAGGCCACAGGGTGCCACAATTAAACCTCAGTCATATTCCCAGGCCAGAGGGTTCTACAATCAAACCTCAGTCCTGTTGCCAGGCCACAGTGTTCCACCATCAAGCCTCAGTCATATTCCCAAGACTGAGGGTTCCACAATCAAACCTCAAACATGTTGCCATGCCAAAGGATTCAACCATCAAACCTCAGTCATGTGCCCAGGAAACAGGGTTCCACAATCAAACCAATGGCATGTTCCCACGCCACGGGGATCCAGTATCAGACCTCAGTCATGTTCCCAGTGCACAGGGTTCCACCATCAAACCTCAGTCATGTGGCCAGTCCACAGTTTTCTGCGATCAAACCCCAGTCAAGTTCCCAGGCCACAGGGTTCCAGAATCAAACCTCAGTCATATACCCAGGCCAGAGGGTTCCACAATCAAACTTCAGTCCTGTTGCCAGGCCACGGTTCCACCATCAAGCCTCAGTCATGTTCCCAGGCCACAGTGTTCCACAATCAAACCTAAGTCATATTGCCATGCCAGAGGGTTCCACCATCAAACCTCAGTCCTGTTGGCAGGCCAAGGTTCCACCATCAAGCCTCAGTCATGTTGCCAGGCTACAGGGTTCCAGAATGAAGCCTCAGTCATGTTGCCAGGCCATAGGGTACCACCATCACACCTCAGTCATATTCCCAGGTCACAGGTTTCCAGAATCAAACCGATTTCTTGTTCCCAGGCAACAGGGTACCAGAATCCAAACCGATGTCATGTTCCCAGGCCACAGGTTTCCACAATCTAACATCAGTCATGTTCCCAGGCCAATGTTTTCCAGAATCAAACCTCAGTCATGTTGCCAGGCCACAGGCTTCCAGAATCAAGCCTCAGTCTTGTTGCCAGGCCACAGGCTTCCAGAATCAAGCCACAGTCAGGTTGCCAGGCCACAGGGTTCCAGAATCAAACCGTTCTCATGTTCCCAGGCCACAGGGTTCCAGAATCAAGCCTCAGTCATGTTGCCAGGCTACAGGTTTCCAGAATCAAACCTCAGTCATGTTGCCAGGCCACAGGGTTCCAGAATCAAACCGTTCTCATGTTCCCAGGCCACAGGTTTCCAGAATCCACCGATGCCATATTCCGAGGCGACAGGGTTCCAGAATCAATCCTCAGTTATGTTCCCAGGCTACAGGGTTCTAGAATACACCTCAGTCATGTTCCCAGTCCACAGGGTTCCAGAACCAAGGCTCAGGCATGTTCCCAGGCCAGAGTGTTCCACAGTCAAACCTAAGTCATCTTGCCAGGCCATAGGGTTCCACCATTAAAACTCAGTCCTGTTGCCAGGCCACAGGGTTCCACCATCACACCTCAGTGATATTCCCAGGCCACAAATTTCCAGAATCAAATCGATTTTATGTTCACAGGAAACAGGGTTCCAGAATCAAACCAATGGCATGTTCCCACGCCACGGGGTTCCAGTGTTATTCCTCAGTCATGTTCCCAGTGCACATGGTTCCACCATCAAACCTCAGTCATGTGGCCAGTCCACAGTTTTCTGCGATCAAACCCCAGTCAAGTTTCAGGCCACAGGGTTCCAGAATCAATCCTCAGTTATGTTCCCAGCCTACAGGGTTCTAGAATAAACCTCAGTCATGTTCCCAGTCCACAGGGTTCCAGAACCAAGGCTCCGTCAGGTTCCCAGGGCAAAGTATTCCGCAATTTAAACAGATGTCATGTTCCCAGGCCACAGTTTTCCGGAATCACGCCTCAGTCATGTTCCCAGGCCACAGGGATCCAGAATCAAACCTCAGTCATGTTCCGTGGACACAGGTTTCAAAAATAAAATCCCAGTCATGTTCCCAGGCCACAGGGTTCCACAATTAAACCTCAGTCATATTCCCAGGCCAGAGGGTTCCACAATCAAACTTAAGGCATCTTGCCAGGTCACAGGGTTCCACCATCAAACCTCAGTCCTGTTGCCAGGCCACGGTTCCACCATCATGCCTCACTCATGTTCCCAGGCCAGAGTGTTCCACAATCAAACCTAAGTCATCTTGCCAGGCCACAGTTTTCCACCATCAAGCCTCAGTCATGTTCCCAAGCCTGACGGTTCCACAATCCAACCTCAATCATGTTGCCATGCCACAGGGTTCAACCAACAACCCTCAGTCATGTGCCCCGGAAGCAGGGTTCCAGAATCACACAAATGGCATGTTCCCACGCCACGGGGTTCCAGTATCAGACCTCAGTCATGTTCCCATTGCACAGGGTTCCACCATCAACCCTCAGTCATGTGGCCAGTCCACAGGTTTCTGCGATAAAACCTCAGTCAAATTCCCAGGCCACAGTTTTTCAGAATCAAGCCTCAGTCATGTTGCCAGGCTACAGGTTTCCAGAATCAAGCCTCAGTCATGTTGCCAGGCCACAGGGTTCCAGAATCAAACCGTTCTCATGTTCCCAGGCCACAGAGTTCCAGAATCCACCCATGTCATGTTCCGAGGCCACAGGGTTCCAGAATCAATCTTCAGTTATGTTCCCAGGCTACAGGGTTCTAGAATAAACCTCAGTCATGTTCCCAGTCCTCAGGGTTCCAGACCCAAGGGTCTGTCTGGTTCCCAGGGCACAGTATTCCACAATCTAAACAGATATCATGTTTCAAGGCCACAGTTTTCCAGAATCACACCTCAGTCATGTTCCCAGGCCACAGGGATCCAGAATCAAACCTCAGTCATGTTGCCAGATCATAGGGTACCACCATCACACCTCAGTCATATTCCCAGGCCACAGGTTTCCAGAATCAAACCGATTTCATGTTCCCAGGCAAAAGAGTACCAAAATCCAAACCGATGTCATGTTCCCAGGCCACAGGATTCCACAATCTAACATCAGTCATGTTTCCAGGCCAATGGTTTCCAGAATCAAACCTCAGTCATATTCCCAGGCCACATGGTTCCAGAATCAAACCTCAGTCGTGTTCCGAGGACACACGGTTCCAGAATAAAACCTCAGTCATGTTCCGTGGACACAGGTTTCAAAAATAAAATCCCAGTCATGTTCCCAGGCCACAGGGTGCCACAATTAAACCTCAGTCATATTCCCAGGCCAGAGGGTTCTACAATCAAACCTCAGTCCTGTTGCCAGGCCACAGTGTTCCACCATCAAGCCTCAGTCATATTCCCAAGACTGAGGGTTCCACAATCAAACCTCAAACATGTTGCCATGCCAAAGGATTCAACCATCAAACCTCAGTCATGTGCCCAGGAAACAGGGTTCCACAATCAAACCAATGGCATGTTCCCACGCCACGGGGATCCAGTATCAGACCTCAGTCATGTTCCCAGTGCACAGGGTTCCACCATCAAACCTCAGTCATGTGGACAGTCCACAGGTTTCTGCGATCAAACCCCAGTCAAATTCCCAGGCCACAGGTTTCCAGAATCAAGCCTCAGTCATATTGCCAGGCCACAGGGTTCCAGAATCAAGCTTCAGTCATGTTGCCAGGCCACAGGGTTCCAGAATCAAACTGTTCTCATGTTCCCAGGCCACAGGGTTCCAGAATCCACCGATGTCATGTTCCCAGGACACAGGGTTCCAGAATCAATCCTCAGTTATGTTCCCAGGCTACAGGGTTCTAGAATAAACCTCAGTCATGTTCTCAGTCCACAGGGTTCCAGACCCAAGGCTCCGTCAGGTTCCCAGGGCCCAGTATTCCACTATCTAAACAGATGTCAGGTTCCCAGGCCACAGTTTTCCAGAATCACGCCTCAGTCATGTTCCCAGGCCACAGGGATCCAGAATCAAACCTCAGTCATGTTGCCAGGCCATAGGGTACCACCATCACACCTCAGTCATATTCCCAGGCCACAGGTTTCCAGAATCAAACCGATTTCATTTTCCCAGGCAACAGCGTACCAGAATCCAAACCGATGTCATGTTCACAGGCCACAGGATTCCACAATCTAACATCAGTCATGTTCCCAGGCCAATGTTTTCCAGAATCAAACCTCAGTCATATACCCAGGCCAGAGGGTTCCACAATCAAACCTCAGTCCTGTTGCCAGGCCACGGTTCCACCATCAAGCCTCAGTCATGTTCCCAGGCCACAGTGTTCCACAATCAAACCTAAGTCATCTTGCCATGCCAGAGGGTTCCACCATCAAACCTCAGTCCTGTTCGCAGGCCAAGGTTCCACCATCAAGCCTCAGTCATGTTGCCAGGCTACAGGGTTCCAGAATGAAGCCTCAGTCATGTTGCCAGGCCATAGGGTACCACCATCACACCTCAGTCATATTCCCAGGTCACAGGTTTCCAGAATCAAACCGATTTCTTGTTCCCAGGCAACAGGGTACCAGAATCCAAACCGATGTCATGTTCCCAGGCCACAGGTTTCCACAATCTAACATCAGTCATGTTCCCAGGCCAATGTTTTCCAGAATCAAACCTCAGTCATGTTGCCAGGCCACAGGCTTCCAGAATCAAGCCTCAGTCTTGTTGCCAGGCCACAGGCTTCCAGAATCAAGCCACAGTCAGGTTGCCAGGCCACAGGGTTCCAGAATCAAACCGTTCTCATGTTCCCAGGCCACAGGGTTCCAGAATCAATCCTCAGTTATGTTCCCAGCCTACAGGGTTCTAGAATAAACCTCAGTCATGTTCCCAGTCCACAGGGTTCCAGAACCAAGGCTCCGTCAGGTTCCCAGGGCAAAGTATTCCGCAATTTAAACAGATGTCATGTTCCCAGGCCACAGTTTTCCGGAATCACGCCTCAGTCATGTTCCCAGGCCACAGGGATCCAGAATCAAACTTCAGTCATGTTCCGTGGACACAGGTTTCAAAAATAAAATCCCAGTCATGTTCCCAGGCCACAGGGTTCCACAATTAAACCTCAGTCATATTCCCAGGCCAGAGGGTTCCACAATCAAACTTAAGGCATCTTGCCAGGTCACAGGGTTCCACCATCAAACCTCAGTCCTGTTGCCAGGCCACGGTTCCACCATCATGCCTCACTCATGTTCCCAGGCCAGAGTGTTCCACAATCAAACCTAAGTCATCTTGCCAGGCCACAGTTTTCCACCATCAAGCCTCAGTCATGTTCCCAAGCCTGACGGTTCCACAATCCAACCTCAATCATGTTGCCATGCCACAGGGTTCAACCAACAACCCTCAGTCATGTGCCCCGGAAGCAGGGTTCCAGAATCACACAAATGGCATGTTCCCACGCCACGGGGTTCCAGTATCAGACCTCAGTCATGTTCCCATTGCACAGGGTTCCACCATCAACCCTCAGTCATGTGGCCAGTCCACAGGTTTCTGCGATAAAACCTCAGTCAAATTCCCAGGCCACAGTTTTTCAGAATCAAGCCTCAGTCATGTTGCCAGGCTACAGGTTTCCAGAATCAAGCCTCAGTCATGTTGCCAGGCCACAGGGTTCCAGAATCAAACCGTTCTCATGTTCCCAGGCCACAGAGTTCCAGAATCCACCCATGTCATGTTCCGAGGCCACAGGGTTCCAGAATCAATCTTCAGTTATGTTCCCAGGCTACAGGGTTCTAGAATAAACCTCAGTCATGTTCCCAGTCCTCAGGGTTCCAGACCCAAGGGTCTGTCTGGTTCCCAGGGCACAGTATTCCACAATCCAAACAGATATCATGTTTCAAGGCCACAGTTTTCCAGAATCACACCTCAGTCATGTTCCCAGGCCACAGGGATCCAGAATCAAACCTCAGTCATGTTGCCAGATCATAGGGTACCACCATCACACCTCAGTCATATTCCCAGGCCACAGGTTTCCAGAATCAAACCGATTTCATGTTCCCAGGCAAAAGAGTACCAAAATCCAAACCGATGTCATGTTCCCAGGCCACAGGATTCCACAATCTAACATCAGTCATGTTTCCAGGCCAATGGTTTCCAGAATCAAACCTCAGTCATATTCCCAGGCCACATGGTTCCAGAATCAAACCTCAGTCGTGTTCCGAGGACACACGGTTCCAGAATAAAACCTCAGTCATGTTCCGTGGACACAGGTTTCAAAAATAAAATCCCAGTCATGTTCCCAGGCCACAGGGTGCCACAATTAAACCTCAGTCATATTCCCAGGCCAGAGGGTTCTACAATCAAACCTCAGTCCTGTTGCCAGGCCACAGTGTTCCACCATCAAGCCTCAGTCATATTCCCAAGACTGAGGGTTCCACAATCAAACCTCAAACATGTTGCCATGCCAAAGGATTCAACCATCAAACCTCAGTCATGTGCCCAGGAAACAGGGTTCCACAATCAAACCAATGGCATGTTCCCACGCCACGGGGATCCAGTATCAGACCTCAGTCATGTTCCCAGTGCACAGGGTTCCACCATCAAACCTCAGTCATGTGGCCAGTCCACAGTTTTCTGCGATCAAACCCCAGTCAAGTTCCCAGGCCACAGGGTTCCAGAATCAAACCTCAGTCATATACACAGGCCAGAGGGTTCCACAATCAAACTTCAGTCCTGTTGCCAGGCCACGGTTCCACCATCAAGCCTCAGTCATGTTCCCAGGCCACAGTGTTCCACAATCAAACCTAAGTCATATTGCCATGCCAGAGGGTTCCACCATCAAACCTCAGTCCTGTTGCCAGGCCACGGTTCCACCATCAAGCCTCAGTCATGTTCCCAGGCCAGAGTGTTCCACAATCAAACCTAAGTCATCTTGCCAGGCCACAGGATTCCACCATCAAACCTCAGTCCTGTTGCCAAGCCACAGGGTTCAACCATCAAACCTCAGTCATATTCCCAGGAGACAGGGTTCCAGAATCAAACCTCAGTCATGTTCCCAGGCCACAGGGTTCCAGAACCAAGCCTCAGTCAGGTTCCCAGGGCACGGTATTCCACAATCTAAACAGATGTCATGTTCCCAGGCCACAGGTTTCCAGAATCACACCTCAGTCATGTTCCCAGTCCACAGGGTTCCAGAACCAAGCCTCAGTCAGGTTCCCAGGCCACGGGGTTCCAGTATCAGGCCTCAGTCATGTTCCCAGTGCACAGGGTTCCACCATCAAGCCTCAGTCATGTTCCCAGGCCAGAGTGTTGCACAATCAAACCTAAGTCATCTTGCCAGGCCACAGGATTCCACCATCAAACCTCAGTCCGGTTGCCAGGCCACAGGGTTCAACCATCAAACCTAAGTCATGTTCCCATTAAACAGGGTTCCAGAATCAAACCAATGTCATGTTCCCAGGCCACGGGGTTCCAGTATCAGGCCTCAGTCATGTTCCCAGTGCACAGGGTTCCACCATCAAACCTCAGTCATGTTGCCAGTCCACAGGTTTCTGCCATCAAACCTCAGTCAAGTTCCCAGGCCACAGGTTTCCAGAATCAAACTTCAGTCCTATTCCCAGGACACATGGTTCCAGAATCAAACCTCAGTCATGTTCGCAGGCCACAGGGTTCCACAATCAAACCACAGTATGTTCCCTGGACAAAGGTGTCCAGAATCAAACCTCAGTCATCTTCCCACGGAACAGGGTTCCAGAAACAAACCTCAGTCATGTTGCCAGGCCACGGGGTTCCAGTATCAGGCCTCAGTCATGTTTCCAGTGCACAGGGTTCCACCATCAAACCTCAGTCATGTTGCCAGTGCACAGGTTTCTGCGATCAAACCACATTCAAATTCCCAGGCCACAGGCTTCCCGAATCAAGCCTCAGTCATGTTGCCAGGCCACAGGGTACCACCCTCAAACCTCACTCATGTTCCCAGGCCACAGGGTTCCACCATGAAGCCTCAGTCATGTTCCCAAGCCTGAGGGTTCCAAAATCAAACCTCTGTCATGTTGCCAGGCCACAGGGTTCAACCATCAAACCTCAGTCACGTTCCCACGAAGCAGGGTTCCAGAATCAAACCAATGTCATGTTCCCAGGCCACGGGGTTCCACCATCAAACCTCAGTCATGTTGCCAGTCCACAGGTTTCTGCGATCTAACGACATTCAAGTTCCCAGGACACAGGCTTCCAGAATCAAGCCTCAGTCATGTTGCCAGGCCACAGGGCTCCTCCATCAAACCTCAATAATGTTCCCAGGACACAGGATCCAGAATCAAACCAATGTCAAGTTCCCAGGCCATGGGTTTCCAGTACCAGGCCTCAGTCATGATTCCACGGCACAGGGTTCTAGAATCAAACCTCAGTCATGTTCCCAGTCCACAGGGTTTCAGAACCAAGCCTCAGTCAGGTTCCCAGGGCACAGTATTCCACAATCTAAACAGATGTCATGTTCCCAGGCCACAGGTTTCCAGAATCACACCTCAGTCATGTTCCCAGGCCACAGGGATCCAGAATCAAACCTCAGTCATGTTGCCAGGCCAGAGGGTACCACCTTCAAACCTCAGTCATATTCACAGACCACAGGTTTCCAGAATCAAACCGATTTCATGTTCCCAGGCAACAGGGTACCAGAATCCAAACCGATGTCATGTTCCCAGGCCACAGGATTCCACAATCTAACATCAGTCATGTTCCCAGGCCAATGGTTTCCAGAATCAAACCTCAGTCATATTCCCAGGCCACATGGTTCCAGAATCAAACCGATTTCATGTTCCGAGGCAACAGGGTACCAGAATCCAAACCTCAGTCATGTTCCTTGGACACAGGTTTCAAAAATAAAACCCCAGTCAGGTTCCCAGGCCACAGGCTTCCAGAATCAAGCCTCAGTCATATTCCCAGGCCACAGGGTTCCACAATCAAACTCAGTCCTGTTGCCAGGCCACGGTTCCACCATCAAACCTCAGTCATGTTCCCAGGCCAGAGTGTTCCACAATCAAACCTAAGTCAACTTGCCAGGCCACAGGATTCAATCATCAAACCTCAGTCCTGTTGCCAGGCCACAGGGTTCCACTATCAAGCCTCAGTCATGTTCCCAAGCCTGAGGGTTCCACAATCAAACCTTTGTCATGTTGCCAGGCCACAGGGATCAACCATCAAACCTCAGTCATGTGCCCAGGAAACAGGGTTCCAGAATCAAACCAATGTCATGTTCCCAGGCCACGGGGTTCCAGTATCAGGCCTCAGTCATGTTCCCAGTGCACAGGATTCCACCATCAAACCTCAGTCATGTTGCCAGTCCACAGGTTTCTGCGATCAAACCACATTCAAGTTCCCAGGCCACAGGCTTCCACAATCAAGCCTCAGTCATGTTGCCAGGCCACAGGGTACCACCATCAAACCGCAATCATGTTCCCAGGTCAAAGGATCCAGAATCAAACCAATGTCAAGTTCCCCTGTCATGGGTTTCCTGTACCAGGCCTCAGTCATTTTTCCAGGGCACAGGGTTCGACAATCAAACCTCCGTCATGTTGCCAGTCCACAGGTTTCTGCGATCAAACCTCAGTCATGTTCCCAGGCCACAGGATTCCACAATCTAACATCAGTCATGTTCCCAGGCCAATGGTTTCCAGAATCAAACCTCAGTCATATTCCCAGGCCACATGGTTCCACAATCAAACCGATTTCATGTTCCCAGGCAACAGGGTACCAGAATCCAAACCTCAGTCATGTTCCTTGGACACAGGTTTCAAAACTAAAACCCCAGTCAGGTTCCCAGGCCACAGGCTTCCAGAATCAAGCCTCAGTCATATTCCCAGGCCACAGGGTTCCACAATCAAACTCAGTCCTGTTGCCAGGCCACGGTTCCACCATCAAACCTCAGTCATGTTCCCAGGCCAGAGTGTTCCACAATCAAACCTAAGTCAACTTGCCAGGCCACAGGATTCAATCATCAAACCTCAGTCCTGTTGCCAGGCCACAGGGTTCCACGATCAAGCCTCAGTCATGTTCCCAAGCCTGAGGGTTCCACAATCAAACCTTTGTCATGTTGCCAGGCCACAGGGATCAACCATCAAACCTCAGTCATGTGCCCAGGAAACAGGGTTCCAGAATCAAACCAATGTCATGTTCCCAGGCCACGGGGTTCCAGTATCAGGCCTCAGTCATGTTCCCAGTGCACAGGATTCCACCATCAAACCTCAGTCATGTTGCCAGTCCACAGGTTTCTGCGATCAAACCACATTCATGTTCCCAGGCCACAGGCTTCCACAATCAAGCCTCAGTCATGTTGCCAGGCCACAGGGTACCACCATCAAACCTCAATCATGTTCCCAGGTCAAAGGATCCAGAATCAAACCATTGTCAAGTTCCCCTGTCATGGGTTTCCTGTACCAGGCCTCAGTCATTTTTCCAGGGCACAGGGTTCGACAATCAAACCTCCGTCATGTTGCCAGTCCACAGGTTTCTGCGATCAAACCTCAGTCAAGTTCCCAGGCCACAGATTTCCAGAATCAAACCTCAGTCCTATTCCCAGGACACATGGTTCCAGAATCAAACCTCAGTCATGTTCGCAGGACACAGGGTTCCAGAATCAAACCTCAGTCATGTTGCCAGGCCAGAGGGTACCACCATCAAACCTCACTCAAATTCCCAGACCACAGGTTTCCAGAATCAAACCGATTTCATGTTCCCAGGCAACAGGGTACCAGAATCCAAACCGATGTCATGTTCCCAGGCCACAGGATTCCACAATCTAACATCAGTCATGTTCTCAGGCCAATGGTTTCCAGAATCAAACCTCAGTCATATTCCCAGGCCACATGGTTCCAGAATCAAACCTCAGTCATGTTCCCAGGACACAGGGTTCCAGAATCAAACCTCAGTCATGTTCCATGGACACAGGTTTCGAAAATGAAACCCCAGTCAGGTTCCCAGGCCACAGGCTTCCAGAATCAAGCCTCACTCATATTCCCAGGCCACAGAGTTCCACAATTAAACCTCAGTCTTATTCCCAGGCCGGAGGGTTCCACAATCAAACCTAAGTCATCTTGCCAGGCCACGGTTCCACCATCAAGCCTCACTCATGTTCCCAAGCCAGAGTGTTCCACAATCAAAGCTAAGTCATCTTGCCAGGCCACAGGATTCCACCATCAAACCTCAGTCCTGTTGCCAAACCACAGGGTACAACCATCATGCCTCAGTCATATTCCCAGTACACAGGGTTCCACCATCAAACCTCAGTCATGTTGCCAGTCCACAGGTTTCTGCGATCAAACCACATTCAAGTTCCCAGGCCACAGGCTTCCAGAATCAAGCCTCAGTCATGTTGCCAGGCCACAGGGTACCACCCTCAAACCTCACTCATGTTCCCAGGCCACAGGGTTCCTCCATCAAACCTCAATCATGTTCCCAGGCCACAGGGATCCAGAATCAAACCTCAGTCATGTTGCCAGGCCAGAGGGTACCACCATCAAACCTCAGTCATATTCCCAGACCACAGGTTTCCAGAATCAAACCGATTTCATCTTCCCAGGCAACAGGGTACCAGAATCCAAACCGATGTCAGGTTCCCAGGCCACAGGATTCCACAATCTAACATCAGTCATGTTCCCAGGCCAATGGTTTCCAGAATCAACCCTCAGTCATATTCCCAGGCCACATGGTTCCAGAATCAAACCTCAGTCATGTTCCCAGGACACAGGGTTCCAGAATCAAACCTCAGTCATGTTCCCTGGACACAGGTTTCAAAAATAAAACCCCAGTCAGGTTCCTAGGCCACAGGCATCGAGAATCATGCCTCACTCATATTCCAAGGCCACAGGGTTCCACAATTAAACCTCAGTCACATTCCCAGGCCGGAGGGTTCCACAATCAAACCTCAGTCCTGTTGCCAGGCCACGGTTCCACTATCAAGCCTCAGTCATGTTCCCAGGCCAGGGTGTTCCACAATTAAACCTAAGTCATCTTGCCAGGCCACAGGGTTCAACCATCAAACCTCAGTCATGTTCCCAGGAAACAGGGTTCCAGAATCAAACCAATGTCATGTTCCCAGGCCACGGGGTTCCAGTATCAGGCCTCAGTCATATTCCCAGTACACAGGGTTCCACCATCAAACCTCAGTCATGTTGCCAGTCCACAGGTTTCTGCGATCAAACCATATTCAAGTTCCCAGGCCACAGGCTTCCAGAATCAAGCTTCAGTCATGTTGCCAGGCCACAGGGTACCACCCTCAAACCTCACTCATGTTCCCAAGCCACAGGGTTCCTCCATCAAACCTCAATCATGTCCCCAGGACACAGGATCGAGAATCAAACCAATGTCCAGTTCCCAGGACATGGGTTTCCAGTACCAGGCCTCAGTCATGTTTCCAGGGCACAGGGTTCTACAATCAAACCTCAGTAATGTTCGCAGGCCACAGGGTTCCACAATCAAACCACAGTATGTTCCCTGGACAAAGGTGTCCAGAATCAAACCTCAGTCATCTTCCCAGGGAACAGGGTTCCAGAAACAAACCTCAGTCATGTTGCCAGGCCACAGGTTTCCACCATCAAACCTCAGACTGATTGTCAGGCCACAGGGATCCAGAATCAAACCGTTCTCATGTTCCCAGGCCACAGGGTTCCAGAATCCACTGATGTCATCTTCCCAGGCCACAGGGTTCCAGAATCAATCCTCAGTTATGTTCCCAGGCTACAGGGTTCCAGAATCAAACCTCAGTCATGTTCCCAGTCCACAGGGTTCCAGAACCAAGCCTCAGTCAGGTTCCCAGGGCACAGTATTCCACAATCTAAACAGATATCATGTTCCCAGGCCACACGTTTCCAGAATCACACCTCAGTCATGTTCCCAGGCCACAGGGATCCAGAATCAAACCTCAGTCATGTTGCCAGGCCAGAGGGTACCACCATCAAACCTCAGTCATATTCCCAGACCACAGGTTTCCAGAATCAAAACGATTTTATTTTCCCAGGCAACAGGGTACCAGAATCCAAACCGATGTCATGTTCCCAGGCCACAGGATTCCACAATCTAACATCAGTCATGTTC
Source organism: Balaenoptera acutorostrata (assembly GCF_949987535.1). Lineage (NCBI taxonomy): Eukaryota > Metazoa > Chordata > Mammalia > Artiodactyla > Balaenopteridae > Balaenoptera > Balaenoptera acutorostrata. The sequence continues at coordinate 31,224,746 of NC_080076.1, read as the reverse complement.
CCAGGCCAATGGTTTCCAGAATCAAACCTCAGACATATTCCCAGGCCACATGGTTCCAGAATCAAACCGTTCTCATTTTCCCAGGCCACAGGGTTCCAGAATCCACTGATGTCATCTTCCCAGGCCACAGGGTTCCAGAATCAATCCTCAGTTATGTTCCCAGGCTACAGGGTTCCAGAATCAAACCTCAGTCATGTTCCCAGTCCACAGGGTTCCAGAACCAAGCCTCAGTCAGGTTCCCAGGGCACAGTATTCCACAATCTAAACAGATGTCATGTTCCCAGGCCACAGGTTTCCAGAATCACACCTCAGTCATATTCCCAGGCCACAGGGATCCAGAATCAAACCTCAGTCATGTTGCCAGGCCAGAGGGTACCACCATCAAACCTCAGTCATATTCCTAGACCACAGGTTTCCAGAATCAAACCGATTTCATCTTCCCAGGCCACACGGTACCAGAATCCAAACCGATGTCATGTTCCCAGGCCACAGGTTTCCACAATCTAACATCAGTCATGTTCCCAGGCCAATGGTTTCCAGAATCAAACCTCAGTCATGTTCCCACGACACAGGGTTCCAGAATCAAACCTCAGTCATGTTCCCACGACACAGGGTTCCAGAATCAAACCTCAGTCATGTTCCCTGGACACAGGTTTCAAAAATATAACCCCAGTCAGGTTCCCAGGCCACAGGCTTCCAGAATCAAGCCTCACTCATATTTCCAGGCCACAGGGTTCCACAATTAAACCGCAGTCATATTCCCAGGCCAGAGGGTTCCACAATCAAACCTCAGTCCTGTTGCCAGGCCACGGTTCCACCATCAAGCCTCAGTCATGTTCCCAGGCCAGAGTGTTCCACAATCAAACCTAAGTCATCTTGCCAGGCCAAAGGATTCCACCATCAAACCTCAGTCCAGTTGCCAGGACACAGGGATCAACCATCAAACCTCAGTCATGTGCCCAGGAAACAGGGTTCCATAATCAAACCAATGTCATGTTCCCAGGCCACGGGGTTCCAGTATCAGGCCTCAGTCATGTTCCCAGTGCACAGGGTTCCACCCTCAAACCTCACTCATGTTCCCAGGCCACAGGGTTCCTCCATCAAACCTCAATCATGTTCCCAGGACACAGGATCCAGAATTAAACCAATGTCAAGTTCCCAGGCCATGGGTTTCCAGTACCAGGCCTCAGTCATGTTTCCAGGGCACAGGGTTCTACAATCAAACCTCAGTCATGTTCCCAGTCCACAGGGTTTCAGAACCAAGCCTCAGTCAGGTTCCCAGGGCACAGTATTCCACAATCTAAACAGATGTCATGTTCCCAGGCCACAGGTTTCCAGAATCACACCTCAGTCATGTTCCCAGGCCACAGGGATCCAGAATCAAACCTCAGTCATGTTGCCAGGCCAGAGGGTACCACCATCAAACCTCAGTCATGTTGCCAGGCCAGAGGGTACCACCATCAAACCTCAGTCATATTCCCAGACCACAGGTTTCCAGAATCAAAACGATTTTATTTTCCCAGGCAACAGGGTACCAGAATCCAAACCGATGTCATGTTCCCAGGCCACAGGATTCCACAATCTAACATCAGTCATGTTCCCAGGCCAATGGTTTCCAGAATCAAACCTCAGACATATTCCCAGGCCACATGGTTCCAGAATCAAACCGTTCTCATGTTCCCAGGCCACAGGGTTCCAGAATCCACTGATGTCATCTTCCCAGGCCACAGGGTTCCAGAATCAATCCTCAGTTATGTTCCCAGGCTACAGGGTTCCAGAATCAGACCTCAGTCATGTTCCCAGGCCACAGGGATCCAGAATCAAACCTCAGTCATGTTGCCAGGCCAGAGGGTACCACCATCAAACCTCAGTCATATTCCTAGACCACAGGTTTCCAGATTCAAACCGATTTCATCTTCCCAGGCAACAGGGAACCAGAATCCAAACCGATGTCATGTTCCCCGGCTATAGGATTCCACAATCTAACATCAGTCATGTTCCCAGACCGGAGGTTTCCACAATCAAACCTAAGTCATCTTGCCAGGCCACAGGATTCCACCATCAAACCTCAGTCTTGTTGCCAGGCCACAGGGTTCAACCATGAAACCTCACTCATGTTCTCAGGAAACAGGGTTCCAAAATCAAACCAATGTCATGTTCCCAGGCCACGGGGTTCCAGTATCAGGCCTCAGTCATATTCCCAGTACACAGGGTTCCACCATCAAACCTCAGTCATGTTGCCAGTCCACAGGTTTCTGCGATCAAACCATATTCAAGTTCCCAGGCCACAGGCTTCCAGAATCAAGCTTCAGTCATGTTGCCAGGCCACAGGGTACCACCCTCAAACCTCACTCATGTTCCCAAGCCACAGGGTTCCTCCATCAAACCTCAATCATGTCCCCAGGACACAGGATCGAGAATCAAACCAATGTCCAGTTCCCAGGACATGGGTTTCCAGTACCAGGCCTCAGTCATGTTTCCAGGGCACAGGGTTCTACAATCAAACCTCAGTAATGTTCGCAGGCCACAGGGTTCCACAATCAAACCACAGTATGTTCCCTGGACAAAGGTGTCCAGAATCAAACCTCAGTCATCTTCCCAGGGAACAGGGTTCCAGAAACAAACCTCAGTCATGTTGCCAGGCCACAGGTTTCCACCATCAAACCTCAGACTGATTGTCAGGCCACAGGGATCCAGAATCAAACCGTTCTCATGTTCCCAGGCCACAGGGTTCCAGAATCCACTGATGTCATCTTCCCAGGCCACAGGGTTCCAGAATCAATCCTCAGTTATGTTCCCAGGCTACAGGGTTCCAGAATCAAACCTCAGTCATGTTCCCAGTCCACAGGGTTCCAGAACCAAGCCTCAGTCAGGTTCCCAGGGCACAGTATTCCACAATCTAAACAGATATCATGTTCCCAGGCCACACGTTTCCAGAATCACACCTCAGTCATGTTCCCAGGCCACAGGGATCCAGAATCAAACCTCAGTCATGTTGCCAGGCCAGAGGGTACCACCATCAAACCTCAGTCATATTCCCAGACCACAGGTTTCCAGAATCAAAACGATTTTATTTTCCCAGGCAACAGGGTACCAGAATCCAAACCGATGTCATGTTCCCAGGCCACAGGATTCCACAATCTAACATCAGTCATGTTCCCAGGCCAATGGTTTCCAGAATCAAACCTCAGACATATTCCCAGGCCACATGGTTCCAGAATCAAACCGTTCTCATGTTCCCAGGCCACAGGGTTCCAGAATCCACTGATGTCATCTTCCCAGGCCACAGGGTTCCAGAATCAATCCTCAGTTATGTTCCCAGGCTACAGGGTTCCAGAATCAGACCTCAGTCATGTTCCCAGGCCACAGGGATCCAGAATCAAACCTCAGTCATGTTGCCAGGCCAGAGGGTACCACCATCAAACCTCAGTCATATTCCTAGACCACAGGTTTCCAGATTCAAACCGATTTCATCTTCCCAGGCAACAGGGAACCAGAATCCAAACCGATGTCATGTTCCCCGGCTATAGGATTCCACAATCTAACATCAGTCATGTTCCCAGACCGGAGGTTTCCACAATCAAACCTAAGTCATCTTGCCAGGCCACAGGATTCCACCATCAAACCTCAGTCTTGTTGCCAGGCCACAGGGTTCAACCATGAAACCTCACTCATGTTCTCAGGAAACAGGGTTCCAAAATCAAACCAATGTCATGTTCCCAGGCCACGGGGTTCCAGTATCAGGCCTCAGTCATATTCCCAGTACACAGGGTTCCACCATCAAACCTTAGTCATATTGCCAGTCCACAGATTTCTGCGATCAAACCACATTCAAGTTCCCAGGTCACAGGCTTCCAGAATCAAGCCTCACTCATATTCCCAGGCCACAGGGTTCCACAATTAAACCGCAGTCATATTCCCAGGCCAGAGGGTTCCACAATCAAACCTCAGTCCTGTTGCCAGGCCACGGTTCCACCATCAAGCCTCAGTCATGTTCCCAGGCCAGAGTGTTCCACAATCAAACCTAAGTCATCTTGCCAGGCCACAGGATTCCACCATCAAACCTCAGTCCTGTTGCCAGGCCACAGGGATCAACCATCAAACCTCAGTCATGTGCCCAGGAAATAGGGTTCCAGAATCAAACCAATGTCATGTTCCCAGGCCACGGGGTTCTAGTATCAGGCCTCAGTCATGTTCCCAGTGCACAGGGTTCCACCATCAAACCTCAGTCATGTTGCCAGTCCACAGGTTTCTGCCATCAAACCTCAGTCAAGTTCCCAGGCCACAGGTTTCCAGAATCAAACTTCAGTCCTATTCCCAGGACACATGGTTCCAGAATCAAACCTCAGTCATGTTCGCAGGCCACAGGGTTCCACAATCAAACCACAGTATGTTCCCTGGACAAAGGTGTCCAGAATCAAACCTCAGTCATCTTCCCAGAGAACAGGGTTCCAGAAACAAACCTCAGTCATGTTCCCTGGACACAGGTTTCAAAAATAAAACCCCAGTCAGGTTCCCAGGCCACAGGCTTCCAGAATCAAGCCTCACTCATATTCCCAGGCCACAGGGTTCCACAATTAAACCGCAGTCATATTCCCAGGCCAGAGGGTTCCACCATCAAACCTCAGTCCTGTTGCCAGGCCACGGTTCCACCATCAAGCCTCAGTCATGTTCCCAGGCCAGAGTGTTCCACAATCAAACCTAAGTCATCTTGCCAGGCCACAGGATTCCACCATCAAACCTCAGTCCTGTTGCCAAGCCACAGGGTTCAACCATCAAACCTCAGTCATATTCCCAGGAGACAGGGTTCCAGAATCAAACCTCAGTCATGTTCCCAGGCCACAGGGTTCCAGAACCAAGCCTCAGTCAGGTTCCCAGGGCACGGTATTCCACAATCTAAACAGATGTCATGTTCCCAGGCCACAGGTTTCCAGAATCACACCTCAGTCATGTTCCCAGTCCACAGGGTTCCAGAACCAAGCCTCAGTCAGGTTCCCAGGCCACGGGGTTCCAGTATCAGGCCTCAGTCATGTTCCCAGTGCACAGGGTTCCACCATCAAGCCTCAGTCATGTTCCCAGGCCAGAGTGTTGCACAATCAAACCTAAGTCATCTTGCCAGGCCACAGGATTCCACCATCAAACCTCAGTCCGGTTGCCAGGCCACAGGGTTCAACCATCAAACCTAAGTCATGTTCCCATTAAACAGGGTTCCAGAATCAAACCAATGTCATGTTCCCAGGCCACGGGGTTCCAGTATCAGGCCTCAGTCATGTTCCCAGTGCACAGGGTTCCACCATCAAACCTCAGTCATGTTGCCAGTCCACAGGTTTCTGCCATCAAACCTCAGTCAAGTTCCCAGGCCACAGGTTTCCAGAATCAAACTTCAGTCCTATTCCCAGGACACATGGTTCCAGAATCAAACCTCAGTCATGTTCGCAGGCCACAGGGTTCCACCATGAAGCCTCAGTCATGTTCCCAAGCCTGAGGGTTCCAAAATCAAACCTCTGTCATGTTGCCAGGCCACAGGGTTCAACCATCAAACCTCAGTCACGTTCCCACGAAACAGGGTTCCAGAATCAAACCAATGTCATGTTCCCAGGCCACGGGGTTCCACCATCAAACCTCAGTCATGTTGCCAGTCCACAGGTTTCTGCGATCTAACGACATTCAAGTTCCCAGGACACAGGCTTCCAGAATCAAGCCTCAGTCATGTTGCCAGGCCACAGGGCTCCTCCATCAAACCTCAATAATGTTCCCAGGACACAGGATCCAGAATCAAACCAATGTCAAGTTCCCAGGCCATGGGTTTCCAGTACCAGGCCTCAGTCATGATTCCACGGCACAGGGTTCTAGAATCAAACCTCAGTCATGTTCCCAGTCCACAGGGTTTCAGAACCAAGCCTCAGTCAGGTTCCCAGGGCACAGTATTCCACAATCTAAACAGATGTCATGTTCCCAGGCCACAGGTTTCCAGAATCACACCTCAGTCATGTTCCCAGGCCACAGGGATCCAGAATCAAACCTCAGTCATGTTGCCAGGCCAGAGGGTACCACCTTCAAACCTCAGTCATATTCACAGACCACAGGTTTCCAGAATCAAACCGATTTCATGTTCCCAGGCAACAGGGTACCAGAATCCAAACCGATGTCATGTTCCCAGGCCACAGGATTCCACAATCTAACATCAGTCATGTTCCCAGGCCAATGGTTTCCAGAATCAAACCTCAGTCATATTCCCAGGCCACATGGTTCCACAATCAAACCGATTTCATGTTCCGAGGCAACAGGGTACCAGAATCCAAACCTCAGTCATGTTCCTTGGACACAGGTTTCAAAAATAAAACCCCAGTCAGGTTCCCAGGCCACAGGCTTCCAGAATCAAGCCTCAGTCATATTCCCAGGCCACAGGGTTCCACAATCAAACTCAGTCCTGTTGCCAGGCCACGGTTCCACCATCAAACCTCAGTCATGTTCCCAGGCCAGAGTGTTCCACAATCAAACCTAAGTCAACTTGCCAGGCCACAGGATTCAATCATCAAACCTCAGTCCTGTTGCCAGGCCACAGGGTTCCACTATCAAGCCTCAGTCATGTTCCCAAGCCTGAGGGTTCCACAATCAAACCTTTGTCATGTTGCCAGGCCACAGGGATCAACCATCAAACCTCAGTCATGTGCCCAGGAAACAGGGTTCCAGAATCAAACCAATGTCATGTTCCCAGGCCACGGGGTTCCAGTATCAGGCCTCAGTCATGTTCCCAGTGCACAGGATTCCACCATCAAACCTCAGTCATGTTGCCAGTCCACAGGTTTCTGCGATCAAACCACATTCAAGTTCCCAGGCCACAGGCTTCCACAATCAAGCCTCAGTCATGTTGCCAGGCCACAGGGTACCACCATCAAACCGCAATCATGTTCCCAGGTCAAAGGATCCAGAATCAAACCAATGTCAAGTTCCCCTGTCATGGGTTTCCTGTACCAGGCCTCAGTCATTTTTCCAGGGCACAGGGTTCGACAATCAAACCTCCGTCATGTTGCCAGTCCACAGGTTTCTGCGATCAAACCTCAGTCATGTTCCCAGGCCACAGGATTCCACAATCTAACATCAGTCATGTTCCCAGGCCAATGGTTTCCAGAATCAAACCTCAGTCATATTCCCAGGCCACATGGTTCCACAATCAAACCGATTTCATGTTCCCAGGCAACAGGGTACCAGAATCCAAACCTCAGTCATGTTCCTTGGACACAGGTTTCAAAAATAAAACCCCAGTCAGGTTCCCAGGCCACAGGCTTCCAGAATCAAGCCTCAGTCATATTCCCAGGCCACAGGGTTCCACAATCAAACTCAGTCCTGTTGCCAGGCCACGGTTCCACCATCAAACCTCAGTCATGTTCCCAGGCCAGAGTGTTCCACAATCAAACCTAAGTCAACTTGCCAGGCCACAGGATTCAATCATCAAACCTCAGTCCTGTTGCCAGGCCACAGGGTTCCACGATCAAGCCTCAGTCATGTTCCCAAGCCTGAGGGTTCCACAATCAAACCTTTGTCATGTTGCCAGGCCACAGGGATCAACCATCAAACCTCAGTCATGTGCCCAGGAAACAGGGTTCCAGAATCAAACCAATGTCATGTTCCCAGGCCACGGGGTTCCAGTATCAGGCCTCAGTCATGTTCCCAGTGCACAGGATTCCACCATCAAACCTCAGTCATGTTGCCAGTCCACAGGTTTCTGCGATCAAACCACATTCATGTTCCCAGGACACAGGCTTCCAGAATCAAGCCTCAGTCATGTTGCCAGGCCACAGGGCTCCTCCATCAAACCTCAATAATGTTCCCAGGACACAGGATCCAGAATCAAACCAATGTCATGTTCCCAGGCCACGGGGTTCCAGTATCAGGCCTCAGTCATATTCCCAGTACACAGGGTTCCACCATCAAACCTCAGTTATGTTGCCAGTCCACAGGTTTCTGCGATCAAACCATATTCAAGTTCCCAGGCCACAGGCTTCCAGAATCAAGCTTCAGTCATGTTGCCAGGCCACAGGGTACCACCCTCAAACCTCACTCATGTTCCCAAGCCACAGGGTTCCTCCATCAAACCTCAATCATGTCCCCAGGACACAGGATCGAGAATCAAACCAATGTCCAGTTCCCAGGACATGGGTTTCCAGTACCAGGCCTCAGTCATGTTTCCAGGGCACAGGGTTCTACAATCAAACCTCAGTAATGTTCGCAGGCCACAGGGTTCCACAATCAAACCACAGTATGTTCCCTGGACAAAGGTGTCCAGAATCAAACCTCAGTCATCTTCCCAGGGAACAGGGTTCCAGAAACAAACCTCAGTCATGTTGCCAGGCCACAGGTTTCCACCATCAAACCTCAGACTGATTGTCAGGCCACAGGGATCCAGAATCAATCCTCAGTTATGTTCCCAGGCTACAGGGTTCCAGAATCAAACCTCAGTCATGTTCCCAGTCCACAGGGTTCCAGAATCAATCCTCAGTTATGTTCCCAGGCTACAGGGTTCCAGAATCAAACCTCAGTCATGTTCCCAGTCCACAGGGTTCCAGAACCAAGCCTCAGTCAGGTTCCCAGGGCACAGTATTCCACAATCTAAACAGATATCATGTTCCCAGGCCACACGTTTCCAGAATCACACCTCAGTCATGTTCCCAGGCCACAGGGATCCAGAATCAAACCTCAGTCATGTTGCCAGGCCAGAGGGTACCACCATCAAACCTCAGTCATATTCCCAGACCACAGGTTTCCAGAATCAAAACGATTTTATTTTCCCAGGCAACAGGGTACCAGAATCCAAACCGATGTCATGTTCCCAGGCCACAGGATTCCACAATCTAACATCAGTCATGTTCCCAGGCCAATGGTTTCCAGAATCAAGCCTCAGTCATATTCCCAGGCCACAGGGTTCCACAATCAAACTCAGTCCTGTTGCCAGGCCACGGTTCCACCATCAAACCTCAGTCATGTTCCCAGGCCAGAGTGTTCCACAATCAAACCTAAGTCAACTTGCCAGGCCACAGGATTCAATCATCAAACCTCAGTCCTGTTGCCAGGCCACAGGGTTCCACGATCAAGCCTCAGTCATGTTCCCAAGCCTGAGGGTTCCACAATCAAACCTTTGTCATGTTGCCAGGCCACAGGGATCAACCATCAAACCTCAGTCATGTGCCCAGGAAACAGGGTTCCAGAATCAAACCAATGTCATGTTCCCAGGCCACGGGGTTCCAGTATCAGGCCTCAGTCATGTTCCCAGTGCACAGGATTCCACCATCAAACCTCAGTCATGTGGCCAGTCCACAGGTTTCTGCGATCAAACCACATTCATGTTCCCAGGACACAGGCTTCCAGAATCAAGCCTCAGTCATGTTGCCAGGCCACAGGGCTCCTCCATCAAACCTCAATAATGTTCCCAGGACACAGGATCCAGAATCAAACCAATGTCATGTTCCCAGGCCACGGGGTTCCAGTATCAGGCCTCAGTCATATTCCCAGTACACAGGGTTCCACCATCAAACCTCAGTTATGTTGCCAGTCCACAGGTTTCTGCGATCAAACCATATTCAAGTTCCCAGGCCACAGGCTTCCAGAATCAAGCTTCAGTCATGTTGCCAGGCCACAGGGTACCACCCTCAAACCTCACTCATGTTCCCAAGCCACAGGGTTCCTCCATCAAACCTCAATCATGTCCCCAGGACACAGGATCGAGAATCAAACCAATGTCCAGTTCCCAGGACATGGGTTTCCAGTACCAGGCCTCAGTCATGTTTCCAGGGCACAGGGTTCTACAATCAAACCTCAGTAATGTTCGCAGGCCACAGGGTTCCACAATCAAACCACAGTATGTTCCCTGGACAAAGGTGTCCAGAATCAAACCTCAGTCATCTTCCCAGGGAACAGGGTTCCAGAAACAAACCTCAGTCATGTTGCCAGGCCACAGGTTTCCACCATCAAACCTCAGACTGATTGTCAGGCCACAGGGATCCAGAATCAAACCGTTCTCATGTTCCCAGGCCACAGGGTTCCAGAATCCACTGATGTCATCTTCCCAGGCCACAGGGTTCCAGAATCAATCCTCAGTTATGTTCCCAGGCTACAGGGTTCCAGAATCAAACCTCAGTCATGTTCCCAGTCCACAGGGTTCCAGAACCAAGCCTCAGTCAGGTTCCCAGGGCACAGTATTCCACAATCTAAACAGATATCATGTTCCCAGGCCACACGTTTCCAGAATCACACCTCAGTCATGTTCCCAGGCCACAGGGATCCAGAATCAAACCTCAGTCATGTTGCCAGGCCAGAGGGTACCACCATCAAACCTCAGTCATATTCCCAGACCACAGGTTTCCAGAATCAAAACGATTTTATTTTCCCAGGCAACAGGGTACCAGAATCCAAACCGATGTCATGTTCCCAGGCCACAGGATTCCACAATCTAACATCAGTCATGTTCCCAGGCCAATGGTTTCCAGAATCAAACCTCAGACATATTCCCAGGCCACATGGTTCCAGAATCAAACCGTTCTCATGTTCCCAGGCCACAGGGTTCCAGAATCCACTGATGTAATCTTCCCAGGCCACAGGGTTCCAGAATCAATCCTCAGTTATGTTCCCAGGCTACAGGGTTCCAGAATCAGACCTCAGTCATGTTCCCAGGCCACAGGGATCCAGAATCAAACCAATGTCAAGTTCCCAGGCCATGGGTTTCCAGTACCAGGCCTCAGTCATGTTTCCAGGCCACAGCTTTCCAGAATCAAACCTCAGTCCTATTCCCAGGACACATGGTTCCAGAATCAAACCTCAGTCATATCGCAGGACACAGGGTTCCACAATCAAACCACAGTATGTTCCCAGGATAAAGGTGTCCAGAATCAAACCTCAGTCATCTTCCCAGGGAACAGGGTTCCAGAAACAAAGCTCCGTCATGTTGCCAGGCCACAGGTTTCCACCATCAAACCTCAGAGAGGTTCCCAGGCCACAGGGTTCCAGAATCAAACCGTTCTCATGTTCCCAGGCCACAGGGTTCCAGAATCCACTGATGTCACCTTCCCAGGCCACAGGGTTCCAGAATCAATTCTCATTTATGTTCCCAGGCTACAGGGTTCCAGAATCAAACCTCAGTCATGTTCCCAGGCCACAAGGTTCCAGAACCAAGCCTCAGTCAGGTTCCCAGGGCACAGTATTCCACAATCTAAACAGATGTCATATTCCCAGGCCACAGGTTTCAAGAATCACACCTCAGTCATGTTCCCAGGCCACAGGGATCCAGAATCAAACCTCAGTCATGTTGCCAGGCCAGAGGGTACCACCATCAAACCTCAGTCATATTCCCAGACCACAGGTTTCCAGAATCAAACCGATTTCATCTTCCCAGGCAACAGGGTACCAGAATCCAAACCGATGTCATGTTCCCAGGCCACAGGATTCCACAATCTAACATCAGTCATGTTCCCAGGCCAATGGTTTCCAGAATCAAACCTCAGTCATATTCCCAGGCCACCTGGTTCTAGAATCAAACCTCAGTCATGTTCCCAGGCCAATGGTTTCCAGAATCAAACCTAAGACATATTCCCAGGCCACATGGTTCCAGAATCAAACCGTTCTCATGTTCCCAGGCCACAGGGTTCCAGAATCCACTGATGTCATCTTCCCAGGCCACAGGGTTCCAGAATCAATCCTCAGTTATGTTCCCAGGCTACAGGGTTCCAGAATCAGACCTCAGTCATGTTCCCAGGCCACAGGGATCCAGAATCAAACCTCAGTCATGTTGCCAGGCCAGAGGGTACCACCATCAAACCTCAGTCATATTCCTAGACCACAGGTTTCCAGATTCAAACCGATTTCATCTTCCCAGGCAACAGGGAACCAGAATCCAAACCGATGTCATGTTCCCCGGCTATAGGATTCCACAATCTAACATCAGTCATGTTCCCAGACCGGAGGTTTCCACAATCAAACCTAAGTCATCTTGCCAGGCCACAGGATTCCACCATCAAACCTCAGTCTTGTTGCCAGGCCACAGGGTTCAACCATGAAACCTCACTCATGTTCTCAGGAAACAGGGTTCCAAAATCAAACCAATGTCATGTTCCCAGGCCACGGGGTTCCAGTATCAGGCCTCAGTCATATTCCCAGTACACAGGGTTCCACCATCAAACCTTAGTCATATTGCCAGTCCACAGATTTCTGCGATCAAACCACATTCAAGTTCCCAGGTCACAGGCTTCCAGAATCAAGCCTCACTCATATTCCCAGGCCACAGGGTTCCACAATTAAACCGCAGTCATATTCCCAGGCCAGAGGGTTCCACAATCAAACCTCAGTCCTGTTGCCAGGCCACGGTTCCACCATCAAGCCTCAGTCATGTTCCCAGGCCAGAGTGTTCCACAATCAAACCTAAGTCATCTTGCCAGGCCACAGGATTCCACCATCAAACCTCAGTCCTGTTGCCAGGCCACAGGGATCAACCATCAAACCTCAGTCATGTGCCCAGGAAATAGGGTTCCAGAATCAAACCAATGTCATGTTCCCAGGCCACGGGGTTCTAGTATCAGGCCTCAGTCATGTTCCCAGTGCACAGGGTTCCACCATCAAACCTCAGTCATGTTGCCAGTCCACAGGTTTCTGCCATCAAACCTCAGTCAAGTTCCCAGGCCACAGGTTTCCAGAATCAAACTTCAGTCCTATTCCCAGGACACATGGTTCCAGAATCAAACCTCAGTCATGTTCGCAGGCCACAGGGTTCCACAATCAAACCACAGTATGTTCCCTGGACAAAGGTGTCCAGAATCAAACCTCAGTCATCTTCCCAGAGAACAGGGTTCCAGAAACAAACCTCAGTCATGTTCCCTGGACACAGGTTTCAAAAATAAAACCCCAGTCAGGTTCCCAGGCCACAGGCTTCCAGAATCAAGCCTCACTCATATTCCCAGGCCACAGGGTTCCACAATTAAACCGCAGTCATATTCCCAGGCCAGAGGGTTCCACAATCAAACCTCAGTCCTGTTGCCAGGCCACGGTTCCACCATCAAGCCTCAGTCATGTTCCCAGGCCAGAGTGTTCCACAATCAAACCTAAGTCATCTTGCCAGGCCACAGGATTCCACCATCAAACCTCAGTCCTGTTGCCAAGCCACAGGGTTCAACCATCAAACCTCAGTCATATTCCCAGGAGACAGGGTTCCAGAATCAAACCTCAGTCATGTTCCCAGGCCACAGGGTTCCAGAACCAAGCCTCAGTCAGGTTCCCAGGGCACGGTATTCCACAATCTAAACAGATGTCATGTTCCCAGGCCACAGGTTTCCAGAATCACACCTCAGTCATGTTCCCAGTCCACAGGGTTCCAGAACCAAGCCTCAGTCAGGTTCCCAGGCCACGGGGTTCCAGTATCAGGCCTCAGTCATGTTCCCAGTGCACAGGGTTCCACCATCAAGCCTCAGTCATGTTCCCAGGCCAGAGTGTTGCACAATCAAACCTAAGTCATCTTGCCAGGCCACAGGATTCCACCATCAAACCTCAGTCCGGTTGCCAGGCCACAGGGTTCAACCATCAAACCTAAGTCATGTTCCCATTAAACAGGGTTCCAGAATCAAACCAATGTCATGTTCCCAGGCCACGGGGTTCCAGTATCAGGCCTCAGTCATGTTCCCAGTGCACAGGGTTCCACCATCAAACCTCAGTCATGTTGCCAGTCCACAGGTTTCTGCCATCAAACCTCAGTCAAGTTCCCAGGCCACAGGTTTCCAGAATCAAACTTCAGTCCTATTCCCAGGACACATGGTTCCAGAATCAAACCTCAGTCATGTTCGCAGGCCACAGGGTTCCACCATGAAGCCTCAGTCATGTTCCCAAGCCTGAGGGTTCCAAAATCAAACCTCTGTCATGTTGCCAGGCCACAGGGTTCAACCATCAAACCTCAGTCACGTTCCCACGAAACAGGGTTCCAGAATCAAACCAATGTCATGTTCCCAGGCCACGGGGTTCCACCATCAAACCTCAGTCATGTTGCCAGTCCACAGGTTTCTGCGATCTAACGACATTCAAGTTCCCAGGACACAGGCTTCCAGAATCAAGCCTCAGTCATGTTGCCAGGCCACAGGGCTCCTCCATCAAACCTCAATAATGTTCCCAGGACACAGGATCCAGAATCAAACCAATGTCAAGTTCCCAGGCCATGGGTTTCCAGTACCAGGCCTCAGTCATGATTCCACGGCACAGGGTTCTAGAATCAAACCTCAGTCATGTTCCCAGTCCACAGGGTTTCAGAACCAAGCCTCAGTCAGGTTCCCAGGGCACAGTATTCCACAATCTAAACAGATGTCATGTTCCCAGGCCACAGGTTTCCAGAATCACACCTCAGTCATGTTCCCAGGCCACAGGGATCCAGAATCAAACCTCAGTCATGTTGCCAGGCCAGAGGGTACCACCTTCAAACCTCAGTCATATTCACAGACCACAGGTTTCCAGAATCAAACCGATTTCATGTTCCCAGGCAACAGGGTACCAGAATCCAAACCGATGTCATGTTCCCAGGCCACAGGATTCCACAATCTAACATCAGTCATGTTCCCAGGCCAATGGTTTCCAGAATCAAACCTCAGTCATATTCCCAGGCCACATGGTTCCAGAATCAAACCGATTTCATGTTCCGAGGCAACAGGGTACCAGAATCCAAACCTCAGTCATGTTCCTTGGACACAGGTTTCAAAAATAAAACCCCAGTCAGGTTCCCAGGCCACAGGCTTCCAGAATCAAGCCTCAGTCATATTCCCAGGCCACAGGGTTCCACAATCAAACTCAGTCCTGTTGCCAGGCCACGGTTCCACCATCAAACCTCAGTCATGTTCCCAGGCCAGAGTGTTCCACAATCAAACCTAAGTCAACTTGCCAGGCCACAGGATTCAATCATCAAACCTCAGTCCTGTTGCCAGGCCACAGGGTTCCACTATCAAGCCTCAGTCATGTTCCCAAGCCTGAGGGTTCCACAATCAAACCTTTGTCATGTTGCCAGGCCACAGGGATCAACCATCAAACCTCAGTCATGTGCCCAGGAAACAGGGTTCCAGAATCAAACCAATGTCATGTTCCCAGGCCACGGGGTTCCAGTATCAGGCCTCAGTCATGTTCCCAGTGCACAGGATTCCACCATCAAACCTCAGTCATGTTGCCAGTCCACAGGTTTCTGCGATCAAACCACATTCAAGTTCCCAGGCCACAGGCTTCCACAATCAAGCCTCAGTCATGTTGCCAGGCCACAGGGTACCACCATCAAACCGCAATCATGTTCCCAGGTCAAAGGATCCAGAATCAAACCAATGTCAAGTTCCCCTGTCATGGGTTTCCTGTACCAGGCCTCAGTCATTTTTCCAGGGCACAGGGTTCGACAATCAAACCTCCGTCATGTTGCCAGTCCACAGGTTTCTGCGATCAAACCTCAGTCATGTTCCCAGGCCACAGGATTCCACAATCTAACATCAGTCATGTTCCCAGGCCAATGGTTTCCAGAATCAAACCTCAGTCATATTCCCAGGCCACATGGTTCCACAATCAAACCGATTTCATGTTCCCAGGCAACAGGGTACCAGAATCCAAACCTCAGTCATGTTCCTTGGACACAGGTTTCAAAAATAAAACCCCAGTCAGGTTCCCAGGCCACAGGCTTCCAGAATCAAGCCTCAGTCATATTCCCAGGCCACAGGGTTCCACAATCAAACTCAGTCCTGTTGCCAGGCCACGGTTCCACCATCAAACCTCAGTCATGTTCCCAGGCCAGAGTGTTCCACAATCAAACCTAAGTCAACTTGCCAGGCCACAGGATTCAATCATCAAACCTCAGTCCTGTTGCCAGGCCACAGGGTTCCACGATCAAGCCTCAGTCATGTTCCCAAGCCTGAGGGTTCCACAATCAAACCTTTGTCATGTTGCCAGGCCACAGGGATCAACCATCAAACCTCAGTCATGTGCCCAGGAAACAGGGTTCCAGAATCAAACCAATGTCATGTTCCCAGGCCACGGGGTTCCAGTATCAGGCCTCAGTCATGTTCCCAGTGCACAGGATTCCACCATCAAACCTCAGTCATGTTGCCAGTCCACAGGTTTCTGCGATCAAACCACATTCATGTTCCCAGGACACAGGCTTCCAGAATCAAGCCTCAGTCATGTTGCCAGGCCACAGGGCTCCTCCATCAAACCTCAATAATGTTCCCAGGACACAGGATCCAGAATCAAACCAATGTCATGTTCCCAGGCCACGGGGTTCCAGTATCAGGCCTCAGTCATATTCCCAGTACACAGGGTTCCACCATCAAACCTCAGTTATGTTGCCAGTCCACAGGTTTCTGCGATCAAACCATATTCAAGTTCCCAGGCCACAGGCTTCCAGAATCAAGCTTCAGTCATGTTGCCAGGCCACAGGGTACCACCCTCAAACCTCACTCATGTTCCCAAGCCACAGGGTTCCTCCATCAAACCTCAATCATGTCCCCAGGACACAGGATCGAGAATCAAACCAATGTCCAGTTCCCAGGACATGGGTTTCCAGTACCAGGCCTCAGTCATGTTTCCAGGGCACAGGGTTCTACAATCAAACCTCAGTAATGTTCGCAGGCCACAGGGTTCCACAATCAAACCACAGTATGTTCCCTGGACAAAGGTGTCCAGAATCAAACCTCAGTCATCTTCCCAGGGAACAGGGTTCCAGAAACAAACCTCAGTCATGTTGCCAGGCCACAGGTTTCCACCATCAAACCTCAGACTGATTGTCAGGCCACAGGGATCCAGAATCAAACCGTTCTCATGTTCCCAGGCCACAGGGTTCCAGAATCCACTGATGTCATCTTCCCAGGCCACAGGGTTCCAGAATCAATCCTCAGTTATGTTCCCAGGCTACAGGGTTCCAGAATCAAACCTCAGTCATGTTCCCAGTCCACAGGGTTCCAGAACCAAGCCTCAGTCAGGTTCCCAGGGCACAGTATTCCACAATCTAAACAGATATCATGTTCCCAGGCCACACGTTTCCAGAATCACACCTCAGTCATGTTCCCAGGCCACAGGGATCCAGAATCAAACCTCAGTCATGTTGCCAGGCCAGAGGGTACCACCATCAAACCTCAGTCATATTCCCAGACCACAGGTTTCCAGAATCAAAACGATTTTATTTTCCCAGGCAACAGGGTACCAGAATCCAAACCGATGTCATGTTCCCAGGCCACAGGATTCCACAATCTAACATCAGTCATGTTCCCAGGCCAATGGTTTCCAGAATCAAACCTCAGACATATTCCCAGGCCACATGGTTCCAGAATCAAACCGTTCTCATGTTCCCAGGCCACAGGGTTCCAGAATCCACTGATGTCATCTTCCCAGGCCACAGGGTTCCAGAATCAATCCTCAGTTATGTTCCCAGGCTACAGGGTCCCAGAATCAGACCTCAGTCATGTTCCCAGGCCACAGGGATCCAGAATCAAACCTCAGTCATGTTGCCAGGCCAGAGGGTACCACCATCAAACCTCAGTCATATTCCTAGACCACAGGTTTCCAGATTCAAACCGATTTCATCTTCCCAGGCAACAGGGAACCAGAATCCAAACCGATGTCATGTTCCCCGGCTATAGGATTCCACAATCTAACATCAGTCATGTTCCCAGACCGGAGGTTTCCACAATCAAACCTAAGTCATCTTGCCAGGCCACAGGATTCCACCATCAAACCTCAGTCTTGTTGCCAGGCCACAGGGTTCAACCATGAAACCTCACTCATGTTCTCAGGAAACAGGGTTCCAAAATCAAACCAATGTCATGTTCCCAGGCCACGGGGTTCCAGTATCAGGCCTCAGTCATATTCCCAGTACACAGGGTTCCACCATCAAACCTTAGTCATATTGCCAGTCCACAGATTTCTGCGATCAAACCACATTCAAGTTCCCAGGTCACAGGCTTCCAGAATCAAGCCTCACTCATATTCCCAGGCCACAGGGTTCCACAATTAAACCGCAGTCATATTCCCAGGCCAGAGGGTTCCACAATCAAACCTCAGTCCTGTTGCCAGGCCACGGTTCCACCATCAAGCCTCAGTCATGTTCCCAGGCCAGAGTGTTCCACAATCAAACCTAAGTCATCTTGCCAGGCCACAGGATTCCACCATCAAACCTCAGTCCTGTTGCCAGGCCACAGGGATCAACCATCAAACCTCAGTCATGTGCCCAGGAAATAGGGTTCCAGAATCAAACCAATGTCATGTTCCCAGGCCACGGGGTTCTAGTATCAGGCCTCAGTCATGTTCCCAGTGCACAGGGTTCCACCATCAAACCTCAGTCATGTTGCCAGTCCACAGGTTTCTGCCATCAAACCTCAGTCAAGTTCCCAGGCCACAGGTTTCCAGAATCAAACTTCAGTCCTATTCCCAGGACACATGGTTCCAGAATCAAACCTCAGTCATGTTCGCAGGCCACAGGGTTCCACAATCAAACCACAGTATGTTCCCTGGACAAAGGTGTCCAGAATCAAACCTCAGTCATCTTCCCAGAGAACAGGGTTCCAGAAACAAACCTCAGTCATGTTCCCTGGACACAGGTTTCAAAAATAAAACCCCAGTCAGGTTCCCAGGCCACAGGCTTCCAGAATCAAGCCTCACTCATATTCCCAGGCCACAGGGTTCCACAATTAAACCGCAGTCATATTCCCAGGCCAGAGGGTTCCACAATCAAACCTCAGTCCTGTTGCCAGGCCACGGTTCCACCATCAAGCCTCAGTCATGTTCCCAGGCCAGAGTGTTCCACAATCAAACCTAAGTCATCTTGCCAGGCCACAGGATTCCACCATCAAACCTCAGTCCTGTTGCCAAGCCACAGGGTTCAACCATCAAACCTCAGTCATATTCCCAGGAGACAGGGTTCCAGAATCAAACCTCAGTCATGTTCCCAGGCCACAGGGTTCCAGAACCAAGCCTCAGTCAGGTTCCCAGGGCACGGTATTCCACAATCTAAACAGATGTCATGTTCCCAGGCCACAGGTTTCCAGAATCACACCTCAGTCATGTTCCCAGTCCACAGGGTTCCAGAACCAAGCCTCAGTCAGGTTCCCAGGCCACGGGGTTCCAGTATCAGGCCTCAGTCATGTTCCCAGTGCACAGGGTTCCACCATCAAGCCTCAGTCATGTTCCCAGGCCAGAGTGTTGCACAATCAAACCTAAGTCATCTTGCCAGGCCACAGGATTCCACCATCAAACCTCAGTCCGGTTGCCAGGCCACAGGGTTTAACCATCAAACCTAAGTCATGTTCCCATTAAACAGGGTTCCAGAATCAAACCAATGTCATGTTCCCAGGCCACGGGGTTCCAGTATCAGGCCTCAGTCATGTTCCCAGTGCACAGGGTTCCACCATCAAACCTCAGTCATGTTGCCAGTCCACAGGTTTCTGCCATCAAACCTCAGTCAAGTTCCCAGGCCACAGGTTTCCAGAATCAAACTTCAGTCCTATTCCCAGGACACATGGTTCCAGAATCAAACCTCAGTCATGTTCGCAGGCCACAGGGTTCCACCATGAAGCCTCAGTCATGTTCCCAAGCCTGAGGGTTCCAAAATCAAACCTCTGTCATGTTGCCAGGCCACAGGGTTCAACCATCAAACCTCAGTCACGTTCCCACGAAACAGGGTTCCAGAATCAAACCAATGTCATGTTCCCAGGCCACGGGGTTCCACCATCAAACCTCAGTCATGTTGCCAGTCCACAGGTTTCTGCGATCTAACGACATTCAAGTTCCCAGGACACAGGCTTCCAGAATCAAGCCTCAGTCATGTTGCCAGGCCACAGGGCTCCTCCATCAAACCTCAATAATGTTCCCAGGACACAGGATCCAGAATCAAACCAATGTCAAGTTCCCAGGCCATGGGTTTCCAGTACCAGGCCTCAGTCATGATTCCACGGCACAGGGTTCTAGAATCAAACCTCAGTCATGTTCCCAGTCCACAGGGTTTCAGAACCAAGCCTCAGTCAGGTTCCCAGGGCACAGTATTCCACAATCTAAACAGATGTCATGTTCCCAGGCCACAGGTTTCCAGAATCACACCTCAGTCATGTTCCCAGGCCACAGGGATCCAGAATCAAACCTCAGTCATGTTGCCAGGCCAGAGGGTACCACCTTCAAACCTCAGTCATATTCACAGACCACAGGTTTCCAGAATCAAACCGATTTCATGTTCCCAGGCAACAGGGTACCAGAATCCAAACCGATGTCATGTTCCCAGGCCACAGGATTCCACAATCTAACATCAGTCATGTTCCCAGGCCAATGGTTTCCAGAATCAAACCTCAGTCATATTCCCAGGCCACATGGTTCCAGAATCAAACCGATTTCATGTTCCGAGGCAACAGGGTACCAGAATCCAAACCTCAGTCATGTTCCTTGGACACAGGTTTCAAAAATAAAACCCCAGTCAGGTTCCCAGGCCACAGGCTTCCAGAATCAAGCCTCAGTCATATTCCCAGGCCACAGGGTTCCACAATCAAACTCAGTCCTGTTGCCAGGCCACGGTTCCACCATCAAACCTCAGTCATGTTCCCAGGCCAGAGTGTTCCACAATCAAACCTAAGTCAACTTGCCAGGCCACAGGATTCAATCATCAAACCTCAGTCCTGTTGCCAGGCCACAGGGTTCCACTATCAAGCCTCAGTCATGTTCCCAAGCCTGAGGGTTCCACAATCAAACCTTTGTCATGTTGCCAGGCCACAGGGATCAACCATCAAACCTCAGTCATGTGCCCAGGAAACAGGGTTCCAGAATCAAACCAATGTCATGTTCCCAGGCCACGGGGTTCCAGTATCAGGCCTCAGTCATGTTCCCAGTGCACAGGATTCCACCATCAAACCTCAGTCATGTTGCCAGTCCACAGGTTTCTGCGATCAAACCACATTCAAGTTCCCAGGCCACAGGCTTCCACAATCAAGCCTCAGTCATGTTGCCAGGCCACAGGGTACCACCATCAAACCGCAATCATGTTCCCAGGTCAAAGGATCCAGAATCAAACCAATGTCAAGTTCCCCTGTCATGGGTTTCCTGTACCAGGCCTCAGTCATTTTTCCAGGGCACAGGGTTCGACAATCAAACCTCCGTCATGTTGCCAGTCCACAGGTTTCTGCGATCAAACCTCAGTCATGTTCCCAGGCCACAGGATTCCACAATCTAACATCAGTCATGTTCCCAGGCCAATGGTTTCCAGAATCAAACCTCAGTCATATTCCCAGGCCACATGGTTCCACAATCAAACCGATTTCATGTTCCCAGGCAACAGGGTACCAGAATCCAAACCTCAGTCATGTTCCTTGGACACAGGTTTCAAAAATAAAACCCCAGTCAGGTTCCCAGGCCACAGGCTTCCAGAATCAAGCCTCAGTCATATTCCCAGGCCACAGGGTTCCACAATCAAACTCAGTCCTGTTGCCAGGCCACGGTTCCACCATCAAACCTCAGTCATGTTCCCAGGCCAGAGTGTTCCACAATCAAACCTAAGTCAACTTGCCAGGCCACAGGATTCAATCATCAAACCTCAGTCCTGTTGCCAGGCCACAGGGTTCCACGATCAAGCCTCAGTCATGTTCCCAAGCCTGAGGGTTCCACAATCAAACCTTTGTCATGTTGCCAGGCCACAGGGATCAACCATCAAACCTCAGTCATGTGCCCAGGAAACAGGGTTCCAGAATCAAACCAATGTCATGTTCCCAGGCCACGGGGTTCCAGTATCAGGCCTCAGTCATGTTCCCAGTGCACAGGATTCCACCATCAAACCTCAGTCATGTTGCCAGTCCACAGGTTTCTGCGATCAAACCACATTCATGTTCCCAGGCCACAGGCTTCCACAATCAAGCCTCAGTCATGTTGCCAGGCCACAGGGTACCACCATCAAACCTCAATCATGTTCCCAGGTCAAAGGATCCAGAATCAAACCATTGTCAAGTTCCCCTGTCATGGGTTTCCTGTACCAGGCCTCAGTCATTTTTCCAGGGCACAGGGTTCGACAATCAAACCTCCGTCATGTTGCCAGTCCACAGGTTTCTGCGATCAAACCTCAGTCAAGTTCCCAGGCCACAGATTTCCAGAATCAAACCTCAGTCCTATTCCCAGGACACATGGTTCCAGAATCAAACCTCAGTCATGTTCGCAGGACACAGGGTTCCAGAATCAAACCTCAGTCATGTTGCCAGGCCAGAGGGTACCACCATCAAACCTCACTCAAATTCCCAGACCACAGGTTTCCAGAATCAAACCGATTTCATGTTCCCAGGCAACAGGGTACCAGAATCCAAACCGATGTCATGTTCCCAGGCCACAGGATTCCACAATCTAACATCAGTCATGTTCTCAGGCCAATGGTTTCCAGAATCAAACCTCAGTCATATTCCCAGGCCACATGGTTCCAGAATCAAACCTCAGTCATGTTCCCAGGACACAGGGTTCCAGAATCAAACCTCAGTCATGTTCCATGGACACAGGTTTCGAAAATGAAACCCCAGTCAGGTTCCCAGGCCACAGGCTTCCAGAATCAAGCCTCACTCATATTCCCAGGCCACAGAGTTCCACAATTAAACCTCAGTCTTATTCCCAGGCCGGAGGGTTCCACAATCAAACCTAAGTCATCTTGCCAGGCCACGGTTCCACCATCAAGCCTCATTCATGTTCCCAAGCCAGAGTGTTCCACAATCAAAGCTAAGTCATCTTGCCAGGCCACAGGATTCCACCATCAAACCTCAGTCCTGTTGCCAAACCACAGGGTACAACCATCATGCCTCAGTCATATTCCCAGTACACAGGGTTCCACCATCAAACCTCAGTCATGTTGCCAGTCCACAGGTTTCTGCGATCAAACCACATTCAAGTTCCCAGGCCACAGGCTTCCAGAATCAAGCCTCAGTCATGTTGCCAGGCCACAGGGTACCACCCTCAAACCTCACTCATGTTCCCAGGCCACAGGGTTCCTCCATCAAACCTCAATCATGTTCCCAGGCCACAGGGATCCAGAATCAAACCTCAGTCATGTTGCCAGGCCAGAGGGTACCACCATCAAACCTCAGTCATATTCCCAGACCACAGGTTTCCAGAATCAAACCGATTTCATCTTCCCAGGCAACAGGGTACCAGAATCCAAACCGATGTCAGGTTCCCAGGCCACAGGATTCCACAATCTAACATCAGTCATGTTCCCAGGCCAATGGTTTCCAGAATCAACCCTCAGTCATATTCCCAGGCCACATGGTTCCAGAATCAAACCTCAGTCATGTTCCCAGGACACAGGGTTCCAGAATCAAACCTCAGTCATGTTCCCAGGACACAGGGTTCCAGAATCAAACCTCAGTCATGTTCCGTGGACACAGGTTTCAAAAATAAAACCCCAGTCAGGTTCCCAGGCCACAGGCTTCCAGAATCAAGCCTCAGTCTTGTTGCCAGGCCACAGGCTTCCAGAATCAAGCCACAGTCAGGTTGCCAGGCCACAGGGTTCCAGAATCAAACCGTTCTCATGTTCCCAGGCCACAGGGTTCCAGAATCCACCGATGTCATATTCCGATGCCACAGGGTTCCAGAATCAATCCTCAGTTATGTTCCCAGGCTACAGGGTTCTAGAATAAACCTCAGTCATGTTCCCAGTCCACAGGGTTCCAGAACCAAGGCTCAGTCAGGTTCCCAGGGCACAGTATTCCACAATTTAAACAGATGTCATATTCCCAGGCAACAGTTTTCCAAAATCACGCCTCAGTCATGTTCCCAGGCCACAGGGATCCAGAATCAAACCTCAGTTATGTTGCCAGGCCATAGGGTACCACCATCACACCTCAGTTATATTCCCAGGCCACAGATTTCCAGAATCAAACCGATTTCATATTCCCAGGCAACAGGGTACCAGAATCCAAACCGATGTCATGTTCCCAGGCCACAGGATTCCACAATCTAACATCAGTCATGTTCCCAGGCCAATGGTTTCCAGAATCAAACCTCAGTCATATTCCCAGTCCACTTGGTTCCAGAATCAAACCTCAGTCGTGTTCCGAGGACACAGGGTTCCAGAATAAAACCTCAGTCATGTTCCGTGGACACAGGTTTCAAAAATAAAAACCCAGTCATGTTCCCAGGCCACAGGGTTCCACAATTAAACCTCAGTCATATTCCCAGGCCAGAGGGTCCCACAATCAAACCTCAGTCCTGTTGCCAGGCCACGGTTCCACCATCAAGCCTCAGTCATGTTCCCAGGCCAGAGTGTTCCACAATCAAACTTAAGTCATCTTGCCAGGCCACAGGGTTCCACCATCAAACCTCAGTCCCGTTGCCAGACCACGGTTCCACCATCATGCCTCACTCCTGTTCCCAGTCCAGAGTGTTCCACAATCAATCCTAAGTCATCTTACCAGGCCACAGTGTTCCACCATCAAGCCTCAGTCATGTTCCCAAGCCTGAGGGTTCCACAATCAAAACTCAATCATGTTGCCATGCCAAAGGTTTCAACCAACAAACCTCAGTCCTGTTCCCAGGAAACAGGGTTCCAGAATCAAACCAATGGCATGTTCCCACGCCACGGGGTTCCAGTATCAGACCTCAGTCATGTTCCCAGTACACAGGGTTCCACCATCAAACCTCAGTCATGTGGCCAGTCCACAGTTTTCTGCGATCAAACCCCAGTCAAATTCTCAGGCCACAGGTTTCCAGAATCAAGCCTCAGTCCTGTTGCCAGGCCACGGTTCCACCATCAAGCCTCAGTCATGTTCCCAGGCCAGAGTGTTCCACAATCAAACTTAAGGCATCTTGCCAGGTCACAGGTTTCCACCATCAAACCTCAGTCATGTTGCCAGGCCACAGGGTTCCAGAATCAAACCGTTCTCATGTTCCCAGGCCACAGGGTTCCAGAATCCACCGATGTCATTTTCCCAGGCAACAGGGTTCTAGAAACTATCCTCAGTTATGTTCCCAGGCTACAGGGTTCTAGAATAAACCTCAGCCATGTTCCCAGTGCACAGGGTTCCTGACCCAAGGCTCAGTCACGTTCCCAGGGCACAGTATTCCACATTCTAAACAGATGTCATGTTTCCAGGCCACAGTTTTCCAGAATCACGCCTCAGTCATGTTCCCAGGCCACAGGGATCCAGAATCAAACCTCAGTCATGTTGCCAGGCCATAGGGTACCACCTTCACAACTCAGTCCTATTCCCAGGCCACAGATTTCCAGAATCAAAACGATTTCATGTTCCCAGGAAACATAATAACAGAATAAAAACCGATGTCATGTTCCCAGGCCACTGGATTCCACAATCTAACATCATTCATGTTCCCAGGCCAATGGTTTCCAGAATCAAACCTCAGTCATATTCCCAGGCCACTTGGTTCCAGAATCAAACCTCAGCCGTGTTCCCAGGCCACAGGGTTCCACCATCAAGCCTCAGTCATGTTCCCAAGCCTGAGGGTTCCACAATCAAACCTCAATCATGTTGCCATGCCACAGGGTTCCACCATCAAACATCAGTCATGTTCCCAGGAAACAGGGTTTCAGAATCAAACCAATGGCATGTTCCTACGCCACGGGGTTCCAGTATCAGACCTCAGTCATGTTCCCAGTGCACAGGGTTCCACCATCAAACCTCAGTCATGTGGCTAGTCCACAGGTTTCTGCAATCAAACCCCAGTCAAATTCCCAGGCCACAAGGTTCCAGAATCAAGCCTCAGTCATGTTGCCAGGCCACAGGGTTCCAGAATCAAGCCTCAGTCATGTTGCCGGGCCACAGGGTTTCAGAATCAAACCGTTGTCATGTTCCCAGGCCACAGGATTCCAGAATCCGCCGATGTCAGTTTCCCAGGCCACAGGGTTCCAGAATCAATCCTCAGTTATGTTCCCAGGCTACAGGGTTCTAGAATAAACCTCAGTCATGTTCCCAGTCCACAGGGTTCCAGAACCAAGGCTCAGTCAGTTTCCCAGGGAACAGTATTCCACAATCTAAACAGATGTCATGTTCCCAGGCCACAGTTTTCCAGAATCACGCCTCAGTCATGTTCCCAGGCCACAGGGATCCAGAATCAAACCTCAGTCATTTTGCCAGGCCATAGAGTACCACCATCACACCTCAGTCATATTCCCAGGCCACAGATTTCCAGAATCAAACCGATTTCATGTTCCCAGGAAACAGAGTAACAGAATAAAAACCGATGTCATGTTCCCAGCCCACAGAATTCCACAATCTAATATCAGTCATGTTCCCAGACCAAAGCTTTCCGGAATCAAACCTCAGTCATATTCCCAGGCCAATGCTTTCCAGAATCAAACCTCAGTCATATTCCCAGGCCACATGGTTTCAGAAACAAACTTCTGTCTTGTTCCGAGGACACAGGGTTCCAGAATTAAACCTCAGTCATTTTCCGTGGACACAGGTTTCAAAAGTAAAATCCCAGTCATGTTCCCAGGCCACAGGGTTCAACAATTACACCTCAGTCATATTCCCAGGCCAGAGGGTTCCACAATCAAACCTCAGTCCTGTTGCCAGGCCACGTTTCCACCATCAAGCCTCAGTCATGTTCCCAGGCCAGAGTGTTCCACAATCAAACCTAAGTCATGTTGCCAGGCCACAGGGTTCCACCATCAAACCTCAGTCATGTTCCCAGGAAACAGGATACCAAAATCAAACCAAGGGCATGTTCCCACGCCACGGGATTCCAGGGTAAGGCCTCAGTCATGTTCCCAGTGCACAGGGTTCCACCATCAAACCTCAGTCATGTGGCCAGTCCACAGGTTTCTGCGATCAAACCCCAGTCAAGTTCCCAGGCCCCAGGTTTCCAGAATCAAGCCTCAGTCATGTTGCCAGGCTACAGGGTTCCAGAATCAAGCCTCAGTCATGTTGCCAGGCCACAGGGTTCCAGAATTAAACCGTTCTCATGTTCCCAGGCCACAGGATTCCACAATCTAACATCAGTCATGTTCCCAGGCCAATGTTTTCCAGAATTAAACCTCAGTCATATACCCAGGCCAGAGGGTTCCACAATCAAACCTCAGTCCTGTTGCCAGGCCACGGTTCCACCATCAAGCCTCAGTCATGTTCCCAGGCCACAGTGTTCCACAATCAAACCTAAGTCATCTTGCCATGCCAGAGGGTTCCACCATCAAACCTCAGTCCTGTTCGCAGGCCAACGTTCCACCATCAAGCCTCAGTCATGTTGCCAGGCTACAGGGTTCCAGAATGAAGCCTCAGTCATGTTGCCAGGCCATAGGGTACCACCATCACACCTCAGTCATATTCCCAGGTCACAGGTTTCCAGAATCAAACCGATTTCTTGTTCCCAGGCAACAGGGTACCAGAATCCAAACCGATGTCATGTTCCCAGGCCACAGGTTTCCACAATCTAACATCAGTCATGTTCCCAGGCCAATGTTTTCCAGAATCAAACCTCAGTCATGTTGCCAGGCCACAGGCTTCCAGAATCAAGCCTCAGTCTTGTTGCCAGGCCACAGGCTTCCAGAATCAAGCCACAGTCAGGTTGCCAGGCCACAGGGTTCCAGAATCAAACCGTTCTCATGTTCCCAGGCCACAGGGTTCCAGAATCAATCCTCAGTTATGTTCCCAGCCTACAGGGTTCTAGAATAAACCTCAGTCATGTTCCCAGTCCACAGGGTTCCAGAACCAAGGCTCCGTCAGGTTCCCAGGGCAAAGTATTCCGCAATTTAAACAGATGTCATGTTCCCAGGCCACAGTTTTCCGGAATCACGCCTCAGTCATGTTCCCAGGCCACAGGGATCCAGAATCAAACCTCAGTCATGTTCCGTGGACACAGGTTTCAAAAATAAAATCCCAGTCATGTTCCCAGGCCACAGGGTTCCACAATTAAACCTCAGTCATATTCCCAGGCCAGAGGGTTCCACAATCAAACTTAAGGCATCTTGCCAGGTCACAGGGTTCCACCATCAAACCTCAGTCCTGTTGCCAGGCCACGGTTCCACCATCATGCCTCACTCATGTTCCCAGGCCAGAGTGTTCCACAATCAAACCTAAGTCATCTTGCCAGGCCACAGTTTTCCACCATCAAGCCTCAGTCATGTTCCCAAGCCTGACGGTTCCACAATCCAACCTCAATCATGTTGCCATGCCACAGGGTTCAACCAACAACCCTCAGTCATGTGCCCCGGAAGCAGGGTTCCAGAATCACACAAATGGCATGTTCCCACGCCACGGGGTTCCAGTATCAGACCTCAGTCATGTTCCCATTGCACAGGGTTCCACCATCAACCCTCAGTCATGTGGCCAGTCCACAGGTTTCTGCGATAAAACCTCAGTCAAATTCCCAGGCCACAGTTTTTCAGAATCAAGCCTCAGTCATGTTGCCAGGCTACAGGTTTCCAGAATCAAGCCTCAGTCATGTTGCCAGGCCACAGGGTTCCAGAATCAAACCGTTCTCATGTTCCCAGGCCACAGAGTTCCAGAATCCACCCATGTCATGTTCCGAGGCCACAGGGTTCCAGAATCAATCTTCAGTTATGTTCCCAGGCTACAGGGTTCTAGAATAAACCTCAGTCATGTTCCCAGTCCTCAGGGTTCCAGACCCAAGGGTCTGTCTGGTTCCCAGGGCACAGTATTCCACAATCTAAACAGATATCATGTTTCAAGGCCACAGTTTTCCAGAATCACACCTCAGTCATGTTCCCAGGCCACAGGGATCCAGAATCAAACCTCAGTCATGTTGCCAGATCATAGGGTACCACCATCACACCTCAGTCATATTCCCAGGCCACAGGTTTCCAGAATCAAACCGATTTCATGTTCCCAGGCAAAAGAGTACCAAAATCCAAACCGATGTCATGTTCCCAGGCCACAGGATTCCACAATCTAACATCAGTCATGTTTCCAGGCCAATGGTTTCCAGAATCAAACCTCAGTCATATTCCCAGGCCACATGGTTCCAGAATCAAACCTCAGTCGTGTTCCGAGGACACACGGTTCCAGAATAAAACCTCAGTCATGTTCCGTGGACACAGGTTTCAAAAATAAAATCCCAGTCATGTTCCCAGGCCACAGGGTGCCACAATTAAACCTCAGTCATATTCCCAGGCCAGAGGGTTCTACAATCAAACCTCAGTCCTGTTGCCAGGCCACAGTGTTCCACCATCAAGCCTCAGTCATATTCCCAAGACTGAGGGTTCCACAATCAAACCTCAAACATGTTGCCATGCCAAAGGATTCAACCATCAAACCTCAGTCATGTGCCCAGGAAACAGGGTTCCACAATCAAACCAATGGCATGTTCCCACGCCACGGGGATCCAGTATCAGACCTCAGTCATGTTCCCAGTGCACAGGGTTCCACCATCAAACCTCAGTCATGTGGACAGTCCACAGGTTTCTGCGATCAAACCCCAGTCAAATTCCCAGGCCACAGGTTTCCAGAATCAAGCCTCAGTCATATTGCCAGGCCACAGGGTTCCAGAATCAAGCTTCAGTCATGTTGCCAGGCCACAGGGTTCCAGAATCAAACTGTTCTCATGTTCCCAGGCCACAGGGTTCCAGAATCCACCGATGTCATGTTCCCAGGACACAGGGTTCCAGAATCAATCCTCAGTTATGTTCCCAGGCTACAGGGTTCTAGAATAAACCTCAGTCATGTTCTCAGTCCACAGGGTTCCAGACCCAAGGCTCCGTCAGGTTCCCAGGGCCCAGTATTCCACTATCTAAACAGATGTCAGGTTCCCAGGCCACAGTTTTCCAGAATCACGCCTCAGTCATGTTCCCAGGCCACAGGGATCCAGAATCAAACCTCAGTCATGTTGCCAGGCCATAGGGTACCACCATTACACCTCAGTCATATTCCCAGGCCACAGGTTTCCAGAATCAAACCGATTTCATTTTCCCAGGCAACAGCGTACCAGAATCCAAACCGATGTCATGTTCACAGGCCACAGGATTCCACAATCTAACATCAGTCATGTTCCCAGGCCAATGTTTTCCAGAATCAAACCTCAGTCATATACCCAGGCCAGAGGGTTCCACAATCAAACCTCAGTCCTGTTGCCAGGCCACGGTTCCACCATCAAGCCTCAGTCATGTTCCCAGGCCACAGTGTTCCACAATCAAACCTAAGTCATCTTGCCATGCCAGAGGGTTCCACCATCAAACCTCAGTCCTGTTCGCAGGCCAAGGTTCCACCATCAAGCCTCAGTCATGTTGCCAGGCTACAGGGTTCCAGAATGAAGCCTCAGTCATGTTGCCAGGCCATAGGGTACCACCATCACACCTCAGTCATATTCCCAGGTCACAGGTTTCCAGAATCAAACCGATTTCTTGTTCCCAGGCAACAGGGTACCAGAATCCAAACCGATGTCATGTTCCCAGGCCACAGGTTTCCACAATCTAACATCAGTCATGTTCCCAGGCCAATGTTTTCCAGAATCAAACCTCAGTCATGTTGCCAGGCCACAGGCTTCCAGAATCAAGCCTCAGTCTTGTTGCCAGGCCACAGGCTTCCAGAATCAAGCCACAGTCAGGTTGCCAGGCCACAGGGTTCCAGAATCAAACCGTTCTCATGTTCCCAGGCCACAGGGTTCCAGAATCAATCCTCAGTTATGTTCCCAGCCTACAGGGTTCTAGAATAAACCTCAGTCATGTTCCCAGTCCACAGGGTTCCAGAACCAAGGCTCCGTCAGGTTCCCAGGGCAAAGTATTCCGCAATTTAAACAGATGTCATGTTCCCAGGCCACAGTTTTCCGGAATCACGCCTCAGTCATGTTCCCAGGCCACAGGGATCCAGAATCAAACTTCAGTCATGTTCCGTGGACACAGGTTTCAAAAATAAAATCCCAGTCATGTTCCCAGGCCACAGGGTTCCACAATTAAACCTCAGTCATATTCCCAGGCCAGAGGGTTCCACAATCAAACTTAAGGCATCTTGCCAGGTCACAGGGTTCCACCATCAAACCTCAGTCCTGTTGCCAGGCCACGGTTCCACCATCATGCCTCACTCATGTTCCCAGGCCAGAGTGTTCCACAATCAAACCTAAGTCATCTTGCCAGGCCACAGTTTTCCACCATCAAGCCTCAGTCATGTTCCCAAGCCTGACGGTTCCACAATCCAACCTCAATCATGTTGCCATGCCACAGGGTTCAACCAACAACCCTCAGTCATGTGCCCCGGAAGCAGGGTTCCAGAATCACACAAATGGCATGTTCCCACGCCACGGGGTTCCAGTATCAGACCTCAGTCATGTTCCCATTGCACAGGGTTCCACCATCAACCCTCAGTCATGTGGCCAGTCCACAGGTTTCTGCGATAAAACCTCAGTCAAATTCCCAGGCCACAGTTTTTCAGAATCAAGCCTCAGTCATGTTGCCAGGCTACAGGTTTCCAGAATCAAGCCTCAGTCATGTTGCCAGGCCACAGGGTTCCAGAATCAAACCGTTCTCATGTTCCCAGGCCACAGAGTTCCAGAATCCACCCATGTCATGTTCCGAGGCCACAGGGTTCCAGAATCAATCTTCAGTTATGTTCCCAGGCTACAGGGTTCTAGAATAAACCTCAGTCATGTTCCCAGTCCTCAGGGTTCCAGACCCAAGGGTCTGTCTGGTTCCCAGGGCACAGTATTCCACAATCTAAACAGATATCATGTTTCAAGGCCACAGTTTTCCAGAATCACACCTCAGTCATGTTCCCAGGCCACAGGGATCCAGAATCAAACCTCAGTCATGTTGCCAGATCATAGGGTACCACCATCACACCTCAGTCATATTCCCAGGCCACAGGTTTCCAGAATCAAACCGATTTCATGTTCCCAGGCAAAAGAGTACCAAAATCCAAACCGATGTCATGTTCCCAGGCCACAGGATTCCACAATCTAACATCAGTCATGTTTCCAGGCCAATGGTTTCCAGAATCAAACCTCAGTCATATTCCCAGGCCACATGGTTCCAGAATCAAACCTCAGTCGTGTTCCGAGGACACACGGTTCCAGAATAAAACCTCAGTCATGTTCCGTGGACACAGGTTTCAAAAATAAAATCCCAGTCATGTTCCCAGGCCACAGGGTGCCACAATTAAACCTCAGTCATATTCCCAGGCCAGAGGGTTCTACAATCAAACCTCAGTCCTGTTGCCAGGCCACAGTGTTCCACCATCAAGCCTCAGTCATATTCCCAAGACTGAGGGTTCCACAATCAAACCTCAAACATGTTGCCATGCCAAAGGATTCAACCATCAAACCTCAGTCATGTGCCCAGGAAACAGGGTTCCACAATCAAACCAATGGCATGTTCCCACGCCACGGGGATCCAGTATCAGACCTCAGTCATGTTCCCAGTGCACAGGGTTCCACCATCAAACCTCAGTCATGTGGCCAGTCCACAGGTTTCTGCGATCAAACCCCAGTCAAGTTCCCAGGCCACAGGGTTCCAGAATCAAACCTCAGTCATATACACAGGCCAGAGGGTTCCACAATCAAACTTCAGTCCTGTTGCCAGGCCACGGTTCCACCATCAAGCCTCAGTCATGTTCCCAGGCCACAGTGTTCCACAATCAAACCTAAGTCATATTGCCATGCCAGAGGGTTCCACCATCAAACCTCAGTCCTGTTGCCAGGCCACGGTTCCACCATCAAGCCTCAGTCATGTTCCCAGGCCAGAGTGTTCCACAATCAAACCTAAGTCATCTTGCCAGGCCACAGGATTCCACCATCAAACCTCAGTCCTGTTGCCAAGCCACAGGGTTCAACCATCAAACCTCAGTCATATTCCCAGGAGACAGGGTTCCAGAACCAAACCTCAGTCATGTTCCCAGGCCACAGGGTTCCAGAACCAAGCCTCAGTCAGGTTCCCAGGGCACGGTATTCCACAATCTAAACAGATGTCATGTTCCCAGGCCACAGGTTTCCAGAATCACACCTCAGTCATGTTCCCAGTCCACAGGGTTCCAGAACCAAGCCTCAGTCAGGTTCCCAGGCCACGGGGTTCCAGTATCAGGCCTCAGTCATGTTCCCAGTGCACAGGGTTCCACCATCAAGCCTCAGTCATGTTCCCAGGCCAGAGTGTTGCACAATCAAACCTAAGTCATCTTGCCAGGCCACAGGATTCCACCATCAAACCTCAGTCCGGTTGCCAGGCCACAGGGTTCAACCATCAAACCTAAGTCATGTTCCCATTAAACAGGGTTCCAGAATCAAACCAATGTCATGTTCCCAGGCCACGGGGTTCCAGTATCAGGCCTCAGTCATGTTCCCAGTGCACAGGGTTCCACCATCAAACCTCAGTCATGTTGCCAGTCCACAGGTTTCTGCCATCAAACCTCAGTCAAGTTCCCAGGCCACAGGTTTCCAGAATCAAACTTCAGTCCTATTCCCAGGACACATGGTTCCAGAATCAAACCTCAGTCATGTTCGCAGGCCACAGGGTTCCACAATCAAACCACAGTATGTTCCCTGGACAAAGGTGTCCAGAATCAAACCTCAGTCATCTTCCCACGGAACAGGGTTCCAGAAACAAACCTCAGTCATGTTGCCAGGCCACGGGGTTCCAGTATCAGGCCTCAGTCATGTTTCCAGTGCACAGGGTTCCACCATCAAACCTCAGTCATGTTGCCAGTGCACAGGTTTCTGCGATCAAACCACATTCAAATTCCCAGGCCACAGGCTTCCCGAATCAAGCCTCAGTCATGTTGCCAGGCCACAGGGTACCACCCTCAAACCTCACTCATGTTCCCAGGCCACAGGGTTCCACCATGAAGCCTCAGTCATGTTCCCAAGCCTGAGGGTTCCAAAATCAAACCTCTGTCATGTTGCCAGGCCACAGGGTTCAACCATCAAACCTCAGTCACGTTCCCACGAAACAGGGTTCCAGAATCAAACCAATGTCATGTTCCCAGGCCACGGGGTTCCACCATCAAACCTCAGTCATGTTGCCAGTCCACAGGTTTCTGCGATCTAACGACATTCAAGTTCCCAGGACACAGGCTTCCAGAATCAAGCCTCAGTCATGTTGCCAGGCCACAGGGCTCCTCCATCAAACCTCAATAATGTTCCCAGGACACAGGATCCAGAATCAAACCAATGTCAAGTTCCCAGGCCATGGGTTTCCAGTACCAGGCCTCAGTCATGATTCCACGGCACAGGGTTCTAGAATCAAACCTCAGTCATGTTCCCAGTTCACAGGGTTTCAGAACCAAGCCTCAGTCAGGTTCCCAGGGCACAGTATTCCACAATCTAAACAGATGTCATGTTCCCAGGCCACAGGTTTCCAGAATCACACCTCAGTCATGTTCCCAGGCCACAGGGATCCAGAATCAAACCTCAGTCATGTTGCCAGGCCAGAGGGTACCACCTTCAAACCTCAGTCATATTCACAGACCACAGGTTTCCAGAATCAAACCGATTTCATGTTCCCAGGCAACAGGGTACCAGAATCCAAACCGATGTCATGTTCCCAGGCCACAGGATTCCACAATCTAACATCAGTCATGTTCCCAGGCCAATGGTTTCCAGAATCAAACCTCAGTCATATTCCCAGGCCACATGGTTCCACAATCAAACCGATTTCATGTTCCCAGGCAACAGGGTACCAGAATCCAAACCTCAGTCATGTTCCTTGGACACAGGTTTCAAAAATAAAACCCCAGTCAGGTTCCCAGGCCACAGGCTTCCAGAATCAAGCCTCAGTCATATTCCCAGGCCACAGGGTTCCACAATCAAACTCAGTCCTGTTGCCAGGCCACGGTTCCACCATCAAACCTCAGTCATGTTCCCAGGCCAGAGTGTTCCACAATCAAACCTAAGTCAACTTGCCAGGCCACAGGATTCAATCATCAAACCTCAGTCCTGTTGCCAGGCCACAGGGTTCCACTATCAAGCCTCAGTCATGTTCCCAAGCCTGAGGGTTCCACAATCAAACCTTTGTCATGTTGCCAGGCCACAGGGATCAACCATCAAACCTCAGTCATGTGCCCAGGAAACAGGGTTCCAGAATCAAACCAATGTCATGTTCCCAGGCCACGGGGTTCCAGTATCAGGCCTCAGTCATGTTCCCAGTGCACAGGATTCCACCATCAAACCTCAGTCATGTTGCCAGTCCACAGGTTTCTGCGATCAAACCACATTCAAGTTCCCAGGCCACAGGCTTCCACAATCAAGCCTCAGTCATGTTGCCAGGCCACAGGGTACCACCATCAAACCGCAATCATGTTCCCAGGTCAAAGGATCCAGAATCAAACCAATGTCAAGTTCCCCTGTCATGGGTTTCCTGTACCAGGCCTCAGTCATTTTTCCAGGGCACAGGGTTCGACAATCAAACCTCCGTCATGTTGCCAGTCCACAGGTTTCTGCGATCAAACCTCAGTCATGTTCCCAGGCCACAGGATTCCACAATCTAACATCAGTCATGTTCCCAGGCCAATGGTTTCCAGAATCAAACCTCAGTCATATTCCCAGGCCACATGGTTCCACAATCAAACCGATTTCATGTTCCCAGGCAACAGGGTACCAGAATCCAAACCTCAGTCATGTTCCTTGGACACAGGTTTCAAAAATAAAACCCCAGTCAGGTTCCCAGGCCACAGGCTTCCAGAATCAAGCCTCAGTCATATTCCCAGGCCACAGGGTTCCACAATCAAACTCAGTCCTGTTGCCAGGCCACGGTTCCACCATCAAACCTCAGTCATGTTCCCAGGCCAGAGTGTTCCACAATCAAACCTAAGTCAACTTGCCAGGCCACAGGATTCAATCATCAAACCTCAGTCCTGTTGCCAGGCCACAGGGTTCCACTATCAAGCCTCAGTCATGTTCCCAAGCCTGAGGGTTCCACAATCAAACCTTTGTCATGTTGCCAGGCCACAGGGATCAACCATCAAACCTCAGTCATGTGCCCAGGAAACAGGGTTCCAGAATCAAACCAATGTCATGTTCCCAGGCCACGGGGTTCCAGTATCAGGCCTCAGTCATGTTCCCAGTGCACAGGATTCCACCATCAAACCTCAGTCATGTTGCCAGTCCACAGGTTTCTGCGATCAAACCACATTCAAGTTCCCAGGCCACAGGCTTCCACAATCAAGCCTCAGTCATGTTGCCAGGCCACAGGGTACCACCATCAAACCGCAATCATGTTCCCAGGTCAAAGGATCCAGAATCAAACCAATGTCAAGTTCCCCTGTCATGGGTTTCCTGTACCAGGCCTCAGTCATTTTTCCAGGGCACAGGGTTCGACAATCAAACCTCCGTCATGTTGCCAGTCCACAGGTTTCTGCGATCAAACCTCAGTCATGTTCCCAGGCCACAGGATTCCACAATCTAACATCAGTCATGTTCCCAGGCCAATGGTTTCCAGAATCAAACCTCAGTCATATTCCCAGGCCACATGGTTCCACAATCAAACCGATTTCATGTTCCCAGGCAACAGGGTACCAGAATCCAAACCTCAGTCATGTTCCTTGGACACAGGTTTCAAAAATAAAACCCCAGTCAGGTTCCCAGGCCACAGGCTTCCAGAATCAAGCCTCAGTCATATTCCCAGGCCACAGGGTTCCACAATCAAACTCAGTCCTGTTGCCAGGCCACGGTTCCACCATCAAACCTCAGTCATGTTCCCAGGCCAGAGTGTTCCACAATCAAACCTAAGTCAACTTGCCAGGCCACAGGATTCAATCATCAAACCTCAGTCCTGTTGCCAGGCCACAGGGTTCCACGATCAAGCCTCAGTCATGTTCCCAAGCCTGAGGGTTCCACAATCAAACCTTTGTCATGTTGCCAGGCCACAGGGATCAACCATCAAACCTCAGTCATGTGCCCAGGAAACAGGGTTCCAGAATCAAACCAATGTCATGTTCCCAGGCCACGGGGTTCCAGTATCAGGCCTCAGTCATGTTCCCAGTGCACAGGATTCCACCATCAAACCTCAGTCATGTTGCCAGTCCACAGGTTTCTGCGATCAAACCACATTCATGTTCCCAGGCCACAGGCTTCCACAATCAAGCCTCAGTCATGTTGCCAGGCCACAGGGTACCACCATCAAACCTCAATCATGTTCCCAGGTCAAAGGATCCAGAATCAAACCATTGTCAAGTTCCCCTGTCATGGGTTTCCTGTACCAGGCCTCAGTCATTTTTCCAGGGCACAGGGTTCGACAATCAAACCTCCGTCATGTTGCCAGTCCACAGGTTTCTGCGATCAAACCTCAGTCAAGTTCCCAGGCCACAGATTTCCAGAATCAAACCTCAGTCCTATTCCCAGGACACATGGTTCCAGAATCAAACCTCAGTCATGTTCGCAGGACACAGGGTTCCAGAATCAAACCTCAGTCATGTTGCCAGGCCAGAGGGTACCACCATCAAACCTCACTCAAATTCCCAGACCACAGGTTTCCAGAATCAAACCGATTTCATGTTCCCAGGCAACAGGGTACCAGAATCCAAACCGATGTCATGTTCCCAGGCCACAGGATTCCACAATCTAACATCAGTCATGTTCTCAGGCCAATGGTTTCCAGAATCAAACCTCAGTCATATTCCCAGGCCACATGGTTCCAGAATCAAACCTCAGTCATGTTCCCAGGACACAGGGTTCCAGAATCAAACCTCAGTCATGTTCCATGGACACAGGTTTCGAAAATGAAACCCCAGTCAGGTTCCCAGGCCACAGGCTTCCAGAATCAAGCCTCACTCATATTCCCAGGCCACAGAGTTCCACAATTAAACCTCAGTCTTATTCCCAGGCCGGAGGGTTCCACAATCAAACCTAAGTCATCTTGCCAGGCCACGGTTCCACCATCAAGCCTCACTCATGTTCCCAAGCCAGAGTGTTCCACAATCAAAGCTAAGTCATCTTGCCAGGCCACAGGATTCCACCATCAAACCTCAGTCCTGTTGCCAAACCACAGGGTACAACCATCATGCCTCAGTCATATTCCCAGTACACAGGGTTCCACCATCAAACCTCAGTCATGTTGCCAGTCCACAGGTTTCTGCGATCAAACCACATTCAAGTTCCCAGGCCACAGGCTTCCAGAATCAAGCCTCAGTCATGTTGCCAGGCCACAGGGTACCACCCTCAAACCTCACTCATGTTCCCAGGCCACAGGGTTCCTCCATCAAACCTCAATCATGTTCCCAGGCCACAGGGATCCAGAATCAAACCTCAGTCATGTTGCCAGGCCAGAGGGTACCACCATCAAACCTCAGTCATATTCCCAGACCACAGGTTTCCAGAATCAAACCGATTTCATCTTCCCAGGCAACAGGGTACCAGAATCCAAACCGATGTCAGGTTCCCAGGCCACAGGATTCCACAATCTAACATCAGTCATGTTCCCAGGCCAATGGTTTCCAGAATCAACCCTCAGTCATATTCCCAGGCCACATGGTTCCAGAATCAAACCTCAGTCATGTTCCCAGGACACAGGGTTCCAGAATCAAACCTCAGTCATGTTCCCTGGACACAGGTTTCAAAAATAAAACCCCAGTCAGGTTCCTAGGCCACAGGCATCGAGAATCATGCCTCACTCATATTCCAAGGCCACAGGGTTCCACAATTAAACCTCAGTCACATTCCCAGGCCGGAGGGTTCCACAATCAAACCTCAGTCCTGTTGCCAGGCCACGGTTCCACTATCAAGCCTCAGTCATGTTCCCAGGCCAGGGTGTTCCACAATTAAACCTAAGTCATCTTGCCAGGCCACAGGGTTCAACCATCAAACCTCAGTCATGTTCCCAGGAAACAGGGTTCCAGAATCAAACCAATGTCATGTTCCCAGGCCACGGGGTTCCAGTATCAGGCCTCAGTCATATTCCCAGTACACAGGGTTCCACCATCAAACCTCAGTCATGTTGCCAGTCCACAGGTTTCTGCGATCAAACCATATTCAAGTTCCCAGGCCACAGGCTTCCAGAATCAAGCTTCAGTCATGTTGCCAGGCCACAGGGTACCACCCTCAAACCTCACTCATGTTCCCAAGCCACAGGGTTCCTCCATCAAACCTCAATCATGTCCCCAGGACACAGGATCGAGAATCAAACCAATGTCCAGTTCCCAGGACATGGGTTTCCAGTACCAGGCCTCAGTCATGTTTCCAGGGCACAGGGTTCTACAATCAAACCTCAGTAATGTTCGCAGGCCACAGGGTTCCACAATCAAACCACAGTATGTTCCCTGGACAAAGGTGTCCAGAATCAAACCTCAGTCATCTTCCCAGGGAACAGGGTTCCAGAAACAAACCTCAGTCATGTGGCCAGTCCACAGTTTTCTGCGATCAAACCCCAGTCAAGTTCCCAGGCCACAGGGTTCCAGAATCAAACCTCAGTCATATACCCAGGCCAGAGGGTTCCACAATCAAACTTCAGTCCTGTTGCCAGGCCACGGTTCCACCATCAAGCCTCAGTCATGTTCCCAGGCCACAGTGTTCCACAATCAAACCTAAGTCATATTGCCATGCCAGAGGGTTCCACCATCAAACCTCAGTCCTGTTGGCAGGCCAAGGTTCCACCATCAAGCCTCAGTCATGTTGCCAGGCTACAGGGTTCCAGAATGAAGCCTCAGTCATGTTGCCAGGCCATAGGGTACCACCATCACACCTCAGTCATATTCCCAGGTCACAGGTTTCCAGAATCAAACCGATTTCTTGTTCCCAGGCAACAGGGTACCAGAATCCAAACCGATGTCATGTTCCCAGGCCACAGGTTTCCACAATCTAACATCAGTCATGTTCCCAGGCCAATGTTTTCCAGAATCAAACCTCAGTCATGTTGCCAGGCCACAGGCTTCCAGAATCAAGCCTCAGTCTTGTTGCCAGGCCACAGGCTTCCAGAATCAAGCCACAGTCAGGTTGCCAGGCCACAGGGTTCCAGAATCAAACCGTTCTCATGTTCCCAGGCCACAGGGTTCCAGAATCAAGCCTCAGTCATGTTGCCAGGCTACAGGTTTCCAGAATCAAACCTCAGTCATGTTGCCAGGCCACAGGGTTCCAGAATCAAACCGTCCTCATGTTCCCAGGCCACAGGTTTCCAGAATCCACCGATGCCATATTCCGAGGCGACAGGGTTCCAGAATCAATCCTCAGTTATGTTCCCAGGCTACAGGGTTCTAGAATACACCTCAGTCATGTTCCCAGTCCACAGGGTTCCAGAACCAAGGCTCAGGCATGTTCCCAGGCCAGAGTGTTCCACAGTCAAACCTAAGTCATCTTGCCAGGCCATAGGGTTCCACCATTAAAACTCAGTCCTGTTGCCAGGCCACAGGGTTCCACCATCACACCTCAGTGATATTCCCAGGCCACAAATTTCCAGAATCAAATCGATTTTATGTTCACAGGAAACAGGGTTCCAGAATCAAACCAATGGCATGTTCCCACGCCACGGGGTTCCAGTGTTATTCCTCAGTCATGTTCCCAGTGCACATGGTTCCACCATCAAACCTCAGTCATGTGGCCAGTCCACAGTTTTCTGCGATCAAACCCCAGTCAAGTTTCAGGCCACAGGGTTCCAGAATCAATCCTCAGTTATGTTCC
Source organism: Balaenoptera acutorostrata (assembly GCF_949987535.1). NCBI lineage: Eukaryota > Metazoa > Chordata > Mammalia > Artiodactyla > Balaenopteridae > Balaenoptera > Balaenoptera acutorostrata. Next base: position 31,184,261 of record NC_080076.1, on the reverse strand, counting down.
CAGCCTACAGGGTTCTAGAATAAACCTCAGTCATGTTCCCAGTCCACAGGGTTCCAGAACCAAGGCTCCGTCAGGTTCCCAGGGCAAAGTATTCCGCAATTTAAACAGATGTCATGTTCCCAGGCCACAGTTTTCCGGAATCACGCCTCAGTCATGTTCCCAGGCCACAGGGATCCAGAATCAAACCTCAGTCATGTTCCGTGGACACAGGTTTCAAAAATAAAATCCCAGTCATGTTCCCAGGCCACAGGGTTCCACAATTAAACCTCAGTCATATTCCCAGGCCAGAGGGTTCCACAATCAAACTTAAGGCATCTTGCCAGGTCACAGGGTTCCACCATCAAACCTCAGTCCTGTTGCCAGGCCACGGTTCCACCATCATGCCTCACTCATGTTCCCAGGCCAGAGTGTTCCACAATCAAACCTAAGTCATCTTGCCAGGCCACAGTTTTCCACCATCAAGCCTCAGTCATGTTCCCAAGCCTGACGGTTCCACAATCCAACCTCAATCATGTTGCCATGCCACAGGGTTCAACCAACAACCCTCAGTCATGTGCCCCGGAAGCAGGGTTCCAGAATCACACAAATGGCATGTTCCCACGCCACGGGGTTCCAGTATCAGACCTCAGTCATGTTCCCATTGCACAGGGTTCCACCATCAACCCTCAGTCATGTGGCCAGTCCACAGGTTTCTGCGATAAAACCTCAGTCAAATTCCCAGGCCACAGTTTTTCAGAATCAAGCCTCAGTCATGTTGCCAGGCTACAGGTTTCCAGAATCAAGCCTCAGTCATGTTGCCAGGCCACAGGGTTCCAGAATCAAACCGTTCTCATGTTCCCAGGCCACAGAGTTCCAGAATCCACCCATGTCATGTTCCGAGGCCACAGGGTTCCAGAATCAATCTTCAGTTATGTTCCCAGGCTACAGGGTTCTAGAATAAACCTCAGTCATGTTCCCAGTCCTCAGGGTTCCAGACCCAAGGGTCTGTCTGGTTCCCAGGGCACAGTATTCCACAATCTAAACAGATATCATGTTTCAAGGCCACAGTTTTCCAGAATCACACCTCAGTCATGTTCCCAGGCCACAGGGATCCAGAATCAAACCTCAGTCATGTTGCCAGATCATAGGGTACCACCATCACACCTCAGTCATATTCCCAGGCCACAGGTTTCCAGAATCAAACCGATTTCATGTTCCCAGGCAAAAGAGTACCAAAATCCAAACCGATGTCATGTTCCCAGGCCACAGGATTCCACAATCTAACATCAGTCATGTTTCCAGGCCAATGGTTTCCAGAATCAAACCTCAGTCATATTCCCAGGCCACATGGTTCCAGAATCAAACCTCAGTCGTGTTCCGAGGACACACGGTTCCAGAATAAAACCTCAGTCATGTTCCGTGGACACAGGTTTCAAAAATAAAATCCCAGTCATGTTCCCAGGCCACAGGGTGCCACAATTAAACCTCAGTCATATTCCCAGGCCAGAGGGTTCTACAATCAAACCTCAGTCCTGTTGCCAGGCCACAGTGTTCCACCATCAAGCCTCAGTCATATTCCCAAGACTGAGGGTTCCACAATCAAACCTCAAACATGTTGCCATGCCAAAGGATTCAACCATCAAACCTCAGTCATGTGCCCAGGAAACAGGGTTCCACAATCAAACCAATGGCATGTTCCCACGCCACGGGGATCCAGTATCAGACCTCAGTCATGTTCCCAGTGCACAGGGTTCCACCATCAAACCTCAGTCATGTGGACAGTCCACAGGTTTCTGCGATCAAACCCCAGTCAAATTCCCAGGCCACAGGTTTCCAGAATCAAGCCTCAGTCATATTGCCAGGCCACAGGGTTCCAGAATCAAGCTTCAGTCATGTTGCCAGGCCACAGGGTTCCAGAATCAAACTGTTCTCATGTTCCCAGGCCACAGGGTTCCAGAATCCACCGATGTCATGTTCCCAGGACACAGGGTTCCAGAATCAATCCTCAGTTATGTTCCCAGGCTACAGGGTTCTAGAATAAACCTCAGTCATGTTCTCAGTCCACAGGGTTCCAGACCCAAGGCTCCGTCAGGTTCCCAGGGCCCAGTATTCCACTATCTAAACAGATGTCAGGTTCCCAGGCCACAGTTTTCCAGAATCACGCCTCAGTCATGTTCCCAGGCCACAGGGATCCAGAATCAAACCTCAGTCATGTTGCCAGGCCATAGGGTACCACCATCACACCTCAGTCATATTCCCAGGCCACAGGTTTCCAGAATCAAACCGATTTCATTTTCCCAGGCAACAGCGTACCAGAATCCAAACCGATGTCATGTTCACAGGCCACAGGATTCCACAATCTAACATCAGTCATGTTCCCAGGCCAATGTTTTCCAGAATCAAACCTCAGTCATATACCCAGGCCAGAGGGTTCCACAATCAAACCTCAGTCCTGTTGCCAGGCCACGGTTCCACCATCAAGCCTCAGTCATGTTCCCAGGCCACAGTGTTCCACAATCAAACCTAAGTCATCTTGCCATGCCAGAGGGTTCCACCATCAAACCTCAGTCCTGTTCGCAGGCCAAGGTTCCACCATCAAGCCTCAGTCATGTTGCCAGGCTACAGGGTTCCAGAATGAAGCCTCAGTCATGTTGCCAGGCCATAGGGTACCACCATCACACCTCAGTCATATTCCCAGGTCACAGGTTTCCAGAATCAAACCGATTTCTTGTTCCCAGGCAACAGGGTACCAGAATCCAAACCGATGTCATGTTCCCAGGCCACAGGTTTCCACAATCTAACATCAGTCATGTTCCCAGGCCAATGTTTTCCAGAATCAAACCTCAGTCATGTTGCCAGGCCACAGGCTTCCAGAATCAAGCCTCAGTCTTGTTGCCAGGCCACAGGCTTCCAGAATCAAGCCACAGTCAGGTTGCCAGGCCACAGGGTTCCAGAATCAAACCGTTCTCATGTTCCCAGGCCACAGGGTTCCAGAATCAATCCTCAGTTATGTTCCCAGCCTACAGGGTTCTAGAATAAACCTCAGTCATGTTCCCAGTCCACAGGGTTCCAGAACCAAGGCTCCGTCAGGTTCCCAGGGCAAAGTATTCCGCAATTTAAACAGATGTCATGTTCCCAGGCCACAGTTTTCCGGAATCACGCCTCAGTCATGTTCCCAGGCCACAGGGATCCAGAATCAAACTTCAGTCATGTTCCGTGGACACAGGTTTCAAAAATAAAATCCCAGTCATGTTCCCAGGCCACAGGGTTCCACAATTAAACCTCAGTCATATTCCCAGGCCAGAGGGTTCCACAATCAAACTTAAGGCATCTTGCCAGGTCACAGGGTTCCACCATCAAACCTCAGTCCTGTTGCCAGGCCACGGTTCCACCATCATGCCTCACTCATGTTCCCAGGCCAGAGTGTTCCACAATCAAACCTAAGTCATCTTGCCAGGCCACAGTTTTCCACCATCAAGCCTCAGTCATGTTCCCAAGCCTGACGGTTCCACAATCCAACCTCAATCATGTTGCCATGCCACAGGGTTCAACCAACAACCCTCAGTCATGTGCCCCGGAAGCAGGGTTCCAGAATCACACAAATGGCATGTTCCCACGCCACGGGGTTCCAGTATCAGACCTCAGTCATGTTCCCATTGCACAGGGTTCCACCATCAACCCTCAGTCATGTGGCCAGTCCACAGGTTTCTGCGATAAAACCTCAGTCAAATTCCCAGGCCACAGTTTTTCAGAATCAAGCCTCAGTCATGTTGCCAGGCTACAGGTTTCCAGAATCAAGCCTCAGTCATGTTGCCAGGCCACAGGGTTCCAGAATCAAACCGTTCTCATGTTCCCAGGCCACAGAGTTCCAGAATCCACCCATGTCATGTTCCGAGGCCACAGGGTTCCAGAATCAATCTTCAGTTATGTTCCCAGGCTACAGGGTTCTAGAATAAACCTCAGTCATGTTCCCAGTCCTCAGGGTTCCAGACCCAAGGGTCTGTCTGGTTCCCAGGGCACAGTATTCCACAATCTAAACAGATATCATGTTTCAAGGCCACAGTTTTCCAGAATCACACCTCAGTCATGTTCCCAGGCCACAGGGATCCAGAATCAAACCTCAGTCATGTTGCCAGATCATAGGGTACCACCATCACACCTCAGTCATATTCCCAGGCCACAGGTTTCCAGAATCAAACCGATTTCATGTTCCCAGGCAAAAGAGTACCAAAATCCAAACCGATGTCATGTTCCCAGGCCACAGGATTCCACAATCTAACATCAGTCATGTTTCCAGGCCAATGGTTTCCAGAATCAAACCTCAGTCATATTCCCAGGCCACATGGTTCCAGAATCAAACCTCAGTCGTGTTCCGAGGACACACGGTTCCAGAATAAAACCTCAGTCATGTTCCGTGGACACAGGTTTCAAAAATAAAATCCCAGTCATGTTCCCAGGCCACAGGGTGCCACAATTAAACCTCAGTCATATTCCCAGGCCAGAGGGTTCTACAATCAAACCTCAGTCCTGTTGCCAGGCCACAGTGTTCCACCATCAAGCCTCAGTCATATTCCCAAGACTGAGGGTTCCACAATCAAACCTCAAACATGTTGCCATGCCAAAGGATTCAACCATCAAACCTCAGTCATGTGCCCAGGAAACAGGGTTCCACAATCAAACCAATGGCATGTTCCCACGCCACGGGGATCCAGTATCAGACCTCAGTCATGTTCCCAGTGCACAGGGTTCCACCATCAAACCTCAGTCATGTGGACAGTCCACAGGTTTCTGCGATCAAACCCCAGTCAAATTCCCAGGCCACAGGTTTCCAGAATCAAGCCTCAGTCATATTGCCAGGCCACAGGGTTCCAGAATCAAGCTTCAGTCATGTTGCCAGGCCACAGGGTTCCAGAATCAAACTGTTCTCATGTTCCCAGGCCACAGGGTTCCAGAATCCACCGATGTCATGTTCCCAGGACACAGGGTTCCAGAATCAATCCTCAGTTATGTTCCCAGGCTACAGGGTTCTAGAATAAACCTCAGTCATGTTCTCAGTCCACAGGGTTCCAGACCCAAGGCTCCGTCAGGTTCCCAGGGCCCAGTATTCCACTATCTAAACAGATGTCAGGTTCCCAGGCCACAGTTTTCCAGAATCACGCCTCAGTCATGTTCCCAGGCCACAGGGATCCAGAATCAAACCTCAGTCATGTTGCCAGGCCATAGGGTACCACCATCACACCTCAGTCATATTCCCAGGCCACAGGTTTCCAGAATCAAACCGATTTCATTTTCCCAGGCAACAGCGTACCAGAATCCAAACCGATGTCATGTTCACAGGCCACAGGATTCCACAATCTAACATCAGTCATGTTCCCAGGCCAATGTTTTCCAGAATCAAACCTCAGTCATATACCCAGGCCAGAGGGTTCCACAATCAAACCTCAGTCCTGTTGCCAGGCCACGGTTCCACCATCAAGCCTCAGTCATGTTCCCAGGCCACAGTGTTCCACAATCAAACCTAAGTCATCTTGCCATGCCAGAGGGTTCCACCATCAAACCTCAGTCCTGTTCGCAGGCCAAGGTTCCACCATCAAGCCTCAGTCATGTTGCCAGGCTACAGGGTTCCAGAATGAAGCCTCAGTCATGTTGCCAGGCCATAGGGTACCACCATCACACCTCAGTCATATTCCCAGGTCACAGGTTTCCAGAATCAAACCGATTTCTTGTTCCCAGGCAACAGGGTACCAGAATCCAAACCGATGTCATGTTCCCAGGCCACAGGTTTCCACAATCTAACATCAGTCATGTTCCCAGGCCAATGTTTTCCAGAATCAAACCTCAGTCATGTTGCCAGGCCACAGGCTTCCAGAATCAAGCCTCAGTCTTGTTGCCAGGCCACAGGCTTCCAGAATCAAGCCACAGTCAGGTTGCCAGGCCACAGGGTTCCAGAATCAAACCGTTCTCATGTTCCCAGGCCACAGGGTTCCAGAATCAATCCTCAGTTATGTTCCCAGCCTACAGGGTTCTAGAATAAACCTCAGTCATGTTCCCAGTCCACAGGGTTCCAGAACCAAGGCTCCGTCAGGTTCCCAGGGCAAAGTATTCCGCAATTTAAACAGATGTCATGTTCCCAGGCCACAGTTTTCCGGAATCACGCCTCAGTCATGTTCCCAGGCCACAGGGATCCAGAATCAAACCTCAGTCATGTTCCGTGGACACAGGTTTCAAAAATAAAATCCCAGTCATGTTCCCAGGCCACAGGGTTCCACAATTAAACCTCAGTCATATTCCCAGGCCAGAGGGTTCCACAATCAAACTTAAGGCATCTTGCCAGGTCACAGGGTTCCACCATCAAACCTCAGTCCTGTTGCCAGGCCACGGTTCCACCATCATGCCTCACTCATGTTCCCAGGCCAGAGTGTTCCACAATCAAACCTAAGTCATCTTGCCAGGCCACAGTTTTCCACCATCAAGCCTCAGTCATGTTCCCAAGCCTGACGGTTCCACAATCCAACCTCAATCATGTTGCCATGCCACAGGGTTCAACCAACAACCCTCAGTCATGTGCCCCGGAAGCAGGGTTCCAGAATCACACAAATGGCATGTTCCCACGCCACGGGGTTCCAGTATCAGACCTCAGTCATGTTCCCATTGCACAGGGTTCCACCATCAACCCTCAGTCATGTGGCCAGTCCACAGGTTTCTGCGATAAAACCTCAGTCAAATTCCCAGGCCACAGTTTTTCAGAATCAAGCCTCAGTCATGTTGCCAGGCTACAGGTTTCCAGAATCAAGCCTCAGTCATGTTGCCAGGCCACAGGGTTCCAGAATCAAACCGTTCTCATGTTCCCAGGCCACAGAGTTCCAGAATCCACCCATGTCATGTTCCGAGGCCACAGGGTTCCAGAATCAATCTTCAGTTATGTTCCCAGGCTACAGGGTTCTAGAATAAACCTCAGTCATGTTCCCAGTCCTCAGGGTTCCAGACCCAAGGGTCTGTCTGGTTCCCAGGGCACAGTATTCCACAATCTAAACAGATATCATGTTTCAAGGCCACAGTTTTCCAGAATCACACCTCAGTCATGTTCCCAGGCCACAGGGATCCAGAATCAAACCTCAGTCATGTTGCCAGATCATAGGGTACCACCATCACACCTCAGTCATATTCCCAGGCCACAGGTTTCCAGAATCAAACCGATTTCATGTTCCCAGGCAAAAGAGTACCAAAATCCAAACCGATGTCATGTTCCCAGGCCACAGGATTCCACAATCTAACATCAGTCATGTTTCCAGGCCAATGGTTTCCAGAATCAAACCTCAGTCATATTCCCAGGCCACATGGTTCCAGAATCAAACCTCAGTCGTGTTCCGAGGACACACGGTTCCAGAATAAAACCTCAGTCATGTTCCGTGGACACAGGTTTCAAAAATAAAATCCCAGTCATGTTCCCAGGCCACAGGGTGCCACAATTAAACCTCAGTCATATTCCCAGGCCAGAGGGTTCTACAATCAAACCTCAGTCCTGTTGCCAGGCCACAGTGTTCCACCATCAAGCCTCAGTCATATTCCCAAGACTGAGGGTTCCACAATCAAACCTCAAACATGTTGCCATGCCAAAGGATTCAACCATCAAACCTCAGTCATGTGCCCAGGAAACAGGGTTCCACAATCAAACCAATGGCATGTTCCCACGCCACGGGGATCCAGTATCAGACCTCAGTCATGTTCCCAGTGCACAGGGTTCCACCATCAAACATCAGTCATGTGGCCAGTCCACAGTTTTCTGCGATCAAACCCCAGTCAAGTTCCCAGGCCACAGGGTTCCAGAATCAAACCTCAGTCATATACACAGGCCAGAGGGTTCCACAATCAAACTTCAGTCCTGTTGCCAGGCCACGGTTCCACCATCAAGCCTCAGTCATGTTCCCAGGCCACAGTGTTCCACAATCAAACCTAAGTCATATTGCCATGCCAGAGGGTTCCACCATCAAACCTCAGTCCTGTTGCCAGGCCACGGTTCCACCATCAAGCCTCAGTCATGTTCCCAGGCCAGAGTGTTCCACAATCAAACCTAAGTCATCTTGCCAGGCCACAGGATTCCACCATCAAACCTCAGTCCTGTTGCCAAGCCACAGGGTTCAACCATCAAACCTCAGTCATATTCCCAGGAGACAGGGTTCCAGAATCAAACCTCAGTCATGTTCCCAGGCCACAGGGTTCCAGAACCAAGCCTCAGTCAGGTTCCCAGGGCACGGTATTCCACAATCTAAACAGATGTCATGTTCCCAGGCCACAGGTTTCCAGAATCACACCTCAGTCATGTTCCCAGTCCACAGGGTTCCAGAACCAAGCCTCAGTCAGGTTCCCAGGCCACGGGGTTCCAGTATCAGGCCTCAGTCATGTTCCCAGTGCACAGGGTTCCACCATCAAGCCTCAGTCATGTTCCCAGGCCAGAGTGTTGCACAATCAAACCTAAGTCATCTTGCCAGGCCACAGGATTCCACCATCAAACCTCAGTCCGGTTGCCAGGCCACAGGGTTCAACCATCAAACCTAAGTCATGTTCCCATTAAACAGGGTTCCAGAATCAAACCAATGTCATGTTCCCAGGCCACGGGGTTCCAGTATCAGGCCTCAGTCATGTTCCCAGTGCACAGGGTTCCACCATCAAACCTCAGTCATGTTGCCAGTCCACAGGTTTCTGCCATCAAACCTCAGTCAAGTTCCCAGGCCACAGGTTTCCAGAATCAAACTTCAGTCCTATTCCCAGGACACATGGTTCCAGAATCAAACCTCAGTCATGTTCGCAGGCCACAGGGTTCCACAATCAAACCACAGTATGTTCCCTGGACAAAGGTGTCCAGAATCAAACCTCAGTCATCTTCCCACGGAACAGGGTTCCAGAAACAAACCTCAGTCATGTTGCCAGGCCACGGGGTTCCAGTATCAGGCCTCAGTCATGTTTCCAGTGCACAGGGTTCCACCATCAAACCTCAGTCATGTTGCCAGTGCACAGGTTTCTGCGATCAAACCACATTCAAATTCCCAGGCCACAGGCTTCCCGAATCAAGCCTCAGTCATGTTGCCAGGCCACAGGGTACCACCCTCAAACCTCACTCATGTTCCCAGGCCACAGGGTTCCACCATGAAGCCTCAGTCATGTTCCCAAGCCTGAGGGTTCCAAAATCAAACCTCTGTCATGTTGCCAGGCCACAGGGTTCAACCATCAAACCTCAGTCACGTTCCCACGAAACAGGGTTCCAGAATCAAACCAATGTCATGTTCCCAGGCCACGGGGTTCCACCATCAAACCTCAGTCATGTTGCCAGTCCACAGGTTTCTGCGATCTAACGACATTCAAGTTCCCAGGACACAGGCTTCCAGAATCAAGCCTCAGTCATGTTGCCAGGCCACAGGGCTCCTCCATCAAACCTCAATAATGTTCCCAGGACACAGGATCCAGAATCAAACCAATGTCAAGTTCCCAGGCCATGGGTTTCCAGTACCAGGCCTCAGTCATGATTCCACGGCACAGGGTTCTAGAATCAAACCTCAGTCATGTTCCCAGTCCACAGGGTTTCAGAACCAAGCCTCAGTCAGGTTCCCAGGGCACAGTATTCCACAATCTAAACAGATGTCATGTTCCCAGGCCACAGGTTTCCAGAATCACACCTCAGTCATGTTCCCAGGCCACAGGGATCCAGAATCAAACCTCAGTCATGTTGCCAGGCCAGAGGGTACCACCTTCAAACCTCAGTCATATTCACAGACCACAGGTTTCCAGAATCAAACCGATTTCATGTTCCCAGGCAACAGGGTACCAGAATCCAAACCGATGTCATGTTCCCAGGCCACAGGATTCCACAATCTAACATCAGTCATGTTCCCAGGCCAATGGTTTCCAGAATCAAACCTCAGTCATATTCCCAGGCCACATGGTTCCAGAATCAAACCGATTTCATGTTCCGAGGCAACAGGGTACCAGAATCCAAACCTCAGTCATGTTCCTTGGACACAGGTTTCAAAAATAAAACCCCAGTCAGGTTCCCAGGCCACAGGCTTCCAGAATCAAGCCTCAGTCATATTCCCAGGCCACAGGGTTCCACAATCAAACTCAGTCCTGTTGCCAGGCCACGGTTCCACCATCAAACCTCAGTCATGTTCCCAGGCCAGAGTGTTCCACAATCAAACCTAAGTCAACTTGCCAGGCCACAGGATTCAATCATCAAACCTCAGTCCTGTTGCCAGGCCACAGGGTTCCACTATCAAGCCTCAGTCATGTTCCCAAGCCTGAGGGTTCCACAATCAAACCTTTGTCATGTTGCCAGGCCACAGGGATCAACCATCAAACCTCAGTCATGTGCCCAGGAAACAGGGTTCCAGAATCAAACCAATGTCATGTTCCCAGGCCACGGGGTTCCAGTATCAGGCCTCAGTCATGTTCCCAGTGCACAGGATTCCACCATCAAACCTCAGTCATGTTGCCAGTCCACAGGTTTCTGCGATCAAACCACATTCAAGTTCCCAGGCCACAGGCTTCCACAATCAAGCCTCAGTCATGTTGCCAGGCCACAGGGTACCACCATCAAACCGCAATCATGTTCCCAGGTCAAAGGATCCAGAATCAAACCAATGTCAAGTTCCCCTGTCATGGGTTTCCTGTACCAGGCCTCAGTCATTTTTCCAGGGCACAGGGTTCGACAATCAAACCTCCGTCATGTTGCCAGTCCACAGGTTTCTGCGATCAAACCTCAGTCATGTTCCCAGGCCACAGGATTCCACAATCTAACATCAGTCATGTTCCCAGGCCAATGGTTTCCAGAATCAAACCTCAGTCATATTCCCAGGCCACATGGTTCCACAATCAAACCGATTTCATGTTCCCAGGCAACAGGGTACCAGAATCCAAACCTCAGTCATGTTCCTTGGACACAGGTTTCAAAACTAAAACCCCAGTCAGGTTCCCAGGCCACAGGCTTCCAGAATCAAGCCTCAGTCATATTCCCAGGCCACAGGGTTCCACAATCAAACTCAGTCCTGTTGCCAGGCCACGGTTCCACCATCAAACCTCAGTCATGTTCCCAGGCCAGAGTGTTCCACAATCAAACCTAAGTCAACTTGCCAGGCCACAGGATTCAATCATCAAACCTCAGTCCTGTTGCCAGGCCACAGGGTTCCACGATCAAGCCTCAGTCATGTTCCCAAGCCTGAGGGTTCCACAATCAAACCTTTGTCATGTTGCCAGGCCACAGGGATCAACCATCAAACCTCAGTCATGTGCCCAGGAAACAGGGTTCCAGAATCAAACCAATGTCATGTTCCCAGGCCACGGGGTTCCAGTATCAGGCCTCAGTCATGTTCCCAGTGCACAGGATTCCACCATCAAACCTCAGTCATGTTGCCAGTCCACAGGTTTCTGCGATCAAACCACATTCATGTTCCCAGGCCACAGGCTTCCACAATCAAGCCTCAGTCATGTTGCCAGGCCACAGGGTACCACCATCAAACCTCAATCATGTTCCCAGGTCAAAGGATCCAGAATCAAACCATTGTCAAGTTCCCCTGTCATGGGTTTCCTGTACCAGGCCTCAGTCATTTTTCCAGGGCACAGGGTTTGACAATCAAACCTCCGTCATGTTGCCAGTCCACAGGTTTCTGCGATCAAACCTCAGTCAAGTTCCCAGGCCACAGATTTCCAGAATCAAACCTCAGTCCTATTCCCAGGACACATGGTTCCAGAATCAAACCTCAGTCATGTTCGCAGGACACAGGGTTCCAGAATCAAACCTCAGTCATGTTGCCAGGCCAGAGGGTACCACCATCAAACCTCACTCAAATTCCCAGACCACAGGTTTCCAGAATCAAACCGATTTCATGTTCCCAGGCAACAGGGTACCAGAATCCAAACCGATGTCATGTTCCCAGGCCACAGGATTCCACAATCTAACATCAGTCATGTTCTCAGGCCAATGGTTTCCAGAATCAAACCTCAGTCATATTCCCAGGCCACATGGTTCCAGAATCAAACCTCAGTCATGTTCCCAGGACACAGGGTTCCAGAATCAAACCTCAGTCATGTTCCATGGACACAGGTTTCGAAAATGAAACCCCAGTCAGGTTCCCAGGCCACAGGCTTCCAGAATCAAGCCTCACTCATATTCCCAGGCCACAGAGTTCCACAATTAAACCTCAGTCTTATTCCCAGGCCAGAGGGTTCCACAATCAAACCTAAGTCATCTTGCCAGGCCACGGTTCCACCATCAAGCCTCACTCATGTTCCCAAGCCAGAGTGTTCCACAATCAAAGCTAAGTCATCTTGCCAGGCCACAGGATTCCACCATCAAACCTCAGTCCTGTTGCCAAACCACAGGGTACAACCATCATGCCTCAGTCATATTCCCAGTACACAGGGTTCCACCATCAAACCTCAGTCATGTTGCCAGTCCACAGGTTTCTGCGATCAAACCACATTCAAGTTCCCAGGCCACAGGCTTCCAGAATCAAGCCTCAGTCATGTTGCCAGGCCACAGGGTACCACCCTCAAACCTCACTCATGTTCCCAGGCCACAGGGTTCCTCCATCAAACCTCAATCATGTTCCCAGGCCACAGGGATCCAGAATCAAACCTCAGTCATGTTGCCAGGCCAGAGGGTACCACCATCAAACCTCAGTCATATTCCCAGACCACAGGTTTCCAGAATCAAACCGATTTCATCTTCCCAGGCAACAGGGTACCAGAATCCAAACCGATGTCAGGTTCCCAGGCCACAGGATTCCACAATCTAACATCAGTCATGTTCCCAGGCCAATGGTTTCCAGAATCAACCCTCAGTCATATTCCCAGGCCACATGGTTCCAGAATCAAACCTCAGTCATGTTCCCAGGACACAGGGTTCCAGAATCAAACCTCAGTCATGTTCCCTGGACACAGGTTTCAAAAATAAAACCCCAGTCAGGTTCCTAGGCCACAGGCATCGAGAATCATGCCTCACTCATATTCCAAGGCCACAGGGTTCCACAATTAAACCTCAGTCACATTCCCAGGCCGGAGGGTTCCACAATCAAACCTCAGTCCTGTTGCCAGGCCACGGTTCCACTATCAAGCCTCAGTCATGTTCCCAGGCCAGGGTGTTCCACAATTAAACCTAAGTCATCTTGCCAGGCCACAGGGTTCAACCATCAAACCTCAGTCATGTTCCCAGGAAACAGGGTTCCAGAATCAAACCAATGTCATGTTCCCAGGCCACGGGGTTCCAGTATCAGGCCTCAGTCATATTCCCAGTACACAGGGTTCCACCATCAAACCTCAGTCATGTTGCCAGTCCACAGGTTTCTGCGATCAAACCATATTCAAGTTCCCAGGCCACAGGCTTCCAGAATCAAGCTTCAGTCATGTTGCCAGGCCACAGGGTACCACCCTCAAACCTCACTCATGTTCCCAAGCCACAGGGTTCCTCCATCAAACCTCAATCATGTCCCCAGGACACAGGATCGAGAATCAAACCAATGTCCAGTTCCCAGGACATGGGTTTCCAGTACCAGGCCTCAGTCATGTTTCCAGGGCACAGGGTTCTACAATCAAACCTCAGTAATGTTCGCAGGCCACAGGGTTCCACAATCAAACCACAGTATGTTCCCTGGACAAAGGTGTCCAGAATCAAACCTCAGTCATCTTCCCAGGGAACAGGGTTCCAGAAACAAACCTCAGTCATGTTGCCAGGCCACAGGTTTCCACCATCAAACCTCAGACTGATTGTCAGGCCACAGGGATCCAGAATCAAACCGTTCTCATGTTCCCAGGCCACAGGGTTCCAGAATCCACTGATGTCATCTTCCCAGGCCACAGGGTTCCAGAATCAATCCTCAGTTATGTTCCCAGGCTACAGGGTTCCAGAATCAAACCTCAGTCATGTTCCCAGTCAACAGGGTTCCAGAACCAAGCCTCAGTCAGGTTCCCAGGGCACAGTATTCCACAATCTAAACAGATATCATGTTCCCAGGCCACACGTTTCCAGAATCACACCTCAGTCATGTTCCCAGGCCACAGGGATCCAGAATCAAACCTCAGTCATGTTGCCAGGCCAGAGGGTACCACCATCAAACCTCAGTCATATTCCCAGACCACAGGTTTCCAGAATCAAAACGATTTTATTTTCCCAGGCAACAGGGTACCAGAATCCAAACCGATGTCATGTTCCCAGGCCACAGGATTCCACAATCTAACATCAGTCATGTTCCCAGGCCAATGGTTTCCAGAATCAAACCTCAGACATATTCCCAGGCCACATGGTTCCAGAATCAAACCGTTCTCATTTTCCCAGGCCACAGGGTTCCAGAATCCACTGATGTCATCTTCCCAGGCCACAGGGTTCCAGAATCAATCCTCAGTTATGTTCCCAGGCTACAGGGTTCCAGAATCAAACCTCAGTCATGTTCCCAGTCCACAGGGTTCCAGAACCAAGCCTCAGTCAGGTTCCCAGGGCACAGTATTCCACAATCTAAACAGATGTCATGTTCCCAGGCCACAGGTTTCCAGAATCACACCTCAGTCATATTCCCAGGCCACAGGGATCCAGAATCAAACCTCAGTCATGTTGCCAGGCCAGAGGGTACCACCATCAAACCTCAGTCATATTCCTAGACCACAGGTTTCCAGAATCAAACCGATTTCATCTTCCCAGGCCACACGGTACCAGAATCCAAACCGATGTCATGTTCCCAGGCCACAGGTTTCCACAATCTAACATCAGTCATGTTCCCAGGACAATGGTTTCCAGAATCAAACCTCAGTCATGTTCCCACGACACAGGGTTCCAGAATCAATCCTCAGTTATGTTCCCAGGCTACAGGGTTCTAGAATAAACCTCAGTCATGTTCCCAGTCCACAGGGTTCCAGAACCAAGGCTCAGTCAGTTTCCCAGGGAACAGTATTCCACAGTCTAAACAGATGTCATGTTCCCAGGCCACAGTTTTCCAGAATCACGCCTCAGTCATGTTCCAAGGCCACAGGGATCCAGAATCAAACCTCAGTCATTTTGCCAGGCCATAGAGTACCACCATCACACCTCAGTCATATTCCCAGGCCACAGATTTCCAGAATCAAACCGATTTCATGTTCCCAGGAAACAGAGTAACAGAATAAAAACCGATGTCATGTTCCCAGCCCACAGAATTCCACAATCTAATATCAGTCATGTTCCCAGACCAAAGCTTTCCGGAATCAAACCTCAGTCATATTCCCAGGCCAATGCTTTCCAGAATCAAACCTCAGTCATATTCCCAGGCCACATGGTTTCAGAAACAAACCTCTGTCTTGTTCCGAGGACACAGGGTTCCAGAATAAAACCTCAGTCATGTTCCGTGGACACAGGTTTCAAAAGTAAAATCCCAGTCATGTTCCCAGGCCACAGGGTTCAACAATTACACCTCAGTCATATCCCCAGGCCAGAGGGTTCCACAATCAAACCTCAGTCCTGTTGCCAGGCCACGTTTCCACCATCAAGCCTCAGTCATGTTCCCAGGCCAGAGTGTTCCACAATCAAACCTAAGTCATGTTGCCAGGCCACAGGGTTCCACCATCAAACCTCAGTCATGTTCCCAGGAAACAGGATACCAAAATCAAACCAATGGCATGTTCCCACACCACGGGGTTCCAGTATCAGACCTCAGTCATGTTCCCAGTGCTCAGGGTTCCACCATCAAATCTCAGTCATGTGGCCAGTCCACAGGTTTCTGCGTTCAAACCCCAGTCATGTTCCCAGGCCACAGTTTTCCAGAATCACGCCTCAGTCATGTTCCCAGGCCACAGGGTACCAGAATCAATCCTCAGTTATGTTCCCAGGCTACAGGGTTCTAGAATAAACCTCAGTCATGTTCCCAGTCCACAGTTTTCGAGAACCAAGGCTCAGTCAGGTTCCCAGGGCACAGTATTCCACAATCTAAACAGATGTCATGTTCCCAGGCCACAGTTTTCCAGAATCACGCCTCAGTCATGTTCCCAGGCCACAGATTTCCAGAATCAAACCGATTTCATGTTCACAGGAAAGAGGGTAACACAATAAAAACCGATGTCATGTTCCCAGGCCACAGGATTCCACAATCTAACATCAGTCATGTTCCCAGGCCAATGGTTTCCAGAATCAAACCTCAGTCATATTCCCAGGCCACTTGGTTCCAGAATCAAACCTGAATCGTGTTCCCAGGACACACGGTTCCATAATCAAACCTCAGTCATGTTCCCAGGCCATAGGGTTCCACAATTAAACCTCAGTCATATTCCCAAGCCAGAGGGTTCCACAATCAAACCTCAGTCCTGTTGCCAGGCCACAGTGTTCCACCATCAAACCTCAGTCATGTTCCCAGGCCACAGGGTTCCACCATCAAGCCTCAGTCATGTTCCCAAGCCTGAGGGTTCCACAATCAAACCTCAATCATGTTGCCATGCCAAAGGGTTCCACCATCAAACCTCAGTCATGTGGCCAGTCCACAGATTTCTGCGATCAAACCCCAGTCAAGTTCCCAGACCACAGGGTTCCAGAATCAAGCCTCAGTCATGTTGCTAGGCTACAGGGTTCCAGAATCAAACCGTTCTCATGTTCCCAGGCCAAAGGTTTCCAGAATCCACTGTTGTCATGTTCCCAGGTCTCAGGGTTACAGAATCAATCCTCAGTTATGTTCCCAGGCTACAGGGTTCTAGAATACACCTCAGTCATGTTCCCAGTCCACAGGGTTCCAGAACCAAGGCTCAGTCAGGTTCCCAGGGCACAGTGTTCCACAATCTAAACAGATGTCATGTTCCCAGGCCACAGTTTTCCAGAATCACGCCTCAGTCATGTTCCCAGGCCACAGGCATCCAGAATCAAACCTCAGTCATGTTGCCAGGCCATAGGGTACCACCATCACACCTCAGTCATATTCGCAGGCCACAAATTTCCAGAATCAAATCAATTTCATGTTCACAGGAAAGAGGGTAACAGAATAAATACTGCTGTCATGTTCCCAGGCCACAGGATTCCACAATCTAACATCAGTCATGTTCCCAGGCCAATGGTTTCCAGAATCAAACCTCAGTCATATTCCCAGGCCACTTTGTTCCAGAATCAAACCTCAGTCGTGTTTCGAGGACACAGGGTTCCAGAATAAAAGCTCAGTCATGTCCCCTGGACACAGATTTCAAAAATAAAATCCCAGTCATTTTCCCAGGCCCCAGGGGTCCAGAATCAAGCCTCAGTCATGTTGCCAGTCTACAGGGTTCCAGAATCAAGCCTCAGTCATATTGCCAGGCCACAGGGTTCCAGAATCAAACCGTTCTCATGTTCCCAGGCCACAGGGTTCCAGAATCCACCGCTGTCATATTCCGAGGCCACAAGGTTCCAGAATCAATCCTCAGTTATGTTCCCAGGCCACAGGGTTCCACAATTGAACCTCAGTCATCTTGCCATGCCAGAGGGTTCCACCATCAAACCTCAGTCCTGTTGGCAGGCCAAGGTTCCACCATCAAGCCTCAGTCATGTTGCCAGGCTACAGGGTTCCAGAATGAAGCCTCAGTCATGTTGCCAGGCCATAGGGTACCACCATCACACCTCAGTCATATTCCCAGGTCACAGGTTTCCAGAATCAAACCGATTTCTTGTTCCCAGGCAACAGGGTACCAGAATCCAAACCGATGTCATGTTCCCAGGCCACAGGTTTCCACAATCTAACATCAGTCATGTTCCCAGGCCAATGTTTTCCAGAATCAAACCTCAGTCATGTTGCCAGGCCACAGGCTTCCAGAATCAAGCCTCAGTCTTGTTGCCAGGCCACAGGCTTCCAGAATCAAGCCACAGTCAGGTTGCCAGGCCACAGGGTTCCAGAATCAAACCGTTCTCATGTTCCCAGGCCACAGGGTTCCAGAATCCACCGATGTCATATTCCGATGCCACAGGGTTCCAGAATCAATCCTCAGTTATGTTCCCAGGCTACAGGCTTCTAGAATAAACCTCAGTCATGTTCCCAGTCCACAGGGTTCCAGAACCAAGGCTCAGTCAGGTTCCCAGGGCACAGTATTCCACAATTTAAACAGATGTCATATTCCCAGGCCACAGTTTTCCAAAATCACGCCTCAGTCATGTTCCCAGGCCACAGGGATCCAGAATCAAACCTCAGTTATGTTGCCAGGCCATAGGGTACCACCATCACACCTCAGTTATATTCCCAGGCCACAGATTTCCAGAATCAAACCGATTTCATATTCCCAGGCAACAGGGTACCAGAATCCAAACCGATGTCATGTTCCCAGGCCACAGGATTCCACAATCTAACATCAGTCATGTTCCCAGGCCAATGGTTTCCAGAATCAAACCTCAGTCATATTCCCAGTCCACTTGGTTCCAGAATCAAACCTCAGTCGTGTTCCGAGGACACAGGGTTCCAGAATAAAACCTCAGTCATGTTCCGTGGACACAGGTTTCAAAAATAAAAACCCAGTCATGTTCCCAGGCCACAGGGTTCCACAATTAAACCTCAGTCATATTCCCAGGCCAGAGGGTCCCACAATCAAACCTCAGTCCTGTTGCCAGGCCACGGTTCCACCATCAAGCCTCAGTCATGTTCCCAGGCCAGAGTGTTCCACAATCAAACTTAAGTCATCTTGCCAGGCCACAGGGTTCCACCATCAAACCTCAGTCCCGTTGCCAGACCACGGTTCCACCATCATGCCTCACTCCTGTTCCCAGTCCAGAGTGTTCCACAATCAATCCTAAGTCATCTTACCAGGCCACAGTGTTCCACCATCAAGCCTCAGTCATGTTCCCAAGCCTGAGGGTTCCACAATCAAAACTCAATCATGTTGCCATGCCAAAGGTTTCAACCAACAAACCTCAGTCCTGTTCCCAGGAAACAGGGTTCCAGAATCAAACCAATGGCATGTTCCCACGCCACGGGGTTCCAGTATCAGACCTCAGTCATGTTCCCAGTACACAGGGTTCCACCATCAAACCTCAGTCATGTGGCCAGTCCACAGTTTTCTGCGATCAAACCCCAGTCAAATTCTCAGGCCACAGGTTTCCAGAATCAAGCCTCAGTCCTGTTGCCAGGCCACGGTTCCACCATCAAGCCTCAGTCATGTTCCCAGGCCAGAGTGTTCCACAATCAAACTTAAGGCATCTTGCCAGGTCACAGGTTTCCACCATCAAACCTCAGTCATGTTGCCAGGCCACAGGGTTCCAGAATCAAACCGTTCTCATGTTCCCAGGCCACAGGGTTCCAGAATCCACCGATGTCATTTTCCCAGGCAACAGGGTTCTAGAAACTATCCTCAGTTATGTTCCCAGGCTACAGGGTTCTAGAATAAACCTCAGCCATGTTCCCAGTGCACAGGGTTCCTGACCCAAGGCTCAGTCACGTTCCCAGGGCACAGTATTCCACATTCTAAACAGATGTCATGTTTCCAGGCCACAGTTTTCCAGAATCACGCCTCAGTCATGTTCCCAGGCCACAGGGATCCAGAATCAAACCTCAGTCATGTTGCCAGGCCATAGGGTACCACCTTCACAACTCAGTCCTATTCCCAGGCCACAGATTTCCAGAATCAAAACGATTTCATGTTCCCAGGAAACAGAATAACAGAATAAAAACCGATGTCATGTTCCCAGGCCACTGGATTCCACAATCTAACATCATTCATGTTCCCAGGCCAATGGTTTCCAGAATCAAACCTCAGTCATATTCCCAGGCCACTTGGTTCCAGAATCAAACCTCAGCCGTGTTCCCAGGCCACAGGGTTCCACCATCAAGCCTCAGTCATGTTCCCAAGCCTGAGGGTTCCACAATCAAACCTCAATCATGTTGCCATGCCACAGGGTTCCACCATCAAACATCAGTCATGTTCCCAGGAAACAGGGTTTCAGAATCAAACCAATGGCATGTTCCTACGCCACGGGGTTCCAGTATCAGACCTCAGTCATGTTCCCAGTGCACAGGGTTCCACCATCAAACCTCAGTCATGTGGCTAGTCCACAGGTTTCTGCAATCAAACCCCAGTCAAATTCCCAGGCCACAAGGTTCCAGAATCAAGCCTCAGTCATGTTGCCAGGCCACAGGGTTCCAGAATCAAGCCTCAGTCATGTTGCCGGGCCACAGGGTTTCAGAATCAAACCGTTGTCATGTTCCCAGGCCACAGGATTCCAGAATCCGCCGATGTCAGTTTCCCAGGCCACAGGGTTCCAGAATCAATCCTCAGTTATGTTCCCAGGCTACAGGGTTCTAGAATAAACCTCAGTCATGTTCCCAGTCCACAGGGTTCCAGAACCAAGGCTCAGTCAGTTTCCCAGGGAACAGTATTCCACAATCTAAACAGATGTCATGTTCCCAGGCCACAGTTTTCCAGAATCACGCCTCAGTCATGTTCCCAGGCCACAGGGATCCAGAATCAAACCTCAGTCATTTTGCCAGGCCATAGAGTACCACCATCACACCTCAGTCATATTCCCAGGCCACAGATTTCCAGAATCAAACCGATTTCATGTTCCCAGGAAACAGAGTAACAGAATAAAAACCGATGTCATGTTCCCAGCCCACAGAATTCCACAATCTAATATCAGTCATGTTCCCAGACCAAAGCTTTCCGGAATCAAACCTCAGTCATATTCCCAGGCCAATGCTTTCCAGAATCAAACCTCAGTCATATTCCCAGGCCACATGGTTTCAGAAACAAACCTCTGTCTTGTTCCGAGGACACAGGGTTCCAGAATTAAACCTCAGTCATTTTCCGTGGACACAGGTTTCAAAAGTAAAATCCCAGTCATGTTCCCAGGCCACAGGGTTCAACAATTACACCTCAGTCATATTCCCAGGCCAGAGGGTTCCACAATCAAACCTCAGTCCTGTTGCCAGGCCACGTTTCCACCATCAAGCCTCAGTCATGTTCCCAGGCCAGAGTGTTCCACAATCAAACCTAAGTCATGTTGCCAGGCCACAGGGTTCCACCATCAAACCTCAGTCATGTTCCCAGGAAACAGGATACCAAAATCAAACCAAGGGCATGTTCCCACGCCACGGGGTTCCAGGGTAAGGCCTCAGTCATGTTCCCAGTGCACAGGGTTCCACCATCAAACCTCAGTCATGTGGCCAGTCCACAGGTTTCTGCGATCAAACCCCAGTCAAGTTCCCAGGCCCCAGGTTTCCAGAATCAAGCCTCAGTCATGTTGCCAGGCTACAGGGTTCCAGAATCAAGCCTCAGTCATGTTGCCAGGCCACAGGGTTCCAGAATTAAACCGTTCTCATGTTCCCAGGCCACAGGATTCCACAATCTAACATCAGTCATGTTCCCAGGCCAATGTTTTCCAGAATCAAACCTCAGTCATATACCCAGGCCAGAGGGTTCCACAATCAAACCTCAGTCCTGTTGCCAGGCCACGGTTCCACCATCAAGCCTCAGTCATGTTCCCAGGCCACAGTGTTCCACAATCAAACCTAAGTCATCTTGCCATGCCAGAGGGTTCCACCATCAAACCTCAGTCCTGTTCGCAGGCCAAGGTTCCACCATCAAGCCTCAGTCATGTTGCCAGGCTACAGGGTTCCAGAATGAAGCCTCAGTCATGTTGCCAGGCCATAGGGTACCACCATCACACCTCAGTCATATTCCCAGGTCACAGGTTTCCAGAATCAAACCGATTTCTTGTTCCCAGGCAACAGGGTACCAGAATCCAAACCGATGTCATGTTCCCAGGCCACAGGTTTCCACAATCTAACATCAGTCATGTTCCCAGGCCAATGTTTTCCAGAATCAAACCTCAGTCATGTTGCCAGGCCACAGGCTTCCAGAATCAAGCCTCAGTCTTGTTGCCAGGCCACAGGCTTCCAGAATCAAGCCACAGTCAGGTT
Source organism: Balaenoptera acutorostrata (assembly GCF_949987535.1). Lineage (NCBI taxonomy): Eukaryota > Metazoa > Chordata > Mammalia > Artiodactyla > Balaenopteridae > Balaenoptera > Balaenoptera acutorostrata. Next base: position 31,162,419 of record NC_080076.1, on the reverse strand, counting down.
GCCAGGCCACAGGGTTCCAGAATCAAACCGTTCTCATGTTCCCAGGCCACAGGGTTCCAGAATCAATCCTCAGTTATGTTCCCAGCCTACAGGGTTCTAGAATAAACCTCAGTCATGTTCCCAGTCCACAGGGTTCCAGAACCAAGGCTCCGTCAGGTTCCCAGGGCAAAGTATTCCGCAATTTAAACAGATGTCATGTTCCCAGGCCACAGTTTTCCGGAATCACGCCTCAGTCATGTTCCCAGGCCACAGGGATCCAGAATCAAACTTCAGTCATGTTCCGTGGACACAGGTTTCAAAAATAAAATCCCAGTCATGTTCCCAGGCCACAGGGTTCCACAATTAAACCTCAGTCATATTCCCAGGCCAGAGGGTTCCACAATCAAACTTAAGGCATCTTGCCAGGTCACAGGGTTCCACCATCAAACCTCAGTCCTGTTGCCAGGCCACGGTTCCACCATCATGCCTCACTCATGTTCCCAGGCCAGAGTGTTCCACAATCAAACCTAAGTCATCTTGCCAGGCCACAGTTTTCCACCATCAAGCCTCAGTCATGTTCCCAAGCCTGACGGTTCCACAATCCAACCTCAATCATGTTGCCATGCCACAGGGTTCAACCAACAACCCTCAGTCATGTGCCCCGGAAGCAGGGTTCCAGAATCACACAAATGGCATGTTCCCACGCCACGGGGTTCCAGTATCAGACCTCAGTCATGTTCCCATTGCACAGGGTTCCACCATCAACCCTCAGTCATGTGGCCAGTCCACAGGTTTCTGCGATAAAACCTCAGTCAAATTCCCAGGCCACAGTTTTTCAGAATCAAGCCTCAGTCATGTTGCCAGGCTACAGGTTTCCAGAATCAAGCCTCAGTCATGTTGCCAGGCCACAGGGTTCCAGAATCAAACCGTTCTCATGTTCCCAGGCCACAGAGTTCCAGAATCCACCCATGTCATGTTCCGAGGCCACAGGGTTCCAGAATCAATCTTCAGTTATGTTCCCAGGCTACAGGGTTCTAGAATAAACCTCAGTCATGTTCCCAGTCCTCAGGGTTCCAGACCCAAGGGTCTGTCTGGTTCCCAGGGCACAGTATTCCACAATCTAAACAGATATCATGTTTCAAGGCCACAGTTTTCCAGAATCACACCTCAGTCATGTTCCCAGGCCACAGGGATCCAGAATCAAACCTCAGTCATGTTGCCAGATCATAGGGTACCACCATCACACCTCAGTCATATTCCCAGGCCACAGGTTTCCAGAATCAAACCGATTTCATGTTCCCAGGCAAAAGAGTACCAAAATCCAAACCGATGTCATGTTCCCAGGCCACAGGATTCCACAATCTAACATCAGTCATGTTTCCAGGCCAATGGTTTCCAGAATCAAACCTCAGTCATATTCCCAGGCCACATGGTTCCAGAATCAAACCTCAGTCGTGTTCCGAGGACACACGGTTCCAGAATAAAACCTCAGTCATGTTCCGTGGACACAGGTTTCAAAAATAAAATCCCAGTCATGTTCCCAGGCCACAGGGTGCCACAATTAAACCTCAGTCATATTCCCAGGCCAGAGGGTTCTACAATCAAACCTCAGTCCTGTTGCCAGGCCACAGTGTTCCACCATCAAGCCTCAGTCATATTCCCAAGACTGAGGGTTCCACAATCAAACCTCAAACATGTTGCCATGCCAAAGGATTCAACCATCAAACCTCAGTCATGTGCCCAGGAAACAGGGTTCCACAATCAAACCAATGGCATGTTCCCACGCCACGGGGATCCAGTATCAGACCTCAGTCATGTTCCCAGTGCACAGGGTTCCACCATCAAACCTCAGTCATGTGGCCAGTCCACAGTTTTCTGCGATCAAACCCCAGTCAAGTTCCCAGGCCACAGGGTTGCAGAATCAAACCTCAGTCATATACCCAGGCCAGAGGGTTCCACAATCAAACTTCAGTCCTGTTGCCAGGCCACGGTTCCACCATCAAGCCTCAGTCATGTTCCCAGGCCACAGTGTTCCACAATCAAACCTAAGTCATATTGCCATGCCAGAGGGTTCCACCATCAAACCTCAGTCCTGTTGGCAGGCCAAGGTTCCACCATCAAGCCTCAGTCATGTTGCCAGGCTACAGGGTTCCAGAATGAAGCCTCAGTCATGTTGCCAGGCCATAGGGTACCACCATCACACCTCAGTCATATTCCCAGGTCACAGGTTTCCAGAATCAAACCGATTTCTTGTTCCCAGGCAACAGGGTACCAGAATCCAAACCGATGTCATGTTCCCAGGCCACAGGTTTCCACAATCTAACATCAGTCATGTTCCCAGGCCAATGTTTTCCAGAATCAAACCTCAGTCATGTTGCCAGGCCACAGGCTTCCAGAATCAAGCCTCAGTCTTGTTGCCAGGCCACAGGCTTCCAGAATCAAGCCACAGTCAGGTTGCCAGGCCACAGGGTTCCAGAATCAAACCGTTCTCATGTTCCCAGGCCACAGGGTTCCAGAATCAAGCCTCAGTCATGTTGCCAGGCTACAGGTTTCCAGAATCAAACCTCAGTCATGTTGCCAGGCCACAGGGTTCCAGAATCAAACCGTTCTCATGTTCCCAGGCCACAGGTTTCCAGAATCCACCGATGCCATATTCCGAGGCGACAGGGTTCCAGAATCAATCCTCAGTTATGTTCCCAGGCTACAGGGTTCTAGAATACACCTCAGTCATGTTCCCAGTCCACAGGGTTCCAGAACCAAGGCTCAGGCATGTTCCCAGGCCAGAGTGTTCCACAGTCAAACCTAAGTCATCTTGCCAGGCCATAGGGTTCCACCATTAAAACTCAGTCCTGTTGCCAGGCCACAGGGTTCCACCATCACACCTCAGTGATATTCCCAGGCCACAAATTTCCAGAATCAAATCGATTTTATGTTCACAGGAAACAGGGTTCCAGAATCAAACCAATGGCATGTTCCCACGCCACGGGGTTCCAGTGTTATTCCTCAGTCATGTTCCCAGTGCACATGGTTCCACCATCAAACCTCAGTCATGTGGCCAGTCCACAGTTTTCTGCGATCAAACCCCAGTCAAGTTTCAGGCCACAGGGTTCCAGAATCAATCCTCAGTTATGTTCCCAGCCTACAGGGTTCTAGAATAAACCTCAGTCATGTTCCCAGTCCACAGGGTTCCAGAACCAAGGCTCCGTCAGGTTCCCAGGGCAAAGTATTCCGCAATTTAAACAGATGTCATGTTCCCAGGCCACAGTTTTCCGGAATCACGCCTCAGTCATGTTCCCAGGCCACAGGGATCCAGAATCAAACCTCAGTCATGTTCCGTGGACACAGGTTTCAAAAATAAAATCCCAGTCATGTTCCCAGGCCACAGGGTTCCACAATTAAACCTCAGTCATATTCCCAGGCCAGAGGGTTCCACAATCAAACTTAAGGCATCTTGCCAGGTCACAGGGTTCCACCATCAAACCTCAGTCCTGTTGCCAGGCCACGGTTCCACCATCATGCCTCACTCATGTTCCCAGGCCAGAGTGTTCCACAATCAAACCTAAGTCATCTTGCCAGGCCACAGTTTTCCACCATCAAGCCTCAGTCATGTTCCCAAGCCTGACGGTTCCACAATCCAACCTCAATCATGTTGCCATGCCACAGGGTTCAACCAACAACCCTCAGTCATGTGCCCCGGAAGCAGGGTTCCAGAATCACACAAATGGCATGTTCCCACGCCACGGGGTTCCAGTATCAGACCTCAGTCATGTTCCCATTGCACAGGGTTCCACCATCAACCCTCAGTCATGTGGCCAGTCCACAGGTTTCTGCGATAAAACCTCAGTCAAATTCCCAGGCCACAGTTTTTCAGAATCAAGCCTCAGTCATGTTGCCAGGCTACAGGTTTCCAGAATCAAGCCTCAGTCATGTTGCCAGGCCACAGGGTTCCAGAATCAAACCGTTCTCATGTTCCCAGGCCACAGAGTTCCAGAATCCACCCATGTCATGTTCCGAGGCCACAGGGTTCCAGAATCAATCTTCAGTTATGTTCCCAGGCTACAGGGTTCTAGAATAAACCTCAGTCATGTTCCCAGTCCTCAGGGTTCCAGACCCAAGGGTCTGTCTGGTTCCCAGGGCACAGTATTCCACAATCTAAACAGATATCATGTTTCAAGGCCACAGTTTTCCAGAATCACACCTCAGTCATGTTCCCAGGCCACAGGGATCCAGAATCAAACCTCAGTCATGTTGCCAGATCATAGGGTACCACCATCACACCTCAGTCATATTCCCAGGCCACAGGTTTCCAGAATCAAACCGATTTCATGTTCCCAGGCAAAAGAGTACCAAAATCCAAACCGATGTCATGTTCCCAGGCCACAGGATTCCACAATCTAACATCAGTCATGTTTCCAGGCCAATGGTTTCCAGAATCAAACCTCAGTCATATTCCCAGGCCACATGGTTCCAGAATCAAACCTCAGTCGTGTTCCGAGGACACACGGTTCCAGAATAAAACCTCAGTCATGTTCCGTGGACACAGGTTTCAAAAATAAAATCCCAGTCATGTTCCCAGGCCACAGGGTGCCACAATTAAACCTCAGTCATATTCCCAGGCCAGAGGGTTCTACAATCAAACCTCAGTCCTGTTGCCAGGCCACAGTGTTCCACCATCAAGCCTCAGTCATATTCCCAAGACTGAGGGTTCCACAATCAAACCTCAAACATGTTGCCATGCCAAAGGATTCAACCATCAAACCTCAGTCATGTGCCCAGGAAACAGGGTTCCACAATCAAACCAATGGCATGTTCCCACGCCACGGGGATCCAGTATCAGACCTCAGTCATGTTCCCAGTGCACAGGGTTCCACCATCAAACCTCAGTCATGTGGACAGTCCACAGGTTTCTGCGATCAAACCCCAGTCAAATTCCCAGGCCACAGGTTTCCAGAATCAAGCCTCAGTCATATTGCCAGGCCACAGGGTTCCAGAATCAAGCTTCAGTCATGTTGCCAGGCCACAGGGTTCCAGAATCAAACTGTTCTCATGTTCCCAGGCCACAGGGTTCCAGAATCCACCGATGTCATGTTCCCAGGACACAGGGTTCCAGAATCAATCCTCAGTTATGTTCCCAGGCTACAGGGTTCTAGAATAAACCTCAGTCATGTTCTCAGTCCACAGGGTTCCAGACCCAAGGCTCCGTCAGGTTCCCAGGGCCCAGTATTCCACTATCTAAACAGATGTCAGGTTCCCAGGCCACAGTTTTCCAGAATCACGCCTCAGTCATGTTCCCAGGCCACAGGGATCCAGAATCAAACCTCAGTCATGTTGCCAGGCCATAGGGTACCACCATCACACCTCAGTCATATTCCCAGGCCACAGGTTTCCAGAATCAAACCGATTTCATTTTCCCAGGCAACAGCGTACCAGAATCCAAACCGATGTCATGTTCACAGGCCACAGGATTCCACAATCTAACATCAGTCATGTTCCCAGGCCAATGTTTTCCAGAATCAAACCTCAGTCATATACCCAGGCCAGAGGGTTCCACAATCAAACCTCAGTCCTGTTGCCAGGCCACGGTTCCACCATCAAGCCTCAGTCATGTTCCCAGGCCACAGTGTTCCACAATCAAACCTAAGTCATCTTGCCATGCCAGAGGGTTCCACCATCAAACCTCAGTCCTGTTCGCAGGCCAAGGTTCCACCATCAAGCCTCAGTCATGTTGCCAGGCTACAGGGTTCCAGAATGAAGCCTCAGTCATGTTGCCAGGCCATAGGGTACCACCATCACACCTCAGTCATATTCCCAGGTCACAGGTTTCCAGAATCAAACCGATTTCTTGTTCCCAGGCAACAGGGTACCAGAATCCAAACCGATGTCATGTTCCCAGGCCACAGGTTTCCACAATCTAACATCAGTCATGTTCCCAGGCCAATGTTTTCCAGAATCAAACCTCAGTCATGTTGCCAGGCCACAGGCTTCCAGAATCAAGCCTCAGTCTTGTTGCCAGGCCACAGGCTTCCAGAATCAAGCCACAGTCAGGTTGCCAGGCCACAGGGTTCCAGAATCAAACCGTTCTCATGTTCCCAGGCCACAGGGTTCCAGAATCAATCCTCAGTTATGTTCCCAGCCTACAGGGTTCTAGAATAAACCTCAGTCATGTTCCCAGTCCACAGGGTTCCAGAACCAAGGCTCCGTCAGGTTCCCAGGGCAAAGTATTCCGCAATTTAAACAGATGTCATGTTCCCAGGCCACAGTTTTCCGGAATCACGCCTCAGTCATGTTCCCAGGCCACAGGGATCCAGAATCAAACTTCAGTCATGTTCCGTGGACACAGGTTTCAAAAATAAAATCCCAGTCATGTTCCCAGGCCACAGGGTTCCACAATTAAACCTCAGTCATATTCCCAGGCCAGAGGGTTCCACAATCAAACTTAAGGCATCTTGCCAGGTCACAGGGTTCCACCATCAAACCTCAGTCCTGTTGCCAGGCCACGGTTCCACCATCATGCCTCACTCATGTTCCCAGGCCAGAGTGTTCCACAATCAAACCTAAGTCATCTTGCCAGGCCACAGTTTTCCACCATCAAGCCTCAGTCATGTTCCCAAGCCTGACGGTTCCACAATCCAACCTCAATCATGTTGCCATGCCACAGGGTTCAACCAACAACCCTCAGTCATGTGCCCCGGAAGCAGGGTTCCAGAATCACACAAATGGCATGTTCCCACGCCACGGGGTTCCAGTATCAGACCTCAGTCATGTTCCCATTGCACAGGGTTCCACCATCAACCCTCAGTCATGTGGCCAGTCCACAGGTTTCTGCGATAAAACCTCAGTCAAATTCCCAGGCCACAGTTTTTCAGAATCAAGCCTCAGTCATGTTGCCAGGCTACAGGTTTCCAGAATCAAGCCTCAGTCATGTTGCCAGGCCACAGGGTTCCAGAATCAAACCGTTCTCATGTTCCCAGGCCACAGAGTTCCAGAATCCACCCATGTCATGTTCCGAGGCCACAGGGTTCCAGAATCAATCTTCAGTTATGTTCCCAGGCTACAGGGTTCTAGAATAAACCTCAGTCATGTTCCCAGTCCTCAGGGTTCCAGACCCAAGGGTCTGTCTGGTTCCCAGGGCACAGTATTCCACAATCTAAACAGATATCATGTTTCAAGGCCACAGTTTTCCAGAATCACACCTCAGTCATGTTCCCAGGCCACAGGGATCCAGAATCAAACCTCAGTCATGTTGCCAGATCATAGGGTACCACCATCACACCTCAGTCATATTCCCAGGCCACAGGTTTCCAGAATCAAACCGATTTCATGTTCCCAGGCAAAAGAGTACCAAAATCCAAACCGATGTCATGTTCCCAGGCCACAGGATTCCACAATCTAACATCAGTCATGTTTCCAGGCCAATGGTTTCCAGAATCAAACCTCAGTCATATTCCCAGGCCACATGGTTCCAGAATCAAACCTCAGTCGTGTTCCGAGGACACACGGTTCCAGAATAAAACCTCAGTCATGTTCCGTGGACACAGGTTTCAAAAATAAAATCCCAGTCATGTTCCCAGGCCACAGGGTGCCACAATTAAACCTCAGTCATATTCCCAGGCCAGAGGGTTCTACAATCAAACCTCAGTCCTGTTGCCAGGCCACAGTGTTCCACCATCAAGCCTCAGTCATATTCCCAAGACTGAGGGTTCCACAATCAAACCTCAAAGATGTTGCCATGCCAAAGGATTCAACCATCAAACCTCAGTCATGTGCCCAGGAAACAGGGTTCCACAATCAAACCAATGGCATGTTCCCACGCCACGGGGATCCAGTATCAGACCTCAGTCATGTTCCCAGTGCACAGGGTTCCACCATCAAACCTCAGTCATGTGGCCAGTCCACAGGTTTCTGCGATCAAACCCCAGTCAAGTTCCCAGGCCACAGGGTTCCAGAATCAAACCTCAGTCATATACACAGGCCAGAGGGTTCCACAATCAAACTTCAGTCCTGTTGCCAGGCCACGGTTCCACCATCAAGCCTCAGTCATGTTCCCAGGCCACAGTGTTCCACAATCAAACCTAAGTCATATTGCCATGCCAGAGGGTTCCACCATCAAACCTCAGTCCTGTTGCCAGGCCACGGTTCCACCATCAAGCCTCAGTCATGTTCCCAGGCCAGAGTGTTCCACAATCAAACCTAAGTCATCTTGCCAGGCCACAGGATTCCACCATCAAACCTCAGTCCTGTTGCCAAGCCACAGGGTTCAACCATCAAACCTCAGTCATATTCCCAGGAGACAGGGTTCCAGAATCAAACCTCAGTCATGTTCCCAGGCCACAGGGTTCCAGAACCAAGCCTCAGTCAGGTTCCCAGGGCACGGTATTCCACAATCTAAACAGATGTCATGTTCCCAGGCCACAGGTTTCCAGAATCACACCTCAGTCATGTTCCCAGTCCACAGGGTTCCAGAACCAAGCCTCAGTCAGGTTCCCAGGCCACGGGGTTCCAGTATCAGGCCTCAGACATGTTCCCAGTGCACAGGGTTCCACCATCAAGCCTCAGTCATGTTCCCAGGCCAGAGTGTTGCACAATCAAACCTAAGTCATCTTGCCAGGCCACAGGATTCCACCATCAAACCTCAGTCCGGTTGCCAGGCCACAGGGTTCAACCATCAAACCTAAGTCATGTTCCCATTAAACAGGGTTCCAGAATCAAACCAATGTCATGTTCCCAGGCCACGGGGTTCCAGTATCAGGCCTCAGTCATGTTCCCAGTGCACAGGGTTCCACCATCAAACCTCAGTCATGTTGCCAGTCCACAGGTTTCTGCCATCAAACCTCAGTCAAGTTCCCAGGCCACAGGTTTCCAGAATCAAACTTCAGTCCTATTCCCAGGACACATGGTTCCAGAATCAAACCTCAGTCATGTTCGCAGGCCACAGGGTTCCACAATCAAACCACAGTATGTTCCCTGGACAAAGGTGTCCAGAATCAAACCTCAGTCATCTTCCCACGGAACAGGGTTCCAGAAACAAACCTCAGTCATGTTGCCAGGCCACGGGGTTCCAGTATCAGGCCTCAGTCATGTTTCCAGTGCACAGGGTTCCACCATCAAACCTCAGTCATGTTGCCAGTGCACAGGTTTCTGCGATCAAACCACATTCAAATTCCCAGGCCACAGGCTTCCCGAATCAAGCCTCAGTCATGTTGCCAGGCCACAGGGTACCACCCTCAAACCTCACTCATGTTCCCAGGCCACAGGGTTCCACCATGAAGCCTCAGTCATGTTCCCAAGCCTGAGGGTTCCAAAATCAAACCTCTGTCATGTTGCCAGGCCACAGGGTTCAACCATCAAACCTCAGTCACGTTCCCACGAAACAGGGTTCCAGAATCAAACCAATGTCATGTTCCCAGGCCACGGGGTTCCACCATCAAACCTCAGTCATGTTGCCAGTCCACAGGTTTCTGCGATCTAACGACATTCAAGTTCCCAGGACACAGGCTTCCAGAATCAAGCCTCAGTCATGTTGCCAGGCCACAGGGCTCCTCCATCAAACCTCAATAATGTTCCCAGGACACAGGATCCAGAATCAAACCAATGTCAAGTTCCCAGGCCATGGGTTTCCAGTACCAGGCCTCAGTCATGATTCCACGGCACAGGGTTCTAGAATCAAACCTCAGTCATGTTCCCAGTCCACAGGGTTTCAGAACCAAGCCTCAGTCAGGTTCCCAGGGCACAGTATTCCACAATCTAAACAGATGTCATGTTCCCAGGCCACAGGTTTCCAGAATCACACCTCAGTCATGTTCCCAGGCCACAGGGATCCAGAATCAAACCTCAGTCATGTTGCCAGGCCAGAGGGTACCACCTTCAAACCTCAGTCATATTCACAGACCACAGGTTTCCAGAATCAAACCGATTTCATGTTCCCAGGCAACAGGGTACCAGAATCCAAACCGATGTCATGTTCCCAGGCCACAGGATTCCACAATCTAACATCAGTCATGTTCCCAGGCCAATGGTTTCCAGAATCAAACCTCAGTCATATTCCCAGGCCACATGGTTCCAGAATCAAACCGATTTCATGTTCCGAGGCAACAGGGTACCAGAATCCAAACCTCAGTCATGTTCCTTGGACACAGGTTTCAAAAATAAAACCCCAGTCAGGTTCCCAGGCCACAGGCTTCCAGAATCAAGCCTCAGTCATATTCCCAGGCCACAGGGTTCCACAATCAAACTCAGTCCTGTTGCCAGGCCACGGTTCCACCATCAAACCTCAGTCATGTTCCCAGGCCAGAGTGTTCCACAATCAAACCTAAGTCAACTTGCCAGGCCACAGGATTCAATCATCAAACCTCAGTCCTGTTGCCAGGCCACAGGGTTCCACTATCAAGCCTCAGTCATGTTCCCAAGCCTGAGGGTTCCACAATCAAACCTTTGTCATGTTGCCAGGCCACAGGGATCAACCATCAAACCTCAGTCATGTGCCCAGGAAACAGGGTTCCAGAATCAAACCAATGTCATGTTCCCAGGCCACGGGGTTCCAGTATCAGGCCTCAGTCATGTTCCCAGTGCACAGGATTCCACCATCAAACCTCAGTCATGTTGCCAGTCCACAGGTTTCTGCGATCAAACCACATTCAAGTTCCCAGGCCACAGGCTTCCACAATCAAGCCTCAGTCATGTTGCCAGGCCACAGGGTACCACCATCAAACCGCAATCATGTTCCCAGGTCAAAGGATCCAGAATCAAACCAATGTCAAGTTCCCCTGTCATGGGTTTCCTGTACCAGGCCTCAGTCATTTTTCCAGGGCACAGGGTTCGACAATCAAACCTCCGTCATGTTGCCAGTCCACAGGTTTCTGCGATCAAACCTCAGTCATGTTCCCAGGCCACAGGATTCCACAATCTAACATCAGTCATGTTCCCAGGCCAATGGTTTCCAGAATCAAACCTCAGTCATATTCCCAGGCCACATGGTTCCACAATCAAACCGATTTCATGTTCCCAGGCAACAGGGTACCAGAATCCAAACCTCAGTCATGTTCCTTGGACACAGGTTTCAAAACTAAAACCCCAGTCAGGTTCCCAGGCCACAGGCTTCCAGAATCAAGCCTCAGTCATATTCCCAGGCCACAGGGTTCCACAATCAAACTCAGTCCTGTTGCCAGGCCACGGTTCCACCATCAAACCTCAGTCATGTTCCCAGGCCAGAGTGTTCCACAATCAAACCTAAGTCAACTTGCCAGGCCACAGGATTCAATCATCAAACCTCAGTCCTGTTGCCAGGCCACAGGGTTCCACGATCAAGCCTCAGTCATGTTCCCAAGCCTGAGGGTTCCACAATCAAACCTTTGTCATGTTGCCAGGCCACAGGGATCAACCATCAAACCTCAGTCATGTGCCCAGGAAACAGGGTTCCAGAATCAAACCAATGTCATGTTCCCAGGCCACGGGGTTCCAGTATCAGGCCTCAGTCATGTTCCCAGTGCACAGGATTCCACCATCAAACCTCAGTCATGTTGCCAGTCCACAGGTTTCTGCGATCAAACCACATTCATGTTCCCAGGCCACAGGCTTCCACAATCAAGCCTCAGTCATGTTGCCAGGCCACAGGGTACCACCATCAAACCTCAATCATGTTCCCAGGTCAAAGGATCCAGAATCAAACCATTGTCAAGTTCCCCTGTCATGGGTTTCCTGTACCAGGCCTCAGTCATTTTTCCAGGGCACAGGGTTTGACAATCAAACCTCCGTCATGTTGCCAGTCCACAGGTTTCTGCGATCAAACCTCAGTCAAGTTCCCAGGCCACAGATTTCCAGAATCAAACCTCAGTCCTATTCCCAGGACACATGGTTCCAGAATCAAACCTCAGTCATGTTCGCAGGACACAGGGTTCCAGAATCAAACCTCAGTCATGTTGCCAGGCCAGAGGGTACCACCATCAAACCTCACTCAAATTCCCAGACCACAGGTTTCCAGAATCAAACCGATTTCATGTTCCCAGGCAACAGGGTACCAGAATCCAAACCGATGTCATGTTCCCAGGCCACAGGATTCCACAATCTAACATCAGTCATGTTCTCAGGCCAATGGTTTCCAGAATCAAACCTCAGTCATATTCCCAGGCCACATGGTTCCAGAATCAAACCTCAGTCATGTTCCCAGGACACAGGGTTCCAGAATCAAACCTCAGTCATGTTCCATGGACACAGGTTTCGAAAATGAAACCCCAGTCAGGTTCCCAGGCCACAGGCTTCCAGAATCAAGCCTCACTCATATTCCCAGGCCACAGAGTTCCACAATTAAACCTCAGTCTTATTCCCAGGCCGGAGGGTTCCACAATCAAACCTAAGTCATCTTGCCAGGCCACGGTTCCACCATCAAGCCTCACTCATGTTCCCAAGCCAGAGTGTTCCACAATCAAAGCTAAGTCATCTTGCCAGGCCACAGGATTCCACCATCAAACCTCAGTCCTGTTGCCAAACCACAGGGTACAACCATCATGCCTCAGTCATATTCCCAGTACACAGGGTTCCACCATCAAACCTCAGTCATGTTGCCAGTCCACAGGTTTCTGCGATCAAACCACATTCAAGTTCCCAGGCCACAGGCTTCCAGAATCAAGCCTCAGTCATGTTGCCAGGCCACAGGGTACCACCCTCAAACCTCACTCATGTTCCCAGGCCACAGGGTTCCTCCATCAAACCTCAATCATGTTCCCAGGCCACAGGGATCCAGAATCAAACCTCAGTCATGTTGCCAGGCCAGAGGGTACCACCATCAAACCTCAGTCATATTCCCAGACCACAGGTTTCCAGAATCAAACCGATTTCATCTTCCCAGGCAACAGGGTACCAGAATCCAAACCGATGTCAGGTTCCCAGGCCACAGGATTCCACAATCTAACATCAGTCATGTTCCCAGGCCAATGGTTTCCAGAATCAACCCTCAGTCATATTCCCAGGCCACATGGTTCCAGAATCAAACCTCAGTCATGTTCCCAGGACACAGGGTTCCAGAATCAAACCTCAGTCATGTTCCCTGGACACAGGTTTCAAAAATAAAACCCCAGTCAGGTTCCTAGGCCACAGGCATCGAGAATCATGCCTCACTCATATTCCAAGGCCACAGGGTTCCACAATTAAACCTCAGTCACATTCCCAGGCCGGAGGGTTCCACAATCAAACCTCAGTCCTGTTGCCAGGCCACGGTTCCACTATCAAGCCTCAGTCATGTTCCCAGGCCAGGGTGTTCCACAATTAAACCTAAGTCATCTTGCCAGGCCACAGGGTTCAACCATCAAACCTCAGTCATGTTCCCAGGAAACAGGGTTCCAGAATCAAACCAATGTCATGTTCCCAGGCCACGGGGTTCCAGTATCAGGCCTCAGTCATATTCCCAGTACACAGGGTTCCACCATCAAACCTCAGTCATGTTGCCAGTCCACAGGTTTCTGCGATCAAACCATATTCAAGTTCCCAGGCCACAGGCTTCCAGAATCAAGCTTCAGTCATGTTGCCAGGCCACAGGGTACCACCCTCAAACCTCACTCATGTTCCCAAGCCACAGGGTTCCTCCATCAAACCTCAATCATGTCCCCAGGACACAGGATCGAGAATCAAACCAATGTCCAGTTCCCAGGACATGGGTTTCCAGTACCAGGCCTCAGTCATGTTTCCAGGGCACAGGGTTCTACAATCAAACCTCAGTAATGTTCGCAGGCCACAGGGTTCCACAATCAAACCACAGTATGTTCCCTGGACAAAGGTGTCCAGAATCAAACCTCAGTCATCTTCCCAGGGAACAGGGTTCCAGAAACAAACCTCAGTCATGTGGCCAGTCCACAGTTTTCTGCGATCAAACCCCAGTCAAGTTCCCAGGCCACAGGGTTCCAGAATCAAACCTCAGTCATATACCCAGGCCAGAGGGTTCCACAATCAAACTTCAGTCCTGTTGCCAGGCCACGGTTCCACCATCAAGCCTCAGTCATGTTCCCAGGCCACAGTGTTCCACAATCAAACCTAAGTCATATTGCCATGCCAGAGGGTTCCACCATCAAACCTCAGTCCTGTTGGCAGGCCAAGGTTCCACCATCAAGCCTCAGTCATGTTGCCAGGCTACAGGGTTCCAGAATGAAGCCTCAGTCATGTTGCCAGGCCATAGGGTACCACCATCACACCTCAGTCATATTCCCAGGTCACAGGTTTCCAGAATCAAACCGATTTCTTGTTCCCAGGCAACAGGGTACCAGAATCCAAACCGATGTCATGTTCCCAGGCCACAGGTTTCCACAATCTAACATCAGTCATGTTCCCAGGCCAATGTTTTCCAGAATCAAACCTCAGTCATGTTGCCAGGCCACAGGCTTCCAGAATCAAGCCTCAGTCTTGTTGCCAGGCCACAGGCTTCCAGAATCAAGCCACAGTCAGGTTGCCAGGCCACAGGGTTCCAGAATCAAACCGTTCTCATGTTCCCAGGCCACAGGGTTCCAGAATCAAGCCTCAGTCATGTTGCCAGGCTACAGGTTTCCAGAATCAAACCTCAGTCATGTTGCCAGGCCACAGGGTTCCAGAATCAAACCGTTCTCATGTTCCCAGGCCACAGGTTTCCAGAATCCACCGATGCCATATTCCGAGGCGACAGGGTTCCAGAATCAATCCTCAGTTATGTTCCCAGGCTACAGGGTTCTAGAATACACCTCAGTCATGTTCCCAGTCCACAGGGTTCCAGAACCAAGGCTCAGGCATGTTCCCAGGCCAGAGTGTTCCACAGTCAAACCTAAGTCATCTTGCCAGGCCATAGGGTTCCACCATTAAAACTCAGTCCTGTTGCCAGGCCACAGGGTTCCACCATCACACCTCAGTGATATTCCCAGGCCACAAATTTCCAGAATCAAATCGATTTTATGTTCACAGGAAACAGGGTTCCAGAATCAAACCAATGGCATGTTCCCACGCCACGGGGTTCCAGTGTTATTCCTCAGTCATGTTCCCAGTGCACATGGTTCCACCATCAAACCTCAGTCATGTGGCCAGTCCACAGTTTTCTGCGATCAAACCCCAGTCAAGTTTCAGGCCACAGGGTTCCAGAATCAATCCTCAGTTATGTTCCCAGCCTACAGGGTTCTAGAATAAACCTCAGTCATGTTCCCAGTCCACAGGGTTCCAGAACCAAGGCTCCGTCAGGTTCCCAGGGCAAAGTATTCCGCAATTTAAACAGATGTCATGTTCCCAGGCCACAGTTTTCCGGAATCACGCCTCAGTCATGTTCCCAGGCCACAGGGATCCAGAATCAAACCTCAGTCATGTTCCGTGGACACAGGTTTCAAAAATAAAATCCCAGTCATGTTCCCAGGCCACAGGGTTCCACAATTAAACCTCAGTCATATTCCCAGGCCAGAGGGTTCCACAATCAAACTTAAGGCATCTTGCCAGGTCACAGGGTTCCACCATCAAACCTCAGTCCTGTTGCCAGGCCACGGTTCCACCATCATGCCTCACTCATGTTCCCAGGCCAGAGTGTTCCACAATCAAACCTAAGTCATCTTGCCAGGCCACAGTTTTCCACCATCAAGCCTCAGTCATGTTCCCAAGCCTGACGGTTCCACAATCCAACCTCAATCATGTTGCCATGCCACAGGGTTCAACCAACAACCCTCAGTCATGTGCCCCGGAAGCAGGGTTCCAGAATCACACAAATGGCATGTTCCCACGCCACGGGGTTCCAGTATCAGACCTCAGTCATGTTCCCATTGCACAGGGTTCCACCATCAACCCTCAGTCATGTGGCCAGTCCACAGGTTTCTGCGATAAAACCTCAGTCAAATTCCCAGGCCACAGTTTTTCAGAATCAAGCCTCAGTCATGTTGCCAGGCTACAGGTTTCCAGAATCAAGCCTCAGTCATGTTGCCAGGCCACAGGGTTCCAGAATCAAACCGTTCTCATGTTCCCAGGCCACAGAGTTCCAGAATCCACCCATGTCATGTTCCGAGGCCACAGGGTTCCAGAATCAATCTTCAGTTATGTTCCCAGGCTACAGGGTTCTAGAATAAACCTCAGTCATGTTCCCAGTCCTCAGGGTTCCAGACCCAAGGGTCTGTCTGGTTCCCAGGGCACAGTATTCCACAATCTAAACAGATATCATGTTTCAAGGCCACAGTTTTCCAGAATCACACCTCAGTCATGTTCCCAGGCCACAGGGATCCAGAATCAAACCTCAGTCATGTTGCCAGATCATAGGGTACCACCATCACACCTCAGTCATATTCCCAGGCCACAGGTTTCCAGAATCAAACCGATTTCATGTTCCCAGGCAAAAGAGTACCAAAATCCAAACCGATGTCATGTTCCCAGGCCACAGGATTCCACAATCTAACATCAGTCATGTTTCCAGGCCAATGGTTTCCAGAATCAAACCTCAGTCATATTCCCAGGCCACATGGTTCCAGAATCAAACCTCAGTCGTGTTCCGAGGACACACGGTTCCAGAATAAAACCTCAGTCATGTTCCGTGGACACAGGTTTCAAAAATAAAATCCCAGTCATGTTCCCAGGCCACAGGGTGCCACAATTAAACCTCAGTCATATTCCCAGGCCAGAGGGTTCTACAATCAAACCTCAGTCCTGTTGCCAGGCCACAGTGTTCCACCATCAAGCCTCAGTCATATTCCCAAGACTGAGGGTTCCACAATCAAACCTCAAACATGTTGCCATGCCAAAGGATTCAACCATCAAACCTCAGTCATGTGCCCAGGAAACAGGGTTCCACAATCAAACCAATGGCATGTTCCCACGCCACGGGGATCCAGTATCAGACCTCAGTCATGTTCCCAGTGCACAGGGTTCCACCATCAAACCTCAGTCATGTGGACAGTCCACAGGTTTCTGCGATCAAACCCCAGTCAAATTCCCAGGCCACAGGTTTCCAGAATCAAGCCTCAGTCATATTGCCAGGCCACAGGGTTCCAGAATCAAGCTTCAGTCATGTTGCCAGGCCACAGGGTTCCAGAATCAAACTGTTCTCATGTTCCCAGGCCACAGGGTTCCAGAATCCACCGATGTCATGTTCCCAGGACACAGGGTTCCAGAATCAATCCTCAGTTATGTTCCCAGGCTACAGGGTTCTAGAATAAACCTCAGTCATGTTCTCAGTCCACAGGGTTCCAGACCCAAGGCTCCGTCAGGTTCCCAGGGCCCAGTATTCCACTATCTAAACAGATGTCAGGTTCCCAGGCCACAGTTTTCCAGAATCACGCCTCAGTCATGTTCCCAGGCCACAGGGATCCAGAATCAAACCTCAGTCATGTTGCCAGGCCATAGGGTACCACCATCACACCTCAGTCATATTCCCAGGCCACAGGTTTCCAGAATCAAACCGATTTCATTTTCCCAGGCAACAGCGTACCAGAATCCAAACCGATGTCATGTTCACAGGCCACAGGATTCCACAATCTAACATCAGTCATGTTCCCAGGCCAATGTTTTCCAGAATCAAACCTCAGTCATATACCCAGGCCAGAGGGTTCCACAATCAAACCTCAGTCCTGTTGCCAGGCCACGGTTCCACCATCAAGCCTCAGTCATGTTCCCAGGCCACAGTGTTCCACAATCAAACCTAAGTCATCTTGCCATGCCAGAGGGTTCCACCATCAAACCTCAGTCCTGTTCGCAGGCCAAGGTTCCACCATCAAGCCTCAGTCATGTTGCCAGGCTACAGGGTTCCAGAATGAAGCCTCAGTCATGTTGCCAGGCCATAGGGTACCACCATCACACCTCAGTCATATTCCCAGGTCACAGGTTTCCAGAATCAAACCGATTTCTTGTTCCCAGGCAACAGGGTACCAGAATCCAAACCGATGTCATGTTCCCAGGCCACAGGTTTCCACAATCTAACATCAGTCATGTTCCCAGGCCAATGTTTTCCAGAATCAAACCTCAGTCATGTTGCCAGGCCACAGGCTTCCAGAATCAAGCCTCAGTCTTGTTGCCAGGCCACAGGCTTCCAGAATCAAGCCACAGTCAGGTTGCCAGGCCACAGGGTTCCAGAATCAAACCGTTCTCATGTTCCCAGGCCACAGGGTTCCAGAATCAATCCTCAGTTATGTTCCCAGCCTACAGGGTTCTAGAATAAACCTCAGTCATGTTCCCAGTCCACAGGGTTCCAGAACCAAGGCTCCGTCAGGTTCCCAGGGCAAAGTATTCCGCAATTTAAACAGATGTCATGTTCCCAGGCCACAGTTTTCCGGAATCACGCCTCAGTCATGTTCCCAGGCCACAGGGATCCAGAATCAAACTTCAGTCATGTTCCGTGGACACAGGTTTCAAAAATAAAATCCCAGTCATGTTCCCAGGCCACAGGGTTCCACAATTAAACCTCAGTCATATTCCCAGGCCAGAGGGTTCCACAATCAAACTTAAGGCATCTTGCCAGGTCACAGGGTTCCACCATCAAACCTCAGTCCTGTTGCCAGGCCACGGTTCCACCATCATGCCTCACTCATGTTCCCAGGCCAGAGTGTTCCACAATCAAACCTAAGTCATCTTGCCAGGCCACAGTTTTCCACCATCAAGCCTCAGTCATGTTCCCAAGCCTGACGGTTCCACAATCCAACCTCAATCATGTTGCCATGCCACAGGGTTCAACCAACAACCCTCAGTCATGTGCCCCGGAAGCAGGGTTCCAGAATCACACAAATGGCATGTTCCCACGCCACGGGGTTCCAGTATCAGACCTCAGTCATGTTCCCATTGCACAGGGTTCCACCATCAACCCTCAGTCATGTGGCCAGTCCACAGGTTTCTGCGATAAAACCTCAGTCAAATTCCCAGGCCACAGTTTTTCAGAATCAAGCCTCAGTCATGTTGCCAGGCTACAGGTTTCCAGAATCAAGCCTCAGTCATGTTGCCAGGCCACAGGGTTCCAGAATCAAACCGTTCTCATGTTCCCAGGCCACAGAGTTCCAGAATCCACCCATGTCATGTTCCGAGGCCACAGGGTTCCAGAATCAATCTTCAGTTATGTTCCCAGGCTACAGGGTTCTAGAATAAACCTCAGTCATGTTCCCAGTCCTCAGGGTTCCAGACCCAAGGGTCTGTCTGGTTCCCAGGGCACAGTATTCCACAATCTAAACAGATATCATGTTTCAAGGCCACAGTTTTCCAGAATCACACCTCAGTCATGTTCCCAGGCCACAGGGATCCAGAATCAAACCTCAGTCATGTTGCCAGATCATAGGGTACCACCATCACACCTCAGTCATATTCCCAGGCCACAGGTTTCCAGAATCAAACCGATTTCATGTTCCCAGGCAAAAGAGTACCAAAATCCAAACCGATGTCATGTTCCCAGGCCACAGGATTCCACAATCTAACATCAGTCATGTTTCCAGGCCAATGGTTTCCAGAATCAAACCTCAGTCATATTCCCAGGCCACATGGTTCCAGAATCAAACCTCAGTCGTGTTCCGAGGACACACGGTTCCAGAATAAAACCTCAGTCATGTTCCGTGGACACAGGTTTCAAAAATAAAATCCCAGTCATGTTCCCAGGCCACAGGGTGCCACAATTAAACCTCAGTCATATTCCCAGGCCAGAGGGTTCTACAATCAAACCTCAGTCCTGTTGCCAGGCCACAGTGTTCCACCATCAAGCCTCAGTCATATTCCCAAGACTGAGGGTTCCACAATCAAACCTCAAACATGTTGCCATGCCAAAGGATTCAACCATCAAACCTCAGTCATGTGCCCAGGAAACAGGGTTCCACAATCAAACCAATGGCATGTTCCCACGCCACGGGGATCCAGTATCAGACCTCAGTCATGTTCCCAGTGCACAGGGTTCCACCATCAAACCTCAGTCATGTGGCCAGTCCACAGTTTTCTGCGATCAAACCCCAGTCAAGTTCCCAGGCCACAGGGTTGCAGAATCAAACCTCAGTCATATACCCAGGCCAGAGGGTTCCACAATCAAACTTCAGTCCTGTTGCCAGGCCACGGTTCCACCATCAAGCCTCAGTCATGTTCCCAGGCCACAGTGTTCCACAATCAAACCTAAGTCATATTGCCATGCCAGAGGGTTCCACCATCAAACCTCAGTCCTGTTGGCAGGCCAAGGTTCCACCATCAAGCCTCAGTCATGTTGCCAGGCTACAGGGTTCCAGAATGAAGCCTCAGTCATGTTGCCAGGCCATAGGGTACCACCATCACACCTCAGTCATATTCCCAGGTCACAGGTTTCCAGAATCAAACCGATTTCTTGTTCCCAGGCAACAGGGTACCAGAATCCAAACCGATGTCATGTTCCCAGGCCACAGGTTTCCACAATCTAACATCAGTCATGTTCCCAGGCCAATGTTTTCCAGAATCAAACCTCAGTCATGTTGCCAGGCCACAGGCTTCCAGAATCAAGCCTCAGTCTTGTTGCCAGGCCACAGGCTTCCAGAATCAAGCCACAGTCAGGTTGCCAGGCCACAGGGTTCCAGAATCAAACCGTTCTCATGTTCCCAGGCCACAGGGTTCCAGAATCAAGCCTCAGTCATGTTGCCAGGCTACAGGTTTCCAGAATCAAACCTCAGTCATGTTGCCAGGCCACAGGGTTCCAGAATCAAACCGTTCTCATGTTCCCAGGCCACAGGTTTCCAGAATCCACCGATGCCATATTCCGAGGCGACAGGGTTCCAGAATCAATCCTCAGTTATGTTCCCAGGCTACAGGGTTCTAGAATACACCTCAGTCATGTTCCCAGTCCACAGGGTTCCAGAACCAAGGCTCAGGCATGTTCCCAGGCCAGAGTGTTCCACAGTCAAACCTAAGTCATCTTGCCAGGCCATAGGGTTCCACCATTAAAACTCAGTCCTGTTGCCAGGCCACAGGGTTCCACCATCACACCTCAGTGATATTCCCAGGCCACAAATTTCCAGAATCAAATCGATTTTATGTTCACAGGAAACAGGGTTCCAGAATCAAACCAATGGCATGTTCCCACGCCACGGGGTTCCAGTGTTATTCCTCAGTCATGTTCCCAGTGCACATGGTTCCACCATCAAACCTCAGTCATGTGGCCAGTCCACAGTTTTCTGCGATCAAACCCCAGTCAAGTTTCAGGCCACAGGGTTCCAGAATCAATCCTCAGTTATGTTCCCAGCCTACAGGGTTCTAGAATAAACCTCAGTCATGTTCCCAGTCCACAGGGTTCCAGAACCAAGGCTCCGTCAGGTTCCCAGGGCAAAGTATTCCGCAATTTAAACAGATGTCATGTTCCCAGGCCACAGTTTTCCGGAATCACGCCTCAGTCATGTTCCCAGGCCACAGGGATCCAGAATCAAACCTCAGTCATGTTCCGTGGACACAGGTTTCAAAAATAAAATCCCAGTCATGTTCCCAGGCCACAGGGTTCCACAATTAAACCTCAGTCATATTCCCAGGCCAGAGGGTTCCACAATCAAACTTAAGGCATCTTGCCAGGTCACAGGGTTCCACCATCAAACCTCAGTCCTGTTGCCAGGCCACGGTTCCACCATCATGCCTCACTCATGTTCCCAGGCCAGAGTGTTCCACAATCAAACCTAAGTCATCTTGCCAGGCCACAGTTTTCCACCATCAAGCCTCAGTCATGTTCCCAAGCCTGACGGTTCCACAATCCAACCTCAATCATGTTGCCATGCCACAGGGTTCAACCAACAACCCTCAGTCATGTGCCCCGGAAGCAGGGTTCCAGAATCACACAAATGGCATGTTCCCACGCCACGGGGTTCCAGTATCAGACCTCAGTCATGTTCCCATTGCACAGGGTTCCACCATCAACCCTCAGTCATGTGGCCAGTCCACAGGTTTCTGCGATAAAACCTCAGTCAAATTCCCAGGCCACAGTTTTTCAGAATCAAGCCTCAGTCATGTTGCCAGGCTACAGGTTTCCAGAATCAAGCCTCAGTCATGTTGCCAGGCCACAGGGTTCCAGAATCAAACCGTTCTCATGTTCCCAGGCCACAGAGTTCCAGAATCCACCCATGTCATGTTCCGAGGCCACAGGGTTCCAGAATCAATCTTCAGTTATGTTCCCAGGCTACAGGGTTCTAGAATAAACCTCAGTCATGTTCCCAGTCCTCAGGGTTCCAGACCCAAGGGTCTGTCTGGTTCCCAGGGCACAGTATTCCACAATCTAAACAGATATCATGTTTCAAGGCCACAGTTTTCCAGAATCACACCTCAGTCATGTTCCCAGGCCACAGGGATCCAGAATCAAACCTCAGTCATGTTGCCAGATCATAGGGTACCACCATCACACCTCAGTCATATTCCCAGGCCACAGGTTTCCAGAATCAAACCGATTTCATGTTCCCAGGCAAAAGAGTACCAAAATCCAAACCGATGTCATGTTCCCAGGCCACAGGATTCCACAATCTAACATCAGTCATGTTTCCAGGCCAATGGTTTCCAGAATCAAACCTCAGTCATATTCCCAGGCCACATGGTTCCAGAATCAAACCTCAGTCGTGTTCCGAGGACACACGGTTCCAGAATAAAACCTCAGTCATGTTCCGTGGACACAGGTTTCAAAAATAAAATCCCAGTCATGTTCCCAGGCCACAGGGTGCCACAATTAAACCTCAGTCATATTCCCAGGCCAGAGGGTTCTACAATCAAACCTCAGTCCTGTTGCCAGGCCACAGTGTTCCACCATCAAGCCTCAGTCATATTCCCAAGACTGAGGGTTCCACAATCAAACCTCAAACATGTTGCCATGCCAAAGGATTCAACCATCAAACCTCAGTCATGTGCCCAGGAAACAGGGTTCCACAATCAAACCAATGGCATGTTCCCACGCCACGGGGATCCAGTATCAGACCTCAGTCATGTTCCCAGTGCACAGGGTTCCACCATCAAACCTCAGTCATGTGGACAGTCCACAGGTTTCTGCGATCAAACCCCAGTCAAATTCCCAGGCCACAGGTTTCCAGAATCAAGCCTCAGTCATATTGCCAGGCCACAGGGTTCCAGAATCAAGCTTCAGTCATGTTGCCAGGCCACAGGGTTCCAGAATCAAACTGTTCTCATGTTCCCAGGCCACAGGGTTCCAGAATCCACCGATGTCATGTTCCCAGGACACAGGGTTCCAGAATCAATCCTCAGTTATGTTCCCAGGCTACAGGGTTCTAGAATAAACCTCAGTCATGTTCTCAGTCCACAGGGTTCCAGACCCAAGGCTCCGTCAGGTTCCCAGGGCCCAGTATTCCACTATCTAAACAGATGTCAGGTTCCCAGGCCACAGTTTTCCAGAATCACGCCTCAGTCATGTTCCCAGGCCACAGGGATCCAGAATCAAACCTCAGTCATGTTGCCAGGCCATAGGGTACCACCATCACACCTCAGTCATATTCCCAGGCCACAGGTTTCCAGAATCAAACCGATTTCATTTTCCCAGGCAACAGCGTACCAGAATCCAAACCGATGTCATGTTCACAGGCCACAGGATTCCACAATCTAACATCAGTCATGTTCCCAGGCCAATGTTTTCCAGAATCAAACCTCAGTCATATACCCAGGCCAGAGGGTTCCACAATCAAACCTCAGTCCTGTTGCCAGGCCACGGTTCCACCATCAAGCCTCAGTCATGTTCCCAGGCCACAGTGTTCCACAATCAAACCTAAGTCATCTTGCCATGCCAGAGGGTTCCACCATCAAACCTCAGTCCTGTTCGCAGGCCAAGGTTCCACCATCAAGCCTCAGTCATGTTGCCAGGCTACAGGGTTCCAGAATGAAGCCTCAGTCATGTTGCCAGGCCATAGGGTACCACCATCACACCTCAGTCATATTCCCAGGTCACAGGTTTCCAGAATCAAACCGATTTCTTGTTCCCAGGCAACAGGGTACCAGAATCCAAACCGATGTCATGTTCCCAGGCCACAGGTTTCCACAATCTAACATCAGTCATGTTCCCAGGCCAATGTTTTCCAGAATCAAACCTCAGTCATGTTGCCAGGCCACAGGCTTCCAGAATCAAGCCTCAGTCTTGTTGCCAGGCCACAGGCTTCCAGAATCAAGCCACAGTCAGGTTGCCAGGCCACAGGGTTCCAGAATCAAACCGTTCTCATGTTCCCAGGCCACAGGGTTCCAGAATCAATCCTCAGTTATGTTCCCAGCCTACAGGGTTCTAGAATAAACCTCAGTCATGTTCCCAGTCCACAGGGTTCCAGAACCAAGGCTCCGTCAGGTTCCCAGGGCAAAGTATTCCGCAATTTAAACAGATGTCATGTTCCCAGGCCACAGTTTTCCGGAATCACGCCTCAGTCATGTTCCCAGGCCACAGGGATCCAGAATCAAACTTCAGTCATGTTCCGTGGACACAGGTTTCAAAAATAAAATCCCAGTCATGTTCCCAGGCCACAGGGTTCCACAATTAAACCTCAGTCATATTCCCAGGCCAGAGGGTTCCACAATCAAACTTAAGGCATCTTGCCAGGTCACAGGGTTCCACCATCAAACCTCAGTCCTGTTGCCAGGCCACGGTTCCACCATCATGCCTCACTCATGTTCCCAGGCCAGAGTGTTCCACAATCAAACCTAAGTCATCTTGCCAGGCCACAGTTTTCCACCATCAAGCCTCAGTCATGTTCCCAAGCCTGACGGTTCCACAATCCAACCTCAATCATGTTGCCATGCCACAGGGTTCAACCAACAACCCTCAGTCATGTGCCCCGGAAGCAGGGTTCCAGAATCACACAAATGGCATGTTCCCACGCCACGGGGTTCCAGTATCAGACCTCAGTCATGTTCCCATTGCACAGGGTTCCACCATCAACCCTCAGTCATGTGGCCAGTCCACAGGTTTCTGCGATAAAACCTCAGTCAAATTCCCAGGCCACAGTTTTTCAGAATCAAGCCTCAGTCATGTTGCCAGGCTACAGGTTTCCAGAATCAAGCCTCAGTCATGTTGCCAGGCCACAGGGTTCCAGAATCAAACCGTTCTCATGTTCCCAGGCCACAGAGTTCCAGAATCCACCCATGTCATGTTCCGAGGCCACAGGGTTCCAGAATCAATCTTCAGTTATGTTCCCAGGCTACAGGGTTCTAGAATAAACCTCAGTCATGTTCCCAGTCCTCAGGGTTCCAGACCCAAGGGTCTGTCTGGTTCCCAGGGCACAGTATTCCACAATCTAAACAGATATCATGTTTCAAGGCCACAGTTTTCCAGAATCACACCTCAGTCATGTTCCCAGGCCACAGGGATCCAGAATCAAACCTCAGTCATGTTGCCAGATCATAGGGTACCACCATCACACCTCAGTCATATTCCCAGGCCACAGGTTTCCAGAATCAAACCGATTTCATGTTCCCAGGCAAAAGAGTACCAAAATCCAAACCGATGTCATGTTCCCAGGCCACAGGATTCCACAATCTAACATCAGTCATGTTTCCAGGCCAATGGTTTCCAGAATCAAACCTCAGTCATATTCCCAGGCCACATGGTTCCAGAATCAAACCTCAGTCGTGTTCCGAGGACACACGGTTCCAGAATAAAACCTCAGTCATGTTCCGTGGACACAGGTTTCAAAAATAAAATCCCAGTCATGTTCCCAGGCCACAGGGTGCCACAATTAAACCTCAGTCATATTCCCAGGCCAGAGGGTTCTACAATCAAACCTCAGTCCTGTTGCCAGGCCACAGTGTTCCACCATCAAGCCTCAGTCATATTCCCAAGACTGAGGGTTCCACAATCAAACCTCAAAGATGTTGCCATGCCAAAGGATTCAACCATCAAACCTCAGTCATGTGCCCAGGAAACAGGGTTCCACAATCAAACCAATGGCATGTTCCCACGCCACGGGGATCCAGTATCAGACCTCAGTCATGTTCCCAGTGCACAGGGTTCCACCATCAAACCTCAGTCATGTGGCCAGTCCACAGTTTTCTGCGATCAAACCCCAGTCAAGTTCCCAGGCCACAGGGTTCCAGAATCAACCCTCAGTCATATACCCAGGCCAGAGGGTTCCACAATCAAACTTCAGTCCTGTTGCCAGGCCACGGTTCCACCATCAAGCCTCAGTCATGTTCCCAGGCCACAGTGTTCCACAATCAAACCTAAGTCATATTGCCATGCCAGAGGGTTCCACCATCAAACCTCAGTCCTGTTGGCAGGCCAAGGTTCCACCATCAAGCCTCAGTCATGTTGCCAGGCTACAGGGTTCCAGAATGAAGCCTCAGTCATGTTGCCAGGCCATAGGGTACCACCATCACACCTCAGTCATATTCCCAGGTCACAGGTTTCCAGAATCAAACCGATTTCTTGTTCCCAGGCAACAGGGTACCAGAATCCAAACCGATGTCATGTTCCCAGGCCACAGGTTTCCACAATCTAACATCAGTCATGTTCCCAGGCCAATGTTTTCCAGAATCAAACCTCAGTCATGTTGCCAGGCCACAGGCTTCCAGAATCAAGCCTCAGTCTTGTTGCCAGGCCACAGGCTTCCAGAATCAAGCCACAGTCAGGTTGCCAGGCCACAGGGTTCCAGAATCAAACCGTTCTCATGTTCCCAGGCCACAGGGTTCCAGAATCAAGCCTCAGTCATGTTGCCAGGCTACAGGTTTCCAGAATCAAACCTCAGTCATGTTGCCAGGCCACAGGGTTCCAGAATCAAACCGTTCTCATGTTCCCAGGCCACAGGTTTCCAGAATCCACCGATGCCATATTCCGAGGCGACAGGGTTCCAGAATCAATCCTCAGTTATGTTCCCAGGCTACAGGGTTCTAGAATACACCTCAGTCATGTTCCCAGTCCACAGGGTTCCAGAACCAAGGCTCAGGCATGTTCCCAGGCCAGAGTGTTCCACAGTCAAACCTAAGTCATCTTGCCAGGCCATAGGGTTCCACCATTAAAACTCAGTCCTGTTGCCAGGCCACAGGGTTCCACCATCACACCTCAGTGATATTCCCAGGCCACAAATTTCCAGAATCAAATCGATTTTATGTTCACAGGAAACAGGGTTCCAGAATCAAACCAATGGCATGTTCCCACGCCACGGGGTTCCAGTGTTATTCCTCAGTCATGTTCCCAGTGCACATGGTTCCACCATCAAACCTCAGTCATGTGGCCAGTCCACAGTTTTCTGCGATCAAACCCCAGTCAAGTTTCAGGCCACAGGGTTCCAGAATCAATCCTCAGTTATGTTCCCAGCCTACAGGGTTCTAGAATAAACCTCAGTCATGTTCCCAGTCCACAGGGTTCCAGAACCAAGGCTCCGTCAGGTTCCCAGGGCAAAGTATTCCGCAATTTAAACAGATGTCATGTTCCCAGGCCACAGTTTTCCGGAATCACGCCTCAGTCATGTTCCCAGGCCACAGGGATCCAGAATCAAACCTCAGTCATGTTCCGTGGACACAGGTTTCAAAAATAAAATCCCAGTCATGTTCCCAGGCCACAGGGTTCCACAATTAAACCTCAGTCATATTCCCAGGCCAGAGGGTTCCACAATCAAACTTAAGGCATCTTGCCAGGTCACAGGGTTCCACCATCAAACCTCAGTCCTGTTGCCAGGCCACGGTTCCACCATCATGCCTCACTCATGTTCCCAGGCCAGAGTGTTCCACAATCAAACCTAAGTCATCTTGCCAGGCCACAGTTTTCCACCATCAAGCCTCAGTCATGTTCCCAAGCCTGACGGTTCCACAATCCAACCTCAATCATGTTGCCATGCCACAGGGTTCAACCAACAACCCTCAGTCATGTGCCCCGGAAGCAGGGTTCCAGAATCACACAAATGGCATGTTCCCACGCCACGGGGTTCCAGTATCAGACCTCAGTCATGTTCCCATTGCACAGGGTTCCACCATCAACCCTCAGTCATGTGGCCAGTCCACAGGTTTCTGCGATAAAACCTCAGTCAAATTCCCAGGCCACAGTTTTTCAGAATCAAGCCTCAGTCATGTTGCCAGGCTACAGGTTTCCAGAATCAAGCCTCAGTCATGTTGCCAGGCCACAGGGTTCCAGAATCAAACCGTTCTCATGTTCCCAGGCCACAGAGTTCCAGAATCCACCCATGTCATGTTCCGAGGCCACAGGGTTCCAGAATCAATCTTCAGTTATGTTCCCAGGCTACAGGGTTCTAGAATAAACCTCAGTCATGTTCCCAGTCCTCAGGGTTCCAGACCCAAGGGTCTGTCTGGTTCCCAGGGCACAGTATTCCACAATCTAAACAGATATCATGTTTCAAGGCCACAGTTTTCCAGAATCACACCTCAGTCATGTTCCCAGGCCACAGGGATCCAGAATCAAACCTCAGTCATGTTGCCAGATCATAGGGTACCACCATCACACCTCAGTCATATTCCCAGGCCACAGGTTTCCAGAATCAAACCGATTTCATGTTCCCAGGCAAAAGAGTACCAAAATCCAAACCGATGTCATGTTCCCAGGCCACAGGATTCCACAATCTAACATCAGTCATGTTTCCAGGCCAATGGTTTCCAGAATCAAACCTCAGTCATATTCCCAGGCCACATGGTTCCAGAATCAAACCTCAGTCGTGTTCCGAGGACACACGGTTCCAGAATAAAACCTCAGTCATGTTCCGTGGACACAGGTTTCAAAAATAAAATCCCAGTCATGTTCCCAGGCCACAGGGTGCCACAATTAAACCTCAGTCATATTCCCAGGCCAGAGGGTTCTACAATCAAACCTCAGTCCTGTTGCCAGGCCACAGTGTTCCACCATCAAGCCTCAGTCATATTCCCAAGACTGAGGGTTCCACAATCAAACCTCAAACATGTTGCCATGCCAAAGGATTCAACCATCAAACCTCAGTCATGTGCCCAGGAAACAGGGTTCCACAATCAAACCAATGGCATGTTCCCACGCCACGGGGATCCAGTATCAGACCTCAGTCATGTTCCCAGTGCACAGGGTTCCACCATCAAACCTCAGTCATGTGGACAGTCCACAGGTTTCTGCGATCAAACCCCAGTCAAATTCCCAGGCCACAGGTTTCCAGAATCAAGCCTCAGTCATATTGCCAGGCCACAGGGTTCCAGAATCAAGCTTCAGTCATGTTGCCAGGCCACAGGGTTCCAGAATCAAACTGTTCTCATGTTCCCAGGCCACAGGGTTCCAGAATCCACCGATGTCATGTTCCCAGGACACAGGGTTCCAGAATCAATCCTCAGTTATGTTCCCAGGCTACAGGGTTCTAGAATAAACCTCAGTCATGTTCTCAGTCCACAGGGTTCCAGACCCAAGGCTCCGTCAGGTTCCCAGGGCCCAGTATTCCACTATCTAAACAGATGTCAGGTTCCCAGGCCACAGTTTTCCAGAATCACGCCTCAGTCATGTTCCCAGGCCACAGGGATCCAGAATCAAACCTCAGTCATGTTGCCAGGCCATAGGGTACCACCATCACACCTCAGTCATATTCCCAGGCCACAGGTTTCCAGAATCAAACCGATTTCATTTTCCCAGGCAACAGCGTACCAGAATCCAAACCGATGTCATGTTCACAGGCCACAGGATTCCACAATCTAACATCAGTCATGTTCCCAGGCCAATGTTTTCCAGAATCAAACCTCAGTCATATACCCAGGCCAGAGGGTTCCACAATCAAACCTCAGTCCTGTTGCCAGGCCACGGTTCCACCATCAAGCCTCAGTCATGTTCCCAGGCCACAGTGTTCCACAATCAAACCTAAGTCATCTTGCCATGCCAGAGGGTTCCACCATCAAACCTCAGTCCTGTTCGCAGGCCAAGGTTCCACCATCAAGCCTCAGTCATGTTGCCAGGCTACAGGGTTCCAGAATGAAGCCTCAGTCATGTTGCCAGGCCATAGGGTACCACCATCACACCTCAGTCATATTCCCAGGTCACAGGTTTCCAGAATCAAACCGATTTCTTGTTCCCAGGCAACAGGGTACCAGAATCCAAACCGATGTCATGTTCCCAGGCCACAGGTTTCCACAATCTAACATCAGTCATGTTCCCAGGCCAATGTTTTCCAGAATCAAACCTCAGTCATGTTGCCAGGCCACAGGCTTCCAGAATCAAGCCTCAGTCTTGTTGCCAGGCCACAGGCTTCCAGAATCAAGCCACAGTCAGGTTGCCAGGCCACAGGGTTCCAGAATCAAACCGTTCTCATGTTCCCAGGCCACAGGGTTCCAGAATCAATCCTCAGTTATGTTCCCAGCCTACAGGGTTCTAGAATAAACCTCAGTCATGTTCCCAGTCCACAGGGTTCCAGAACCAAGGCTCCGTCAGGTTCCCAGGGCAAAGTATTCCGCAATTTAAACAGATGTCATGTTCCCAGGCCACAGTTTTCCGGAATCACGCCTCAGTCATGTTCCCAGGCCACAGGGATCCAGAATCAAACTTCAGTCATGTTCCGTGGACACAGGTTTCAAAAATAAAATCCCAGTCATGTTCCCAGGCCACAGGGTTCCACAATTAAACCTCAGTCATATTCCCAGGCCAGAGGGTTCCACAATCAAACTTAAGGCATCTTGCCAGGTCACAGGGTTCCACCATCAAACCTCAGTCCTGTTGCCAGGCCACGGTTCCACCATCATGCCTCACTCATGTTCCCAGGCCAGAGTGTTCCACAATCAAACCTAAGTCATCTTGCCAGGCCACAGTTTTCCACCATCAAGCCTCAGTCATGTTCCCAAGCCTGACGGTTCCACAATCCAACCTCAATCATGTTGCCATGCCACAGGGTTCAACCAACAACCCTCAGTCATGTGCCCCGGAAGCAGGGTTCCAGAATCACACAAATGGCATGTTCCCACGCCACGGGGTTCCAGTATCAGACCTCAGTCATGTTCCCATTGCACAGGGTTCCACCATCAACCCTCAGTCATGTGGCCAGTCCACAGGTTTCTGCGATAAAACCTCAGTCAAATTCCCAGGCCACAGTTTTTCAGAATCAAGCCTCAGTCATGTTGCCAGGCTACAGGTTTCCAGAATCAAGCCTCAGTCATGTTGCCAGGCCACAGGGTTCCAGAATCAAACCGTTCTCATGTTCCCAGGCCACAGAGTTCCAGAATCCACCCATGTCATGTTCCGAGGCCACAGGGTTCCAGAATCAATCTTCAGTTATGTTCCCAGGCTACAGGGTTCTAGAATAAACCTCAGTCATGTTCCCAGTCCTCAGGGTTCCAGACCCAAGGGTCTGTCTGGTTCCCAGGGCACAGTATTCCACAATCCAAACAGATATCATGTTTCAAGGCCACAGTTTTCCAGAATCACACCTCAGTCATGTTCCCAGGCCACAGGGATCCAGAATCAAACCTCAGTCATGTTGCCAGATCATAGGGTACCACCATCACACCTCAGTCATATTCCCAGGCCACAGGTTTCCAGAATCAAACCGATTTCATGTTCCCAGGCAAAAGAGTACCAAAATCCAAACCGATGTCATGTTCCCAGGCCACAGGATTCCACAATCTAACATCAGTCATGTTTCCAGGCCAATGGTTTCCAGAATCAAACCTCAGTCATATTCCCAGGCCACATGGTTCCAGAATCAAACCTCAGTCGTGTTCCGAGGACACACGGTTCCAGAATAAAACCTCAGTCATGTTCCGTGGACACAGGTTTCAAAAATAAAATCCCAGTCATGTTCCCAGGCCACAGGGTGCCACAATTAAACCTCAGTCATATTCCCAGGCCAGAGGGTTCTACAATCAAACCTCAGTCCTGTTGCCAGGCCACAGTGTTCCACCATCAAGCCTCAGTCATATTCCCAAGACTGAGGGTTCCACAATCAAACCTCAAACATGTTGCCATGCCAAAGGATTCAACCATCAAACCTCAGTCATGTTCCCAGTGCACAGGGTTCCACCATCAAACCTCAGTCATGTGGCCAGTCCACAGTTTTCTGCGATCAAACCCCAGTCAAGTTCCCAGGCCACAGGGTTCCAGAATCAAACCTCAGTCATATACACAGGCCAGAGGGTTCCACAATCAAACTTCAGTCCTGTTGCCAGGCCACGGATCCACCATCAAGCCTCAGTCATGTTCCCAGGCCACAGTGTTCCACAATCAAACCTAAGTCATATTGCCATGCCAGAGGGTTCCACCATCAAACCTCAGTCCTGTTGCCAGGCCACGGTTCCACCATCAAGCCTCAGTCATGTTCCCAGGCCAGAGTGTTCCACAATCAAACCTAAGTCATCTTGCCAGGCCACAGGATTCCACCATCAAACCTCAGTCCTGTTGCCAAGCCACAGGGTTCAACCATCAAACCTCAGTCATATTCCCAGGAGACAGGGTTCCAGAATCAAACCTCAGTCATGTTCCCAGGCCACAGGGTTCCAGAACCAAGCCTCAGTCAGGTTCCCAGGGCACGGTATTCCACAATCTAAACAGATGTCATGTTCCCAGGCCACAGGTTTCCAGAATCACACCTCAGTCATGTTCCCAGTCCACAGGGTTCCAGAACCAAGCCTCAGTCAGGTTCCCAGGCCACGGGGTTCCAGTATCAGGCCTCAGTCATGTTCCCAGTGCACAGGGTTCCACCATCAAGCCTCAGTCATGTTCCCAGGCCAGAGTGTTGCACAATCAAACCTAAGTCATCTTGCCAGGCCACAGGATTCCACCATCAAACCTCAGTCCGGTTGCCAGGCCACAGGGTTCAACCATCAAACCTAAGTCATGTTCCCATTAAACAGGGTTCCAGAATCAAACCAATGTCATGTTCCCAGGCCACGGGGTTCCAGTATCAGGCCTCAGTCATGTTCCCAGTGCACAGGGTTCCACCATCAAACCTCAGTCATGTTGCCAGTCCACAGGTTTCTGCCATCAAACCTCAGTCAAGTTCCCAGGCCACAGGTTTCCAGAATCAAACTTCAGTCCTATTCCCAGGACACATGGTTCCAGAATCAAACCTCAGTCATGTTCGCAGGCCACAGGGTTCCACAATCAAACCACAGTATGTTCCCTGGACAAAGGTGTCCAGAATCAAACCTCAGTCATCTTCCCACGGAACAGGGTTCCAGAAACAAACCTCAGTCATGTTGCCAGGCCACGGGGTTCCAGTATCAGGCCTCAGTCATGTTTCCAGTGCACAGGGTTCCACCATCAAACCTCAGTCATGTTGCCAGTGCACAGGTTTCTGCGATCAAACCACATTCAAATTCCCAGGCCACAGGCTTCCCGAATCAAGCCTCAGTCATGTTGCCAGGCCACAGGGTACCACCCTCAAACCTCACTCATGTTCCCAGGCCACAGGGTTCCACCATGAAGCCTCAGTCATGTTCCCAAGCCTGAGGGTTCCAAAATCAAACCTCTGTCATGTTGCCAGGCCACAGGGTTCAACCATCAAACCTCAGTCACGTTCCCACGAAGCAGGGTTCCAGAATCAAACCAATGTCATGTTCCCAGGCCACGGGGTTCCACCATCAAACCTCAGTCATGTTGCCAGTCCACAGGTTTCTGCGATCTAACGACATTCAAGTTCCCAGGACACAGGCTTCCAGAATCAAGCCTCAGTCATGTTGCCAGGCCACAGGGCTCCTCCATCAAACCTCAATAATGTTCCCAGGACACAGGATCCAGAATCAAACCAATGTCAAGTTCCCAGGCCATGGGTTTCCAGTACCAGGCCTCAGTCATGATTCCACGGCACAGGGTTCTAGAATCAAACCTCAGTCATGTTCCCAGTCCACAGGGTTTCAGAACCAAGCCTCAGTCAGGTTCCCAGGGCACAGTATTCCACAATCTAAACAGATGTCATGTTCCCAGGCCACAGGTTTCCAGAATCACACCTCAGTCATGTTCCCAGGCCACAGGGATCCAGAATCAAACCTCAGTCATGTTGCCAGGCCAGAGGGTACCACCTTCAAACCTCAGTCATATTCACAGACCACAGGTTTCCAGAATCAAACCGATTTCATGTTCCCAGGCAACAGGGTACCAGAATCCAAACCGATGTCATGTTCCCAGGCCACAGGATTCCACAATCTAACATCAGTCATGTTCCCAGGCCAATGGTTTCCAGAATCAAACCTCAGTCATATTCCCAGGCCACATGGTTCCAGAATCAAACCGATTTCATGTTCCGAGGCAACAGGGTACCAGAATCCAAACCTCAGTCATGTTCCTTGGACACAGGTTTCAAAAATAAAACCCCAGTCAGGTTCCCAGGCCACAGGCTTCCAGAATCAAGCCTCAGTCATATTCCCAGGCCACAGGGTTCCACAATCAAACTCAGTCCTGTTGCCAGGCCACGGTTCCACCATCAAACCTCAGTCATGTTCCCAGGCCAGAGTGTTCCACAATCAAACCTAAGTCAACTTGCCAGGCCACAGGATTCAATCATCAAACCTCAGTCCTGTTGCCAGGCCACAGGGTTCCACTATCAAGCCTCAGTCATGTTCCCAAGCCTGAGGGTTCCACAATCAAACCTTTGTCATGTTGCCAGGCCACAGGGATCAACCATCAAACCTCAGTCATGTGCCCAGGAAACAGGGTTCCAGAATCAAACCAATGTCATGTTCCCAGGCCACGGGGTTCCAGTATCAGGCCTCAGTCATGTTCCCAGTGCACAGGATTCCACCATCAAACCTCAGTCATGTTGCCAGTCCACAGGTTTCTGCGATCAAACCACATTCAAGTTCCCAGGCCACAGGCTTCCACAATCAAGCCTCAGTCATGTTGCCAGGCCACAGGGTACCACCATCAAACCGCAATCATGTTCCCAGGTCAAAGGATCCAGAATCAAACCAATGTCAAGTTCCCCTGTCATGGGTTTCCTGTACCAGGCCTCAGTCATTTTTCCAGGGCACAGGGTTCGACAATCAAACCTCCGTCATGTTGCCAGTCCACAGGTTTCTGCGATCAAACCTCAGTCATGTTCCCAGGCCACAGGATTCCACAATCTAACATCAGTCATGTTCCCAGGCCAATGGTTTCCAGAATCAAACCTCAGTCATATTCCCAGGCCACATGGTTCCACAATCAAACCGATTTCATGTTCCCAGGCAACAGGGTACCAGAATCCAAACCTCAGTCATGTTCCTTGGACACAGGTTTCAAAAATAAAACCCCAGTCAGGTTCCCAGGCCACAGGCTTCCAGAATCAAGCCTCAGTCATATTCCCAGGCCACAGGGTTCCACAATCAAACTCAGTCCTGTTGCCAGGCCACGGTTCCACCATCAAACCTCAGTCATGTTCCCAGGCCAGAGTGTTCCACAATCAAACCTAAGTCAACTTGCCAGGCCACAGGATTCAATCATCAAACCTCAGTCCTGTTGCCAGGCCACAGGGTTCCACGATCAAGCCTCAGTCATGTTCCCAAGCCTGAGGGTTCCACAATCAAACCTTTGTCATGTTGCCAGGCCACAGGGATCAACCATCAAACCTCAGTCATGTGCCCAGGAAACAGGGTTCCAGAATCAAACCAATGTCATGTTCCCAGGCCACGGGGTTCCAGTATCAGGCCTCAGTCATGTTCCCAGTGCACAGGATTCCACCATCAAACCTCAGTCATGTTGCCAGTCCACAGGTTTCTGCGATCAAACCACATTCATGTTCCCAGGACACAGGCTTCCACAATCAAGCCTCAGTCATGTTGCCAGGCCACAGGGTACCACCATCAAACCTCAATCATGTTCCCAGGTCAAAGGATCCAGAATCAAACCATTGTCAAGTTCCCCTGTCATGGGTTTCCTGTACCAGGCCTCAGTCATTTTTCCAGGGCACAGGGTTCGACAATCAAACCTCCGTCATGTTGCCAGTCCACAGGTTTCTGCGATCAAACCTCAGTCAAGTTCCCAGGCCACAGATTTCCAGAATCAAACCTCAGTCCTATTCCCAGGACACATGGTTCCAGAATCAAACCTCAGTCATGTTCGCAGGACACAGGGTTCCAGAATCAAACCTCAGTCATGTTGCCAGGCCAGAGGGTACCACCATCAAACCTCACTCAAATTCCCAGACCACAGGTTTCCAGAATCAAACCGATTTCATGTTCCCAGGCAACAGGGTACCAGAATCCAAACCGATGTCATGTTCCCAGGCCACAGGATTCCACAATCTAACATCAGTCATGTTCTCAGGCCAATGGTTTCCAGAATCAAACCTCAGTCATATTCCCAGGCCACATGGTTCCAGAATCAAACCTCAGTCATGTTCCCAGGACACAGGGTTCCAGAATCAAACCTCAGTCATGTTCCATGGACACAGGTTTCGAAAATGAAACCCCAGTCAGGTTCCCAGGCCACAGGCTTCCAGAATCAAGCCTCACTCATATTCCCAGGCCACAGAGTTCCACAATTAAACCTCAGTCTTATTCCCAGGCCGGAGGGTTCCACAATCAAACCTAAGTCATCTTGCCAGGCCACGGTTCCACCATCAAGCCTCACTCATGTTCCCAAGCCAGAGTGTTCCACAATCAAAGCTAAGTCATCTTGCCAGGCCACAGGATTCCACCATCAAACCTCAGTCCTGTTGCCAAACCACAGGGTACAACCATCATGCCTCAGTCATATTCCCAGTACACAGGGTTCCACCATCAAACCTCAGTCATGTTGCCAGTCCACAGGTTTCTGCGATCAAACCACATTCAAGTTCCCAGGCCACAGGCTTCCAGAATCAAGCCTCAGTCATGTTGCCAGGCCACAGGGTACCACCCTCAAACCTCACTCATGTTCCCAGGCCACAGGGTTCCTCCATCAAACCTCAATCATGTTCCCAGGCCACAGGGATCCAGAATCAAACCTCAGTCATGTTGCCAGGCCAGAGGGTACCACCATCAAACCTCAGTCATATTCCCAGACCACAGGTTTCCAGAATCAAACCGATTTCATCTTCCCAGGCAACAGGGTACCAGAATCCAAACCGATGTCAGGTTCCCAGGCCACAGGATTCCACAATCTAACATCAGTCATGTTCCCAGGCCAATGGTTTCCAGAATCAACCCTCAGTCATATTCCCAGGCCACATGGTTCCAGAATCAAACCTCAGTCATGTTCCCAGGACACAGGGTTCCAGAATCAAACCTCAGTCATGTTCCCTGGACACAGGTTTCAAAAATAAAACCCCAGTCAGGTTCCTAGGCCACAGGCATCGAGAATCATGCCTCACTCATATTCCAAGGCCACAGGGTTCCACAATTAAACCTCAGTCACATTCCCAGGCCGGAGGGTTCCACAATCAAACCTCAGTCCTGTTGCCAGGCCACGGTTCCACTATCAAGCCTCAGTCATGTTCCCAGGCCAGGGTGTTCCACAATTAAACCTAAGTCATCTTGCCAGGCCACAGGGTTCAACCATCAAACCTCAGTCATGTTCCCAGGAAACAGGGTTCCAGAATCAAACCAATGTCATGTTCCCAGGCCACGGGGTTCCAGTATCAGGCCTCAGTCATATTCCCAGTACACAGGGTTCCACCATCAAACCTCAGTCATGTTGCCAGTCCACAGGTTTCTGCGATCAAACCATATTCAAGTTCCCAGGCCACAGGCTTCCAGAATCAAGCTTCAGTCATGTTGCCAGGCCACAGGGTACCACCCTCAAACCTCACTCATGTTCCCAAGCCACAGGGTTCCTCCATCAAACCTCAATCATGTCCCCAGGACACAGGATCGAGAATCAAACCAATGTCCAGTTCCCAGGACATGGGTTTCCAGTACCAGGCCTCAGTCATGTTTCCAGGGCACAGGGTTCTACAATCAAACCTCAGTAATGTTCGCAGGCCACAGGGTTCCACAATCAAACCACAGTATGTTCCCTGGACAAAGGTGTCCAGAATCAAACCTCAGTCATCTTCCCAGGGAACAGGGTTCCAGAAACAAACCTCAGTCATGTTGCCAGGCCACAGGTTTCCACCATCAAACCTCAGACTGATTGTCAGGCCACAGGGATCCAGAATCAAACCGTTCTCATGTTCCCAGGCCACAGGGTTCCAGAATCCACTGATGTCATCTTCCCAGGCCACAGGGTTCCAGAATCAATCCTCAGTTATGTTCCCAGGCTACAGGGTTCCAGAATCAAACCTCAGTCATGTTCCCAGTCCACAGGGTTCCAGAACCAAGCCTCAGTCAGGTTCCCAGGGCACAGTATTCCACAATCTAAACAGATATCATGTTCCCAGGCCACACGTTTCCAGAATCACACCTCAGTCATGTTCCCAGGCCACAGGGATCCAGAATCAAACCTCAGTCATGTTGCCAGGCCAGAGGGTACCACCATCAAACCTCAGTCATATTCCCAGACCACAGGTTTCCAGAATCAAAACGATTTTATTTTCCCAGGCAACAGGGTACCAGAATCCAAACCGATGTCATGTTCCCAGGCCACAGGATTCCACAATCTAACATCAGTCATGTTCCCAGGCCAATGGTTTCCAGAATCAAACCTCAGACATATTCCCAGGCCACATGGTTCCAGAATCAAACCGTTCTCATTTTCCCAGGCCACAGGGTTCCAGAATCCACTGATGTCATCTTCCCAGGCCACAGGGTTCCAGAATCAATCCTCAGTTATGTTCCCAGGCTACAGGGTTCCAGAATCAAACCTCAGTCATGTTCCCAGTCCACAGGGTTCCAGAACCAAGCCTCAGTCAGGTTCCCAGGGCACAGTATTCCACAATCTAAACAGATGTCATGTTCCCAGGCCACAGGTTTCCAGAATCACACCTCAGTCATATTCCCAGGCCACAGGGATCCAGAATCAAACCTCAGTCATGTTGCCAGGCCAGAGGGTACCACCATCAAACCTCAGTCATATTCCTAGACCACAGGTTTCCAGAATCAAACCGATTTCATCTTCCCAGGCCACACGGTACCAGAATCCAAACCGATGTCATGTTCCCAGGCCACAGGTTTCCACAATCTAACATCAGTCATGTTCCCAGGCCAATGGTTTCCAGAATCAAACCTCAGTCATGTTCCCACGACACAGGGTTCCAGAATCAAACCTCAGTCATGTTCCCACGACACAGGGTTCCAGAATCAAACCTCAGTCATGTTCCCTGGACACAGGTTTCAAAAATATAACCCCAGTCAGGTTCCCAGGCCACAGGCTTCCAGAATCAAGCCTCACTCATATTTCCAGGCCACAGGGTTCCACAATTAAACCGCAGTCATATTCCCAGGCCAGAGGGTTCCACAATCAAACCTCAGTCCTGTTGCCAGGCCACGGTTCCACCATCAAGCCTCAGTCATGTTCCCAGGCCAGAGTGTTCCACAATCAAACCTAAGTCATCTTGCCAGGCCAAAGGATTCCACCATCAAACCTCAGTCCAGTTGCCAGGACACAGGGATCAACCATCAAACCTCAGTCATGTGCCCAGGAAACAGGGTTCCATAATCAAACCAATGTCATGTTCCCAGGCCACGGGGTTCCAGTATCAGGCCTCAGTCATGTTCCCAGTGCACAGGGTTCCACCCTCAAACCTCACTCATGTTCCCAGGCCACAGGGTTCCTCCATCAAACCTCAATCATGTTCCCAGGACACAGGATCCAGAATTAAACCAATGTCAAGTTCCCAGGCCATGGGTTTCCAGTACCAGGCCTCAGTCATGTTTCCAGGGCACAGGGTTCTACAATCAAACCTCAGTCATGTTCCCAGTCCACAGGGTTTCAGAACCAAGCCTCAGTCAGGTTCCCAGGGCACAGTATTCCACAATCTAAACAGATGTCATGTTCCCAGGCCACAGGTTTCCAGAATCACACCTCAGTCATGTTCCCAGGCCACAGGGATCCAGAATCAAACCTCAGTCATGTTGCCAGGCCAGAGGGTACCACCATCAAACCTCAGTCATGTTGCCAGGCCAGAGGGTACCACCATCAAACCTCAGTCATATTCCCAGACCACAGGTTTCCAGAATCAAAACGATTTTATTTTCCCAGGCAACAGGGTACCAGAATCCAAACCGATGTCATGTTCCCAGGCCACAGGATTCCACAATCTAACATCAGTCATGTTCCCAGGCCAATGGTTTCCAGAATCAAACCTCAGACATATTCCCAGGCCACATGGTTCCAGAATCAAACCGTTCTCATGTTCCCAGGCCACAGGGTTCCAGAATCCACTGATGTCATCTTCCCAGGCCACAGGGTTCCAGAATCAATCCTCAGTTATGTTCCCAGGCTACAGGGTTCCAGAATCAGACCTCAGTCATGTTCCCAGGCCACAGGGATCCAGAATCAAACCTCAGTCATGTTGCCAGGCCAGAGGGTACCACCATCAAACCTCAGTCATATTCCTAGACCACAGGTTTCCAGATTCAAACCGATTTCATCTTCCCAGGCAACAGGGAACCAGAATCCAAACCGATGTCATGTTCCCCGGCTATAGGATTCCACAATCTAACATCAGTCATGTTCCCAGACCGGAGGTTTCCACAATCAAACCTAAGTCATCTTGCCAGGCCACAGGATTCCACCATCAAACCTCAGTCTTGTTGCCAGGCCACAGGGTTCAACCATGAAACCTCACTCATGTTCTCAGGAAACAGGGTTCCAAAATCAAACCAATGTCATGTTCCCAGGCCACGGGGTTCCAGTATCAGGCCTCAGTCATATTCCCAGTACACAGGGTTCCACCATCAAACCTCAGTCATGTTGCCAGTCCACAGGTTTCTGCGATCAAACCATATTCAAGTTCCCAGGCCACAGGCTTCCAGAATCAAGCTTCAGTCATGTTGCCAGGCCACAGGGTACCACCCTCAAACCTCACTCATGTTCCCAAGCCACAGGGTTCCTCCATCAAACCTCAATCATGTCCCCAGGACACAGGATCGAGAATCAAACCAATGTCCAGTTCCCAGGACATGGGTTTCCAGTACCAGGCCTCAGTCATGTTTCCAGGGCACAGGGTTCTACAATCAAACCTCAGTAATGTTCGCAGGCCACAGGGTTCCACAATCAAACCACAGTATGTTCCCTGGACAAAGGTGTCCAGAATCAAACCTCAGTCATCTTCCCAGGGAACAGGGTTCCAGAAACAAACCTCAGTCATGTTGCCAGGCCACAGGTTTCCACCATCAAACCTCAGACTGATTGTCAGGCCACAGGGATCCAGAATCAAACCGTTCTCATGTTCCCAGGCCACAGGGTTCCAGAATCCACTGATGTCATCTTCCCAGGCCACAGGGTTCCAGAATCAATCCTCAGTTATGTTCCCAGGCTACAGGGTTCCAGAATCAAACCTCAGTCATGTTCCCAGTCCACAGGGTTCCAGAACCAAGCCTCAGTCAGGTTCCCAGGGCACAGTATTCCACAATCTAAACAGATATCATGTTCCCAGGCCACACGTTTCCAGAATCACACCTCAGTCATGTTCCCAGGCCACAGGGATCCAGAATCAAACCTCAGTCATGTTGCCAGGCCAGAGGGTACCACCATCAAACCTCAGTCATATTCCCAGACCACAGGTTTCCAGAATCAAAACGATTTTATTTTCCCAGGCAACAGGGTACCAGAATCCAAACCGATGTCATGTTCCCAGGCCACAGGATTCCACAATCTAACATCAGTCATGTTCCCAGGCCAATGGTTTCCAGAATCAAACCTCAGACATATTCCCAGGCCACATGGTTCCAGAATCAAACCGTTCTCATGTTCCCAGGCCACAGGGTTCCAGAATCCACTGATGTCATCTTCCCAGGCCACAGGGTTCCAGAATCAATCCTCAGTTATGTTCCCAGGCTACAGGGTTCCAGAATCAGACCTCAGTCATGTTCCCAGGCCACAGGGATCCAGAATCAAACCTCAGTCATGTTGCCAGGCCAGAGGGTACCACCATCAAACCTCAGTCATATTCCTAGACCACAGGTTTCCAGATTCAAACCGATTTCATCTTCCCAGGCAACAGGGAACCAGAATCCAAACCGATGTCATGTTCCCCGGCTATAGGATTCCACAATCTAACATCAGTCATGTTCCCAGACCGGAGGTTTCCACAATCAAACCTAAGTCATCTTGCCAGGCCACAGGATTCCACCATCAAACCTCAGTCTTGTTGCCAGGCCACAGGGTTCAACCATGAAACCTCACTCATGTTCTCAGGAAACAGGGTTCCAAAATCAAACCAATGTCATGTTCCCAGGCCACGGGGTTCCAGTATCAGGCCTCAGTCATATTCCCAGTACACAGGGTTCCACCATCAAACCTTAGTCATATTGCCAGTCCACAGATTTCTGCGATCAAACCACATTCAAGTTCCCAGGTCACAGGCTTCCAGAATCAAGCCTCACTCATATTCCCAGGCCACAGGGTTCCACAATTAAACCGCAGTCATATTCCCAGGCCAGAGGGTTCCACAATCAAACCTCAGTCCTGTTGCCAGGCCACGGTTCCACCATCAAGCCTCAGTCATGTTCCCAGGCCAGAGTGTTCCACAATCAAACCTAAGTCATCTTGCCAGGCCACAGGATTCCACCATCAAACCTCAGTCCTGTTGCCAGGCCACAGGGATCAACCATCAAACCTCAGTCATGTGCCCAGGAAATAGGGTTCCAGAATCAAACCAATGTCATGTTCCCAGGCCACGGGGTTCTAGTATCAGGCCTCAGTCATGTTCCCAGTGCACAGGGTTCCACCATCAAACCTCAGTCATGTTGCCAGTCCACAGGTTTCTGCCATCAAACCTCAGTCAAGTTCCCAGGCCACAGGTTTCCAGAATCAAACTTCAGTCCTATTCCCAGGACACATGGTTCCAGAATCAAACCTCAGTCATGTTCGCAGGCCACAGGGTTCCACAATCAAACCACAGTATGTTCCCTGGACAAAGGTGTCCAGAATCAAACCTCAGTCATCTTCCCAGAGAACAGGGTTCCAGAAACAAACCTCAGTCATGTTCCCTGGACACAGGTTTCAAAAATAAAACCCCAGTCAGGTTCCCAGGCCACAGGCTTCCAGAATCAAGCCTCACTCATATTCCCAGGCCACAGGGTTCCACAATTAAACCGCAGTCATATTCCCAGGCCAGAGGGTTCCACCATCAAACCTCAGTCCTGTTGCCAGGCCACGGTTCCACCATCAAGCCTCAGTCATGTTCCCAGGCCAGAGTGTTCCACAATCAAACCTAAGTCATCTTGCCAGGCCACAGGATTCCACCATCAAACCTCAGTCCTGTTGCCAAGCCACAGGGTTCAACCATCAAACCTCAGTCATATTCCCAGGAGACAGGGTTCCAGAATCAAACCTCAGTCATGTTCCCAGGCCACAGGGTTCCAGAACCAAGCCTCAGTCAGGTTCCCAGGGCACGGTATTCCACAATCTAAACAGATGTCATGTTCCCAGGCCACAGGTTTCCAGAATCACACCTCAGTCATGTTCCCAGTCCACAGGGTTCCAGAACCAAGCCTCAGTCAGGTTCCCAGGCCACGGGGTTCCAGTATCAGGCCTCAGTCATGTTCCCAGTGCACAGGGTTCCACCATCAAGCCTCAGTCATGTTCCCAGGCCAGAGTGTTGCACAATCAAACCTAAGTCATCTTGCCAGGCCACAGGATTCCACCATCAAACCTCAGTCCGGTTGCCAGGCCACAGGGTTCAACCATCAAACCTAAGTCATGTTCCCATTAAACAGGGTTCCAGAATCAAACCAATGTCATGTTCCCAGGCCACGGGGTTCCAGTATCAGGCCTCAGTCATGTTCCCAGTGCACAGGGTTCCACCATCAAACCTCAGTCATGTTGCCAGTCCACAGGTTTCTGCCATCAAACCTCAGTCAAGTTCCCAGGCCACAGGTTTCCAGAATCAAACTTCAGTCCTATTCCCAGGACACATGGTTCCAGAATCAAACCTCAGTCATGTTCGCAGGCCACAGGGTTCCACCATGAAGCCTCAGTCATGTTCCCAAGCCTGAGGGTTCCAAAATCAAACCTCTGTCATGTTGCCAGGCCACAGGGTTCAACCATCAAACCTCAGTCACGTTCCCACGAAACAGGGTTCCAGAATCAAACCAATGTCATGTTCCCAGGCCACGGGGTTCCACCATCAAACCTCAGTCATGTTGCCAGTCCACAGGTTTCTGCGATCTAACGACATTCAAGTTCCCAGGACACAGGCTTCCAGAATCAAGCCTCAGTCATGTTGCCAGGCCACAGGGCTCCTCCATCAAACCTCAATAATGTTCCCAGGACACAGGATCCAGAATCAAACCAATGTCAAGTTCCCAGGCCATGGGTTTCCAGTACCAGGCCTCAGTCATGATTCCACGGCACAGGGTTCTAGAATCAAACCTCAGTCATGTTCCCAGTCCACAGGGTTTCAGAACCAAGCCTCAGTCAGGTTCCCAGGGCACAGTATTCCACAATCTAAACAGATGTCATGTTCCCAGGCCACAGGTTTCCAGAATCACACCTCAGTCATGTTCCCAGGCCACAGGGATCCAGAATCAAACCTCAGTCATGTTGCCAGGCCAGAGGGTACCACCTTCAAACCTCAGTCATATTCACAGACCACAGGTTTCCAGAATCAAACCGATTTCATGTTCCCAGGCAACAGGGTACCAGAATCCAAACCGATGTCATGTTCCCAGGCCACAGGATTCCACAATCTAACATCAGTCATGTTCCCAGGCCAATGGTTTCCAGAATCAAACCTCAGTCATATTCCCAGGCCACATGGTTCCAGAATCAAACCGATTTCATGTTCCGAGGCAACAGGGTACCAGAATCCAAACCTCAGTCATGTTCCTTGGACACAGGTTTCAAAAATAAAACCCCAGTCAGGTTCCCAGGCCACAGGCTTCCAGAATCAAGCCTCAGTCATATTCCCAGGCCACAGGGTTCCACAATCAAACTCAGTCCTGTTGCCAGGCCACGGTTCCACCATCAAACCTCAGTCATGTTCCCAGGCCAGAGTGTTCCACAATCAAACCTAAGTCAACTTGCCAGGCCACAGGATTCAATCATCAAACCTCAGTCCTGTTGCCAGGCCACAGGGTTCCACTATCAAGCCTCAGTCATGTTCCCAAGCCTGAGGGTTCCACAATCAAACCTTTGTCATG
Organism: Balaenoptera acutorostrata; assembly: GCF_949987535.1. NCBI lineage: Eukaryota > Metazoa > Chordata > Mammalia > Artiodactyla > Balaenopteridae > Balaenoptera > Balaenoptera acutorostrata. The sequence goes on along the minus strand of NC_080076.1, from coordinate 31,117,506 downwards.
TTGCCAGGCCACAGGGATCAACCATCAAACCTCAGTCATGTGCCCAGGAAACAGGGTTCCAGAATCAAACCAATGTCATGTTCCCAGGCCACGGGGTTCCAGTATCAGGCCTCAGTCATGTTCCCAGTGCACAGGATTCCACCATCAAACCTCAGTCATGTTGCCAGTCCACAGGTTTCTGCGATCAAACCACATTCAAGTTCCCAGGCCACAGGCTTCCACAATCAAGCCTCAGTCATGTTGCCAGGCCACAGGGTACCACCATCAAACCGCAATCATGTTCCCAGGTCAAAGGATCCAGAATCAAACCAATGTCAAGTTCCCCTGTCATGGGTTTCCTGTACCAGGCCTCAGTCATTTTTCCAGGGCACAGGGTTCGACAATCAAACCTCCGTCATGTTGCCAGTCCACAGGTTTCTGCGATCAAACCTCAGTCATGTTCCCAGGCCACAGGATTCCACAATCTAACATCAGTCATGTTCCCAGGCCAATGGTTTCCAGAATCAAACCTCAGTCATATTCCCAGGCCACATGGTTCCACAATCAAACCGATTTCATGTTCCCAGGCAACAGGGTACCAGAATCCAAACCTCAGTCATGTTCCTTGGACACAGGTTTCAAAAATAAAACCCCAGTCAGGTTCCCAGGCCACAGGCTTCCAGAATCAAGCCTCAGTCATATTCCCAGGCCACAGGGTTCCACAATCAAACTCAGTCCTGTTGCCAGGCCACGGTTCCACCATCAAACCTCAGTCATGTTCCCAGGCCAGAGTGTTCCACAATCAAACCTAAGTCAACTTGCCAGGCCACAGGATTCAATCATCAAACCTCAGTCCTGTTGCCAGGCCACAGGGTTCCACGATCAAGCCTCAGTCATGTTCCCAAGCCTGAGGGTTCCACAATCAAACCTTTGTCATGTTGCCAGGCCACAGGGATCAACCATCAAACCTCAGTCATGTGCCCAGGAAACAGGGTTCCAGAATCAAACCAATGTCATGTTCCCAGGCCACGGGGTTCCAGTATCAGGCCTCAGTCATGTTCCCAGTGCACAGGATTCCACCATCAAACCTCAGTCATGTGGCCAGTCCACAGGTTTCTGCGATCAAACCACATTCATGTTCCCAGGACACAGGCTTCCAGAATCAAGCCTCAGTCATGTTGCCAGGCCACAGGGCTCCTCCATCAAACCTCAATAATGTTCCCAGGACACAGGATCCAGAATCAAACCAATGTCATGTTCCCAGGCCACGGGGTTCCAGTATCAGGCCTCAGTCATATTCCCAGTACACAGGGTTCCACCATCAAACCTCAGTTATGTTGCCAGTCCACAGGTTTCTGCGATCAAACCATATTCAAGTTCCCAGGCCACAGGCTTCCAGAATCAAGCTTCAGTCATGTTGCCAGGCCACAGGGTACCACCCTCAAACCTCACTCATGTTCCCAAGCCACAGGGTTCCTCCATCAAACCTCAATCATGTCCCCAGGACACAGGATCGAGAATCAAACCAATGTCCAGTTCCCAGGACATGGGTTTCCAGTACCAGGCCTCAGTCATGTTTCCAGGGCACAGGGTTCTACAATCAAACCTCAGTAATGTTCGCAGGCCACAGGGTTCCACAATCAAACCACAGTATGTTCCCTGGACAAAGGTGTCCAGAATCAAACCTCAGTCATCTTCCCAGGGAACAGGGTTCCAGAAACAAACCTCAGTCATGTTGCCAGGCCACAGGTTTCCACCATCAAACCTCAGACTGATTGTCAGGCCACAGGGATCCAGAATCAAACCGTTCTCATGTTCCCAGGCCACAGGGTTCCAGAATCCACTGATGTCATCTTCCCAGGCCACAGGGTTCCAGAATCAATCCTCAGTTATGTTCCCAGGCTACAGGGTTCCAGAATCAAACCTCAGTCATGTTCCCAGTCCACAGGGTTCCAGAACCAAGCCTCAGTCAGGTTCCCAGGGCACAGTATTCCACAATCTAAACAGATATCATGTTCCCAGGCCACACGTTTCCAGAATCACACCTCAGTCATGTTCCCAGGCCACAGGGATCCAGAATCAAACCTCAGTCATGTTGCCAGGCCAGAGGGTACCACCATCAAACCTCAGTCATATTCCCAGACCACAGGTTTCCAGAATCAAAACGATTTTATTTTCCCAGGCAACAGGGTACCAGAATCCAAACCGATGTCATGTTCCCAGGCCACAGGATTCCACAATCTAACATCAGTCATGTTCCCAGGCCAATGGTTTCCAGAATCAAACCTCAGACATATTCCCAGGCCACATGGTTCCAGAATCAAACCGTTCTCATGTTCCCAGGCCACAGGGTTCCAGAATCCACTGATGTCATCTTCCCAGGCCACAGGGTTCCAGAATCAATCCTCAGTTATGTTCCCAGGCTACAGGGTTCCAGAATCAGACCTCAGTCATGTTCCCAGGCCACAGGGATCCAGAATCAAACCTCAGTCATGTTGCCAGGCCAGAGGGTACCACCATCAAACCTCAGTCATATTCCTAGACCACAGGTTTCCAGATTCAAACCGATTTCATCTTCCCAGGCAACAGGGAACCAGAATCCAAACCGATGTCATGTTCCCCGGCTATAGGATTCCACAATCTAACATCAGTCATGTTCCCAGACCGGAGGTTTCCACAATCAAACCTAAGTCATCTTGCCAGGCCACAGGATTCCACCATCAAACCTCAGTCTTGTTGCCAGGCCACAGGGTTCAACCATGAAACCTCACTCATGTTCTCAGGAAACAGGGTTCCAAAATCAAACCAATGTCATGTTCCCAGGCCACGGGGTTCCAGTATCAGGCCTCAGTCATATTCCCAGTACACAGGGTTCCACCATCAAACCTTAGTCATATTGCCAGTCCACAGATTTCTGCGATCAAACCACATTCAAGTTCCCAGGTCACAGGCTTCCAGAATCAAGCCTCACTCATATTCCCAGGCCACAGGGTTCCACAATCAAACCTCAGTCCTGTTGCCAGGCCACGGTTCCACCATCAAGCCTCAGTCATGTTCCCAGGCCAGAGTGTTCCACAATCAAACCTAAGTCATCTTGCCAGGCCACAGGATTCCACCATCAAACCTCAGTCCTGTTGCCAGGCCACAGGGATCAACCATCAAACCTCAGTCATGTGCCCAGGAAATAGGGTTCCAGAATCAAACCAATGTCATGTTCCCAGGCCACGGGGTTCTAGTATCAGGCCTCAGTCATGTTCCCAGTGCACAGGGTTCCACCATCAAACCTCAGTCATGTTGCCAGTCCACAGGTTTCTGCCATCAAACCTCAGTCAAGTTCCCAGGCCACAGGTTTCCAGAATCAAACTTCAGTCCTATTCCCAGGACACATGGTTCCAGAATCAAACCTCAGTCATGTTCGCAGGCCACAGGGTTCCACAATCAAACCACAGTATGTTCCCTGGACAAAGGTGTCCAGAATCAAACCTCAGTCATCTTCCCAGAGAACAGGGTTCCAGAAACAAACCTCAGTCATGTTCCCTGGACACAGGTTTCAAAAATAAAACCCCAGTCAGGTTCCCAGGCCACAGGCTTCCAGAATCAAGCCTCACTCATATTCCCAGGCCACAGGGTTCCACAATTAAACCGCAGTCATATTCCCAGGCCAGAGGGTTCCACCATCAAACCTCAGTCCTGTTGCCAGGCCACGGTTCCACCATCAAGCCTCAGTCATGTTCCCAGGCCAGAGTGTTCCACAATCAAACCTAAGTCATCTTGCCAGGCCACAGGATTCCACCATCAAACCTCAGTCCTGTTGCCAAGCCACAGGGTTCAACCATCAAACCTCAGTCATATTCCCAGGAGACAGGGTTCCAGAATCAAACCTCAGTCATGTTCCCAGGCCACAGGGTTCCAGAACCAAGCCTCAGTCAGGTTCCCAGGGCACGGTATTCCACAATCTAAACAGATGTCATGTTCCCAGGCCACAGGTTTCCAGAATCACACCTCAGTCATGTTCCCAGTCCACAGGGTTCCAGAACCAAGCCTCAGTCAGGTTCCCAGGCCACGGGGTTCCAGTATCAGGCCTCAGTCATGTTCCCAGTGCACAGGGTTCCACCATCAAGCCTCAGTCATGTTCCCAGGCCAGAGTGTTGCACAATCAAACCTAAGTCATCTTGCCAGGCCACAGGATTCCACCATCAAACCTCAGTCCGGTTGCCAGGCCACAGGGTTCAACCATCAAACCTAAGTCATGTTCCCATTAAACAGGGTTCCAGAATCAAACCAATGTCATGTTCCCAGGCCACGGGGTTCCAGTATCAGGCCTCAGTCATGTTCCCAGTGCACAGGGTTCCACCATCAAACCTCAGTCATGTTGCCAGTCCACAGGTTTCTGCCATCAAACCTCAGTCAAGTTCCCAGGCCACAGGTTTCCAGAATCAAACTTCAGTCCTATTCCCAGGACACATGGTTCCAGAATCAAACCTCAGTCATGTTCGCAGGCCACAGGGTTCCACCATGAAGCCTCAGTCATGTTCCCAAGCCTGAGGGTTCCAAAATCAAACCTCTGTCATGTTGCCAGGCCACAGGGTTCAACCATCAAACCTCAGTCACGTTCCCACGAAACAGGGTTCCAGAATCAAACCAATGTCATGTTCCCAGGCCACGGGGTTCCACCATCAAACCTCAGTCATGTTGCCAGTCCACAGGTTTCTGCGATCTAACGACATTCAAGTTCCCAGGACACAGGCTTCCAGAATCAAGCCTCAGTCATGTTGCCAGGCCACAGGGCTCCTCCATCAAACCTCAATAATGTTCCCAGGACACAGGATCCAGAATCAAACCAATGTCAAGTTCCCAGGCCATGGGTTTCCAGTACCAGGCCTCAGTCATGATTCCACGGCACAGGGTTCTAGAATCAAACCTCAGTCATGTTCCCAGTCCACAGGGTTTCAGAACCAAGCCTCAGTCAGGTTCCCAGGGCACAGTATTCCACAATCTAAACAGATGTCATGTTCCCAGGCCACAGGTTTCCAGAATCACACCTCAGTCATGTTCCCAGGCCACAGGGATCCAGAATCAAACCTCAGTCATGTTGCCAGGCCAGAGGGTACCACCTTCAAACCTCAGTCATATTCACAGACCACAGGTTTCCAGAATCAAACCGATTTCATGTTCCCAGGCAACAGGGTACCAGAATCCAAACCGATGTCATGTTCCCAGGCCACAGGATTCCACAATCTAACATCAGTCATGTTCCCAGGCCAATGGTTTCCAGAATCAAACCTCAGTCATATTCCCAGGCCACATGGTTCCAGAATCAAACCGATTTCATGTTCCGAGGCAACAGGGTACCAGAATCCAAACCTCAGTCATGTTCCTTGGACACAGGTTTCAAAAATAAAACCCCAGTCAGGTTCCCAGGCCACAGGCTTCCAGAATCAAGCCTCAGTCATATTCCCAGGCCACAGGGTTCCACAATCAAACTCAGTCCTGTTGCCAGGCCACGGTTCCACCATCAAACCTCAGTCATGTTCCCAGGCCAGAGTGTTCCACAATCAAACCTAAGTCAACTTGCCAGGCCACAGGATTCAATCATCAAACCTCAGTCCTGTTGCCAGGCCACAGGGTTCCACTATCAAGCCTCAGTCATGTTCCCAAGCCTGAGGGTTCCACAATCAAACCTTTGTCATGTTGCCAGGCCACAGGGATCAACCATCAAACCTCAGTCATGTGCCCAGGAAACAGGGTTCCAGAATCAAACCAATGTCATGTTCCCAGGCCACGGGGTTCCAGTATCAGGCCTCAGTCATGTTCCCAGTGCACAGGATTCCACCATCAAACCTCAGTCATGTTGCCAGTCCACAGGTTTCTGCGATCAAACCACATTCAAGTTCCCAGGCCACAGGCTTCCACAATCAAGCCTCAGTCATGTTGCCAGGCCACAGGGTACCACCATCAAACCGCAATCATGTTCCCAGGTCAAAGGATCCAGAATCAAACCAATGTCAAGTTCCCCTGTCATGGGTTTCCTGTACCAGGCCTCAGTCATTTTTCCAGGGCACAGGGTTCGACAATCAAACCTCCGTCATGTTGCCAGTCCACAGGTTTCTGCGATCAAACCTCAGTCATGTTCCCAGGCCACAGGATTCCACAATCTAACATCAGTCATGTTCCCAGGCCAATGGTTTCCAGAATCAAACCTCAGTCATATTCCCAGGCCACATGGTTCCACAATCAAACCGATTTCATGTTCCCAGGCAACAGGGTACCAGAATCCAAACCTCAGTCATGTTCCTTGGACACAGGTTTCAAAAATAAAACCCCAGTCAGGTTCCCAGGCCACAGGCTTCCAGAATCAAGCCTCAGTCATATTCCCAGGCCACAGGGTTCCACAATCAAACTCAGTCCTGTTGCCAGGCCACGGTTCCACCATCAAACCTCAGTCATGTTCCCAGGCCAGAGTGTTCCACAATCAAACCTAAGTCAACTTGCCAGGCCACAGGATTCAATCATCAAACCTCAGTCCTGTTGCCAGGCCACAGGGTTCCACGATCAAGCCTCAGTCATGTTCCCAAGCCTGAGGGTTCCACAATCAAACCTTTGTCATGTTGCCAGGCCACAGGGATCAACCATCAAACCTCAGTCATGTGCCCAGGAAACAGGGTTCCAGAATCAAACCAATGTCATGTTCCCAGGCCACGGGGTTCCAGTATCAGGCCTCAGTCATGTTCCCAGTGCACAGGATTCCACCATCAAACCTCAGTCATGTGGCCAGTCCACAGGTTTCTGCGATCAAACCACATTCATGTTCCCAGGACACAGGCTTCCAGAATCAAGCCTCAGTCATGTTGCCAGGCCACAGGGCTCCTCCATCAAACCTCAATAATGTTCCCAGGACACAGGATCCAGAATCAAACCAATGTCATGTTCCCAGGCCACGGGGTTCCAGTATCAGGCCTCAGTCATATTCCCAGTACACAGGGTTCCACCATCAAACCTCAGTTATGTTGCCAGTCCACAGGTTTCTGCGATCAAACCATATTCAAGTTCCCAGGCCACAGGCTTCCAGAATCAAGCTTCAGTCATGTTGCCAGGCCACAGGGTACCACCCTCAAACCTCACTCATGTTCCCAAGCCACAGGGTTCCTCCATCAAACCTCAATCATGTCCCCAGGACACAGGATCGAGAATCAAACCAATGTCCAGTTCCCAGGACATGGGTTTCCAGTACCAGGCCTCAGTCATGTTTCCAGGGCACAGGGTTCTACAATCAAACCTCAGTAATGTTCGCAGGCCACAGGGTTCCACAATCAAACCACAGTATGTTCCCTGGACAAAGGTGTCCAGAATCAAACCTCAGTCATCTTCCCAGGGAACAGGGTTCCAGAAACAAACCTCAGTCATGTTGCCAGGCCACAGGTTTCCACCATCAAACCTCAGACTGATTGTCAGGCCACAGGGATCCAGAATCAAACCGTTCTCATGTTCCCAGGCCACAGGGTTCCAGAATCCACTGATGTCATCTTCCCAGGCCACAGGGTTCCAGAATCAATCCTCAGTTATGTTCCCAGGCTACAGGGTTCCAGAATCAAACCTCAGTCATGTTCCCAGTCCACAGGGTTCCAGAACCAAGCCTCAGTCAGGTTCCCAGGGCACAGTATTCCACAATCTAAACAGATATCATGTTCCCAGGCCACACGTTTCCAGAATCACACCTCAGTCATGTTCCCAGGCCACAGGGATCCAGAATCAAACCTCAGTCATGTTGCCAGGCCAGAGGGTACCACCATCAAACCTCAGTCATATTCCCAGACCACAGGTTTCCAGAATCAAAACGATTTTATTTTCCCAGGCAACAGGGTACCAGAATCCAAACCGATGTCATGTTCCCAGGCCACAGGATTCCACAATCTAACATCAGTCATGTTCCCAGGCCAATGGTTTCCAGAATCAAACCTCAGACATATTCCCAGGCCACATGGTTCCAGAATCAAACCGTTCTCATGTTCCCAGGCCACAGGGTTCCAGAATCCACTGATGTCATCTTCCCAGGCCACAGGGTTCCAGAATCAATCCTCAGTTATGTTCCCAGGCTACAGGGTTCCAGAATCAGACCTCAGTCATGTTCCCAGGCCACAGGGATCCAGAATCAAACCAATGTCAAGTTCCCAGGCCATGGGTTTCCAGTACCAGGCCTCAGTCATGTTTCCAGGCCACAGCTTTCCAGAATCAAACCTCAGTCCTATTCCCAGGACACATGGTTCCAGAATCAAACCTCAGTCATATCGCAGGACACAGGGTTCCACAATCAAACCACAGTATGTTCCCAGGATAAAGGTGTCCAGAATCAAACCTCAGTCATCTTCCCAGGGAACAGGGTTCCAGAAACAAAGCTCCGTCATGTTGCCAGGCCACAGGTTTCCACCATCAAACCTCAGAGAGGTTCCCAGGCCACAGGGTTCCAGAATCAAACCGTTCTCATGTTCCCAGTCCACAGGGTTCCAGAATCCACTGATGTCACCTTCCCAGGCCACAGGGTTCCAGAATCAATTCTCATTTATGTTCCCAGGCTACAGGGTTCCAGAATCAAACCTCAGTCATGTTCCCAGGCCACAAGGTTCCAGAACCAAGCCTCAGTCAGGTTCCCAGGGCACAGTATTCCACAATCTAAACAGATGTCATATTCCCAGGCCACAGGTTTCAAGAATCACACCTCAGTCATGTTCCCAGGCCACAGGGATCCAGAATCAAACCTCAGTCATGTTGCCAGGCCAGAGGGTACCACCATCAAACCTCAGTCATATTCCCAGACCACAGGTTTCCAGAATCAAACCGATTTCATCTTCCCAGGCAACAGGGTACCAGAATCCAAACCGATGTCATGTTCCCAGGCCACAGGATTCCACAATCTAACATCAGTCATGTTCCCAGGCCAATGGTTTCCAGAATCAAACCTCAGTCATATTCCCAGGCCACCTGGTTCTAGAATCAAACCTCAGTCATGTTCCCAGGCCAATGGTTTCCAGAATCAAACCTAAGACATATTCCCAGGCCACATGGTTCCAGAATCAAACCGTTCTCATGTTCCCAGGCCACAGGGTTCCAGAATCCACTGATGTCATCTTCCCAGGCCACAGGGTTCCAGAATCAATCCTCAGTTATGTTCCCAGGCTACAGGTTTCCAGAATCAGACCTCAGTCATGTTCCCAGGCCACAGGGATCCAGAATCAAACCTCAGTCATGTTGCCAGGCCAGAGGGTACCACCATCAAACCTCAGTCATATTCCTAGACCACAGGTTTCCAGATTCAAACCGATTTCATCTTCCCAGGCAACAGGGAACCAGAATCCAAACCGATGTCATGTTCCCCGGCTATAGGATTCCACAATCTAACATCAGTCATGTTCCCAGACCGGAGGTTTCCACAATCAAACCTAAGTCATCTTGCCAGGCCACAGGATTCCACCATCAAACCTCAGTCTTGTTGCCAGGCCACAGGGTTCAACCATGAAACCTCACTCATGTTCTCAGGAAACAGGGTTCCAAAATCAAACCAATGTCATGTTCCCAGGCCACGGGGTTCCAGTATCAGGCCTCAGTCATATTCCCAGTACACAGGGTTCCACCATCAAACCTTAGTCATATTGCCAGTCCACAGATTTCTGCGATCAAACCACATTCAAGTTCCCAGGTCACAGGCTTCCAGAATCAAGCCTCACTCATATTCCCAGGCCACAGGGTTCCACAATTAAACCGCAGTCATATTCCCAGGCCAGAGGGTTCCACAATCAAACCTCAGTCCTGTTGCCAGGCCACGGTTCCACCATCAAGCCTCAGTCATGTTCCCAGGCCAGAGTGTTCCACAATCAAACCTAAGTCATCTTGCCAGGCCACAGGATTCCACCATCAAACCTCAGTCCTGTTGCCAGGCCACAGGGATCAACCATCAAACCTCAGTCATGTGCCCAGGAAATAGGGTTCCAGAATCAAACCAATGTCATGTTCCCAGGCCACGGGGTTCTAGTATCAGGCCTCAGTCATGTTCCCAGTGCACAGGGTTCCACCATCAAACCTCAGTCATGTTGCCAGTCCACAGGTTTCTGCCATCAAACCTCAGTCAAGTTCCCAGGCCACAGGTTTCCAGAATCAAACTTCAGTCCTATTCCCAGGACACATGGTTCCAGAATCAAACCTCAGTCATGTTCGCAGGCCACAGGGTTCCACAATCAAACCACAGTATGTTCCCTGGACAAAGGTGTCCAGAATCAAACCTCAGTCATCTTCCCAGAGAACAGGGTTCCAGAAACAAACCTCAGTCATGTTCCCTGGACACAGGTTTCAAAAATAAAACCCCAGTCAGGTTCCCAGGCCACAGGCTTCCAGAATCAAGCCTCACTCATATTCCCAGGCCACAGGGTTCCACAATTAAACCGCAGTCATATTCCCAGGCCAGAGGGTTCCACAATCAAACCTCAGTCCTGTTGCCAGGCCACGGTTCCACCATCAAGCCTCAGTCATGTTCCCAGGCCAGAGTGTTCCACAATCAAACCTAAGTCATCTTGCCAGGCCACAGGATTCCACCATCAAACCTCAGTCCTGTTGCCAAGCCACAGGGTTCAACCATCAAACCTCAGTCATATTCCCAGGAGACAGGGTTCCAGAATCAAACCTCAGTCATGTTCCCAGGCCACAGGGTTCCAGAACCAAGCCTCAGTCAGGTTCCCAGGGCACGGTATTCCACAATCTAAACAGATGTCATGTTCCCAGGCCACAGGTTTCCAGAATCACACCTCAGTCATGTTCCCAGTCCACAGGGTTCCAGAACCAAGCCTCAGTCAGGTTCCCAGGCCACGGGGTTCCAGTATCAGGCCTCAGTCATGTTCCCAGTGCACAGGGTTCCACCATCAAGCCTCAGTCATGTTCCCAGGCCAGAGTGTTGCACAATCAAACCTAAGTCATCTTGCCAGGCCACAGGATTCCACCATCAAACCTCAGTCCGGTTGCCAGGCCACAGGGTTCAACCATCAAACCTAAGTCATGTTCCCATTAAACAGGGTTCCAGAATCAAACCAATGTCATGTTCCCAGGCCACGGGGTTCCAGTATCAGGCCTCAGTCATGTTCCCAGTGCACAGGGTTCCACCATCAAACCTCAGTCATGTTGCCAGTCCACAGGTTTCTGCCATCAAACCTCAGTCAAGTTCCCAGGCCACAGGTTTCCAGAATCAAACTTCAGTCCTATTCCCAGGACACATGGTTCCAGAATCAAACCTCAGTCATGTTCGCAGGCCACAGGGTTCCACCATGAAGCCTCAGTCATGTTCCCAAGCCTGAGGGTTCCAAAATCAAACCTCTGTCATGTTGCCAGGCCACAGGGTTCAACCATCAAACCTCAGTCACGTTCCCACGAAACAGGGTTCCAGAATCAAACCAATGTCATGTTCCCAGGCCACGGAGTTCCACCATCAAACCTCAGTCATGTTGCCAGTCCACAGGTTTCTGCGATCTAACGACATTCAAGTTCCCAGGACACAGGCTTCCAGAATCAAGCCTCAGTCATGTTGCCAGGCCACAGGGCTCCTCCATCAAACCTCAATAATGTTCCCAGGACACAGGATCCAGAATCAAACCAATGTCAAGTTCCCAGGCCATGGGTTTCCAGTACCAGGCCTCAGTCATGATTCCACGGCACAGGGTTCTAGAATCAAACCTCAGTCATGTTCCCAGTCCACAGGGTTTCAGAACCAAGCCTCAGTCAGGTTCCCAGGGCACAGTATTCCACAATCTAAACAGATGTCATGTTCCCAGGCCACAGGTTTCCAGAATCACACCTCAGTCATGTTCCCAGGCCACAGGGATCCAGAATCAAACCTCAGTCATGTTGCCAGGCCAGAGGGTACCACCTTCAAACCTCAGTCATATTCACAGACCACAGGTTTCCAGAATCAAACCGATTTCATGTTCCCAGGCAACAGGGTACCAGAATCCAAACCGATGTCATGTTCCCAGGCCACAGGATTCCACAATCTAACATCAGTCATGTTCCCAGGCCAATGGTTTCCAGAATCAAACCTCAGTCATATTCCCAGGCCACATGGTTCCAGAATCAAACCGATTTCATGTTCCGAGGCAACAGGGTACCAGAATCCAAACCTCAGTCATGTTCCTTGGACACAGGTTTCAAAAATAAAACCCCAGTCAGGTTCCCAGGCCACAGGCTTCCAGAATCAAGCCTCAGTCATATTCCCAGGCCACAGGGTTCCACAATCAAACTCAGTCCTGTTGCCAGGCCACGGTTCCACCATCAAACCTCAGTCATGTTCCCAGGCCAGAGTGTTCCACAATCAAACCTAAGTCAACTTGCCAGGCCACAGGATTCAATCATCAAACCTCAGTCCTGTTGCCAGGCCACAGGGTTCCACTATCAAGCCTCAGTCATGTTCCCAAGCCTGAGGGTTCCACAATCAAACCTTTGTCATGTTGCCAGGCCACAGGGATCAACCATCAAACCTCAGTCATGTGCCCAGGAAACAGGGTTCCAGAATCAAACCAATGTCATGTTCCCAGGCCACGGGGTTCCAGTATCAGGCCTCAGTCATGTTCCCAGTGCACAGGATTCCACCATCAAACCTCAGTCATGTTGCCAGTCCACAGGTTTCTGCGATCAAACCACATTCAAGTTCCCAGGCCACAGGCTTCCACAATCAAGCCTCAGTCATGTTGCCAGGCCACAGGGTACCACCATCAAACCGCAATCATGTTCCCAGGTCAAAGGATCCAGAATCAAACCAATGTCAAGTTCCCCTGTCATGGGTTTCCTGTACCAGGCCTCAGTCATTTTTCCAGGGCACAGGGTTCGACAATCAAACCTCCGTCATGTTGCCAGTCCACAGGTTTCTGCGATCAAACCTCAGTCATGTTCCCAGGCCACAGGATTCCACAATCTAACATCAGTCATGTTCCCAGGCCAATGGTTTCCAGAATCAAACCTCAGTCATATTCCCAGGCCACATGGTTCCACAATCAAACCGATTTCATGTTCCCAGGCAACAGGGTACCAGAATCCAAACCTCAGTCATGTTCCTTGGACACAGGTTTCAAAAATAAAACCCCAGTCAGGTTCCCAGGCCACAGGCTTCCAGAATCAAGCCTCAGTCATATTCCCAGGCCACAGGGTTCCACAATCAAACTCAGTCCTGTTGCCAGGCCACGGTTCCACCATCAAACCTCAGTCATGTTCCCAGGCCAGAGTGTTCCACAATCAAACCTAAGTCAACTTGCCAGGCCACAGGATTCAATCATCAAACCTCAGTCCTGTTGCCAGGCCACAGGGTTCCACGATCAAGCCTCAGTCATGTTCCCAAGCCTGAGGGTTCCACAATCAAACCTTTGTCATGTTGCCAGGCCACAGGGATCAACCATCAAACCTCAGTCATGTGCCCAGGAAACAGGGTTCCAGAATCAAACCAATGTCATGTTCCCAGGCCACGGGGTTCCAGTATCAGGCCTCAGTCATGTTCCCAGTGCACAGGATTCCACCATCAAACCTCAGTCATGTTGCCAGTCCACAGGTTTCTGCGATCTAACCACATTCAAGTTCCCAGGACACAGGCTTCCAGAATCAAGCCTCAGTCATGTTGCCAGGCCACAGGGCTCCTCCATCAAACCTCAATAATGTTCCCAGGACACAGGATCCAGAATCAAACCAATGTCAAGTTCCCAGGCCATGGGTTTCCAGTACCAGGCCTCAGTCATGATTCCACGGCACAGGGTTCTAGAATCAAACCTCAGTCATGTTCCCAGTCCACAGGGTTTCAGAACCAAGCCTCAGTCAGGTTCCCAGGGCACAGTATTCCACAATCTAAACAGATGTCATGTTCCCAGGCCACAGGTTTCCAGAATCACACCTCAGTCATGTTCCCAGGCCACAGGGATCCAGAATCAAACCTCAGTCATGTTGCCAGGCCAGAGGGTACCACCTTCAAACCTCAGTCATATTCACAGACCACAGGTTTCCAGAATCAAACCGATTTCATGTTCCCAGGCAACAGGGTACCAGAATCCAAACCGATGTCATGTTCCCAGGCCACAGGATTCCACAATCTAACATCAGTCATGTTCCCAGGCCAATGGTTTCCAGAATCAAACCTCAGTCATATTCCCAGGCCACATGGTTCCAGAATCAAACCGATTTCATGTTCCGAGGCAACAGGGTACCAGAATCCAAACCTCAGTCATGTTCCTTGGACACAGGTTTCAAAAATAAAACCCCAGTCAGGTTCCCAGGCCACAGGCTTCCAGAATCAAGCCTCAGTCATATTCCCAGGCCACAGGGTTCCACAATCAAACTCAGTCCTGTTGCCAGGCCACGGTTCCACCATCAAACCTCAGTCATGTTCCCAGGCCAGAGTGTTCCACAATCAAACCTAAGTCAACTTGCCAGGCCACAGGATTCAATCATCAAACCTCAGTCCTGTTGCCAGGCCACAGGGTTCCACGATCAAGCCTCAGTCATGTTCCCAAGCCTGAGGGTTCCACAATCAAACCTTTGTCATGTTGCCAGGCCACAGGGATCAACCATCAAACCTCAGTCATGTGCCCAGGAAACAGGGTTCCAGAATCAAACCAATGTCATGTTCCCAGGCCACGGGGTTCCAGTATCAGGCCTCAGTCATGTTCCCAGTGCACAGGATTCCACCATCAAACCTCAGTCATGTTGCCAGTCCACAGGTTTCTGCGATCAAACCACATTCAAGTTCCCAGGCCACAGGCTTCCACAATCAAGCCTCAGTCATGTTGCCAGGCCACAGGGTACCACCATCAAACCGCAATCATGTTCCCAGGTCAAAGGATCCAGAATCAAACCAATGTCAAGTTCCCCTGTCATGGGTTTCCTGTACCAGGCCTCAGTCATTTTTCCAGGGCACAGGGTTCGACAATCAAACCTCCGTCATGTTGCCAGTCCACAGGTTTCTGCGATCAAACCTCAGTCATGTTCCCAGGCCACAGGATTCCACAATCTAACATCAGTCATGTTCCCAGGCCAATGGTTTCCAGAATCAAACCTCAGTCATATTCCCAGGCCACATGGTTCCACAATCAAACCGATTTCATGTTCCCAGGCAACAGGGTACCAGAATCCAAACCTCAGTCATGTTCCTTGGACACAGGTTTCAAAAATAAAACCCCAGTCAGGTTCCCAGGCCACAGGCTTCCAGAATCAAGCCTCAGTCATATTCCCAGGCCACAGGGTTCCACAATCAAACTCAGTCCTGTTGCCAGGCCACGGTTCCACCATCAAACCTCAGTCATGTTCCCAGGCCAGAGTGTTCCACAATCAAACCTAAGTCAACTTGCCAGGCCACAGGATTCAATCATCAAACCTCAGTCCTGTTGCCAGGCCACAGGGTTCCACGATCAAGCCTCAGTCATGTTCCCAAGCCTGAGGGTTCCACAATCAAACCTTTGTCATGTTGCCAGGCCACAGGGATCAACCATCAAACCTCAGTCATGTGCCCAGGAAACAGGGTTCCAGAATCAAACCAATGTCATGTTCCCAGGCCACGGGGTTCCAGTATCAGGCCTCAGTCATGTTCCCAGTGCACAGGATTCCACCATCAAACCTCAGTCATGTTGCCAGTCCACAGGTTTCTGCGATCAAACCACATTCATGTTCCCAGGACACAGGCTTCCAGAATCAAGCCTCAGTCATGTTGCCAGGCCACAGGGCTCCTCCATCAAACCTCAATAATGTTCCCAGGACACAGGATCCAGAATCAAACCAATGTCATGTTCCCAGGCCACGGGGTTCCAGTATCAGGCCTCAGTCATATTCCCAGTACACAGGGTTCCACCATCAAACCTCAGTTATGTTGCCAGTCCACAGGTTTCTGCGATCAAACCATATTCAAGTTCCCAGGCCACAGGCTTCCAGAATCAAGCTTCAGTCATGTTGCCAGGCCACAGGGTACCACCCTCAAACCTCACTCATGTTCCCAAGCCACAGGGTTCCTCCATCAAACCTCAATCATGTCCCCAGGACACAGGATCGAGAATCAAACCAATGTCCAGTTCCCAGGACATGGGTTTCCAGTACCAGGCCTCAGTCATGTTTCCAGGGCACAGGGTTCTACAATCAAACCTCAGTAATGTTCGCAGGCCACAGGGTTCCACAATCAAACCACAGTATGTTCCCTGGACAAAGGTGTCCAGAATCAAACCTCAGTCATCTTCCCAGGGAACAGGGTTCCAGAAACAAACCTCAGTCATGTTGCCAGGCCACAGGTTTCCACCATCAAACCTCAGACTGATTGTCAGGCCACAGGGATCCAGAATCAAACCGTTCTCATGTTCCCAGGCCACAGGGTTCCAGAATCCACTGATGTCATCTTCCCAGGCCACAGGGTTCCAGAATCAATCCTCAGTTATGTTCCCAGGCTACAGGGTTCCAGAATCAAACCTCAGTCATGTTCCCAGTCCACAGGGTTCCAGAACCAAGCCTCAGTCAGGTTCCCAGGGCACAGTATTCCACAATCTAAACAGATATCATGTTCCCAGGCCACACGTTTCCAGAATCACACCTCAGTCATGTTCCCAGGCCACAGGGATCCAGAATCAAACCTCAGTCATGTTGCCAGGCCAGAGGGTACCACCATCAAACCTCAGTCATATTCCCAGACCACAGGTTTCCAGAATCAAAACGATTTTATTTTCCCAGGCAACAGGGTACCAGAATCCAAACCGATGTCATGTTCCCAGGCCACAGGATTCCACAATCTAACATCAGTCATGTTCCCAGGCCAATGGTTTCCAGAATCAAACCTCAGACATATTCCCAGGCCACATGGTTCCAGAATCAAACCGTTCTCATGTTCCCAGGCCACAGGGTTCCAGAATCCACTGATGTCATCTTCCCAGGCCACAGGGTTCCAGAATCAATCCTCAGTTATGTTCCCAGGCTACAGGGTCCCAGAATCAGACCTCAGTCATGTTCCCAGGCCACAGGGATCCAGAATCAAACCTCAGTCATGTTGCCAGGCCAGAGGGTACCACCATCAAACCTCAGTCATATTCCTAGACCACAGGTTTCCAGATTCAAACCGATTTCATCTTCCCAGGCAACAGGGAACCAGAATCCAAACCGATGTCATGTTCCCCGGCTATAGGATTCCACAATCTAACATCAGTCATGTTCCCAGACCGGAGGTTTCCACAATCAAACCTAAGTCATCTTGCCAGGCCACAGGATTCCACCATCAAACCTCAGTCTTGTTGCCAGGCCACAGGGTTCAACCATGAAACCTCACTCATGTTCTCAGGAAACAGGGTTCCAAAATCAAACCAATGTCATGTTCCCAGGCCACGGGGTTCCAGTATCAGGCCTCAGTCATATTCCCAGTACACAGGGTTCCACCATCAAACCTTAGTCATATTGCCAGTCCACAGATTTCTGCGATCAAACCACATTCAAGTTCCCAGGTCACAGGCTTCCAGAATCAAGCCTCACTCATATTCCCAGGCCACAGGGTTCCACAATTAAACCGCAGTCATATTCCCAGGCCAGAGGGTTCCACAATCAAACCTCAGTCCTGTTGCCAGGCCACGGTTCCACCATCAAGCCTCAGTCATGTTCCCAGGCCAGAGTGTTCCACAATCAAACCTAAGTCATCTTGCCAGGCCACAGGATTCCACCATCAAACCTCAGTCCTGTTGCCAGGCCACAGGGATCAACCATCAAACCTCAGTCATGTGCCCAGGAAATAGGGTTCCAGAATCAAACCAATGTCATGTTCCCAGGCCACGGGGTTCTAGTATCAGGCCTCAGTCATGTTCCCAGTGCACAGGGTTCCACCATCAAACCTCAGTCATGTTGCCAGTCCACAGGTTTCTGCCATCAAACCTCAGTCAAGTTCCCAGGCCACAGGTTTCCAGAATCAAACTTCAGTCCTATTCCCAGGACACATGGTTCCAGAATCAAACCTCAGTCATGTTCGCAGGCCACAGGGTTCCACAATCAAACCACAGTATGTTCCCTGGACAAAGGTGTCCAGAATCAAACCTCAGTCATCTTCCCAGAGAACAGGGTTCCAGAAACAAACCTCAGTCATGTTCCCTGGACACAGGTTTCAAAAATAAAACCCCAGTCAGGTTCCCAGGCCACAGGCTTCCAGAATCAAGCCTCACTCATATTCCCAGGCCACAGGGTTCCACAATTAAACCGCAGTCATATTCCCAGGCCAGAGGGTTCCACAATCAAACCTCAGTCCTGTTGCCAGGCCACGGTTCCACCATCAAGCCTCAGTCATGTTCCCAGGCCAGAGTGTTCCACAATCAAACCTAAGTCATCTTGCCAGGCCACAGGATTCCACCATCAAACCTCAGTCCTGTTGCCAAGCCACAGGGTTCAACCATCAAACCTCAGTCATATTCCCAGGAGACAGGGTTCCAGAATCAAACCTCAGTCATGTTCCCAGGCCACAGGGTTCCAGAACCAAGCCTCAGTCAGGTTCCCAGGGCACGGTATTCCACAATCTAAACAGATGTCATGTTCCCAGGCCACAGGTTTCCAGAATCACACCTCAGTCATGTTCCCAGTCCACAGGGTTCCAGAACCAAGCCTCAGTCAGGTTCCCAGGCCACGGGGTTCCAGTATCAGGCCTCAGTCATGTTCCCAGTGCACAGGGTTCCACCATCAAGCCTCAGTCATGTTCCCAGGCCAGAGTGTTGCACAATCAAACCTAAGTCATCTTGCCAGGCCACAGGATTCCACCATCAAACCTCAGTCCGGTTGCCAGGCCACAGGGTTTAACCATCAAACCTAAGTCATGTTCCCATTAAACAGGGTTCCAGAATCAAACCAATGTCATGTTCCCAGGCCACGGGGTTCCAGTATCAGGCCTCAGTCATGTTCCCAGTGCACAGGGTTCCACCATCAAACCTCAGTCATGTTGCCAGTCCACAGGTTTCTGCCATCAAACCTCAGTCAAGTTCCCAGGCCACAGGTTTCCAGAATCAAACTTCAGTCCTATTCCCAGGACACATGGTTCCAGAATCAAACCTCAGTCATGTTCGCAGGCCACAGGGTTCCACCATGAAGCCTCAGTCATGTTCCCAAGCCTGAGGGTTCCAAAATCAAACCTCTGTCATGTTGCCAGGCCACAGGGTTCAACCATCAAACCTCAGTCACGTTCCCACGAAACAGGGTTCCAGAATCAAACCAATGTCATGTTCCCAGGCCACGGGGTTCCACCATCAAACCTCAGTCATGTTGCCAGTCCACAGGTTTCTGCGATCTAACGACATTCAAGTTCCCAGGACACAGGCTTCCAGAATCAAGCCTCAGTCATGTTGCCAGGCCACAGGGCTCCTCCATCAAACCTCAATAATGTTCCCAGGACACAGGATCCAGAATCAAACCAATGTCAAGTTCCCAGGCCATGGGTTTCCAGTACCAGGCCTCAGTCATGATTCCACGGCACAGGGTTCTAGAATCAAACCTCAGTCATGTTCCCAGTCCACAGGGTTTCAGAACCAAGCCTCAGTCAGGTTCCCAGGGCACAGTATTCCACAATCTAAACAGATGTCATGTTCCCAGGCCACAGGTTTCCAGAATCACACCTCAGTCATGTTCCCAGGCCACAGGGATCCAGAATCAAACCTCAGTCATGTTGCCAGGCCAGAGGGTACCACCTTCAAACCTCAGTCATATTCACAGACCACAGGTTTCCAGAATCAAACCGATTTCATGTTCCCAGGCAACAGGGTACCAGAATCCAAACCGATGTCATGTTCCCAGGCCACAGGATTCCACAATCTAACATCAGTCATGTTCCCAGGCCAATGGTTTCCAGAATCAAACCTCAGTCATATTCCCAGGCCACATGGTTCCAGAATCAAACCGATTTCATGTTCCGAGGCAACAGGGTACCAGAATCCAAACCTCAGTCATGTTCCTTGGACACAGGTTTCAAAAATAAAACCCCAGTCAGGTTCCCAGGCCACAGGCTTCCAGAATCAAGCCTCAGTCATATTCCCAGGCCACAGGGTTCCACAATCAAACTCAGTCCTGTTGCCAGGCCACGGTTCCACCATCAAACCTCAGTCATGTTCCCAGGCCAGAGTGTTCCACAATCAAACCTAAGTCAACTTGCCAGGCCACAGGATTCAATCATCAAACCTCAGTCCTGTTGCCAGGCCACAGGGTTCCACTATCAAGCCTCAGTCATGTTCCCAAGCCTGAGGGTTCCACAATCAAACCTTTGTCATGTTGCCAGGCCACAGGGATCAACCATCAAACCTCAGTCATGTGCCCAGGAAACAGGGTTCCAGAATCAAACCAATGTCATGTTCCCAGGCCACGGGGTTCCAGTATCAGGCCTCAGTCATGTTCCCAGTGCACAGGATTCCACCATCAAACCTCAGTCATGTTGCCAGTCCACAGGTTTCTGCGATCAAACCACATTCAAGTTCCCAGGCCACAGGCTTCCACAATCAAGCCTCAGTCATGTTGCCAGGCCACAGGGTACCACCATCAAACCGCAATCATGTTCCCAGGTCAAAGGATCCAGAATCAAACCAATGTCAAGTTCCCCTGTCATGGGTTTCCTGTACCAGGCCTCAGTCATTTTTCCAGGGCACAGGGTTCGACAATCAAACCTCCGTCATGTTGCCAGTCCACAGGTTTCTGCGATCAAACCTCAGTCATGTTCCCAGGCCACAGGATTCCACAATCTAACATCAGTCATGTTCCCAGGCCAATGGTTTCCAGAATCAAACCTCAGTCATATTCCCAGGCCACATGGTTCCACAATCAAACCGATTTCATGTTCCCAGGCAACAGGGTACCAGAATCCAAACCTCAGTCATGTTCCTTGGACACAGGTTTCAAAAATAAAACCCCAGTCAGGTTCCCAGGCCACAGGCTTCCAGAATCAAGCCTCAGTCATATTCCCAGGCCACAGGGTTCCACAATCAAACTCAGTCCTGTTGCCAGGCCACGGTTCCACCATCAAACCTCAGTCATGTTCCCAGGCCAGAGTGTTCCACAATCAAACCTAAGTCAACTTGCCAGGCCACAGGATTCAATCATCAAACCTCAGTCCTGTTGCCAGGCCACAGGGTTCCACGATCAAGCCTCAGTCATGTTCCCAAGCCTGAGGGTTCCACAATCAAACCTTTGTCATGTTGCCAGGCCACAGGGATCAACCATCAAACCTCAGTCATGTGCCCAGGAAACAGGGTTCCAGAATCAAACCAATGTCATGTTCCCAGGCCACGGGGTTCCAGTATCAGGCCTCAGTCATGTTCCCAGTGCACAGGATTCCACCATCAAACCTCAGTCATGTTGCCAGTCCACAGGTTTCTGCGATCAAACCACATTCATGTTCCCAGGACACAGGCTTCCACAATCAAGCCTCAGTCATGTTGCCAGGCCACAGGGTACCACCATCAAACCTCAATCATGTTCCCAGGTCAAAGGATCCAGAATCAAACCATTGTCAAGTTCCCCTGTCATGGGTTTCCTGTACCAGGCCTCAGTCATTTTTCCAGGGCACAGGGTTTGACAATCAAACCTCCGTCATGTTGCCAGTCCACAGGTTTCTGCGATCAAACCTCAGTCAAGTTCCCAGGCCACAGATTTCCAGAATCAAACCTCAGTCCTATTCCCAGGACACATGGTTCCAGAATCAAACCTCAGTCATGTTCGCAGGACACAGGGTTCCAGAATCAAACCTCAGTCATGTTGCCAGGCCAGAGGGTACCACCATCAAACCTCACTCAAATTCCCAGACCACAGGTTTCCAGAATCAAACCGATTTCATGTTCCCAGGCAACAGGGTACCAGAATCCAAACCGATGTCATGTTCCCAGGCCACAGGATTCCACAATCTAACATCAGTCATGTTCTCAGGCCAATGGTTTCCAGAATCAAACCTCAGTCATATTCCCAGGCCACATGGTTCCAGAATCAAACCTCAGTCATGTTCCCAGGACACAGGGTTCCAGAATCAAACCTCAGTCATGTTCCATGGACACAGGTTTCGAAAATGAAACCCCAGTCAGGTTCCCAGGCCACAGGCTTCCAGAATCAAGCCTCACTCATATTCCCAGGCCACAGAGTTCCACAATTAAACCTCAGTCTTATTCCCAGGCCGGAGGGTTCCACAATCAAACCTAAGTCATCTTGCCAGGCCACGGTTCCACCATCAAGCCTCACTCATGTTCCCAAGCCAGAGTGTTCCACAATCAAAGCTAAGTCATCTTGCCAGGCCACAGGATTCCACCATCAAACCTCAGTCCTGTTGCCAAACCACAGGGTACAACCATCATGCCTCAGTCATATTCCCAGTACACAGGGTTCCACCATCAAACCTCAGTCATGTTGCCAGTCCACAGGTTTCTGCGATCAAACCACATTCAAGTTCCCAGGCCACAGGCTTCCAGAATCAAGCCTCAGTCATGTTGCCAGGCCACAGGGTACCACCCTCAAACCTCACTCATGTTCCCAGGCCACAGGGTTCCTCCATCAAACCTCAATCATGTTCCCAGGCCACAGGGATCCAGAATCAAACATCAGTCATGTTGCCAGGCCAGAGGGTACCACCATCAAACCTCAGTCATATTCCCAGACCACAGGTTTCCAGAATCAAACCGATTTCATCTTCCCAGGCAACAGGGTACCAGAATCCAAACCGATGTCAGGTTCCCAGGCCACAGGATTCCACAATCTAACATCAGTCATGTTCCCAGGCCAATGGTTTCCAGAATCAACCCTCAGTCATATTCCCAGGCCACATGGTTCCAGAATCAAACCTCAGTCATGTTCCCAGGACACAGGGTTCCAGAATCAAACCTCAGTCATGTTCCCTGGACACAGGTTTCAAAAATAAAACCCCAGTCAGGTTCCTAGGCCACAGGCATCGAGAATCATGCCTCACTCATATTCCAAGGCCACAGGGTTCCACAATTAAACCTCAGTCACATTCCCAGGCCGGAGGGTTCCACAATCAAACCTCAGTCCTGTTGCCAGGCCACGGTTCCACTATCAAGCCTCAGTCATGTTCCCAGGCCAGGGTGTTCCACAATTAAACCTAAGTCATCTTGCCAGGCCACAGGGTTCAACCATCAAACCTCAGTCATGTTCCCAGGAAACAGGGTTCCAGAATCAAACCAATGTCATGTTCCCAGGCCACGGGGTTCCAGTATCAGGCCTCAGTCATATTCCCAGTACACAGGGTTCCACCATCAAACCTCAGTCATGTTGCCAGTCCACAGGTTTCTGCGATCAAACCATATTCAAGTTCCCAGGCCACAGGCTTCCAGAATCAAGCTTCAGTCATGTTGCCAGGCCACAGGGTACCACCCTCAAACCTCACTCATGTTCCCAAGCCACAGGGTTCCTCCATCAAACCTCAATCATGTCCCCAGGACACAGGATCGAGAATCAAACCAATGTCCAGTTCCCAGGACATGGGTTTCCAGTACCAGGCCTCAGTCATGTTTCCAGGGCACAGGGTTCTACAATCAAACCTCAGTAATGTTCGCAGGCCACAGGGTTCCACAATCAAACCACAGTATGTTCCCTGGACAAAGGTGTCCAGAATCAAACCTCAGTCATCTTCCCAGGGAACAGGGTTCCAGAAACAAACCTCAGTCATGTTGCCAGGCCACAGGTTTCCACCATCAAACCTCAGACTGATTGTCAGGCCACAGGGATCCAGAATCAAACCGTTCTCATGTTCCCAGGCCACAGGGTTCCAGAATCCACTGATGTCATCTTCCCAGGCCACAGGGTTCCAGAATCAATCCTCAGTTATGTTCCCAGGCTACAGGGTTCCAGAATCAAACCTCAGTCATGTTCCCAGTCCACAGGGTTCCAGAACCAAGCCTCAGTCAGGTTCCCAGGGCACAGTATTCCACAATCTAAACAGATATCATGTTCCCAGGCCACACGTTTCCAGAATCACACCTCAGTCATGTTCCCAGGCCACAGGGATCCAGAATCAAACCTCAGTCATGTTGCCAGGCCAGAGGGTACCACCATCAAACCTCAGTCATATTCCCAGACCACAGGTTTCCAGAATCAAAACGATTTTATTTTCCCAGGCAACAGGGTACCAGAATCCAAACCGATGTCATGTTCCCAGGCCACAGGATTCCACAATCTAACATCAGTCATGTTCCCAGGCCAATGGTTTCCAGAATCAAACCTCAGACATATTCCCAGGCCACATGGTTCCAGAATCAAACCGTTCTCATTTTCCCAGGCCACAGGGTTCCAGAATCCACTGATGTCATCTTCCCAGGCCACAGGGTTCCAGAATCAATCCTCAGTTATGTTCCCAGGCTACAGGGTTCCAGAATCAAACCTCAGTCATGTTCCCAGTCCACAGGGTTCCAGAACCAAGCCTCAGTCAGGTTCCCAGGGCACAGTATTCCACAATCTAAACAGATGTCATGTTCCCAGGCCACAGGTTTCCAGAATCACACCTCAGTCATATTCCCAGGCCACAGAGATCCAGAATCAAACCTAAGTCATGTTGCCAGGCCAGAGGGTACCACCATCAAACCTCAGTCATATTCCTAGACCACAGGTTTCCAGAATCAAACCGATTTCATCTTCCCAGGCCACACGGTACCAGAATCCAAACCGATGTCATGTTCCCAGGCCACAGGTTTCCACAATCTAACATCAGTCATGTTCCCAGGACAATGGTTTCCAGAATCAAACCTCAGTCATGTTCCCACGACACAGGGTTCCAGAATCAAACCTCAGTCATGTTCCCACGACACAGGGTTCCAGAATCAAACCTCAGTCATGTTCCCTGGACACAGGTTTCAAAAATATAACCCCAGTCAGGTTCCCAGGCCACAGGCTTCCAGAATCAAGCCTCACTCATATTTCCAGGCCACAGGGTTCCACAATTAAACCGCAGTCATATTCCCAGGCCAGAGGGTTCCACAATCAAACCTCAGTCCTGTTGCCAGGCCACGGTTCCACCATCAAGCCTCAGTCATGTTCCCAGGCCAGAGTGTTCCACAATCAAACCTAAGTCATCTTGCCAGGCCAAAGGATTCCACCATCAAACCTCAGTCCAGTTGCCAGGACACAGGGATCAACCATCAAACCTCAGTCATGTGCCCAGGAAACAGGGTTCCATAATCAAACCAATGTCATGTTCCCAGGCCACGGGGTTCCAGTATCAGGCCTCAGTCATGTTCCCAGTGCACAGGGTTCCACCATCAAACCTCAGTCATGTTGCCAGTCCACAGGTTTCTGCGATCAAACCACTTTCAAGTTCACAGGCCACAGGCTTCCAGAATCAAGCCTCAGTCATGTTGCCAGGCCACAGGGTACCACCCTCAAACCTCACTCATGTTCCCAGGCCACAGGGTTCCTCCATCAAACCTCAATCATGTTCCCAGGACACAGGATCCAGAATTAAACCAATGTCAAGTTCCCAGGCCATGGGTTTCCAGTACCAGGCCTCAGTCATGTTTCCAGGGAACAGGGTTCCAGAAACAAAGCTCCGTCATGTTGCCAGGCCACAGGTTTCCACCATCAAACCTCAGAGAGGTTCCCAGGCCACAGGGTTCCAGAATCAAACCGTTCTCATGTTCCCAGGCCACAGGGTTCCAGAATCCACTGATGTCACCTTCCCAGGCCACAGGGTTCCAGAATCAATTCTCATTTATGTTCCCAGGCTACAGGGTTCCAGAATCAAACCTCAGTCATGTTCCCAGGCCACAAGGTTCCAGAACCAAGCCTCAGTCAGGTTCCCAGGGCACAGTATTCCACAATCTAAACAGATGTCATATTCCCAGGCCACAGGTTTCAAGAATCACACCTCAGTCATGTTCCCAGGCCACAGGGATCCAGAATCAAACCTCAGTCATGTTGCCAGGCCAGAGGGTACCACCATCAAACCTCAGTCATATTCCCAGACCACAGGTTTCCAGAATCAAACCGATTTCATCTTCCCAGGCAACAGGGTACCAGAATCCAAACCGATGTCATGTTCCCAGGCCACAGGATTCCACAATCTAACATCAGTCATGTTCCCAGGCCAATGGTTTCCAGAATCAAACCTCAGTCATATTCCCAGGCCACCTGGTTCTAGAATCAAACCTCAGTCATGTTCCCAGGCCAATGGTTTCCAGAATCAAACCTCAGACATATTCCCAGGCCACATGGTTCCAGAATCAAACCGTTCTCATGTTCCCAGGCCACAGGGTTCCAGAATCCACTGATGTCATCTTCCCAGGCCACAGGGTTCCAGAATCAATCCTCAGTTATGTTCCCAGGCTACAGGGTTCCAGAATCAGACCTCAGTCATGTTCCCAGGCCACAGGGATCCAGAATCAAACCTCAGTCATGTTGCCAGGCCAGAGGGTACCACCATCAAACCTCAGTCATATTCCTAGACCACAGGTTTCCAGATTCAAACCGATTTCATCTTCCCAGGCAACAGGGAACCAGAATCCAAACCGATGTCATGTTCCCCGGCTATAGGATTCCACAATCTAACATCAGTCATGTTCCCAGACCGGAGGTTTCCACAATCAAACCTAAGTCATCTTGCCAGGCCACAGGATTCCACCATCAAACCTCAGTCTTGTTGCCAGGCCACAGGGTTCAACCATGAAACCTCACTCATGTTCTCAGGAAACAGGGTTCCAAAATCAAACCAATGTCATGTTCCCAGGCCACGGGGTTCCAGTATCAGGCCTCAGTCATATTCCCAGTACACAGGGTTCCACCATCAAACCTCAGTTATGTTGCCAGTCCACAGGTTTCTGCGATCAAACCATATTCAAGTTCCCAGGCCACAGGCTTCCAGAATCAAGCTTCAGTCATGTTGCCAGGCCACAGGGTACCACCCTCAAACCTCACTCATGTTCCCAAGCCACAGGGTTCCTCCATCAAACCTCAATCATGTCCCCAGGACACAGGATCGAGAATCAAACCAATGTCCAGTTCCCAGGACATGGGTTTCCAGTACCAGGCCTCAGTCATGTTTCCAGGGCACAGGGTTCTACAATCAAACCTCAGTAATGTTCGCAGGCCACAGGGTTCCACAATCAAACCACAGTATGTTCCCTGGACAAAGGTGTCCAGAATCAAACCTCAGTCATCTTCCCAGGGAACAGGGTTCCAGAAACAAACCTCAGTCATGTTCCCAGGCCACAGGCTTCCAGAATCAATCCTCACTCATATTCCCAGGCCACAGGGTTCCACAATTAAACCGCAGTCATATTCCCAGGCCAGAGGGTTCCACAATCAAACGTCAGTCCTGTTGCCAGGCCACGGTTCCACCATCAAGCCTCAGTCATGTTCCCAGGCCAGAGTGTTCCACAATCAAACCTAAGTCATCTTGCCAGGCCACAGGATTCCACCATCAAACCTCACTCCTGTTGCCAGGACACAGGGATCAACCATCAAACCTCAGGCATGTTCCCAGGAAACAGGGTTCCAGAATCAAACCAATGTCATGTTCCCAGGCCACGGGGTTCCAGTATCAGGCCTCAGTCATATTCCCAGTACACAGGGTTCCACCATCAAACCTCAGTCATGTTGCCAGTCCACATGTTTCTGCGATCAAATCACATTCAAGTTCCCAGGCCACAGGCTTCCAGAATCAAGCCTCAGTCATGTTGCCAGGCCACAGGGTACCACCCTCAAACCTCACTCATGTTCCCAAGCCACAGGGTTCCTCCATCAAACCTCAATCATGTCCCCAGGACACAGGATCGAGAATCAAACCAATGTCCAGTTCCCAGGACATGGGTTTCCAGTACCAGGCCTCAGTCATGTTTCCAGGGCACAGGGTTCTACAATCAAACCTCAGTAATGTTCGCAGGCCACAGGGTTCCACAATCAAACCACAGTATGTTCCCTGGACAAAGGTGTCCAGAATCAAACCTCAGTCATCTTCCCAGGGAACAGGGTTCCAGAAACAAACCTCAGTCATGTTGCCAGGCCACAGGTTTCCACCATCAAACCTCAGACTGATTGTCAGGCCACAGGGATCCAGAATCAAACCGTTCTCATGTTCCCAGGCCACAGGGTTCCAGAATCCACTGATGTCATCTTCCCAGGCCACAGGGTTCCAGAATCAATCCTCAGTTATGTTCCCAGGCTACAGGGTTCCAGAATCAAACCTCAGTCATGTTCCCAGTCCACAGGGTTCCAGAACCAAGCCTCAGTCAGGTTCCCAGGGCACAGTATTCCACAATCTAAACAGATATCATGTTCCCAGGCCACACGTTTCCAGAATCACACCTCAGTCATGTTCCCAGGCCACAGGGATCCAGAATCAAACCTCAGTCATGTTGCCAGGCCAGAGGGTACCACCATCAAACCTCAGTCATATTCCCAGACCACAGGTTTCCAGAATCAAAACGATTTTATTTTCCCAGGCAACAGGGTACCAGAATCCAAACCGATGTCATGTTCCCAGGCCACAGGATTCCACAATCTAACATCAGTCATGTTCCCAGGCCAATGGTTTCCAGAATCAAACCTCAGACATATTCCCAGGCCACATGGTTCCAGAATCAAACCGTTCTCATGTTCCCAGGCCACAGGGTTCCAGAATCCACTGATGTCATCTTCCCAGGCCACAGGGTTCCAGAATCAATCCTCAGTTATGTTCCCAGGCTACAGGGTTCCAGAATCAGACCTCAGTCATGTTCCCAGGCCACAGGGATCCAGAATCAAACCTCAGTCATGTTGCCAGGCCAGAGGGTACCACCATCAAACCTCAGTCATATTCCCAGACCACAGGTTTCCAGAATCAAACCGATTTCATCTTCCCAGGCAACAGGGTACCAGAATCCAAACCGATGTCATGTTCCCAGGCCACAGGATTCCACAATCTAACATCAGTCATGTTCCCAGGCCAATGGTTTCCAGAATCAAACCTCAGTCATATTCCCAGGCCACCTGGTTCTAGAATCAAACCTCAGTCATGTTCCCAGGCCAATGGTTTCCAGAATCAAACCTCAGACATATTCCCAGGCCACATGGTTCCAGAATCAAACCGTTCTCATGTTCCCAGGCCACAGGGTTCCAGAATCCACTGATGTCATCTTCCCAGGCCACAGGGTTCCAGAATCAATCCTCAGTTATGTTCCCAGGCTACAGGGTTCCAGAATCAGACCTCAGTCATGTTCCCAGGCCACAGGGATCCAGAATCAAACCTCAGTCATGTTGCCAGGCCAGAGGGTACCACCATCAAACCTCAGTCATATTCCTAGACCACAGGTTTCCAGATTCAAACCGATTTCATCTTCCCAGGCAACAGGGAACCAGAATCCAAACCGATGTCATGTTCCCCGGCTATAGGATTCCACAATCTAACATCAGTCATGTTCCCAGACCGGAGGTTTCCACAATCAAACCTAAGTCATCTTGCCAGGCCACAGGATTCCACCATCAAACCTCAGTCTTGTTGCCAGGCCACAGGGTTCAACCATGAAACCTCACTCATGTTCTCAGGAAACAGGGTTCCAAAATCAAACCAATGTCATGTTCCCAGGCCACGGGGTTCCAGTATCAGGCCTCAGTCATATTCCCAGTACACAGGGTTCCACCATCAAACCTTAGTCATATTGCCAGTCCACAGATTTCTGCGATCAAACCACATTCAAGTTCCCAGGTCACAGGCTTCCAGAATCAAGCCTCACTCATATTCCCAGGCCACAGGGTTCCACAATTAAACCACAGTCATATTCCCAGGCCAGAGGGTTCCACAATCAAACCTCAGTCCTGTTGCCAGGCCACGGTTCCACCATCAAGCCTCAGTCATGTTCCCAGGCCAGAGTGTTCCACAATCAAACCTAAGTCATCTTGCCAGGCCACAGGATTCCACCATCAAACCTCAGTCCTGTTGCCAGGCCACAGGGATCAACCATCAAACCTCAGTCATGTGCCCAGGAAATAGGGTTCCAGAATCAAACCAATGTCATGTTCCCAGGCCACGGGGTTCTAGTATCAGGCCTCAGTCATGTTCCCAGTGCACAGGGTTCCACCATCAAACCTCAGTCATGTTGCCAGTCCACAGGTTTCTGCCATCAAACCTCAGTCAAGTTCCCAGGCCACAGGTTTCCAGAATCAAACTTCAGTCCTATTCCCAGGACACATGGTTCCAGAATCAAACCTCAGTCATGTTCGCAGGCCACAGGGTTCCACAATCAAACCACAGTATGTTCCCTGGACAAAGGTGTCCAGAATCAAACCTCAGTCATCTTCCCAGAGAACAGGGTTCCAGAAACAAACCTCAGTCATGTTCCCTGGACACAGGTTTCAAAAATAAAACCCCAGTCAGGTTCCCAGGCCACAGGCTTCCAGAATCAAGCCTCACTCATATTCCCAGGCCACAGGGTTCCACAATTAAACCGCAGTCATATTCCCAGGCCAGAGGGTTCCACAATCAAACCTCAGTCCTGTTGCCAGGCCACGGTTCCACCATCAAGCCTCAGTCATGTTCCCAGGCCAGAGTGTTCCACAATCAAACCTAAGTCATCTTGCCAGGCCACAGGATTCCACCATCAAACCTCAGTCCTGTTGCCAAGCCACAGGGTTCAACCATCAAACCTCAGTCATATTCCCAGGAGACAGGGTTCCAGAATCAAACCTCAGTCATGTTCCCAGGCCACAGGGTTCCAGAACCAAGCCTCAGTCAGGTTCCCAGGGCACGGTATTCCACAATCTAAACAGATGTCATGTTCCCAGGCCACAGGTTTCCAGAATCACACCTCAGTCATGTTCCCAGTCCACAGGGTTCCAGAACCAAGCCTCAGTCAGGTTCCCAGGCCACGGGGTTCCAGTATCAGGCCTCAGTCATGTTCCCAGTGCACAGGGTTCCACCATCAAGCCTCAGTCATGTTCCCAGGCCAGAGTGTTGCACAATCAAACCTAAGTCATCTTGCCAGGCCACAGGATTCCACCATCAAACCTCAGTCCGGTTGCCAGGCCACAGGGTTTAACCATCAAACCTAAGTCATGTTCCCATTAAACAGGGTTCCAGAATCAAACCAATGTCATGTTCCCAGGCCACGGGGTTCCAGTATCAGGCCTCAGTCATGTTCCCAGTGCACAGGGTTCCACCATCAAACCTCAGTCATGTTGCCAGTCCACAGGTTTCTGCCATCAAACCTCAGTCAAGTTCCCAGGCCACAGGTTTCCAGAATCAAACTTCAGTCCTATTCCCAGGACACATGGTTCCAGAATCAAACCTCAGTCATGTTCGCAGGCCACAGGGTTCCACCATGAAGCCTCAGTCATGTTCCCAAGCCTGAGGGTTCCAAAATCAAACCTCTGTCATGTTGCCAGGCCACAGGGTTCAACCATCAAACCTCAGTCACGTTCCCACGAAACAGGGTTCCAGAATCAAACCAATGTCATGTTCCCAGGCCACGGGGTTCCACCATCAAACCTCAGTCATGTTGCCAGTCCACAGGTTTCTGCGATCTAACGACATTCAAGTTCCCAGGACACAGGCTTCCAGAATCAAGCCTCAGTCATGTTGCCAGGCCACAGGGCTCCTCCATCAAACCTCAATAATGTTCCCAGGACACAGGATCCAGAATCAAACCAATGTCAAGTTCCCAGGCCATGGGTTTCCAGTACCAGGCCTCAGTCATGATTCCACGGCACAGGGTTCTAGAATCAAACCTCAGTCATGTTCCCAGTCCACAGGGTTTCAGAACCAAGCCTCAGTCAGGTTCCCAGGGCACAGTATTCCACAATCTAAACAGATGTCATGTTCCCAGGCCACAGGTTTCCAGAATCACACCTCAGTCATGTTCCCAGGCCACAGGGATCCAGAATCAAACCTCAGTCATGTTGCCAGGCCAGAGGATACCACCTTCAAACCTCAGTCATATTCACAGACCACAGGTTTCCAGAATCAAACCGATTTCATGTTCCCAGGCAACAGGGTAGCAGAATCCAAACCGATGTCATGTTCCCAGGCCACAGGATTCCACAATCTAACATCAGTCATGTTCCCAGGCCAATGGTTTCCAGAATCAAACCTCAGTCATATTCCCAGGCCACATGGTTCCACAATCAAACCGATTTCATGTTCCGAGGCAACAGGGTACCAGAATCCAAACCTCAGTCATGTTCCTTGGACACAGGTTTCAAAAATAAAACCCCAGTCAGGTTCCCAGGCCACAGGCTTCCAGAATCAAGCCTCAGTCATGTTCCCAGGCCAGAGTGTTCCACAATCAAACCTAAGTCAACTTGCCAGGCCACAGGATTCAATCATCAAACCTCAGTCCTGTTGCCAGGCCACAGGGTTCCACTATCAAGCCTCAGTCATGTTCCCAAGCCTGAGGGTTCCACAATCAAACCTTTGTCATGTTTCCAGGCCACAGGGATCAACCATCAAACCTCAGTCATGTGCCCAGGAAACAGGGTTCCAGAATCAAACCAATGTCATGTTCCCAGGCCACGGGGTTCCAGTATCAGGCCTCAGTCATGTTCCCAGTGCACAGGATTCCACCATCAAACCTCAGTCATGTTGCCAGTCCACAGGTTTCTGCGATCAAACCACATTCAAGTTCCCAGGCCACAGGCTTCCACAATCAAGCCTCAGTCATGTTGCCAGGCCACAGGGTACCACCATCAAACCGCAATCATGTTCCCAGGTCAAAGGATCCAGAATCAAACCAATGTCAAGTTCCCCTGTCATGGGTTTCCTGTACCAGACCTCAGTCATTTTTCCAGGGCACAGGGTTCGACAATCAAACCTCCGTCATGTTGCCAGTCCACAGGTTTCTGCGATCAAACCTCAGTCATGTTCCCAGGCCACAGGATTCCACAATCTAACATCAGTCATGTTCCCAGGCCAATGGTTTCCAGAATCAAACCTCAGTCATATTCCCAGGCCACATGGTTCCACAATCAAACCGATTTCATGTTCCCAGGCAACAGGGTACCAGAATCCAAACCTCAGTCATGTTCCTTGGACACAGGTTTCAAAAATAAAACCCCAGTCAGGTTCCCAGGCCACAGGCTTCCAGAATCAAGCCTCAGTCATATTCCCAGGCCACAGGGTTCCACAATCAAACTCAGTCCTGTTGCCAGGCCACGGTTCCACCATCAAACCTCAGTCATGTTCCCAGGCCAGAGTGTTCCACAATCAAACCTAAGTCAACTTGCCAGGCCACAGGATTCAATCATCAAACCTCAGTCCTGTTGCCAGGCCACAGGGTTCCACGATCAAGCCTCAGTCATGTTCCCAAGCCTGAGGGTTCCACAATCAAACCTTTGTCATGTTGCCAGGCCACAGGGATCAACCATCAAACCTCAGTCATGTGCCCAGGAAACAGGGTTCCAGAATCAAACCAATGTCATGTTCCCAGGCCACGGGGTTCCAGTATCAGGCCTCAGTCATGTTCCCAGTGCACAGGATTCCACCATCAAACCTCAGTCATGTTGCCAGTCCACAGGTTTCTGCGATCAAACCACATTCATGTTCCCAGGACACAGGCTTCCAGAATCAAGCCTCAGTCATGTTGCCAGGCCACAGGGCTCCTCCATCAAACCTCAATAATGTTCCCAGGACACAGGATCCAGAATCAAACCAATGTCATGTTCCCAGGCCACGGGGTTCCAGTATCAGGCCTCAGTCATATTCCCAGTACACAGGGTTCCACCATCAAACCTCAGTTATGTTGCCAGTCCACAGGTTTCTGCGATCAAACCATATTCAAGTTCCCAGGCCACAGGCTTCCAGAATCAAGCTTCAGTCATGTTGCCAGGCCACAGGGTACCACCCTCAAACCTCACTCATGTTCCCAAGCCACAGGGTTCCTCCATCAAACCTCAATCATGTCCCCAGGACACAGGATCGAGAATCAAACCAATGTCCAGTTCCCAGGACATGGGTTTCCAGTACCAGGCCTCAGTCATGTTTCCAGGGCACAGGGTTCTACAATCAAACCTCAGTAATGTTCGCAGGCCACAGGGTTCCACAATCAAACCACAGTATGTTCCCTGGACAAAGGTGTCCAGAATCAAACCTCAGTCATCTTCCCAGGGAACAGGGTTCCAGAAACAAACCTCAGTCATGTTGCCAGGCCACAGGTTTCCACCATCAAACCTCAGACTGATTGTCAGGCCACAGGGATCCAGAATCAAACCGTTCTCATGTTCCCAGGCCACAGGGTTCCAGAATCCACTGATGTCATCTTCCCAGGCCACAGGGTTCCAGAATCAATCCTCAGTTATGTTCCCAGGCTACAGGGTTCCAGAATCAAACCTCAGTCATGTTCCCAGTCCACAGGGTTCCAGAACCAAGCCTCAGTCAGGTTCCCAGGGCACAGTATTCCACAATCTAAACAGATATCATGTTCCCAGGCCACACGTTTCCAGAATCACACCTCAGTCATGTTCCCAGGCCACAGGGATCCAGAATCAAACCTCAGTCATGTTGCCAGGCCAGAGGGTACCACCATCAAACCTCAGTCATATTCCCAGACCACAGGTTTCCAGAATCAAAACGATTTTATTTTCCCAGGCAACAGGGTACCAGAATCCAAACCGATGTCATGTTCCCAGGCCACAGGATTCCACAATCTAACATCAGTCATGTTCCCAGGCCAATGGTTTCCAGAATCAAACCTCAGACATATTCCCAGGCCACATGGTTCCAGAATCAAACCGTTCTCATGTTCCCAGGCCACAGGGTTCCAGAATCCACTGATGTCATCTTCCCAGGCCACAGGGTTCCAGAATCAATCCTCAGTTATGTTCCCAGGCTACAGGGTTCCAGAATCAGACCTCAGTCATGTTCCCAGGCCACAGGGATCCAGAATCAAACCTCAGTCATGTTGCCAGGCCAGAGGGTACCACCATCAAACCTCAGTCATATTCCTAGACCACAGGTTTCCAGATTCAAACCGATTTCATCTTCCCAGGCAACAGGGAACCAGAATCCAAACCGATGTCATGTTCCCCGGCTATAGGATTCCACAATCTAACATCAGTCATGTTCCCAGACCGGAGGTTTCCACAATCAAACCTAAGTCATCTTGCCAGGCCACAGGATTCCACCATCAAACCTCAGTCTTGTTGCCAGGCCACAGGGTTCAACCATGAAACCTCACTCATGTTCTCAGGAAACAGGGTTCCAAAATCAAACCAATGTCATGTTCCCAGGCCACGGGGTTCCAGTATCAGGCCTCAGTCATATTCCCAGTACACAGGGTTCCACCATCAAACCTCAGTTATGTTGCCAGTCCACAGGTTTCTGCGATCAAACCATATTCAAGTTCCCAGGCCACAGGCTTCCAGAATCAAGCTTCAGTCCTGTTGCCAGGCCACAGGGTACCACCCTCAAACCTCACTCATGTTCCCAAGCCACAGGGTTCCTCCATCAAACCTCAATCATGTCCCCAGGACACAGGATCGAGAATCAAACCAATGTCCAGTTCCCAGGACATGGGTTTCCAGTACCAGGCCTCAGTCATGTTTCCAGGGCACAGGGTTCTACAATCAAACCTCAGTAATGTTCGCAGGCCACAGGGTTCCACAATCAAACCACAGTATGTTCCCTGGACAAAGGTGTCCAGAATCAAACCTCAGTCATCTTCCCAGGGAACAGGGTTCCAGAAACAAACCTCAGTCATGTTGCCAGGCCACAGGTTTCCACCATCAAACCTCAGACTGATTGTCAGGCCACAGGGATCCAGAATCAAACCGTTCTCATGTTCCCAGGCCACAGGGTTCCAGAATCCACTGATGTCATCTTCCCAGGCCACAGGGTTCCAGAATCAATCCTCAGTTATGTTCCCAGGCTACAGGGTTCCAGAATCAAACCTCAGTCATGTTCCCAGTCCACAGGGTTCCAGAACCAAGCCTCAGTCAGGTTCCCAGGGCACAGTATTCCACAATCTAAACAGATATCATGTTCCCAGGCCACACGTTTCCAGAATCACACCTCAGTCATGTTCCCAGGCCACAGGGATCCAGAATCAAACCTCAGTCATGTTGCCAGGCCAGAGGGTACCACCATCAAACCTCAGTCATATTCCCAGACCACAGGTTTCCAGAATCAAAACGATTTTATTTTCCCAGGCAACAGGGTACCAGAATCCAAACCGATGTCATGTTCCCAGGCCACAGGATTCCACAATCTAACATCAGTCATGTTCCCAGGCCAATGGTTTCCAGAATCAAACCTCAGACATATTCCCAGGCCACATGGTTCCAGAATCAAACCGTTCTCATGTTCCCAGGCCACAGGGTTCCAGAATCCACTGATGTCATCTTCCCAGGCCACAGGGTTCCAGAATCAATCCTCAGTTATGTTCCCAGGCTACAGGGTTCCAGAATCAGACCTCAGTCATGTTCCCAGGCCACAGGGATCCAGAATCAAACCTCAGTCATGTTGCCAGGCCAGAGGGTACCACCATCAAACCTCAGTCATATTCCTAGACCACAGGTTTCCAGATTCAAACCGATTTCATCTTCCCAGGCAACAGGGAACCAGAATCCAAACCGATGTAATGTCCCCGGCTATAGGATTCCACAATCTAACATCAGTCATGTTCCCAGACCGGAGGTTTCCACAATCAAACCTAAGTCATCTTGCCAGGCCACAGGATTCCACCATCAAACCTCAGTCTTGTTGCCAGGCCACAGGGTTCAACCATGAAACCTCACTCATGTTCTCAGGAAACAGGGTTCCAAAATCAAACCAATGTCATGTTCCCAGGCCACGGGGTTCCAGTATCAGGCCTCAGTCATATTCCCAGTACACAGGGTTCCACCATCAAACCTTAGTCATATTGCCAGTCCACAGATTTCTGCGATCAAACCACATTCAAGTTCCCAGGTCACAGGCTTCCAGAATCAAGCCTCACTCATATTCCCAGGCCACAGGGTTCCACAATTAAACCGCAGTCATATTCCCAGGCCAGAGGGTTCCACAATCAAACCTCAGTCCTGTTGCCAGGCCACGGTTCCACCATCAAGCCTCAGTCATGTTCCCAGGCCAGAGTGTTCCACAATCAAACCTAAGTCATCTTGCCAGGCCACAGGATTCCACCATCAAACCTCAGTCCTGTTGCCAGGCCACAGGGATCAACCATCAAACCTCAGTCATGTGCCCAGGAAATAGGGTTCCAGAATCAAACCAATGTCATGTTCCCAGGCCACGGGGTTCTAGTATCAGGCCTCAGTCATGTTCCCAGTGCACAGGGTTCCACCATCAAACCTCAGTCATGTTGCCAGTCCACAGGTTTCTGCCATCAAACCTCAGTCAAGTTCCCAGGCCACAGGTTTCCAGAATCAAACTTCAGTCCTATTCCCAGGACACATGGTTCCAGAATCAAACCTCAGTCATGTTCGCAGGCCACAGGGTTCCACAATCAAACCACAGTATGTTCCCTGGACAAAGGTGTCCAGAATCAAACCTCAGTCATCTTCCCAGAGAACAGGGTTCCAGAAACAAACCTCAGTCATGTTCCCTGGACACAGGTTTCAAAAATAAAACCCCAGTCAGGTTCCCAGGCCACAGGCTTCCAGAATCAAGCCTCACTCATATTCCCAGGCCACAGGGTTCCACAATTAAACCGCAGTCATATTCCCAGGCCAGAGGGTTCCACAATCAAACCTCAGTCCTGTTGCCAGGCCACGGTTCCACCATCAAGCCTCAGTCATGTTCCCAGGCCAGAGTGTTCCACAATCAAACCTAAGTCATCTTGCCAGGCCACAGGATTCCACCATCAAACCTCAGTCCTGTTGCCAAGCCACAGGGTTCAACCATCAAACCTCAGTCATATTCCCAGGAGACAGGGTTCCAGAATCAAACCTCAGTCATGTTCCCAGGCCACAGGGTTCCAGAACCAAGCCTCAGTCAGGTTCCCAGGGCACGGTATTCCACAATCTAAACAGATGTCATGTTCCCAGGCCACAGGTTTCCAGAATCACACCTCAGTCATGTTCCCAGGCCACAGGGATCCAGAATCAAACCTCAGTCATGTTGCCAGGCCAGAGGGTACCACCTTCAAACCTCAGTCATATTCACAGACCACAGGTTTCCAGAATCAAACCGATTTCATGTTCCCAGGCAACAGGGTACCAGAATCCAAACCGATGTCATGTTCCCAGGCCACAGGATTCCACAATCTAACATCAGTCATGTTCCCAGGCCAATGGTTTCCAGAATCAAACCTCAGTCATATTCCCAGGCCACATGGTTCCAGAATCAAACCGATTTCATGTTCCGAGGCAACAGGGTACCAGAATCCAAACCTCAGTCATGTTCCTTGGACACAGGTTTCAAAAATAAAACCCCAGTCAGGTTCCCAGGCCACAGGCTTCCAGAATCAAGCCTCAGTCATATTCCCAGGCCACAGGGTTCCACAATCAAACTCAGTCCTGTTGCCAGGCCACGGTTCCACCATCAAACCTCAGTCATGTTCCCAGGCCAGAGTGTTCCACAATCAAACCTAAGTCAACTTGCCAGGCCACAGGATTCAATCATCAAACCTCAGTCCTGTTGCCAGGCCACAGGGTTCCACTATCAAGCCTCAGTCATGTTCCCAAGCCTGAGGGTTCCACAATCAAACCTTTGTCATGTTGCCAGGCCACAGGGATCAACCATCAAACCTCAGTCATGTGCCCAGGAAACAGGGTTCCAGAATCAAACCAATGTCATGTTCCCAGGCCACGGGGTTCCAGTATCAGGCCTCAGTCATGTTCCCAGTGCACAGGATTCCACCATCAAACCTCAGTCATGTTGCCAGTCCACAGGTTTCTGCGATCAAACCACATTCAAGTTCCCAGGCCACAGGCTTCCACAATCAAGCCTCAGTCATGTTGCCAGGCCACAGGGTACCACCATCAAACCGCAATCATGTTCCCAGGTCAAAGGATCCAGAATCAAACCAATGTCAAGTTCCCCTGTCATGGGTTTCCTGTACCAGGCCTCAGTCATTTTTCCAGGGCACAGGGTTCGACAATCAAACCTCCGTCATGTTGCCAGTCCACAGGTTTCTGCGATCAAACCTCAGTCATGTTCCCAGGCCACAGGATTCCACAATCTAACATCAGTCATGTTCCCAGGCCAATGGTTTCCAGAATCAAACCTCAGTCATATTCCCAGGCCACATGGTTCCACAATCAAACCGATTTCATGTTCCCAGGCAACAGGGTACCAGAATCCAAACCTCAGTCATGTTCCTTGGACACAGGTTTCAAAAATAAAACCCCAGTCAGGTTCCCAGGCCACAGGCTTCCAGAATCAAGCCTCAGTCATATTCCCAGGCCACAGGGTTCCACAATCAAACTCAGTCCTGTTGCCAGGCCACGGTTCCACCATCAAACCTCAGTCATGTTCCCAGGCCAGAGTGTTCCACAATCAAACCTAAGTCAACTTGCCAGGCCACAGGATTCAATCATCAAACCTCAGTCCTGTTGCCAGGCCACAGGGTTCCACGATCAAGCCTCAGTCATGTTCCCAAGCCTGAGGGTTCCACAATCAAACCTTTGTCATGTTGCCAGGCCACAGGGATCAACCATCAAACCTCAGTCATGTGCCCAGGAAACAGGGTTCCAGAATCAAACCAATGTCATGTTCCCAGGCCACGGGGTTCCAGTATCAGGCCTCAGTCATGTTCCCAGTGCACAGGATTCCACCATCAAACCTCAGTCATGTGGCCAGTCCACAGGTTTCTGCGATCAAACCACATTCATGTTCCCAGGACACAGGCTTCCAGAATCAAGCCTCAGTCATGTTGCCAGGCCACAGGGCTCCTCCATCAAACCTCAATAATGTTCCCAGGACACAGGATCCAGAATCAAACCAATGTCATGTTCCCAGGCCACGGGGTTCCAGTATCAGGCCTCAGTCATATTCCCAGTACACAGGGTTCCACCATCAAACCTCAGTTATGTTGCCAGTCCACAGGTTTCTGCGATCAAACCATATTCAAGTTCCCAGGCCACAGGCTTCCAGAATCAAGCTTCAGTCATGTTGCCAGGCCACAGGGTACCACCCTCAAACCTCACTCATGTTCCCAAGCCACAGGGTTCCTCCATCAAACCTCAATCATGTCCCCAGGACACAGGATCGAGAATCAAACCAATGTCCAGTTCCCAGGACATGGGTTT
This sequence comes from Balaenoptera acutorostrata, assembly GCF_949987535.1. NCBI lineage: Eukaryota > Metazoa > Chordata > Mammalia > Artiodactyla > Balaenopteridae > Balaenoptera > Balaenoptera acutorostrata. Next base: position 31,077,396 of record NC_080076.1, on the reverse strand, counting down.
CCAGTACCAGGCCTCAGTCATGTTTCCAGGGCACAGGGTTCTACAATCAAACCTCAGTAATGTTCGCAGGCCACAGGGTTCCACAATCAAACCACAGTATGTTCCCTGGACAAAGGTGTCCAGAATCAAACCTCAGTCATCTTCCCAGGGAACAGGGTTCCAGAAACAAACCTCAGTCATGTTGCCAGGCCACAGGTTTCCACCATCAAACCTCAGACTGATTGTCAGGCCACAGGGATCCAGAATCAAACCGTTCTCATGTTCCCAGGCCACAGGGTTCCAGAATCCACTGATGTCATCTTCCCAGGCCACAGGGTTCCAGAATCAATCCTCAGTTATGTTCCCAGGCTACAGGGTTCCAGAATCAAACCTCAGTCATGTTCCCAGTCCACAGGGTTCCAGAACCAAGCCTCAGTCAGGTTCCCAGGGCACAGTATTCCACAATCTAAACAGAAATCATGTTCCCAGGCCACACGTTTCCAGAATCACACCTCAGTCATGTTCCCAGGCCACAGGGATCCAGAATCAAACCTCAGTCATGTTGCCAGGCCAGAGGGTACCACCATCAAACCTCAGTCATATTCCCAGACCACAGGTTTCCAGAATCAAAACGATTTTATTTTCCCAGGCAACAGGGTACCAGAATCCAAACCGATGTCATGTTCCCAGGCCACAGGATTCCACAATCTAACATCAGTCATGTTCCCAGGCCAATGGTTTCCAGAATCAAACCTCAGACATATTCCCAGGCCACATGGTTCCAGAATCAAACCGTTCTCATGTTCCCAGGCCACAGGGTTCCAGAATCCACTGATGTCATCTTCCCAGGCCACAGGGTTCCAGAATCAATCCTCAGTTATGTTCCCAGGCTACAGGGTTCCAGAATCAGACCTCAGTCATGTTCCCAGGCCACAGGGATCCAGAATCAAACCTCAGTCATGTTGCCAGGCCAGAGGGTACCACCATCAAACCTCAGTCATATTCCTAGACCACAGGTTTCCAGATTCAAACCGATTTCATCTTCCCAGGCAACAGGGAACCAGAATCCAAACCGATGTCATGTTCCCCGGCTATAGGATTCCACAATCTAACATCAGTCATGTTCCCAGACCGGAGGTTTCCACAATCAAACCTAAGTCATCTTGCCAGGCCACAGGATTCCACCATCAAACCTCAGTCTTGTTGCCAGGCCACAGGGTTCAACCATGAAACCTCACTCATGTTCTCAGGAAACAGGGTTCCAAAATCAAACCAATGTCATGTTCCCAGGCCACGGGGTTCCAGTATCAGGCCTCAGTCATATTCCCAGTACACAGGGTTCCACCATCAAACCTTAGTCATATTGCCAGTCCACAGATTTCTGCGATCAAACCACATTCAAGTTCCCAGGTCACAGGCTTCCAGAATCAAGCCTCACTCATATTCCCAGGCCACAGGGTTCCACAATTAAACCGCAGTCATATTCCCAGGCCAGAGGGTTCCACAATCAAACCTCAGTCCTGTTGCCAGGCCACGGTTCCACCATCAAGCCTCAGTCATGTTCCCAGGCCAGAGTGTTCCACAATCAAACCTAAGTCATCTTGCCAGGCCACAGGATTCCACCATCAAACCTCAGTCCTGTTGCCAGGCCACAGGGATCAACCATCAAACCTCAGTCATGTGCCCAGGAAATAGGGTTCCAGAATCAAACCAATGTCATGTTCCCAGGCCACGGGGTTCTAGTATCAGGCCTCAGTCATGTTCCCAGTGCACAGGGTTCCACCATCAAACCTCAGTCATGTTGCCAGTCCACAGGTTTCTGCCATCAAACCTCAGTCAAGTTCCCAGGCCACAGGTTTCCAGAATCAAACTTCAGTCCTATTCCCAGGACACATGGTTCCAGAATCAAACCTCAGTCATGTTCGCAGGCCACAGGGTTCCACAATCAAACCACAGTATGTTCCCTGGACAAAGGTGTCCAGAATCAAACCTCAGTCATCTTCCCAGAGAACAGGGTTCCAGAAACAAACCTCAGTCATGTTCCCTGGACACAGGTTTCAAAAATAAAACCCCAGTCAGGTTCCCAGGCCACAGGCTTCCAGAATCAAGCCTCACTCATATTCCCAGGCCACAGGGTTCCACAATTAAACCGCAGTCATATTCCCAGGCCAGAGGGTTCCACAATCAAACCTCAGTCCTGTTGCCAGGCCACGGTTCCACCATCAAGCCTCAGTCATGTTCCCAGGCCAGAGTGTTCCACAATCAAACCTAAGTCATCTTGCCAGGCCACAGGATTCCACCATCAAACCTCAGTCCTGTTGCCAAGCCACAGGGTTCAACCATCAAACCTCAGTCATATTCCCAGGAGACAGGGTTCCAGAATCAAACCTCAGTCATGTTCCCAGGCCACAGGGTTCCAGAACCAAGCCTCAGTCAGGTTCCCAGGGCACGGTATTCCACAATCTAAACAGATGTCATGTTCCCAGGCCACAGGTTTCCAGAATCACACCTCAGTCATGTTCCCAGTCCACAGGGTTCCAGAACCAAGCCTCAGTCAGGTTCCCAGGCCACGGGGTTCCAGTATCAGGCCTCAGTCATGTTCCCAGTGCACAGGGTTCCACCATCAAGCCTCAGTCATGTTCCCAGGCCAGAGTGTTGCACAATCAAACCTAAGTCATCTTGCCAGGCCACAGGATTCCACCATCAAACCTCAGTCCGGTTGCCAGGCCACAGGGTTCAACCATCAAACCTAAGTCATGTTCCCATTAAACAGGGTTCCAGAATCAAACCAATGTCATGTTCCCAGGCCACGGGGTTCCAGTATCAGGCCTCAGTCATGTTCCCAGTGCACAGGGTTCCACCATCAAACCTCAGTCATGTTGCCAGTCCACAGGTTTCTGCCATCAAACCTCAGTCAAGTTCCCAGGCCACAGGTTTCCAGAATCAAACTTCAGTCCTATTCCCAGGACACATGGTTCCAGAATCAAACCTCAGTCATGTTCGCAGGCCACAGGGTTCCACCATGAAGCCTCAGTCATGTTCCCAAGCCTGAGGGTTCCAAAATCAAACCTCTGTCATGTTGCCAGGCCACAGGGTTCAACCATCAAACCTCAGTCACGTTCCCACGAAACAGGGTTCCAGAATCAAACCAATGTCATGTTCCCAGGCCACGGGGTTCCACCATCAAACCTCAGTCATGTTGCCAGTCCACAGGTTTCTGCGATCTAACGACATTCAAGTTCCCAGGACACAGGCTTCCAGAATCAAGCCTCAGTCATGTTGCCAGGCCACAGGGCTCCTCCATCAAACCTCAATAATGTTCCCAGGACACAGGATCCAGAATCAAACCAATGTCAAGTTCCCAGGCCATGGGTTTCCAGTACCAGGCCTCAGTCATGATTCCACGGCACAGGGTTCTAGAATCAAACCTCAGTCATGTTCCCAGTCCACAGGGTTTCAGAACCAAGCCTCAGTCAGGTTCCCAGGGCACAGTATTCCACAATCTAAACAGATGTCATGTTCCCAGGCCACAGGTTTCCAGAATCACACCTCAGTCATGTTCCCAGGCCACAGGGATCCAGAATCAAACCTCAGTCATGTTGCCAGGCCAGAGGGTACCACCTTCAAACCTCAGTCATATTCACAGACCACAGGTTTCCAGAATCAAACCGATTTCATGTTCCCAGGCAACAGGGTACCAGAATCCAAACCGATGTCATGTTCCCAGGCCACAGGATTCCACAATCTAACATCAGTCATGTTCCCAGGCCAATGGTTTCCAGAATCAAACCTCAGTCATATTCCCAGGCCACATGGTTCCACAATCAAACCGATTTCATGTTCCGAGGCAACAGGGTACCAGAATCCAAACCTCAGTCATGTTCCTTGGACACAGGTTTCAAAAATAAAACCCCAGTCAGGTTCCCAGGCCACAGGCTTCCAGAATCAAGCCTCAGTCATATTCCCAGGCCACAGGGTTCCACAATCAAACTCAGTCCTGTTGCCAGGCCACGGTTCCACCATCAAACCTCAGTCATGTTCCCAGGCCAGAGTGTTCCACAATCAAACCTAAGTCAACTTGCCAGGCCACAGGATTCAATCATCAAACCTCAGTCCTGTTGCCAGGCCACAGGGTTCCACTATCAAGCCTCAGTCATGTTCCCAAGCCTGAGGGTTCCACAATCAAACCTTTGTCATGTTGCCAGGCCACAGGGATCAACCATCAAACCTCAGTCATGTGCCCAGGAAACAGGGTTCCAGAATCAAACCAATGTCATGTTCCCAGGCCACGGGGTTCCAGTATCAGGCCTCAGTCATGTTCCCAGTGCACAGGATTCCACCATCAAACCTCAGTCATGTTGCCAGTCCACAGGTTTCTGCGATCAAACCACATTCAAGTTCCCAGGCCACAGGCTTCCACAATCAAGCCTCAGTCATGTTGCCAGGCCACAGGGTACCACCATCAAACCGCAATCATGTTCCCAGGTCAAAGGATCCAGAATCAAACCAATGTCAAGTTCCCCTGTCATGGGTTTCCTGTACCAGGCCTCAGTCATTTTTCCAGGGCACAGGGTTCGACAATCAAACCTCCGTCATGTTGCCAGTCCACAGGTTTCTGCGATCAAACCTCAGTCATGTTCCCAGGCCACAGGATTCCACAATCTAACATCAGTCATGTTCCCAGGCCAATGGTTTCCAGAATCAAACCTCAGTCATATTCCCAGGCCACATGGTTCCACAATCAAACCGATTTCATGTTCCCAGGCAACAGGGTACCAGAATCCAAACCTCAGTCATGTTCCTTGGACACAGGTTTCAAAAATAAAACCCCAGTCAGGTTCCCAGGCCACAGGCTTCCAGAATCAAGCCTCAGTCATATTCCCAGGCCACAGGGTTCCACAATCAAACTCAGTCCTGTTGCCAGGCCACGGTTCCACCATCAAACCTCAGTCATGTTCCCAGGCCAGAGTGTTCCACAATCAAACCTAAGTCAACTTGCCAGGCCACAGGATTCAATCATCAAACCTCAGTCCTGTTGCCAGGCCACAGGGTTCCACGATCAAGCCTCAGTCATGTTCCCAAGCCTGAGGGTTCCACAATCAAACCTTTGTCATGTTGCCAGGCCACAGGGATCAACCATCAAACCTCAGTCATGTGCCCAGGAAACAGGGTTCCAGAATCAAACCAATGTCATGTTCCCAGGCCACGGGGTTCCAGTATCAGGCCTCAGTCATGTTCCCAGTGCACAGGATTCCACCATCAAACCTCAGTCATGTTGCCAGTCCACAGGTTTCTGCGATCAAACCACATTCATGTTCCCAGGACACAGGCTTCCAGAATCAAGCCTCAGTCATGTTGCCAGGCCACAGGGCTCCTCCATCAAACCTCAATAATGTTCCCAGGACACAGGATCCAGAATCAAACCAATGTCATGTTCCCAGGCCACGGGGTTCCAGTATCAGGCCTCAGTCATATTCCCAGTACACAGGGTTCCACCATCAAACCTCAGTTATGTTGCCAGTCCACAGGTTTCTGCGATCAAACCATATTCAAGTTCCCAGGCCACAGGCTTCCAGAATCAAGCTTCAGTCATGTTGCCAGGCCACAGGGTACCACCCTCAAACCTCACTCATGTTCCCAAGCCACAGGGTTCCTCCATCAAACCTCAATCATGTCCCCAGGACACAGGATCGAGAATCAAACCAATGTCCAGTTCCCAGGACATGGGTTTCCAGTACCAGGCCTCAGTCATGTTTCCAGGGCACAGGGTTCTACAATCAAACCTCAGTAATGTTCGCAGGCCACAGGGTTCCACAATCAAACCACAGTATGTTCCCTGGACAAAGGTGTCCAGAATCAAACCTCAGTCATCTTCCCAGGGAACAGGGTTCCAGAAACAAACCTCAGTCATGTTGCCAGGCCACAGGTTTCCACCATCAAACCTCAGACTGATTGTCAGGCCACAGGGATCCAGAATCAAACCGTTCTCATGTTCCCAGGCCACAGGGTTCCAGAATCCACTGATGTCATCTTCCCAGGCCACAGGGTTCCAGAATCAATCCTCAGTTATGTTCCCAGGCTACAGGGTTCCAGAATCAAACCTCAGTCATGTTCCCAGTCCACAGGGTTCCAGAACCAAGCCTCAGTCAGGTTCCCAGGGCACAGTATTCCACAATCTAAACAGATATCATGTTCCCAGGCCACACGTTTCCAGAATCACACCTCAGTCATGTTCCCAGGCCACAGGGATCCAGAATCAAACCTCAGTCATGTTGCCAGGCCAGAGGGTACCACCATCAAACCTCAGTCATATTCCCAGACCACAGGTTTCCAGAATCAAAACGATTTTATTTTCCCAGGCAACAGGGTACCAGAATCCAAACCGATGTCATGTTCCCAGGCCACAGGATTCCACAATCTAACATCAGTCATGTTCCCAGGCCAATGGTTTCCAGAATCAAACCTCAGACATATTCCCAGGCCACATGGTTCCAGAATCAAACCGTTCTCATGTTCCCAGGCCACAGGGTTCCAGAATCCACTGATGTCATCTTCCCAGGCCACAGGGTTCCAGAATCAATCCTCAGTTATGTTCCCAGGCTACAGGGTTCCAGAATCAGACCTCAGTCATGTTCCCAGGCCACAGGGATCCAGAATCAAACCTCAGTCATGTTGCCAGGCCAGAGGGTACCACCATCAAACCTCAGTCATATTCCTAGACCACAGGTTTCCAGATTCAAACCGATTTCATCTTCCCAGGCAACAGGGAACCAGAATCCAAACCGATGTCATGTTCCCCGGCTATAGGATTCCACAATCTAACATCAGTCATGTTCCCAGACCGGAGGTTTCCACAATCAAACCTAAGTCATCTTGCCAGGCCACAGGATTCCACCATCAAACCTCAGTCTTGTTGCCAGGCCACAGGGTTCAACCATGAAACCTCACTCATGTTCTCAGGAAACAGGGTTCCAAAATCAAACCAATGTCATGTTCCCAGGCCACGGGGTTCCAGTATCAGGCCTCAGTCATATTCCCAGTACACAGGGTTCCACCATCAAACCTTAGTCATATTGCCAGTCCACAGATTTCTGCGATCAAACCACATTCAAGTTCCCAGGTCACAGGCTTCCAGAATCAAGCCTCACTCATATTCCCAGGCCACAGGGTTCCACAATTAAACCGCAGTCATATTCCCAGGCCAGAGGGTTCCACAATCAAACCTCAGTCCTGTTGCCAGGCCACGGTTCCACCATCAAGCCTCAGTCATGTTCCCAGGCCAGAGTGTTCCACAATCAAACCTAAGTCATCTTGCCAGGCCACAGGATTCCACCATCAAACCTCAGTCCTGTTGCCAGGCCACAGGGATCAACCATCAAACCTCAGTCATGTGCCCAGGAAATAGGGTTCCAGAATCAAACCAATGTCATGTTCCCAGGCCACGGGGTTCTAGTATCAGGCCTCAGTCATGTTCCCAGTGCACAGGGTTCCACCATCAAACCTCAGTCATGTTGCCAGTCCACAGGTTTCTGCCATCAAACCTCAGTCAAGTTCCCAGGCCACAGGTTTCCAGAATCAAACTTCAGTCCTATTCCCAGGACACATGGTTCCAGAATCAAACCTCAGTCATGTTCGCAGGCCACAGGGTTCCACAATCAAACCACAGAATGTTCCCTGGACAAAGGTGTCCAGAATCAAACCTCAGTCATCTTCCCAGAGAACAGGGTTCCAGAAACAAACCTCAGTCATGTTCCCAGGACACAGGTTTCAAAAATAAAACCCCAGTCAGGTTCCCAGGCCACAGGCTTCCAGAATCAAGCCTCACTCATATTCCCAGGCCACAGGGTTCCACAATTAAACCGCAGTCATATTCCCAGGCCAGAGGGTTCCACAATCAAACCTCAGTCCTGTTGCCAGGCCACGGTTCCACCATCAAGCCTCAGTCATATTCCCAGGCCAGAGTGTTCCACAATCAAACCTAAGTCATCTTGCCAGGCCACAGGATTCCACCATCAAACCTCAGTCCTGTTGCCAAGCCACAGGGTTCAACCATCAAACCTCAGTCATATTCCCAGGAGACAGGGTTCCAGAATCAAACCTCAGTCATGTTCCCAGGCCACAGGGTTCCAGAACCAAGCCTCAGTCAGGTTCCCAGGGCACGGTATTCCACAATCTAAACAGATGTCATGTTCCCAGGCCACAGGTTTCCAGAATCACACCTCAGTCATGTTCCCAGTCCACAGGGTTCCAGAACCAAGCCTCAGTCAGGTTCCCAGGCCACGGGGTTCCAGTATCAGGCCTCAGTCATGTTCCCAGTGCACAGGGTTCCACCATCAAGCCTCAGTCATGTTCCCAGGCCAGAGTGTTGCACAATCAAACCTAAGTCATCTTGCCAGGCCACAGGATTCCACCATCAAACCTCAGTCCGGTTGCCAGGCCACAGGGTTCAACCATCAAACCTAAGTCATGTTCCCATTAAACAGGGTTCCAGAATCAAACCAATGTCATGTTCCCAGGCCACGGGGTTCCAGTATCAGGCCTCAGTCATGTTCCCAGTGCACAGGGTTCCACCATCAAACCTCAGTCATGTTGCCAGTCCACAGGTTTCTGCCATCAAACCTCAGTCAAGTTCCCAGGCCACAGGTTTCCAGAATCAAACTTCAGTCCTATTCCCAGGACACATGGTTCCAGAATCAAACCTCAGTCATGTTCGCAGGCCACAGGGTTCCACCATGAAGCCTCAGTCATGTTCCCAAGCCTGAGGGTTCCAAAATCAAACCTCTGTCATGTTGCCAGGCCACAGGGTTCAACCATCAAACCTCAGTCACGTTCCCACGAAACAGGGTTCCAGAATCAAACCAATGTCATGTTCCCAGGCCACGGGGTTCCACCATCAAACCTCAGTCATGTTGCCAGTCCACAGGTTTCTGCGATCTAACGACATTCAAGTTCCCAGGACACAGGCTTCCAGAATCAAGCCTCAGTCATGTTGCCAGGCCACAGGGCTCCTCCATCAAACCTCAATAATGTTCCCAGGACACAGGATCCAGAATCAAACCAATGTCAAGTTCCCAGGCCATGGGTTTCCAGTACCAGGCCTCAGTCATGATTCCACGGCACAGGGTTCTAGAATCAAACCTCAGTCATGTTCCCAGTCCACAGGGTTTCAGAACCAAGCCTCAGTCAGGTTCCCAGGGCACAGTATTCCACAATCTAAACAGATGTCATGTTCCCAGGCCACAGGTTTCCAGAATCACACCTCAGTCATGTTCCCAGGCCACAGGGATCCAGAATCAAACCTCAGTCATGTTGCCAGGCCAGAGGGTACCACCTTCAAACCTCAGTCATATTCACAGACCACAGGTTTCCAGAATCAAACCGATTTCATGTTCCCAGGCAACAGGGTACCAGAATCCAAACCGATGTCATGTTCCCAGGCCACAGGATTCCACAATCTAACATCAGTCATGTTCCCAGGCCAATGGTTTCCAGAATCAAACCTCAGTCATATTCCCAGGCCACATGGTTCCAGAATCAAACCGATTTCATGTTCCGAGGCAACAGGGTACCAGAATCCAAACCTCAGTCATGTTCCTTGGACACAGGTTTCAAAAATAAAACCCCAGTCAGGTTCCCAGGCCACAGGCTTCCAGAATCAAGCCTCAGTCATATTCCCAGGCCACAGGGTTCCACAATCAAACTCAGTCCTGTTGCCAGGCCACGGTTCCACCATCAAACCTCAGTCATGTTCCCAGGCCAGAGTGTTCCACAATCAAACCTAAGTCAACTTGCCAGGCCACAGGATTCAATCATCAAACCTCAGTCCTGTTGCCAGGCCACAGGGTTCCACTATCAAGCCTCAGTCATGTTCCCAAGCCTGAGGGTTCCACAATCAAACCTTTGTCATGTTGCCAGGCCACAGGGATCAACCATCAAACCTCAGTCATGTGCCCAGGAAACAGGGTTCCAGAATCAAACCAATGTCATGTTCCCAGGCCACGGGGTTCCAGTATCAGGCCTCAGTCATGTTCCCAGTGCACAGGATTCCACCATCAAACCTCAGTCATGTTGCCAGTCCACAGGTTTCTGCGATCAAACCACATTCAAGTTCCCAGGCCACAGGCTTCCACAATCAAGCCTCAGTCATGTTGCCAGGCCACAGGGTACCACCATCAAACCGCAATCATGTTCCCAGGTCAAAGGATCCAGAATCAAACCAATGTCAAGTTCCCCTGTCATGGGTTTCCTGTACCAGGCCTCAGTCATTTTTCCAGGGCACAGGGTTCGACAATCAAACCTCCGTCATGTTGCCAGTCCACAGGTTTCTGCGATCAAACCTCAGTCATGTTCCCAGGCCACAGGATTCCACAATCTAACATCAGTCATGTTCCCAGGCCAATGGTTTCCAGAATCAAACCTCAGTCATATTCCCAGGCCACATGGTTCCACAATCAAACCGATTTCATGTTCCCAGGCAACAGGGTACCAGAATCCAAACCTCAGTCATGTTCCTTGGACACAGGTTTCAAAACTAAAACCCCAGTCAGGTTCCCAGGCCACAGGCTTCCAGAATCAAGCCTCAGTCATATTCCCAGGCCACAGGGTTCCACAATCAAACTCAGTCCTGTTGCCAGGCCACGGTTCCACCATCAAACCTCAGTCATGTTCCCAGGCCAGAGTGTTCCACAATCAAACCTAAGTCAACTTGCCAGGCCACAGGATTCAATCATCAAACCTCAGTCCTGTTGCCAGGCCACAGGGTTCCACGATCAAGCCTCAGTCATGTTCCCAAGCCTGAGGGTTCCACAATCAAACCTTTGTCATGTTGCCAGGCCACAGGGATCAACCATCAAACCTCAGTCATGTGCCCAGGAAACAGGGTTCCAGAATCAAACCAATGTCATGTTCCCAGGCCACGGGGTTCCAGTATCAGGCCTCAGTCATGTTCCCAGTGCACAGGATTCCACCATCAAACCTCAGTCATGTTGCCAGTCCACAGGTTTCTGCGATCAAACCACATTCATGTTCCCAGGACACAGGCTTCCAGAATCAAGCCTCAGTCATGTTGCCAGGCCACAGGGCTCCTCCATCAAACCTCAATAATGTTCCCAGGACACAGGATCCAGAATCAAACCAATGTCATGTTCCCAGGCCACGGGGTTCCAGTATCAGGCCTCAGTCATATTCCCAGTACACAGGGTTCCACCATCAAACCTCAGTTATGTTGCCAGTCCACAGGTTTCTGCGATCAAACCATATTCAAGTTCCCAGGCCACAGGCTTCCAGAATCAAGCTTCAGTCATGTTGCCAGGCCACAGGGTACCACCCTCAAACCTCACTCATGTTCCCAAGCCACAGGGTTCCTCCATCAAACCTCAATCATGTCCCCAGGACACAGGATCGAGAATCAAACCAATGTCCAGTTCCCAGGACATGGGTTTCCAGTACCAGGCCTCAGTCATGTTTCCAGGGCACAGGGTTCTACAATCAAACCTCAGTAATGTTCGCAGGCCACAGGGTTCCACAATCAAACCACAGTATGTTCCCTGGACAAAGGTGTCCAGAATCAAACCTCAGTCATCTTCCCAGGGAACAGGGTTCCAGAAACAAACCTCAGTCATGTTGCCAGGCCACAGGTTTCCACCATCAAACCTCAGACTGATTGTCAGGCCACAGGGATCCAGAATCAAACCGTTCTCATGTTCCCAGGCCACAGGGTTCCAGAATCCACTGATGTCATCTTCCCAGGCCACAGGGTTCCAGAATCAATCCTCAGTTATGTTCCCAGGCTACAGGGTTCCAGAATCAAACCTCAGTCATGTTCCCAGTCCACAGGGTTCCAGAACCAAGCCTCAGTCAGGTTCCCAGGGCACAGTATTCCACAATCTAAACAGATATCATGTTCCCAGGCCACACGTTTCCAGAATCACACCTCAGTCATGTTCCCAGGCCACAGGGATCCAGAATCAAACCTCAGTCATGTTGCCAGGCCAGAGGGTACCACCATCAAACCTCAGTCATATTCCCAGACCACAGGTTTCCAGAATCAAAACGATTTTATTTTCCCAGGCAACAGGGTACCAGAATCCAAACCGATGTCATGTTCCCAGGCCACAGGATTCCACAATCTAACATCAGTCATGTTCCCAGGCCAATGGTTTCCAGAATCAAACCTCAGACATATTCCCAGGCCACATGGTTCCAGAATCAAACCGTTCTCATGTTCCCAGGCCACAGGGTTCCAGAATCCACTGATGTCATCTTCCCAGGCCACAGGGTTCCAGAATCAATCCTCAGTTATGTTCCCAGGCTACAGGGTTCCAGAATCAGACCTCAGTCATGTTCCCAGGCCACAGGGATCCAGAATCAAACCTCAGTCATGTTGCCAGGCCAGAGGGTACCACCATCAAACCTCAGTCATATTCCTAGACCACAGGTTTCCAGATTCAAACCGATTTCATCTTCCCAGGCAACAGGGAACCAGAATCCAAACCGATGTCATGTTCCCCGGCTATAGGATTCCACAATCTAACATCAGTCATGTTCCCAGACCGGAGGTTTCCACAATCAAACCTAAGTCATCTTGCCAGGCCACAGGATTCCACCATCAAACCTCAGTCTTGTTGCCAGGCCACAGGGTTCAACCATGAAACCTCACTCATGTTCTCAGGAAACAGGGTTCCAAAATCAAACCAATGTCATGTTCCCAGGCCACGGGGTTCCAGTATCAGGCCTCAGTCATATTCCCAGTACACAGGGTTCCACCATCAAACCTTAGTCATATTGCCAGTCCACAGATTTCTGCGATCAAACCACATTCAAGTTCCCAGGTCACAGGCTTCCAGAATCAAGCCTCACTCATATTCCCAGGCCACAGGGTTCCACAATTAAACCGCAGTCATATTCCCAGGCCAGAGGGTTCCACAATCAAACCTCAGTCCTGTTGCCAGGCCACGGTTCCACCATCAAGCCTCAGTCATGTTCCCAGGCCAGAGTGTTCCACAATCAAACCTAAGTCATCTTGCCAGGCCACAGGATTCCACCATCAAACCTCAGTCCTGTTGCCAGGCCACAGGGATCAACCATCAAACCTCAGTCATGTGCCCAGGAAATAGGGTTCCAGAATCAAACCAATGTCATGTTCCCAGGCCACGGGGTTCTAGTATCAGGCCTCAGTCATGTTCCCAGTGCACAGGGTTCCACCATCAAACCTCAGTCATGTTGCCAGTCCACAGGTTTCTGCCATCAAACCTCAGTCAAGTTCCCAGGCCACAGGTTTCCAGAATCAAACTTCAGTCCTATTCCCAGGACACATGGTTCCAGAATCAAACCTCAGTCATGTTCGCAGGCCACAGGGTTCCACAATCAAACCACAGTATGTTCCCTGGACAAAGGTGTCCAGAATCAAACCTCAGTCATCTTCCCAGAGAACAGGGTTCCAGAAACAAACCTCAGTCATGTTCCCTGGACACAGGTTTCAAAAATAAAACCCCAGTCAGGTTCCCAGGCCACAGGCTTCCAGAATCAAGCCTCACTCATATTCCCAGGCCACAGGGTTCCACAATTAAACCGCAGTCATATTCCCAGGCCAGAGGGTTCCACAATCAAACCTCAGTCCTGTTGCCAGGCCACGGTTCCACCATCAAGCCTCAGTCATGTTCCCAGGCCAGAGTGTTCCACAATCAAACCTAAGTCATCTTGCCAGGCCACAGGATTCCACCATCAAACCTCAGTCCTGTTGCCAAGCCACAGGGTTCAACCATCAAACCTCAGTCATATTCCCAGGAGACAGGGTTCCAGAATCAAACCTCAGTCATGTTCCCAGGCCACAGGGTTCCAGAACCAAGCCTCAGTCAGGTTCCCAGGGCACGGTATTCCACAATCTAAACAGATGTCATGTTCCCAGGCCACAGGTTTCCAGAATCACACCTCAGTCATGTTCCCAGTCCACAGGGTTCCAGAACCAAGCCTCAGTCAGGTTCCCAGGCCACGGGGTTCCAGTATCAGGCCTCAGTCATGTTCCCAGTGCACAGGGTTCCACCATCAAGCCTCAGTCATGTTCCCAGGCCAGAGTGTTGCACAATCAAACCTAAGTCATCTTGCCAGGCCACAGGATTCCACCATCAAACCTCAGTCCGGTTGCCAGGCCACAGGGTTCAACCATCAAACCTAAGTCATGTTCCCATTAAACAGGGTTCCAGAATCAAACCAATGTCATGTTCCCAGGCCACGGGGTTCCAGTATCAGGCCTCAGTCATGTTCCCAGTGCACAGGGTTCCACCATCAAACCTCAGTCATGTTGCCAGTCCACAGGTTTCTGCCATCAAACCTCAGTCAAGTTCCCAGGCCACAGGTTTCCAGAATCAAACTTCAGTCCTTTTCCCAGGACACATGGTTCCAGAATCAAACCTCAGTCATGTTCGCAGGCCACAGGGTTCCACCATGAAGCCTCAGTCATGTTCCCAAGCCTGAGGGTTCCAAAATCAAACCTCTGTCATGTTGCCAGGCCACAGGGTTCAACCATCAAACCTCAGTCACGTTCCCACGAAACAGGGTTCCAGAATCAAACCAATGTCATGTTCCCAGGCCACGGGGTTCCACCATCAAACCTCAGTCATGTTGCCAGTCCACAGGTTTCTGCGATCTAACGACATTCAAGTTCCCAGGACACAGGCTTCCAGAATCAAGCCTCAGTCATGTTGCCAGGCCACAGGGCTCCTCCATCAAACCTCAATAATGTTCCCAGGACACAGGATCCAGAATCAAACCAATGTCAAGTTCCCAGGCCATGGGTTTCCAGTACCAGGCCTCAGTCATGATTCCACGGCACAGGGTTCTAGAATCAAACCTCAGTCATGTTCCCAGTCCACAGGGTTTCAGAACCAAGCCTCAGTCAGGTTCCCAGGGCACAGTATTCCACAATCTAAACAGATGTCATGTTCCCAGGCCACAGGTTTCCAGAATCACACCTCAGTCATGTTCCCAGGCCACAGGGATCCAGAATCAAACCTCAGTCATGTTGCCAGGCCAGAGGGTACCACCTTCAAACCTCAGTCATATTCACAGACCACAGGTTTCCAGAATCAAACCGATTTCATGTTCCCAGGCAACAGGGTACCAGAATCCAAACCGATGTCATGTTCCCAGGCCACAGGATTCCACAATCTAACATCAGTCATGTTCCCAGGCCAATGGTTTCCAGAATCAAACCTCAGTCATATTCCCAGGCCACATGGTTCCAGAATCAAACCGATTTCATGTTCCGAGGCAACAGGGTACCAGAATCCAAACCTCAGTCATGTTCCTTGGACACAGGTTTCAAAAATAAAACCCCAGTCAGGTTCCCAGGCCACAGGCTTCCAGAATCAAGCCTCAGTCATATTCCCAGGCCACAGGGTTCCACAATCAAACTCAGTCCTGTTGCCAGGCCACGGTTCCACCATCAAACCTCAGTCATGTTCCCAGGCCAGAGTGTTCCACAATCAAACCTAAGTCAACTTGCCAGGCCACAGGATTCAATCATCAAACCTCAGTCCTGTTGCCAGGCCACAGGGTTCCACTATCAAGCCTCAGTCATGTTCCCAAGCCTGAGGGTTCCACAATCAAACCTTTGTCATGTTGCCAGGCCACAGGGATCAACCATCAAACCTCAGTCATGTGCCCAGGAAACAGGGTTCCAGAATCAAACCAATGTCATGTTCCCAGGCCACGGGGTTCCAGTATCAGGCCTCAGTCATGTTCCCAGTGCACAGGATTCCACCATCAAACCTCAGTCATGTTGCCAGTCCACAGGTTTCTGCGATCAAACCACATTCAAGTTCCCAGGCCACAGGCTTCCACAATCAAGCCTCAGTCATGTTGCCAGGCCACAGGGTACCACCATCAAACCGCAATCATGTTCCCAGGTCAAAGGATCCAGAATCAAACCAATGTCAAGTTCCCCTGTCATGGGTTTCCTGTACCAGGCCTCAGTCATTTTTCCAGGGCACAGGGTTCGACAATCAAACCTCCGTCATGTTGCCAGTCCACAGGTTTCTGCGATCAAACCTCAGTCATGTTCCCAGGCCACAGGATTCCACAATCTAACATCAGTCATGTTCCCAGGCCAATGGTTTCCAGAATCAAACCTCAGTCATATTCCCAGGCCACATGGTTCCACAATCAAACCGATTTCATGTTCCCAGGCAACAGGGTACCAGAATCCAAACCTCAGTCATGTTCCTTGGACACAGGTTTCAAAAATAAAACCCCAGTCAGGTTCCCAGGCCACAGGCTTCCAGAATCAAGCCTCAGTCATATTCCCAGGCCACAGGGTTCCACAATCAAACTCAGTCCTGTTGCCAGGCCACGGTTCCACCATCAAACCTCAGTCATGTTCCCAGGCCAGAGTGTTCCACAATCAAACCTAAGTCAACTTGCCAGGCCACAGGATTCAATCATCAAACCTCAGTCCTGTTGCCAGGCCACAGGGTTCCACGATCAAGCCTCAGTCATGTTCCCAAGCCTGAGGGTTCCACAATCAAACCTTTGTCATGTTGCCAGGCCACAGGGATCAACCATCAAACCTCAGTCATGTGCCCAGGAAACAGGGTTCCAGAATCAAACCAATGTCATGTTCCCAGGCCACGGGGTTCCAGTATCAGGCCTCAGTCATGTTCCCAGTGCACAGGATTCCACCATCAAACCTCAGTCATGTTGCCAGTCCACAGGTTTCTGCGATCAAACCACATTCATGTTCCCAGGCCACAGGCTTCCACAATCAAGCCTCAGTCATGTTGCCAGGCCACAGGGTACCACCATCAAACCTCAATCATGTTCCCAGGTCAAAGGATCCAGAATCAAACCATTGTCAAGTTCCCCTGTCATGGGTTTCCTGTACCAGGCCTCAGTCATTTTTCCAGGGCACAGGGTTCGACAATCAAACCTCCGTCATGTTGCCAGTCCACAGGTTTCTGCGATCAAACCTCAGTCAAGTTCCCAGGCCACAGATTTCCAGAATCAAACCTCAGTCCTATTCCCAGGACACATGGTTCCAGAATCAAACCTCAGTCATGTTCGCAGGACACAGGGTTCCAGAATCAAACCTCAGTCATGTTGCCAGGCCAGAGGGTACCACCATCAAACCTCACTCAAATTCCCAGACCACAGGTTTCCAGAATCAAACCGATTTCATGTTCCCAGGCAACAGGGTACCAGAATCCAAACCGATGTCATGTTCCCAGGCCACAGGATTCCACAATCTAACATCAGTCATGTTCTCAGGCCAATGGTTTCCAGAATCAAACCTCAGTCATATTCCCAGGCCACATGGTTCCAGAATCAAACCTCAGTCATGTTCCCAGGACACAGGGTTCCAGAATCAAACCTCAGTCATGTTCCATGGACACAGGTTTCGAAAATGAAACCCCAGTCAGGTTCCCAGGCCACAGGCTTCCAGAATCAAGCCTCACTCATATTCCCAGGCCACAGAGTTCCACAATTAAACCTCAGTCTTATTCCCAGGCCGGAGGGTTCCACAATCAAACCTAAGTCATCTTGCCAGGCCACGGTTTCACCATCAAGCCTCACTCATATTCCCAAGCCAGAGTGTTCCACAATCAAAGCTAAGTCATCTTGCCAGGCCACAGGATTCCACCATCAAACCTCAGTCCTGTTGCCAAACCACAGGGTTCAACCATCATGCCTCAGTCATATTCCCAGTACACAGGGTTCCACCATCAAACCTCAGTCATGTTGCCAGTCCACAGGTTTCTGCGATCAAACCACATTCAAGTTCCCAGGCCACAGGCTTCCAGAATCAAGCCTCAGTCATGTTGCCAGGCCACAGGATACCACCCTCAAACCTCACTCATGTTCCCAGGCCACAGGGTTCCTCCATCAAACCTCAATCATGTTCCCAGGCCACAGGGATCCAGAATCAAACCTCAGTCATGTTGCCAGGCCAGAGGGTACCACCATCAAACCTCAGTCATATTCCCAGACCACAGGTTTCCAGAATCAAACCGATTTCATCTTCCCAGGCAACAGGGTACCAGAATCCAAACCGATGTCAGGTTCCCAGGCCACAGGATTCCACAATCTAACATCAGTCATGTTCCCAGGCCAATGGTTTCCAGAATCAACCCTCAGTCATATTCCCAGGCCACATGGTTCCAGAATCAAACCTCAGTCATGTTCCCAGGACACAGGGTTCCAGAATCAAACCTCAGTCATGTTCCCTGGACACAGGTTTCAAAAATAAAACCCCAGTCAGGTTCCTAGGCCACAGGCATCGAGAATCATGCCTCACTCATATTCCAAGGCCACAGGGTTCCACAATTAAACCTCAGTCACATTCCCAGGCCGGAGGGTTCCACAATCAAACCTCAGTCCTGTTGCCAGGCCACGGTTCCACTATCAAGCCTCAGTCATGTTCCCAGGCCAGGGTGTTCCACAATTAAACCTAAGTCATCTTGCCAGGCCACAGGGTTCAACCATCAAACCTCAGTCATGTTCCCAGGAAACAGGGTTCCAGAATCAAACCAATGTCATGTTCCCAGGCCACGGGGTTCCAGTATCAGGCCTCAGTCATATTCCCAGTACACAGGGTTCCACCATCAAACCTCAGTCATGTTGCCAGTCCACAGGTTTCTGCGATCAAACCATATTCAAGTTCCCAGGCCACAGGCTTCCAGAATCAAGCTTCAGTCATGTTGCCAGGCCACAGGGTACCACCCTCAAACCTCACTCATGTTCCCAAGCCACAGGGTTCCTCCATCAAACCTCAATCATGTCCCCAGGACACAGGATCGAGAATCAAACCAATGTCCAGTTCCCAGGACATGGGTTTCCAGTACCAGGCCTCAGTCATGTTTCCAGGGCACAGGGTTCTACAATCAAACCTCAGTAATGTTCGCAGGCCACAGGGTTCCACAATCAAACCACAGTATGTTCCCTGGACAAAGGTGTCCAGAATCAAACCTCAGTCATCTTCCCAGGGAACAGGGTTCCAGAAACAAACCTCAGTCATGTTGCCAGGCCACAGGTTTCCACCATCAAACCTCAGACTGATTGTCAGGCCACAGGGATCCAGAATCAAACCGTTCTCATGTTCCCAGGCCACAGGGTTCCAGAATCCACTGATGTCATCTTCCCAGGCCACAGGGTTCCAGAATCAATCCTCAGTTATGTTCCCAGGCTACAGGGTTCCAGAATCAAACCTCAGTCATGTTCCCAGTCAACAGGGTTCCAGAACCAAGCCTCAGTCAGGTTCCCAGGGCACAGTATTCCACAATCTAAACAGATATCATGTTCCCAGGCCACACGTTTCCAGAATCACACCTCAGTCATGTTCCCAGGCCACAGGGATCCAGAATCAAACCTCAGTCATGTTGCCAGGCCAGAGGGTACCACCATCAAACCTCAGTCATATTCCCAGACCACAGGTTTCCAGAATCAAAACGATTTTATTTTCCCAGGCAACAGGGTACCAGAATCCAAACCGATGTCATGTTCCCAGGCCACAGGATTCCACAATCTAACATCAGTCATGTTCCCAGGCCAATGGTTTCCAGAATCAAACCTCAGACATATTCCCAGGCCACATGGTTCCAGAATCAAACCGTTCTCATTTTCCCAGGCCACAGGGTTCCAGAATCCACTGATGTCATCTTCCCAGGCCACAGGGTTCCAGAATCAATCCTCAGTTATGTTCCCAGGCTACAGGGTTCCAGAATCAAACCTCAGTCATGTTCCCAGTCCACAGGGTTCCAGAACCAAGCCTCAGTCAGGTTCCCAGGGCACAGTATTCCACAATCTAAACAGATGTCATGTTCCCAGGCCACAGGTTTCCAGAATCACACCTCAGTCATATTCCCAGGCCACAGGGATCCAGAATCAAACCTCTGTCATGTTGCCAGGCCAGAGGGTACCACCATCAAACCTCAGTCATATTCCTAGACCACAGGTTTCCAGAATCAAACCGATTTCATCTTCCCAGGCCACACGGTACCAGAATCCAAACCGATGTCATGTTCCCAGGCCACAGGTTTCCACAATCTAACATCAGTCATGTTCCCAGGCCAATGGTTTCCAGAATCAAACCTCAGTCATGTTCCCACGACACAGGGTTCCAGAATCAAACCTCAGTCATGTTCCCACGACACAGGGTTCCAGAATCAAACCTCAGTCATGTTCCCTGGACACAGGTTTCAAAAATATAACCCCAGTCAGGTTCCCAGGCCACAGGCTTCCAGAATCAAGCCTCACTCATATTTCCAGGCCACAGGGTTCCACAATTAAACCGCAGTCATATTCCCAGGCCAGAGGGTTCCACAATCAAACCTCAGTCCTGTTGCCAGGCCACGGTTCCACCATCAAGCCTCAGTCATGTTCCCAGGCCAGAGTGTTCCACAATCAAACCTAAGTCATCTTGCCAGGCCAAAGGATTCCACCATCAAACCTCAGTCCAGTTGCCAGGACACAGGGATCAACCATCAAACCTCAGTCATGTGCCCAGGAAACAGGGTTCCATAATCAAACCAATGTCATGTTCCCAGGCCACGGGGTTCCAGTATCAGGCCTCAGTCATGTTCCCAGTGCACAGGGTTCCACCATCAAACCTCAGTCATGTTGCCAGTCCACAGGTTTCTGCGATCAAACCACTTTCAAGTTCACAGGCCACAGGCTTCCAGAATCAAGCCTCAGTCATGTTGCCAGGCCACAGGGTACCACCCTCAAACCTCACTCATGTTCCCAGGCCACAGGGTTCCTCCATCAAACCTCAATCATGTTCCCAGGACACAGGATCCAGAATTAAACCAATGTCAAGTTCCCAGGCCATGGGTTTCCAGTACCAGGCCTCAGTCATGTTTCCAGGGCACAGGGTTCTACAATCAAACATCAGTCATGTTGCCAGTCCACAGGTTTCTGCCATCAAACCTCAGTCAAGTTCCCAGGCCACAGCTTTCCAGAATCAAACCTCAGTCCTATTCCCAGGACACATGGTTCCAGAATCAAACCTCAGTCATATCGCAGGACACAGGGTTCCACAATCAAACCACAGTATGTTCCCAGGATAAAGGTGTCCAGAATCAAACCTCAGTCATCTTCCCAGGGAACAGGGTTCCAGAAACAAAGCTCCGTCATGTTGCCAGGCCACAGGTTTCCACCATCAAACCTCAGAGAGGTTCCCAGGCCACAGGGTTCCAGAATCAAACCGTTCTCATGTTCCCAGGCCACAGGGTTCCAGAATCCACTGATGTCACCTTCCCAGGCCACAGGGTTCCAGAATCAATTCTCATTTATGTTCCCAGGCTACAGGGTTCCAGAATCAAACCTCAGTCATGTTCCCAGGCCACAAGGTTCCAGAACCAAGCCTCAGTCAGGTTCCCAGGGCACAGTATTCCACAATCTAAACAGATGTCATATTCCCAGGCCACAGGTTTCAAGAATCACACCTCAGTCATGTTCCCAGGCCACAGGGATCCAGAATCAAACCTCAGTCATGTTGCCAGGCCAGAGGGTACCACCATCAAACCTCAGTCATATTCCCAGACCACAGGTTTCCAGAATCAAACCGATTTCATCTTCCCAGGCAACAGGGTACCAGAATCCAAACCGATGTCATGTTCCCAGGCCACAGGATTCCACAATCTAACATCAGTCATGTTCCCAGGCCAATGGTTTCCAGAATCAAACCTCAGTTATATTCCCAGGCCACCTGGTTCTAGAATCAAACCTCAGTCATGTTCGAGGACACAGGGTTCCAGAATCAAACCTCAGTCATGTTCCCTGGACACAGGTTTCAAAAATAAAACCCCAGTCAGGTTCCCAGGCCACAGGCTTCCAGAATCAAGCCTCACTCATATTCCCAGGCCACAGGGTTCCACAATTAAACCTTAGTCATATTCCCAGGCCAGAGGGTTCCACAATCAAACCTCAGTCCTTTTGCCAGGCCACGGTTCCACCATCAAGCCTCAGTCATGTTCCCAGGCCAGAGTGTTCCACAATCAAACCTAAGTCATCTTGCCAGGCCACAGGATTCCATCATCAAACCTCAGTCCTGTTGCCAGGCCACAGGGTTCCACCATCAAGCCTCAGTCATGTTCCCAAGCCTGAGGGTTCCAAAATCAAACCTCTGTCATGTTGCCAGGCCACAGGGTTCAACCAACAAACCTCAGTTATGTTCCCAGGAAACAGGGTTCCAGAATCAAACCAATGTCATGTTCCCAGGCCACGGGGTTCCCGTATCAGGCCTCAGTCATGTTCCCAGTGCACAGGGTTCCACCATCAAACCTCAGTCATGTTGCCAGTCCACAGGTTTCTACGATCAGTCCACATTCAAGTTCCCAGGCCACAGGCTTCCAGAATCAAGCCTCAGTCATGTTGCCAGGCCACAGGGTACCACAATCAAACCTCACTCATGTTCCCAGGCCACAGGGTTCCTCCATCAAACCTCAATCATGTGCCCAGGACACAGGATCCAGAATCAAACCAATGTCAAGTTCCCAGCCCATGGGTTTCCAGTACCAGGCCTCAGTCATGTTTCCAGGGCACAGGGTTCTACAATCAAACCTGAGTCATGTTGCCAGTCCACAGGTTTCTGCCATCAAACCTCAGTCAAGTTCCCAGGCCACAGCTTTCCAGAATCAAACCTCAGTCCTATTCCCAGGACACATGGTTCCAGAATCAAACCTCAGTCATGTTCGAAGGCCACAGGGTTCCACAATCAAACCACAGTATGTTCCCTGGACAAAGGTGTCCAGAATCAAACCTCAGTCATCTTCCCAGGGAACAGTGTTCCAGAAACAAAGCTCAGTCATGTGGCCAGGCCACAGGTTTCCACCATCAAACCTCAGACAGGTTGCCAGGCCACAGGGTTCCAGAATCAAACCGTTCTCATGTTCCCAGGCCACAGGGTTCCAGAATCCACTGATGTCATCTTCCCAGGCCACAGGGTTCCAGAATCAATCCTCAGTTATGTTCCCAGGCTACAGGGTTCCAGAATCACACCTCAGTCATGTTCCCAGGCCACAGGGATCCAGAATCAAACCTCAGTCATGTTGCCAGGCCAGAGGGTACCACCATCAAACCTCAGTCATATTCCTAGACCACAGGTTTCCAGATTCAAACCGATTTCATCTTCCCAGGCAACAGGGAACCAGAATCCAAACCGATGTCATGTTCCCCGGCTATAGGATTCCACAATCTAACATCAGTCATGTTCCCAGACCGGAGGTTTCCACAATCAAACCTAAGTCATCTTGCCAGGCCACAGGATTCCACCATCAAACCTCAGTCTTGTTGCCAGGCCAAAGGGTTCAACCATGAAACCTCACTCATGTTCTCAGGAAACAGGGTTCCAAAATCAAACCAATGTCATGTTCCCAGGCCACGGGGTTCCAGTATCAGGCCTCAGTCATATTCCCAGTACACAGGGTTCCACCATCAAACCTCAGTCATATTGCCAGTCCACAGATTTCTGCGATCAAACCACATTCAAGTTCCCAGGTCACAGGCTTCCAGAATCAAGCCTCACTCATATTCCCAGGCCACAGGGTTCCACAATTAAACCGCAGTCATATTCCCAGGCCAGAGGATTCCACAATCAAACCTCAGTCCTGTTGCCAGGCCACGGTTCCACCATCAAGCCTCAGTCATGTTCCCAGGCCAGAGTGTTCCACAATCAAACCTAAGTCATCTTGCCAGGCCACAGGATTCCACCATCAAACCTCAGTCCTGTTGCCAGGCCACAGGGATCAACCATCAAACCTCAGTCATGTGCCCAGGAAACAGGGTTCCAGAATCAAACCAATGTCATGTTCCCAGGCCACGGGGTTCCAGTATCAGGCCTCAGTCATGTTCCCAGTGCACAGGGTTCCACCATCAAACCTCAGTCATGTTGCCAGTCCACAGGTTTCTGCCATCAAACCTCAGTCAAGTTCCCAGGCCACAGGTTTCCAGAATCAAACTTCAGTCCTATTCCCAGGACACATGGTTCCAGAATCAAACCTCAGTCATGTTCGCAGGCCACAGGGTTCCACAATCAAACCACAGTATGTTCCCTGGACAAAGGTGTCCAGAATCAAACCTCAGTCATCTTCCCAGAGAACAGGGTTCCAGAAACAAACCTCAGTCATGTTCCCTGGACACAGGTTTCAAAAATAAAACCCCAGTCAGGTTCCCAGGCCACAGGCTTCCAGAATCAAGCCTCAGTCATATTCCCAGGCCACAGGGTTCCACAATTAAACCGCAGTCATATTCCCAGGCCAGAGGGTTCCACAATCAAACCTCAGTCCTGTTGCCAGGCCACGGTTCAACCATCAAGCCTCAGTCATGTTCCCAGGCCAGAGTGTTCCACAATCAAACCTAAGTCATCTTGCCAGGCCACAGGATTCGACCATCAAACCTCAGTCCTGTTGCCAAGCCACAGGGTTCAACCATCAAACCTCAGTCATATTCCCAGGAGACAGGGTTCCAGAATCAAACCTCAGTCATGTTCCCAGGCCACAGGCTTCCAGAATCAAGCCTCACTCATATTCCCAGGCCACAGGGTTCCACAATTAAACCTTAGTCATATTCCCAGGCCAGAGGGTTCCACAATCAAACCTCAGTCCTTTTGCCAGGCCACGGTTCCACCATCAAGCCTCAGTCATGTTCCCAGGCCAGAGTGTTCCACAATCAAACCTAAGTCATCTTGCCAGGCCACAGGATTCCATCATCAAACCTCAGTCCTGTTGCCAGGCCACAGGGTTCCACCATCAAGCCTCAGTCATGTTCCCAAGCCTGAGGGTTCCAAAATCAAACCTCTGTCATGTTGCCAGGCCACAGGGTTCAACCAACAAACCTCAGTTATGTTCCCAGGGAACAGGGTTCCAGAATCAAACCAATGTCATGTTCCCAGGCCACGGGGTTCCCGTATCAGGCCTCAGTCATGTTCCCAGTGCACAGGGTTCCACCATCAAACCTCAGTCATGTTGCCAGTCCACAGGTTTCTACGATCAGTCCACATTCAAGTTCCCAGGCCACAGGCTTCCAGAATCAAGCCTCAGTCATGTTGCCAGGCCACAGGGTACCACACTCAAACCTCACTCATGTTCCCAGGCCACAGGGTTCCTCCATCAAACCTCAATCATGTGCCCAGGACACAGGATCCAGAATCAAACCAATGTCAAGTTCCCAGCCCATGGGTTTCCAGTACCAGGCCTCAGTCATGTTTCCAGGGCACAGGGTTCTACAATCAAACCTCAGTCATGTTGCCAGTCCACAGGTTTCTGCCATCAAACCTCAGTCAAGTTCCCAGGCCACAGCTTTCCAGAATCAAACCTCAGTCCTATTCCCAGGACACATGGTTCCAGAATCAAACCTCAGTCATGTTCGAAGGCCACAGGGTTCCACAATCAAACCACAGTATGTTCCCTGGACAAAGGTGTCCAGAATCAAACCTCAGTCATCTTCCCAGGGAACAGTGTTCCAGAAACAAAGCTCAGTCATGTGGCCAGGCCACAGGTTTCCACCATCAAACCTCAGACAGGTTGCCAGGCCACAGGGTTCCAGAATCAAACCGTTCTCATGTTCCCAGGCCACAGGGTTCCAGAATCCACTGATGTCATCTTCCCAGGCCACAGGGTTCCAGAATCAATCCTCAGTTATGTTCCCAGGCTACAGGGTTCCAGAATCACACCTCAGTCATGTTCCCAGGCCACAGGGATCCAGAATCAAACCTCAGTCATGTTGCCAGGCCAGAGGGTACCACCATCAAACCTCAGTCATATTCCTAGACCACAGGTTTCCAGATTCAAACCGATTTCATCTTCCCAGGCAACAGGGAACCAGAATCCAAACCGATGTCATGTTCCCCGGCTATAGGATTCCACAATCTAACATCAGTCATGTTCCCAGACCGGAGGTTTCCACAATCAAACCTAAGTCATCTTGCCAGGCCACAGGATTCCACCATCAAACCTCAGTCTTGTTGCCAGGCCAAAGGGTTCAACCATGAAACCTCACTCATGTTCTCAGGAAACAGGGTTCCAAAATCAAACCAATGTCATGTTCCCAGGCCACGGGGTTCCAGTATCAGGCCTCAGTCATATTCCCAGTACACAGGGTTCCACCATCAAACCTCAGTCATATTGCCAGTCCACAGATTTCTGCGATCAAACCACATTCAAGTTCCCAGGTCACAGGCTTCCAGAATCAAGCCTCACTCATATTCCCAGGCCACAGGGTTCCACAATTAAACCGCAGTCATATTCCCAGGCCAGAGGATTCCACAATCAAACCTCAGTCCTGTTGCCAGGCCACGGTTCCACCATCAAGCCTCAGTCATGTTCCCAGGCCAGAGTGTTCCACAATCAAACCTAAGTCATCTTGCCAGGCCACAGGATTCCACCATCAAACCTCAGTCCTGTTGCCAGGCCACAGGGATCAACCATCAAACCTCAGTCATGTGCCCAGGAAACAGGGTTCCAGAATCAAACCAATGTCATGTTCCCAGGCCACGGGGTTCCAGTATCAGGCCTCAGTCATGTTCCCAGTGCACAGGGTTCCACCATCAAACCTCAGTCATGTTGCCAGTCCACAGGTTTCTGCCATCAAACCTCAGTCAAGTTCCCAGGCCACAGGTTTCCAGAATCAAACTTCAGTCCTATTCCCAGGACACATGGTTCCAGAATCAAACCTCAGTCATGTTCGCAGGCCACAGGGTTCCACAATCAAACCACAGTATGTTCCCTGGACAAAGGTGTCCAGAATCAAACCTCAGTCATCTTCCCAGAGAACAGGGTTCCAGAAACAAACCTCAGTCATGTTCCCTGGACACAGGTTTCAAAAATAAAACCCCAGTCAGGTTCCCAGGCCACAGGCTTCCAGAATCAAGCCTCACTCATATTCCCAGGCCACAGGGTTCCACAATTAAACCGCAGTCATATTCCCAGGCCAGAGGGTTCCACAATCAAACCTCAGTCCTGTTGCCAGGCCACGGTTCCACCATCAAGCCTCAGTCATGTTCCCAGGCCAGAGTGTTCCACAATCAAACCTAAGTCATCTTGCCAGGCCACAGGATTCGACCATCAAACCTCAGTCCTGTTGCCAAGCCACAGGGTTCAACCATCAAACCTCAGTCATATTCCCAGGAGACAGGGTTCCAGAATCAAACCTCAGTCATGTTCCCAGGCCACAGGCTTCCAGAATCAAGCCTCACTCATATTCCCAGGCCACAGGGTTCCACAATTAAACCTTAGTCATATTCCCAGGCCAGAGGGTTCCACAATCAAACCTCAGTCCTTTTGCCAGGCCACGGTTCCACCATCAAGCCTCAGTCATGTTCCCAGGCCAGAGTGTTCCACAATCAAACCTAAGTCATCTTGCCAGGCCACAGGATTCCATCATCAAACCTCAGTCCTGTTGCCAGGCCACAGGGTTCCACCATCAAGCCTCAGTCATGTTCCCAAGCCTGAGGGTTCCAAAATCAAACCTCTGTCATGTTGCCAGGCCACAGGGTTCAACCAACAAACCTCAGTTATGTTCCCAGGGAACAGGGTTCCAGAATCAAACCAATGTCATGTTCCCAGGCCACGGGGTTCCCGTATCAGGCCTCAGTCATGTTCCCAGTGCACAGGGTTCCACCATCAAACCTCAGTCATGTTGCCAGTCCACAGGTTTCTACGATCAGTCCACATTCAAGTTCCCAGGCCACAGGCTTCCAGAATCAAGCCTCAGTCATGTTGCCAGGCCACAGGGTACCACACTCAAACCTCACTCATGTTCCCAGGCCACAGGGTTCCTCCATCAAACCTCAATCATGTGCCCAGGACACAGGATCCAGAATCAAACCAATGTCAAGTTCCCAGCCCATGGGTTTCCAGTACCAGGCCTCAGTCATGTTTCCAGGGCACAGGGTTCTACAATCAAACCTCAGTCATGTTGCCAGTCCACAGGTTTCTGCCATCAAACCTCAGTCAAGTTCCCAGGCCACAGCTTTCCAGAATCAAACCTCAGTTCTATTCCCAGGACACATGGTTCCAGAATCAAACCTCAGTCATGTTCGAAGGCCACAGGGTTCCACAATCAAACCACAGTATGTTCCCTGGACAAAGGTGTCCAGAATCAAACCTCAGTCATCTTCCCAGGGAACAGTGTTCCAGAAACAAAGCTCAGTCATGTGGCCAGGCCACAGGTTTCCACCATCAAACCTCAGACAGGTTGCCAGGCCACAGGGTTCCAGAATCAAACCGTTCTCATGTTCCCAGGCCACAGGGTTCCAGAATCCACTGATGTCATCTTCCCAGGCCACAGGGTTCCAGAATCAATCCTCAGTTATGTTCCCAGGCTACAGGGTTCCAGAATCACACCTCAGTCATGTTCCCAGGCCACAGGGATCCAGAATCAAACCTCAGTCATGTTGCCAGGCCAGAGGGTACCACCATCAAACCTCAGTCATATTCCTAGACCACAGGTTTCCAGATTCAAACCGATTTCATCTTCCCAGGCAACAGGGAACCAGAATCCAAACCGATGTCATGTTCCCCGGCTATAGGATTCCACAATCTAACATCAGTCATGTTCCCAGACAGGAGGTTTCCACAATCAAACCTAAGTCATCTTGCCAGGCCACAGGATTCCACCATCAAACCTCAGTCTTGTTGCCAGGCCAAAGGGTTCAACCATGAAACCTCACTCATGTTCTCAGGAAACAGGGTTCCAAAATCAAACCAATGTCATGTTCCCAGGCCACGGGGTTCCAGTATCAGGCCTCAGTCATATTCCCAGTACACAGGGTTCCACCACCAAACCTCAGTCATATTGCCAGTCCACAGATTTCTGCGATCAAACCACATTCAAGTTCCCAGGTCACAGGCTTCCAGAATCAAGCCTCACTCATATTCCCAGGCCACAGGGTTCCACAATTAAACCGCAGTCATATTCCCAGGCCAGAGGATTCCACAGTCAAACCTCAGTCCTGTTGCCAGGCCACGGTTCCACCATCAAGCCTCAGTCATGTTCCCAGGCCAGAGTGTTCCACAATCAAACCTAAGTCATCTTGCCAGGCCACAGGATTCCACCATCAAACCTCAGTCCTGTTGCCAGGCCACAGGGATCAACCATCAAACCTCAGTCATGTGCCCAGGAAACAGGGTTCCAGAATCAAACCAATGTCATGTTCCCAGGCCACGGGGTTCCAGTATCAGGCCTCAGTCATGTTCCCAGTGCACAGGGTTCCACCATCAAACCTCAGTCATGTTGCCAGTCCACAGGTTTCTGCCATCAAACCTCAGTCAAGTTCCCAGGCCACAGGTTTCCAGAATCAAACTTCAGTCCTATTCCCAGGACACATGGTTCCAGAATCAAACCTCAGTCATGTTCGCAGGCCACAGGGTTCCACAATCAAACCACAGTATGTTCCCTGGACAAAGGTGTCCAGAATCAAACCTCAGTCATCTTCCCAGAGAACAGGGTTCCAGAAACAAACCTCAGTCATGTTCCCTGGACACAGGTTTCAAAAATAAAACCCCAGTCAGGTTCCCAGGCCACAGGCTTCCAGAATCAAGCCTCACTCATATTCCCAGGCCACAGGGTTCCACAATTAAACCGCAGTCATATTCCCAGGCCAGAGGGTTCCACAATCAAACCTCAGTCCTGTTGCCAGGCCACGGTTCCACCATCAAGCCTCAGTCATGTTCCCAGGCCAGAGTGTTCCACAATCAAACCTAAGTCATCTTGCCAGGCCACAGGATTCGACCATCAAACCTCAGTCCTGTTGCCAAGCCACAGGGTTCAACCATCAAACCTCAGTCATATTCCCAGGAGACAGGGTTCCAGAATCAAACCTCAGTCATGTTCCCAGGCCACAGGCTTCCAGAATCAAGCCTCACTCATATTCCCAGGCCACAGGGTTCCAGAACCAAGCCTCAGTCAGGTTCCCAGGGCACGGTATTCCACAATCTAAACAGATGTCATGTTCCCAGGCCACAGGTTTCCAGAATCACACCTCAGTCATGTTCCCAGTCCACAGGGTTCCAGAACCAAGCCTCAGTCAGGTTCCCAGGCCACGGGGTTCCAGTATCAGGCCTCAGTCATGTTCCCAGTCCACAGGGTTCCAGAACCAAGCCTCAGTCAGGTTCCCAGGCCACGGGGTTCCAGTATCAGGCCTCAGTCATGTTCCCAGTACACAGGGTTCCACCATCAAGCCTCAGTCATGTTCCCAGGCCAGAGTGTTCCACAATCAAACCTAAGTCATCTTGCCAGGCCACAGGAATCCACCATCAAAGCTCAGTCCGGTTGCCAGGCCACAGGGTTCAACCATCAAACCTAAGTCATGTTCCCATTAAACAGGGTTCCAGAATCAAACCAATGTCATGTTCCCAGGCCACGGGGTTCCAGTATCAGGCCTCAGTCATGTTCCCAGTGCACAGGGTTCCACCATGAAACCTCAGTCATGTTGCCAGTCCACAGGTTTCTGCCATCAAACCTCAGTCAAGTTCCCAGGCCACAGGTTTCCAGAATCAAACTTCAGTCCTATTCCCAGGACACATGGTTCCAGAATCAAACCTCAGTCATGTTCGCAGGCCACAGGGTTCCACAATCAAACCACAGTATGTTCCCTGGACAAAGGTGTCCAGAATCAAACCTCAGTCATCTTCCCAGGGAACAGGGTTCCAGAAACAAACCTCAGTCATGTTGCCAGGCCACGGGGTTCCAGTATCAGGCCTCAGTCATGTTCCCAGTGCACAGGGTTCCACCATCAAACCTCAGTCATGTTGCCAGTGCACAGGTTTCTGCGATCAAACCACATTCAAATTCCCAGGCCACAGGCTTCCCGAATCAAGCCTCAGTCATGTTGCCAGGCCACAGGGTACCACCCTCAAACCTCACTCATGTTCCCAGGCCACAGGGTTCCACCATGAAGCCTCAGTCATGTTCCCAAGCCTGAGGGTTCCAAAATCAAACCTCTGTCATGTTGCCAGGCCACAGGGTTCAACCATCAAACCTCAGTCACGTTCCCACGAAACAGGGTTCCAGAATCAAACCAATGTCATGTTCCCAGGCCACGGGTTTCCAGTATCAGGCCTCAGTCATATTCCCAGTGCACAGGGTTCCACCATCAAACCGCAGTCATGTTGCCAGTCCACAGGTTTCTGCGATCTAACGACATTCAAGTTCCCAGGCCACAGGCTTCCAGAATCAAGCCTCAGTCATGTTGCCAGGCCACAGGGCTCCTCCATCAAACCTCAATAATGTTCCCAGGACACAGGATCCAGAATCAAACCAATGTCAAGTTCCCAGGCCATGGGTTTCCAGTACCAGGCCTCAGTCATGATTCCACGGCACAGGGTTCTAGAATCAAACCTCAGTCATGTTCCCAGTCCACAGGGTTTCAGAACCAAGCCTCAGTCAGGTTCCCAGGGCACAGTATTCCACAATCTAAACAGATGTCATGTTCCCAGGCCACAGGTTTCCAGAATCACACCTCAGTCATGTTCCCAGGCCACAGGGATCCAGAATCAAACCTCAGTCATGTTGCCAGGCCAGAGGGTACCACCTTCAAACCTCAGTCATATTCACAGACCACAGGTTTCCAGAATCAAACCGATTTCATGTTCCCAGGCAACAGGGTACCAGAATCCAAACCGATGTCATGTTCCCAGGCCACAGGATTCCACAATCTAACATCAGTCATGTTCCCAGGCCAATGGTTTCCAGAATCAAACCTCAGTCATATTCCCAGGCCACATGGTTCCAGAATCAAACCGATTTCATGTTCCGAGGCAACAGGGTACCAGAATCCAAACCTCAGTCATGTTCCTTGGACACAGGTTTCAAAAATAAAACCCCAGTCAGGTTCCCAGGCCACAGGCTTCCAGAATCAAGCCTCAGTCATATTCCCAGGCCACAGGGTTCCACAATCAAACTCAGTCCTGTTGCCAGGCCACGGTTCCACCATCAAACCTCAGTCATGTTCCCAGGCCAGAGTGTTCCACAATCAAACCTAAGTCAACTTGCCAGGCCACAGGATTCAATCATCAAACCTCAGTCCTGTTGCCAGGCCACAGGGTTCCACTATCAAGCCTCAGTCATGTTCCCAAGCCTGAGGGTTCCACAATCAAACCTTTGTCATGTTGCCAGGCCACAGGGATCAACCATCAAACCTCAGTCATGTGCCCAGGAAACAGGGTTCCAGAATCAAACCAATGTCATGTTCCCAGGCCACGGGGTTCCAGTATCAGGCCTCAGTCATGTTCCCAGTGCACAGGATTCCACCATCAAACCTCAGTCATGTTGCCAGTCCACAGGTTTCTGCGATCAAACCACATTCAAGTTCCCAGGCCACAGGCTTCCACAATCAAGCCTCAGTCATGTTGCCAGGCCACAGGGTACCACCATCAAACCGCAATCATGTTCCCAGGTCAAAGGATCCAGAATCAAACCAATGTCAAGTTCCCCTGTCATGGGTTTCCTGTACCAGGCCTCAGTCATTTTTCCAGGGCACAGGGTTCGACAATCAAACCTCCGTCATGTTGCCAGTCCACAGGTTTCTGCGATCAAACCTCAGTCATGTTCCCAGGCCACAGGATTCCACAATCTAACATCAGTCATGTTCCCAGGCCAATGGTTTCCAGAATCAAACCTCAGTCATATTCCCAGGCCACATGGTTCCACAATCAAACCGATTTCATGTTCCCAGGCAACAGGGTACCAGAATCCAAACCTCAGTCATGTTCCTTGGACACAGGTTTCAAAACTAAAACCCCAGTCAGGTTCCCAGGCCACAGGCTTCCAGAATCAAGCCTCAGTCATATTCCCAGGCCACAGGGTTCCACAATCAAACTCAGTCCTGTTGCCAGGCCACGGTTCCACCATCAAACCTCAGTCATGTTCCCAGGCCAGAGTGTTCCACAATCAAACCTAAGTCAACTTGCCAGGCCACAGGATTCAATCATCAAACCTCAGTCCTGTTGCCAGGCCACAGGGTTCCACGATCAAGCCTCAGTCATGTTCCCAAGCCTGAGGGTTCCACAATCAAACCTTTGTCATGTTGCCAGGCCACAGGGATCAACCATCAAACCTCAGTCATGTGCCCAGGAAACAGGGTTCCAGAATCAAACCAATGTCATGTTCCCAGGCCACGGGGTTCCAGTATCAGGCCTCAGTCATGTTCCCAGTGCACAGGATTCCACCATCAAACCTCAGTCTTGTTGCCAGTCCACAGGTTTCTGCGATCAAACCACATTCATGTTCCCAGGCCACAGGCTTCCACAATCAAGCCTCAGTCATGTTGCCAGGCCACAGGGTACCACCATCAAACCTCAATCATGTTCCCAGGTCAAAGGATCCAGAATCAAACCATTGTCAAGTTCCCCTGTCATGGGTTTCCTGTACCAGGCCTCAGTCATTTTTCCAGGGCACAGGGTTCGACAATCAAACCTCCGTCATGTTGCCAGTCCAAAGGTTTCTGCGATCAAACCTCAGTCAAGTTCCCAGGCCACAGATTTCCAGAATCAAACCTCAGTCCTATTCCCAGGACACATGGTTCCAGAATCAAACCTCAGTCATGTTCGCAGGACACAGGGTTCCAGAATCAAACCTCAGTCATGTTGCCAGGCCAGAGGGTACCACCATCAAACCTCACTCAAATTCCCAGACCACAGGTTTCCAGAATCAAACCGATTTCATGTTCCCAGGCAACAGGGTACCAGAATCCAAACCGATGTCATGTTCCCAGGCCACAGGATTCCACAATCTAACATCAGTCATGTTCTCAGGCCAATGGTTTCCAGAATCAAACCTCAGTCATATTCCCAGGCCACATGGTTCCAGAATCAAACCTCAGTCATGTTCCCAGGACACAGGGTTCCAGAATCAAACCTCAGTCATGTTCCATGGACACAGGTTTCAAAAATGAAACCCCAGTCAGGTTCCCAGGCCACAGGCTTCCAGAATCAAGCCTCACTCATATTCCCAGGCCACAGAGTTCCACAATTAAACCTCAGTCATATTCCCAGGCCGGAGGGTTCCACAATCAAACCTAAGTCATCTTGCCAGGCCACGGTTCCACCATCAAGCCTCACTCATGTTCCCAAGCCAGAGTGTTCCACAATCAAAGCTAAGTCATCTTGCCAGGCCACAGGATTCCACCATCAAACCTCAGTCCTGTTGCCAAACCACAGGGTTCAACCATCAGGCCTCAGTCATATTCCCAGTACACAGGGTTCCACCATCAAACCTCAGTCATGTTGCCAGTCCACAGGTTTCTGCGATCAAACCACATTCAAGTTCCCAGGCCACAGGCTTCCAGAATCAAGCCTCAGTCATGTTGCCAGGCCACAGGGTACCACCCTCAAACCTCACTCATGTTCCCAGGCCACAGGGTTCCTCCATCAAACCTCAATCATGTTCCCAGGCCACAGGGATCCAGAATCAAACCTCAGTCATGTTGCCAGGCCAGAGGGTACCACCATCAAACCTCAGTCATATTCCCAGACCACAGGTTTCCAGAATCAAACCGATTTCATCTTCCCAGGCAACAGGGTACCAGAATCCAAACCGATGTCATGTTCCCAGGCCACAGGATTCCACAATCTAACATCAGTCATGTTCCCAGGCCAATGGTTTCCAGAATCAACCCTCAGTCATATTCCCAGGCCACATGGTTCCAGAATCAAACCTCAGTCATGTTCCCAGGACACAGGGTTCCAGAATCAAAGCACAGTCATGTTCCCTGGACACAGGTTTCAAAAATAAAACCCCAGTCAGGTTCCTAGGCCACAGGCATCGAGAATCATGCCTCACTCATATTCCAAGGCCACAGGGTTCCACAATTAAACCTCAGTCACATTCCCAGGCCGGAGGGTTCCACAATCAAACCTCAGTCCTGTTGCCAGGCCACGGTTCCACTATCAAGCCTCAGTCATGTTCCCAGGCCAGGGTGTTCCACAATTAAACCTAAGTCATCTTGCCAGGCCACAGGGTTCAACCATCAAACCTCAGTCATGTTCCCAGGAAACAGGGTTCCAGAATCAAACGAATGTCATGTTCCCAGGCCACGGGGTTCCAGTATCAGGCCTCAGTCATATTCCCCGTACACAGGGTTCCATCATCAAACCTCAGTCATGTTGCCAGTCCACAGGTTTCTGCGATCAAACCATATTCAAGTTCCCAGGCCACAGGCTTCCAGAATCAAGCTTCAGTCATGTTGCCAGGCCACAGGGTACCACCCTCAAACCTCACTCATGTTCCCAGGCCACAGGGTTCCTCCATCAAACCTCAATCATGTCCCCAGGACACAGGATCGAGAATCAAACCAATGTCCAGTTCCCAGGACATGGGTTTCCAGTACCAGGCCTCAGTCATGTTTCCAGGGCACAGGGTTCTACAATCAAACCTCAGTAATGTTCGCAGGCCACAGGGTTCCACAATCAAACCACAGTATGTTCCCTGGACAAAGGTGTCCAGAATCAAACCTCAGTCATCTTCCCAGGGAACAGGGTTCCAGAAACAAACCTCAGTCATGTTGCCAGGCCACAGGTTTCCACCATCAAACCTCAGACTGATTGTCAGGCCACAGGGATTCAGAATCAAACCGTTCTCATGTTCCCAGGCCACAGGGTTCCAGAATCCACTGATGTCATCTTCCCAGGCCACAGGGTTCCAGAATCAAACCGTTCTCATGTTCCCAGGCCACAGGGTTCCAGAATCCACTGATGTCATCTTCCCAGGCCACAGGGTTCCAGAATCAATCCTCAGTTATGTTCCCAGGCTACAGGGTTCCAGAATCAAAACTCAGTCATGTTCCCAGTCCACAGGGTTCCAGAACCAAGCCTCAGTCAGGTTCCCAGGGCACAGTATTCCACAATCTAAACAGATATCATGTTCCCAGGCCACAGGTTTCCAGAATCACACCTCAGTCATGTTCCCAGGCCACAGGGATCCAGAATCAAACCTCAGTCATGTTGCCAGGCCAGAGGGTACCACCATCAAACCTCAGTCATATTCCCAGACCACAGGTTTCCAGAATCAAACCGATTTTATCTTCCCAGGCAACAGGGTACCAGAATCCAAACCGATGTCATGTTCCCAGGCCACAGGATTCCACAATCTAACATCAGTCATATTCCCAGGCCAATGGTTTCCACAATCAAACCTCAGTCATATTCCCAGGCCACATGGTTCCAGAATCAAACCTCAGTCATGTTCCCTGGACACAGGTTTCAAAAATGAAACCCCAGTCAGGTTCCCAGGCCACAGGCTTCCAGAATCAAGCCTCAGTCATATTCCCAGGCCACAGTTTTCCACAATTAAACCTCTGTCATATTCCCAGGCCGGAGGGTTCCACAATCAAACCTCAGTCCTGTTGCCAGGCCACGGTTCCACCATCAAGCCTCAGTCATGTTCCCAGGCCAGAGTGTTCCACAATCAAACCTAAGACATCTTACCAGGCCACAGGATTCCACCATCAAACCTCAGTCCTGTTGCCAGGCCACAGGGTTCAACCATCAAACCTCAGTCATGTTCCCAGGAAACAGGGTTCCAGAATCAAACCAATGTCATGTTCCCAGGCCACGGGGTTCCAGTATCAGGCTTCAGTCATATTCCCAGTACACAGGGTTCCACCATCAAACCTCAGTCATGTTGCCAGTCCACAGGTTTCTGCGATCAAACCACATTCAAGTTCCCAGGCCACAGGCTTCCAGAATCAAGCCTCAGTCATGTTGCCAGGCCACAGGGTACCACCCTCAAACCTCACTCATGTTCCCAGGCCACAGGGTTCCTCCATCAAACCTCAATCATGTTCCCAGGCCACAGGGATCCAGAATCAAACCTCAGTCATGTTGCCAGGCCAGAGGGTACCACCATCAAACCTCAGTCATATTCCCAGACCACAGGTTTCCAGAATCAAACCGATTTCATCTTTCCAGGCAACAGGGTACCAGAATCCAAACCGATGTCATGTTCCCAGGCCACAGGATTCCACAATCTAACATCAGTCATGTTCCCAGGCCAATGGTTTCCAGAATCAACCCTCAGTCATATTCCCAGGCCACATGGTTCCAGAATCAAACCTCAGTCATGTTCCCAGGACACAGGGTTCCAGAATCAAAGCACAGTCATGTTCCCTGGACACAGGTTTCAAAAATAAAACCCCAGTCAGGTTCCTAGGCCACAGGCATCGAGAATCATGCCTCACTCATATTCCAAGGCCACAGGGTTCCACAATTAAACCTCAGTCACATTCCCAGGCCGGAGGGTTCCACAATCAAACCTCAGTCCTGTTGCCAGGCCACGGTTCCACTATCAAGCCTCAGTCATGTTCCCAGGCCAGGGTGTTCCACAATTAAACCTAAGTCATCTTGCCAGGCCACAGGGTTCAACCATCAAACCTCAGTCATGTTCCCAGGAAACAGGGTTCCAGAATCAAACGAATGTCATGTTCCCAGGCCACGGGGTTCCAGTATCAGGCCTCAGTCATATTCCCCGTACACAGGGTTCCATCATCAAACCTCAGTCATGTTGCCAGTCCACAGGTTTCTGCGATCAAACCATATTCAAGTTCCCAGGCCACAGGCTTCCAGAATCAAGCTTCAGTCATGTTGCCAGGCCACAGGGTACCACCCTCAAACCTCACTCATGTTCCCAGGCCACAGGGTTCCTCCATCAAACCTCAATCATGTCCCCAGGACACAGGATCGAGAATCAAACCAATGTCCAGTTCCCAGGACATGGGTTTCCAGTACCAGGCCTCAGTCATGTTTCCAGGGCACAGGGTTCTACAATCAAACCTCAGTAATGTTCGCAGGCCACAGGGTTCCACAATCAAACCACAGTATGTTCCCTGGACAAAGGTGTCCAGAATCAAACCTCAGTCATCTTCCCAGGGAACAGGGTTCCAGAAACAAACCTCAGTCATGTTGCCAGGCCACAGGTTTCCACCATCAAACCTCAGACTGATTGTCAGGCCACAGGGATCCAGAATCAAACCGTTCTCATGTTCCCAGGCCACAGGGTTCCAGAATCCACTGATGTTATGTTCCCAGGTCTCAGGGTTCCAGAATGAATCCTCAGTTATGTTCCCAGGTTACAGGGTTCTAGAATAAACCTTAGTCATGTTCCCAGTCCACAGGGTTCCAGAACCAAGGCTCAGTCAGGTTCCCAGGGCACAGTATTCCACAATTTAAACAGATGTCATATTCCCAGGCCACAGTTTTCCAGAATCACGCCTCAGTCATGTTCCCAGGCCACAGGGATCCAGAATCAAACCTCAGTTATGTTGCCAGGCCATAGGGTACCACCATCACACCTCAGTTATATTCCCAGGCCACAGATTTCCAGAATCAAACCGATTTCATATTCCCAGGCAACAGGGTACCAGAATCCAAACCTCAGTCATGTTCCTCGGACACAGGTTTCAAAAATAAAACCCCAGTCAGGTTCCCAGGCCACAGGCTTCCAGAATCAAGCCTCAGTCATATTCCCAGGCCACAGGGTTCCACAATCAAACTCAGTCCTGTTGCCAGGCCACGGTTCCACCATCAAACCTCAGTCATGTTCCCAGGCCAGAGTGTTCCACAATCAAACCTAAGTCAACTTGCCAGGCCACAGGATTCAATCATCAAACCTCAGTCCTGTTGCCAGGCCACAGGGTTCCACGATCAAGCCTCAGTCATGTTCCCAAGCCTGAGGGTTCCACAATCAAACCTTTGTCATGTTGCCAGGCCACAGGGATCAACCATCAAACCTCAGTCATGTGCCCAGGAAACAGGGTTCCAGAATCAAACCAATGTCATGTTCCCAGGCCACGGGGTTCCAGTATCAGGCCTCAGTCATGTTCCCAGTGCACAGGATTCCACCATCAAACCTCAGTCATGTTGCCAGTCCACAGGTTTCTGCGATCAAACCACATTCAAGTTCCCAGGCCACAGGCTTCCACAATCAAGCCTCAGTCATGTTGCCAGGCCACAGGGTACCACCATCAAACCGCAATCATGTTCCCAGGTCAAAGGATCCAGAATCAAACCAATGTCAAGTTCCCCTGTCATGGGTTTCCTGTACCAGGCCTCAGTCATTTTTCCAGGGCACAGGGTTCGACAATCAAACCTCCGTCATGTTGCCAGTCCACAGGTTTCTGCGATCAAACCTCAGTCATGTTCCCAGGCCACAGGATTCCACAATCTAACATCAGTCATGTTCCCAGGCCAATGGTTTCCAGAATCAAACCTCAGTCATATTCCCAGGCCACATGGTTCCACAATCAAACCGATTTCATGTTCCCAGGCAACAGGGTACCAGAATCCAAACCTCAGTCATGTTCCTTGGACACAGGTTTCAAAAATAAAACCCCAGTCAGGTTCCCAGGCCACAGGCTTCCAGAATCAAGCCTCAGTCATATTCCCAGGCCACAGGGTTCCACAATCAAACTCAGTCCTGTTGCCAGGCCACGGTTCCACCATCAAACCTCAGTCATGTTCCCAGGCCAGAGTGTTCCACAATCAAACCTAAGTCAACTTGCCAGGCCACAGGATTCAATCATCAAACCTCAGTCCTGTTGCCAGGCCACAGGGTTCCACGATCAAGCCTCAGTCATGTTCCCAAGCCTGAGGGTTCCACAATCAAACCTTTGTCATGTTGCCAGGCCACAGGGATCAACCATCAAACCTCAGTCATGTGCCCAGGAAACAGGGTTCCAGAATCAAACCAATGTCATGTTCCCAGGCCACGGGGTTCCAGTATCAGGCCTCAGTCATGTTCCCAGTGCACAGGATTCCACCATCAAACCTCAGTCATGTTGCCAGTCCACAGGTTTCTGCGATCAAACCACATTCAAGTTCCCAGGCCACAGGCTTCCAGAATCAAGCCTCAGTCATGTTGCCAGGCCACAGGGTACCACCCTCAAACCTCACTCATGTTCCCAGGCCACAGGGTTCCTCCATCAAACCTCAATCATGTGCCCAGGACACAGGATCCAGAATCAAACCAATATCCAGTTCCCAGGCCATGGTTTTCCAGTAACAGGCCTCAGTTATGTTTCCAGGGCACAGGGTTCTACAATCAAACCTCACTCATGTTCGCAGGCAACAGGGTTCCACAATCAAACCACAGTATGTTCCCTGGACAAAGGTGTCCAGAATCAAACCTCAGTCATCTTCCCAGAGAACAGGGTTCCAGAAACAAACCTCAGTCATGTTCCCTGGACACAGGTTTCAAAAATAAAACCCCAGTCAGGTTCCCAGGCCACAGGCTTCCAGAATCAAGCCTCAGTCATATTCCCAGGCCACAGAGTTCCACAATTAAACCGCAGTCATATTCCCAGGCCAGAGTGTTCCACAATCATACCTCAGTCCTGTTGCCAGGCCACGGTTCCACCATCAAGCCTCAGTCATGTTCCCAGGCCAGAGTGTTCCACAATCAAACCTAAGTCATCTTGCCAGGCCACAGGATTCCACCATCAAACCTCAGTCCTGTTGCCAAGCCACAGGGTTCAACCATCAAACCTCAGTCATATTCCCAGGAGACAGGGTTCCAGAATCAAACCTCAGTCATGTTCCCAGGCCACAGGGTTCCAGAACCAAGCCTCAGTCAGGTTCCCAGGGCACGGTATTCCACAATCTAAACAGATGTCATGTTCCCAGGCCACAGGTTTCCAGAACCACACCTCAGTCATGTTCCCAGTCCACAGGGTTCCAGAACCAAGCCTCAGTCAGGTTCCCAGGCCACGGGGTTCCACCATCAAGCCTCAGTCATGTTCCCAGGCCAGAGTGTTCCACAATCAAAACTAAGTCATCTTGCCAGGCCACAGGATTCCACCATCAAACCTCAGTCCTGTTGCCAGGCCACAGGGTTCAACCATCAAACCTCAGTCATGTTCCCATTAAACAGGGTTCCAGAATCAAACCAATGTCATGTTCCCAGGCCACGGGGTTACAGTATCAGGCCTCAGTCATGTTCCCAGTGCACAGGGTTCCACCATCAAACCTCAGTCATGTTGCCAGTCCACAGGTTTCTGCCATCAAACCTCAGTCAAGTTCCCAGGCCACAGGTTTCCAGAATCAAACCTCAGTCCTATTCCCAGGACACATGGTTCCAGAATCAAACCTCAGTTATGTTCGCAGGCCACAGGGTTCCACAATCAAACCACAGTATGTTCCCTGGACAAAGGTGTCCAGAATCAAACCTCAGTCATCTTCCCAGGGAACAGGGTTCCAGAAACAAACCTCAGTCATGTTGCCAGGCCACGGGGTTCCAGTATCAGGCCTCAGTCATGTTCCCAGTGCACAGGGTTCCACCATCAAACCTCAGTCATGTTGCCAGTGCACAGGTTTCTGCGATCAAACCACATTCAAATTCCCAGGCCACAGGCTTCCCGAATCAAGCCTCAGTCATGTTGCCAGGCCACAGGGTACCACCCTCAAACCTCACTCATGTTCCCAGGCCACAGGGTTCCACCATGAAGCCTCAGTCATGTTCCCAAGCCTGAGGGTTCCAAAATCAAACCTCTGTCATGTTCCCAGGCCACAGGGTTCCTCCATCAAACCTCAATAATGTTCCCAGGACACAGGATCCAGAATCAAACCAATGTCAAGTTCCCAGGCCATGGGGTTCCAGTACCAGGCCTCAGTCATGATTCCACGGCACAGGGTTCTAGAATCAAACCTCAGTCATGTTCCCAGTCCACAGGGTTTCAGAACCAAGCCTCAGTCAGGTTCCCAGGGCACAGTATTCCACAATCTAAACAGATGTCATGTTCCCAGGCCACAGGTTTCCAGAATCACACCTCAGTCATGTTCCCAGGCCACAGGGATCCAGAATCAAACCTCAGTCATGTTGCCAGGCCAGAGGGTACCACCTTCAAACCTCAGTCATATTCCCAGACCACAGGTTTCCAGAATCAAACCGATTTCATGTTCCCAGGCAACAGGGTACCAGAATCCAAACCGATGTCATGTTCCCAGGCCACAGGATTCCACAATCTAACATCAGTCATGTTCCCAGGCCAATGGTTTCCAGAATCAAACCTCAGTCATATTCCCAGGCCACATGGTTCCAGAATCAAACCGATTTCATGTTCCCAGGCAACAGGGTACCAGAATCCAAACCTCAGTCATGTTCCTTGGACACAGGTTTCAAAAATAAAACCCCAGTCAGGTTCCCAGGCCACAGGCTTCCAGAATCAAGCCTCAGTCATATTCCCAGGCCACAGGGTTCCACAATCAAACTCAGTCCTGTTGCCAGGCCACGGGTCCACCATCAAACCCCAGTCATGTTCCCAGGCCAGAGTGTTCCACAATCAAACCTAAGTCAACTTGCCAGGCCACAGGATTCAATCATCAAACCTCAGTCCTGTTGCCAGGCCACAGGGTTCCACGATCAAGCCTCAGTCATGTTCCCAAGCCTGAGGGTTCCACAATCAAACCTTTGTCATGTTGCCAGGCCACAGGGATCAACCATCAAACCTCAGTCATGTGCCCAGGAAACAGGGTTCCAGAATCAAACCAATGTCATGTTCCCAGGCCACGGGGTTCCAGTATCAGGCCTCAGTCATGTTCCCAGTGCACAGGATTCCACCATCAAACCTCAGTCATGTTGCCAGTCCACAGGTTTCTGCGATCAAACCACATTCAAGTTCCCAGGCCACAGGCTTCCACAATCAAGCCTCAGTCATGTTGCCAGGCCACAGGGTACCACCATCAAACCTCAATCATGTTCCCAGGTCAAAGGATCCAGAATCAAACCATTGTCAAGTTCCCCTGTCATGGGTCTCCTGTACCAGGCCTCAGTCATTTTTCCAGGGCACAGGGTTCGACAATCAAACCTCCGTCATGTTGCCAGTCCACAGGTTTCTGCGATCAAACCTCAGTCAAGTTCCCAGGCCACAGATTTCCAGAATCAAACCTCAGTCCTATTCCCAGGACACATGGTTCCAGAATCAAACCTCAGTCATGTTCGCAGGACACAGGGTTCCAGAATCAAACCTCAGTCATGTTGCCAGGCCAGAGGGTACCACCATCAAACCTCACTCAAATTCCCAGACCACAGGTTTCCAGAATCAAACCGATTTCATGTTCCCAGGCAACAGGGTACCAGAATCCAAACCGATGTCATGTTCCCAGGCCACAGGATTCCACAATCTAACATCAGTCATGTTCTCAGGCCAATGGTTTCCAGAATCAAACCTCAGTCATATTCCCAGGCCACATGGTTCCAGAATCAAACCTCAGTCATGTTCCCAGGACACAGGGTTCCAGAATCAAACCTCAGTCATGTTCCATGAACACAGGTTTCAAAAATGAAACCCCAGTCAGGTTCCCAGGCCACAGGCTTCCAGAATCAAGCCTCACTCATATTCCCAGGCCACAGAGTTCCACAATTAAACCTCAGTCATATTCCCAGGCCGGAGGGTTCCACAATCAAACCTCAGTCCTGTTGCCAGGCCACGGTTCCACTATCAAGCCTCAGTCATGTTCCCAGGCCAGAGTGTTCCACAATTAAACCTAAATCATCTTGCCAGGCCACAGGGTTCAACCATCAAACCTCAGTCATGTTCCCAGGAAACAGGGTTCCAGAATCAAACCAATGTCATGTTCCCAGGCCACGGGGTTCCAGTATCAGGCCTCAGTCATATTCCCAGTACACAGGGTTCCACCATCAAACCTCAGTCATGTTGCCAGTCCACAGGTTTCTGCGATCAAACCATATTCAAGTTCCCAGGCCACAGGCTTCCAGAATCAAGCTTCAGTCATGTTGCCAGGCCACAGGGTACCACCCTCAAACCTCACTCATGTTCCCAGGCCACAGGGTTCCTCCATCAAACCTCAATCATGTTCCCAGGACACAGGATCCAGAATCAAACCAATGTCCAGTTCCCAAGCCATGGGTTTCCAGTACCATGCCTCAGTCATGTTTCCAGGGCACAGGGTTCTACAATCAAACCTCAGTCATGTTCGCAGGCCACAGGGTTCCACAATTAAACCACAGTATGTTCCCTGGAGAAAGGTGTTCAGAATCAAACCTCAGTCATCTTCCCAGGCCACAGGTTTCCAGAATCACACCTCAGTCATGTTCCCAGGCCACAGGGATCCAGAATCAAACCTCAGTCATGTTGCCAGGCCAGAGGGTACCACCATCAAACCTCAGTCATATTCCCAGACCACAGGTTTCCAGAATCAAACCGATTTCATCTGCCCAGGCAACAGGGTACCAGAATCCAAACCGATGTCATGTTCCCAGGCCACAGGATTCCACAATCTAACATCAGTCATGTTCCCAGACCAATGGTTTCCAGAATCAAACCTCAGTCATATTCCCAGGCCACATGGTTCCAGAATCAAACCTCAGTCATGTTCCCAGGACACAGGGTTCCAGAATCAAACCTCAGTCATGTTCCGTGGACACAGGTTTCAAAAATAAAACCCCAATCAGGTTCCCAGGCCACAGGCTTCCAGAATAAAGCCTCCCTCATATTCCCAGGCCACAGGGTTCCACAATCAAACCTCAGTCCTGTTGCCAGGCCACGGTTCCACCATCAAACCTCAGTCATGTTCCCAGGCCAGAGTGTTCCACAATCAAACCTAAGTCATCTTGCCAGGCCACAGGATTCCAT
The DNA here is from genome assembly GCF_949987535.1 of Balaenoptera acutorostrata. Classification (NCBI taxonomy): domain Eukaryota; kingdom Metazoa; phylum Chordata; class Mammalia; order Artiodactyla; family Balaenopteridae; genus Balaenoptera; species Balaenoptera acutorostrata. The sequence goes on along the minus strand of NC_080076.1, from coordinate 31,032,845 downwards.
CATCAAACCTCAGTCCTGTTGCCAGGCCACAGGGTTCCACCATCAAGCCTCAGTCATGTTCCCAAGCCTGAGGGTTCCAAAATCAAACCTCTGTCTTGTTGCCAGGCCACAGGGTTCAAACAAAAAACCTCAGTTATGTTCCCAGGGAACAGGGTTCTAGAATCAAACCAATGTCATGTTCCCAGGCCACGGGGTTACAGTATCAGGCCTCAGTCATGTTCCCAGTGCACAGGGTTCCACCATCAAACCTCAGTCATGTTGCCAGTCCACAGGTTTCTGCCATCAAACCTCAGTCAAGTTCCCAGGCCACAGCTTTCCAGAATCAAACCTCAGTCCTATTCCCAGGACACATGGTTCCAGAATCAAACCTCAGTTATGTTCGCAGGCCACAGGGTTCCACAATCAAACCACAGTATGTTCCCTGGACAAAGGTGTCCAGAATCAAACCTCAGTCATCTTCCCAGGGAACAGGGTTCCAGAAACAAACCTCAGTCATGTTGCCAGGCCACGGGGTTCCAGTATCAGGCCTCAGTCATGTTCCCAGTGCACAGGGTTCCACCATCAAACCTCAGTCATGTTGCCAGTGCACAGGTTTCTGCGATCAAACCACATTCAAATTCCCAGGCCACAGGCTTCCCGAATCAAGCCTCAGTCATGTTGCCAGGCCACAGGGTACCACCCTCAAACCTCACTCATGTTCCCAGGCCACAGGGTTCCACCATGAAGCCTCAGTCATGTTCCCAAGCCTGAGGGTTCCAAAATCAAACCTCTGTCATGTTCCCAGGCCACAGGGTTCCTCCATCAAACCTCAATAATGTTCCCAGGACACAGGATCCAGAATCAAACCAATGTCAAGTTCCCAGGCCATGGGGTTCCAGTACCAGGCCTCAGTCATGATTCCACGGCACAGGGTTCTAGAATCAAACCTCAGTCATGTTCCCAGTCCACAGGGTTTCAGAACCAAGCCTCAGTCAGGTTCCCAGGGCACAGTATTCCACAATCTAAACAGATGTCATGTTCCCAGGCCACAGGTTTCCAGAATCACACCTCAGTCATGTTCCCAGGCCACAGGGATCCAGAATCAAACCTCAGTCATGTTGCCAGGCCAGAGGGTACCACCTTCAAACCTCAGTCATATTCACAGACCACAGGTTTCCAGAATCAAACCGATTTCATGTTCCCAGGCAACAGGGTACCAGAATCCAAACCGATGTCATGTTCCCAGGCCACAGGATTCCACAATCTAACATCAGTCATGTTCCCAGGCCAATGGTTTCCAGAATCAAACCTCAGTCATATTCCCAGGCCACATGGTTCCAGAATCAAACCGATTTCATGTTCCCAGGCAACAGGGTACCAGAATCCAAACCTCAGTCATGTTCCTTGGACACAGGTTTCAAAAATAAAACCCCAGTCAGGTTCCCAGGCCACAGGCTTCCAGAATCAAGCCTCAGTCATATTCCCAGGCCACAGGGTTCCACAATCAAACTCAGTCCTGTTGCCAGGCCACGGGTCCACCATCAAACCCCAGTCATGTTCCCAGGCCAGAGTGTTCCACAATCAAACCTAAGTCAACTTGCCAGGCCACAGGATTCAATCATCAAACCTCAGTCCTGTTGCCAGGCCACAGGGTTCCACGATCAAGCCTCAGTCATGTTCCCAAGCCTGAGGGTTCCACAATCAAACCTTTGTCATGTTGCCAGGCCACAGGGATCAACCATCAAACCTCAGTCATGTGCCCAGGAAACAGGGTTCCAGAATCAAACCAATGTCATGTTCCCAGGCCACGGGGTTCCAGTATCAGGCCTCAGTCATGTTCCCAGTGCACAGGATTCCACCATCAAACCTCAGTCATGTTGCCAGTCCACAGGTTTCTGCGATCAAACCACATTCAAGTTCCCAGGCCACAGGCTTCCACAATCAAGCCTCAGTCATGTTGCCAGGCCACAGGGTACCACCATCAAACCTCAATCATGTTCCCAGGTCAAAGGATCCAGAATCAAACCATTGTCAAGTTCCCCTGTCATGGGTCTCCTGTACCAGGCCTCAGTCATTTTTCCAGGGCACAGGGTTCGACAATCAAACCTCCGTCATGTTGCCAGTCCACAGGTTTCTGCGATCAAACCTCAGTCAAGTTCCCAGGCCACAGATTTCCAGAATCAAACCTCAGTCCTATTCCCAGGACACATGGTTCCAGAATCAAACCTCAGTCATGTTCGCAGGACACAGGGTTCCAGAATCAAACCTCAGTCATGTTGCCAGGCCAGAGGGTACCACCATCAAACCTCACTCAAATTCCCAGACCACAGGTTTCCAGAATCAAACCGATTTCATGTTCCCAGGCAACAGGGTACCAGAATCCAAACCGATGTCATGTTCCCAGGCCACAGGATTCCACAATCTAACATCAGTCATGTTCTCAGGCCAATGGTTTCCAGAATCAAACCTCAGTCATATTCCCAGGCCACATGGTTCCAGAATCAAACCTCAGTCATGTTCCCAGGACACAGGGTTCCAGAATCAAACCTCAGTCATGTTCCATGAACACAGGTTTCAAAAATGAAACCCCAGTCAGGTTCCCAGGCCACAGGCTTCCAGAATCAAGCCTCACTCATATTCCCAGGCCACAGAGTTCCACAATTAAACCTCAGTCATATTCCCAGGCCGGAGGGTTCCACAATCAAACCTCAGTCCTGTTGCCAGGCCACGGTTCCACTATCAAGCCTCAGTCATGTTCCCAGGCCAGAGTGTTCCACAATTAAACCTAAATCATCTTGCCAGGCCACAGGGTTCAACCATCAAACCTCAGTCATGTTCCCAGGAAACAGGGTTCCAGAATCAAACCAATGTCATGTTCCCAGGCCACGGGGTTCCAGTATCAGGCCTCAGTCATATTCCCAGTACACAGGGTTCCACCATCAAACCTCAGTCATGTTGCCAGTCCACAGGTTTCTGCGATCAAACCATATTCAAGTTCCCAGGCCACAGGCTTCCAGAATCAAGCTTCAGTCATGTTGCCAGGCCACAGGGTACCACCCTCAAACCTCACTCATGTTCCCAGGCCACAGGGTTCCTCCATCAAACCTCAATCATGTTCCCAGGACACAGGATCCAGAATCAAACCAATGTCCAGTTCCCAAGCCATGGGTTTCCAGTACCATGCCTCAGTCATGTTTCCAGGGCACAGGGTTCTACAATCAAACCTCAGTCATGTTCGCAGGCCACAGGGTTCCACAATTAAACCACAGTATGTTCCCTGGAGAAAGGTGTTCAGAATCAAACCTCAGTCATCTTCCCAGGCCACAGGTTTCCAGAATCACACCTCAGTCATGTTCCCAGGCCACAGGGATCCAGAATCAAACCTCAGTCATGTTGCCAGGCCAGAGGGTACCACCATCAAACCTCAGTCATATTCCCAGACCACAGGTTTCCAGAATCAAACCGATTTCATCTGCCCAGGCAACAGGGTACCAGAATCCAAACCGATGTCATGTTCCCAGGCCACAGGATTCCACAATCTAACATCAGTCATGTTCCCAGACCAATGGTTTCCAGAATCAAACCTCAGTCATATTCCCAGGCCACATGGTTCCAGAATCAAACCTCAGTCATGTTCCCAGGACACAGGGTTCCAGAATCAAACCTCAGTCATGTTCCGTGGACACAGGTTTCAAAAATAAAACCCCAATCAGGTTCCCAGGCCACAGGCTTCCAGAATAAAGCCTCCCTCATATTCCCAGGCCACAGGGTTCCACAATCAAACCTCAGTCCTGTTGCCAGGCCACGGTTCCACCATCAAACCTCAGTCATGTTCCCAGGCCAGAGTGTTCCACAATCAAACCTAAGTCATCTTGCCAGGCCACAGGATTCCATCATCAAACCTCAGTCCTGTTGCCAGGCCACAGGGTTCCACCATCAAGCCTCAGTCATGTTCCCAAGCCTGAGGGTTCCAAAATCAAACCTCTGTCTTGTTGCCAGGCCACAGGGTTCAAACAAAAAACCTCAGTTATGTTCCCAGGGAACAGGGTTCTAGAATCAAACCAATGTCATGTTCCCAGGCCACGGGGTTCCAGTATCAGGCCTCAGTCATGTTCCCAGTGCACAGGGTTCCACCATCAAACCTCAGTCATGTTGCCAGTGCACAGGTTTCTGCGATCAGACCACATTCAAGTTCCCAGGCCACAGGCTTCCAGAATCAAGCCTCAGTCATGTTGCCAGGCCACAGGGTACCACCCTCAAACCTCACTCATGTTCCCAGGCCACAGGGTTCCTCCATCAAACCTCAATCATGTGCCCAGGACACAGGATCCAGAATCAAACCAATGTCAAGTTCCCAGCCCATGGGTTTCCAGTACCAGGCCTCAGTCATGTTTCCAGGGCACAGGGTTCTACAATCAAACCTCAGTCCTGTTGCCAGGCCACAGGGTTCAACCATCAAACCTCAGTCATATTCCCAGGAGACAGGGTTCCAGAATCAAACCTCAGTCATATTCCCAGGCCACATGGTTCCAGAATCAAACCTCAGTCATGTTCCCAGGACACAGGGTTCCAGAATCAAACCTCAGTCATGTTCCGTGGACACAGGTTTCAAAAATAAAACCCCAATCAGGTTCCCAGGCCACAGGCTTCCAGAATAAAGCCTCCCTCATATTCCCAGGCCACAGGGTTCCACAATCAAACCTCAGTCCTGTTGCCAGGCCACGGTTCCACCATCAAACCTCAGTCATGTTCCCAGGCCAGAGTGTTCCACAATCAAACCTAAGTCATCTTGCCAGGCCACAGGATTCCATCATCAAACCTCAGTCCTGTTGCCAGGCCACAGGGTTCCACCATCAAGCCTCAGTCATGTTCCCAAGCCTGAGGGTTCCAAAATCAAACCTCTGTCTTGTTGCCAGGCCACAGGGTTCAAACAAAAAACCTCAGTTATGTTCCCAGGGAACAGGGTTCTAGAATCAAACCAATGTCATGTTCCCAGGCCACGGGGTTACAGTATCAGGCCTCAGTCATGTTCCCAGTGCACAGGGTTCCACCATCAAACCTCAGTCATGTTGCCAGTCCACAGGTTTCTGCCATCAAACCTCAGTCAAGTTCCCAGGCCACAGCTTTCCAGAATCAAACCTCAGTCCTATTCCCAGGACACATGGTTCCAGAATCAAACCTCAGTTATGTTCGCAGGCCACAGGGTTCCACAATCAAACCACAGTATGTTCCCTGGACAAAGGTGTCCAGAATCAAACCTCAGTCATCTTCCCAGGGAACAGGGTTCCAGAAACAAACCTCAGTCATGTTGCCAGGCCACGGGGTTCCAGTATCAGGCCTCAGTCATGTTCCCAGTGCACAGGGTTCCACCATCAAACCTCAGTCATGTTGCCAGTGCACAGGTTTCTGCGATCAAACCACATTCAAATTCCCAGGCCACAGGCTTCCCGAATCAAGCCTCAGTCATGTTGCCAGGCCACAGGGTACCACCCTCAAACCTCACTCATGTTCCCAGGCCACAGGGTTCCACCATGAAGCCTCAGTCATGTTCCCAAGCCTGAGGGTTCCAAAATCAAACCTCTGTCATGTTCCCAGGCCACAGGGTTCCTCCATCAAACCTCAATAATGTTCCCAGGACACAGGATCCAGAATCAAACCAATGTCAAGTTCCCAGGCCATGGGGTTCCAGTACCAGGCCTCAGTCATGATTCCACGGCACAGGGTTCTAGAATCAAACCTCAGTCATGTTCCCAGTCCACAGGGTTTCAGAACCAAGCCTCAGTCAGGTTCCCAGGGCACAGTATTCCACAATCTAAACAGATGTCATGTTCCCAGGCCACAGGTTTCCAGAATCACACCTCAGTCATGTTCCCAGGCCACAGGGATCCAGAATCAAACCTCAGTCATGTTGCCAGGCCAGAGGGTACCACCTTCAAACCTCAGTCATATTCACAGACCACAGGTTTCCAGAATCAAACCGATTTCATGTTCCCAGGCAACAGGGTACCAGAATCCAAACCGATGTCATGTTCCCAGGCCACAGGATTCCACAATCTAACATCAGTCATGTTCCCAGGTCAATGGTTTCCAGAATCAAACCTCAGTCATATTCCCAGGCCACATGGTTCCAGAATCAAACCTCAGTCATGTTCCCAGGACACAGGGTTCCAGAATCAAACCTCAGTCATGTTCCATGAACACAGGTTTCAAAAATGAAACCCCAGTCAGGTTCCCAGGCCACAGGCTTCCAGAATCAAGCCTCACTCATATTCCCAGGCCACAGAGTTCCACAATTAAACCTCAGTCATATTCCCAGGCCGGAGGGTTCCACAATCAAACCTCAGTCCTGTTGCCAGGCCACGGTTCCACTATCAAGCCTCAGTCATGTTCCCAGGCCAGAGTGTTCCACAATTAAACCTAAATCATCTTGCCAGGCCACAGGGTTCAACCATCAAACCTCAGTCATGTTCCCAGGAAACAGGGTTCCAGAATCAAACCAATGTCATGTTCCCAGGCCACGGGGTTCCAGTATCAGGCCTCAGTCATATTCCCAGTACACAGGGTTCCACCATCAAACCTCAGTCATGTTGCCAGTCCACAGGTTTCTGCGATCAAACCATATTCAAGTTCCCAGGCCACAGGCTTCCAGAATCAAGCTTCAGTCATGTTGCCAGGCCACAGGGTACCACCCTCAAACCTCACTCATGTTCCCAGGCCACAGGGTTCCTCCATCAAACCTCAATCATGTTCCCAGGACACAGGATCCAGAATCAAACCAATGTCCAGTTCCCAAGCCATGGGTTTCCAGTACCATGCCTCAGTCATGTTTCCAGGGCACAGGGTTCTACAATCAAACCTCAGTCATGTTCGCAGGCCACAGGGTTCCACAATTAAACCACAGTATGTTCCCTGGAGAAAGGTGTTCAGAATCAAACCTCAGTCATCTTCCCAGGCCACAGGTTTCCAGAATCACACCTCAGTCATGTTCCCAGGCCACAGGGATCCAGAATCAAACCTCAGTCATGTTGCCAGGCCAGAGGGTACCACCATCAAACCTCAGTCATATTCCCAGACCACAGGTTTCCAGAATCAAACCGATTTCATCTGCCCAGGCAACAGGGTACCAGAATCCAAACCGATGTCATGTTCCCAGGCCACAGGATTCCACAATCTAACATCAGTCATGTTCCCAGACCAATGGTTTCCAGAATCAAACCTCAGTCATATTCCCAGGCCACATGGTTCCAGAATCAAACCTCAGTCATGTTCCCAGGACACAGGGTTCCAGAATCAAACCTCAGTCATGTTCCGTGGACACAGGTTTCAAAAATAAAACCCCAATCAGGTTCCCAGGCCACAGGCTTCCAGAATAAAGCCTCCCTCATATTCCCAGGCCACAGGGTTCCACAATCAAACCTCAGTCCTGTTGCCAGGCCACGGTTCCACCATCAAACCTCAGTCATGTTCCCAGGCCAGAGTGTTCCACAATCAAACCTAAGTCATCTTGCCAGGCCACAGGATTCCATCATCAAACCTCAGTCCTGTTGCCAGGCCACAGGGTTCCACCATCAAGCCTCAGTCATGTTCCCAAGCCTGAGGGTTCCAAAATCAAACCTCTGTCTTGTTGCCAGGCCACAGGGTTCAAACAAAAAACCTCAGTTATGTTCCCAGGGAACAGGGTTCTAGAATCAAACCAATGTCATGTTCCCAGGCCACGGGGTTCCAGTATCAGGCCTCAGTCATGTTCCCAGTGCACAGGGTTCCACCATCAAACCTCAGTCATGTTGCCAGTGCACAGGTTTCTGCGATCAGACCACATTCAAGTTCCCAGGCCACAGGCTTCCAGAATCAAGCCTCAGTCATGTTGCCAGGCCACAGGGTACCACCCTCAAACCTCACTCATGTTCCCAGGCCACAGGGTTCCTCCATCAAACCTCAATCATGTGCCCAGGACACAGGATCCAGAATCAAACCAATGTCAAGTTCCCAGCCCATGGGTTTCCAGTACCAGGCCTCAGTCATGTTTCCAGGGCACAGGGTTCTACAATCAAACCTCAGTCCTGTTGCCAGGCCACAGGGTTCAACCATCAAACCTCAGTCATATTCCCAGGAGACAGGGTTCCAGAATCAAACCTCAGTCATATTCCCAGGCCACATGGTTCCAGAATCAAACCTCAGTCATGTTCCCAGGACACAGGGTTCCAGAATCAAACCTCAGTCATGTTCCGTGGACACAGGTTTCAAAAATAAAACCCCAATCAGGTTCCCAGGCCACAGGCTTCCAGAATAAAGCCTCCCTCATATTCCCAGGCCACAGGGTTCCACAATCAAACCTCAGTCCTGTTGCCAGGCCACGGTTCCACCATCAAACCTCAGTCATGTTCCCAGGCCAGAGTGTTCCACAATCAAACCTAAGTCATCTTGCCAGGCCACAGGATTCCATCATCAAACCTCAGTCCTGTTGCCAGGCCACAGGGTTCCACCATCAAGCCTCAGTCATGTTCCCAAGCCTGAGGGTTCCAAAATCAAACCTCTGTCTTGTTGCCAGGCCACAGGGTTCAAACAAAAAACCTCAGTTATGTTCCCAGGGAACAGGGTTCTAGAATCAAACCAATGTCATGTTCCCAGGCCACGGGGTTACAGTATCAGGCCTCAGTCATGTTCCCAGTGCACAGGGTTCCACCATCAAACCTCAGTCATGTTGCCAGTCCACAGGTTTCTGCCATCAAACCTCAGTCAAGTTCCCAGGCCACAGCTTTCCAGAATCAAACCTCAGTCCTATTCCCAGGACACATGGTTCCAGAATCAAACCTCAGTTATGTTCGCAGGCCACAGGGTTCCACAATCAAACCACAGTATGTTCCCTGGACAAAGGTGTCCAGAATCAAACCTCAGTCATCTTCCCAGGGAACAGGGTTCCAGAAACAAACCTCAGTCATGTTGCCAGGCCACGGGGTTCCAGTATCAGGCCTCAGTCATGTTCCCAGTGCACAGGGTTCCACCATCAAACCTCAGTCATGTTGCCAGTGCACAGGTTTCTGCGATCAAACCACATTCAAATTCCCAGGCCACAGGCTTCCCGAATCAAGCCTCAGTCATGTTGCCAGGCCACAGGGTACCACCCTCAAACCTCACTCATGTTCCCAGGCCACAGGGTTCCACCATGAAGCCTCAGTCATGTTCCCAAGCCTGAGGGTTCCAAAATCAAACCTCTGTCATGTTCCCAGGCCACAGGGTTCCTCCATCAAACCTCAATAATGTTCCCAGGACACAGGATCCAGAATCAAACCAATGTCAAGTTCCCAGGCCATGGGGTTCCAGTACCAGGCCTCAGTCATGATTCCACGGCACAGGGTTCTAGAATCAAACCTCAGTCATGTTCCCAGTCCACAGGGTTTCAGAACCAAGCCTCAGTCAGGTTCCCAGGGCACAGTATTCCACAATCTAAACAGATGTCATGTTCCCAGGCCACAGGTTTCCAGAATCACACCTCAGTCATGTTCCCAGGCCACAGGGATCCAGAATCAAACCTCAGTCATGTTGCCAGGCCAGAGGGTACCACCTTCAAACCTCAGTCATATTCACAGACCACAGGTTTCCAGAATCAAACCGATTTCATGTTCCCAGGCAACAGGGTACCAGAATCCAAACCGATGTCATGTTCCCAGGCCACAGGATTCCACAATCTAACATCAGTCATGTTCCCAGGTCAATGGTTTCCAGAATCAAACCTCAGTCATATTCCCAGGCCACATGGTTCCAGAATCAAACCGATTTCATGTTCCCAGGCAACAGGGTACCAGAATCCAAACCTCAGTCATGTTCCTTGGACACAGGTTTCAAAAATAAAACCCCAGTCAGGTTCCCAGGCCACAGGCTTCCAGAATCAAGCCTCAGTCATATTCCCAGGCCACAGGGTTCCACAATCAAACTCAGTCCTGTTGCCAGGCCACGGGTCCACCATCAAACCCCAGTCATGTTCCCAGGCCAGAGTGTTCCACAATCAAACCTAAGTCAACTTGCCAGGCCACAGGATTCAATCATCAAACCTCAGTCCTGTTGCCAGGCCACAGGGTTCCACGATCAAGCCTCAGTCATGTTCCCAAGCCTGAGGGTTCCACAATCAAACCTTTGTCATGTTGCCAGGCCACAGGGATCAACCATCAAACCTCAGTCATGTGCCCAGGAAACAGGGTTCCAGAATCAAACCAATGTCATGTTCCCAGGCCACGGGGTTCCAGTATCAGGCCTCAGTCATGTTCCCAGTGCACAGGATTCCACCATCAAACCTCAGTCATGTTGCCAGTCCACAGGTTTCTGCGATCAAACCACATTCAAGTTCCCAGGCCACAGGCTTCCACAATCAAGCCTCAGTCATGTTGCCAGGCCACAGGGTACCACCATCAAACCTCAATCATGTTCCCAGGTCAAAGGATCCAGAATCAAACCATTGTCAAGTTCCCCTGTCATGGGTCTCCTGTACCAGGCCTCAGTCATTTTTCCAGGGCACAGGGTTCGACAATCAAACCTCCGTCATGTTGCCAGTCCACAGGTTTCTGCGATCAAACCTCAGTCAAGTTCCCAGGCCACAGATTTCCAGAATCAAACCTCAGTCCTATTCCCAGGACACATGGTTCCAGAATCAAACCTCAGTCATGTTCGCAGGACACAGGGTTCCAGAATCAAACCTCAGTCATGTTGCCAGGCCAGAGGGTACCACCATCAAACCTCACTCAAATTCCCAGACCACAGGTTTCCAGAATCAAACCGATTTCATGTTCCCAGGCAACAGGGTACCAGAATCCAAACCGATGTCATGTTCCCAGGCCACAGGATTCCACAATCTAACATCAGTCATGTTCTCAGGCCAATGGTTTCCAGAATCAAACCTCAGTCATATTCCCAGGCCACATGGTTCCAGAATCAAACCTCAGTCATGTTCCCAGGACACAGGGTTCCAGAATCAAACCTCAGTCATGTTCCATGAACACAGGTTTCAAAAATGAAACCCCAGTCAGGTTCCCAGGCCACAGGCTTCCAGAATCAAGCCTCACTCATATTCCCAGGCCACAGAGTTCCACAATTAAACCTCAGTCATATTCCCAGGCCGGAGGGTTCCACAATCAAACCTCAGTCCTGTTGCCAGGCCACGGTTCCACTATCAAGCCTCAGTCATGTTCCCAGGCCAGAGTGTTCCACAATTAAACCTAAATCATCTTGCCAGGCCACAGGGTTCAACCATCAAACCTCAGTCATGTTCCCAGGAAACAGGGTTCCAGAATCAAACCAATGTCATGTTCCCAGGCCACGGGGTTCCAGTATCAGGCCTCAGTCATATTCCCAGTACACAGGGTTCCACCATCAAACCTCAGTCATGTTGCCAGTCCACAGGTTTCTGCGATCAAACCATATTCAAGTTCCCAGGCCACAGGCTTCCAGAATCAAGCTTCAGTCATGTTGCCAGGCCACAGGGTACCACCCTCAAACCTCACTCATGTTCCCAGGCCACAGGGTTCCTCCATCAAACCTCAATCATGTTCCCAGGACACAGGATCCAGAATCAAACCAATGTCCAGTTCCCAAGCCATGGGTTTCCAGTACCATGCCTCAGTCATGTTTCCAGGGCACAGGGTTCTACAATCAAACCTCAGTCATGTTCGCAGGCCACAGGGTTCCACAATTAAACCACAGTATGTTCCCTGGAGAAAGGTGTTCAGAATCAAACCTCAGTCATCTTCCCAGGCCACAGGTTTCCAGAATCACACCTCAGTCATGTTCCCAGGCCACAGGGATCCAGAATCAAACCTCAGTCATGTTGCCAGGCCAGAGGGTACCACCATCAAACCTCAGTCATATTCCCAGACCACAGGTTTCCAGAATCAAACCGATTTCATCTGCCCAGGCAACAGGGTACCAGAATCCAAACCGATGTCATGTTCCCAGGCCACAGGATTCCACAATCTAACATCAGTCATGTTCCCAGACCAATGGTTTCCAGAATCAAACCTCAGTCATATTCCCAGGCCACATGGTTCCAGAATCAAACCTCAGTCATGTTCCCAGGACACAGGGTTCCAGAATCAAACCTCAGTCATGTTCCGTGGACACAGGTTTCAAAAATAAAACCCCAATCAGGTTCCCAGGCCACAGGCTTCCAGAATAAAGCCTCCCTCATATTCCCAGGCCACAGGGTTCCACAATCAAACCTCAGTCCTGTTGCCAGGCCACGGTTCCACCATCAAACCTCAGTCATGTTCCCAGGCCAGAGTGTTCCACAATCAAACCTAAGTCATCTTGCCAGGCCACAGGATTCCATCATCAAACCTCAGTCCTGTTGCCAGGCCACAGGGTTCCACCATCAAGCCTCAGTCATGTTCCCAAGCCTGAGGGTTCCAAAATCAAACCTCTGTCTTGTTGCCAGGCCACAGGGTTCAAACAAAAAACCTCAGTTATGTTCCCAGGGAACAGGGTTCTAGAATCAAACCAATGTCATGTTCCCAGGCCACGGGGTTCCAGTATCAGGCCTCAGTCATGTTCCCAGTGCACAGGGTTCCACCATCAAACCTCAGTCATGTTGCCAGTGCACAGGTTTCTGCGATCAGACCACATTCAAGTTCCCAGGCCACAGGCTTCCAGAATCAAGCCTCAGTCATGTTGCCAGGCCACAGGGTACCACCCTCAAACCTCACTCATGTTCCCAGGCCACAGGGTTCCTCCATCAAACCTCAATCATGTGCCCAGGACACAGGATCCAGAATCAAACCAATGTCAAGTTCCCAGCCCATGGGTTTCCAGTACCAGGCCTCAGTCATGTTTCCAGGGCACAGGGTTCTACAATCAAACCTCAGTCCTGTTGCCAGGCCACAGGGTTCAACCATCAAACCTCAGTCATATTCCCAGGAGACAGGGTTCCAGAATCAAACCTCAGTCATGTTCCCAGGCCACAGGGTTCCAGAACCAAGCCTCAGTCAGGTTCCCAGGGCACGGTATTCCACAATCTAAACAGATGTCATGTTCCCAGGCCACAGGTTTCCAGAATCACACCTCAGTCATGTTCCCAGTCCACAGGGTTCCAGAACCAAGCCTCAGTCAGGTTCCCAGGCCACGGGGTTCCAGTATCAGGCCTCAGTCATGTTCCCAGTGCACAGGGTTCCACCATCAAGCCTCAGTCATGTTCCCAGGCCAGAGTGTTCCACAATCAAAACTAAGTCATCTTGCCAGGCCACAGGATTCCACCATCAAACCTCAGTCCTGTTGCCAGGCCACAGGGTTCAACCATCAAACCTCAGTCATGTTCCCATTAAACAGGGTTCCAGAATCAAACCAATGTCATGTTCCCAGGCCACGGGGTTACAGTATCAGGCCTCAGTCATGTTCCCAGTGCACAGGGTTCCACCATCAAACCTCAGTCATGTTGCCAGTCCACAGGTTTCTGCCATCAAACCTCAGTCAATTTCCCAGGCCACAGGTTTCCAGAATCATACCTCAGTCCTATTCCCAGGACACATGGTTCCAGAATCAAACCTCAGTTATGTTCGCAGGCCACAGGGTTCCACAATCAAACCACAGTATGTTCCCTGGACAAAGGTGTTCAGAATCAAACCTCAGTCATCTTCCCAGGGAACAGGGTTCCAGAAACAAACCTCAGTCATGTTGCCAGGCCACGGGGTTCCAGTATCAGGCCTCAGTTATGTTTCCAGGGCACAGGGTTCTACAATCAAACCTCAGTCATGTTGCCAGTCCACAGGTTTCTGCCATCAAACCTCAGTCAAGTTCCCATGCCACAGCTTTCCAGAATCAAACCTCAGTCCTATTCCCAGGACACATGGTTCCAGAATCAAACCTCAGGCATGTTCGCAGGCCACAGGGTTCCACAATCAAACCACAGTATGTTCCCTGGACAAAGGTGTTCAGAATCAAACCTCAGTCATCTTCCCAGGGAACAGGGTTCCAGAAACAAACCTCAGTCATGTTGCCAGGCCAGAGGGTACCACCATCAAACCTCAGACAGGTTGCCAGGCCACCGGGTTCCAGAATCAAACCGTTCTCATATTCCCAGGCCACAGGGTTCCAGAATCCACTGATGTCATCTTCCCAGGCCACAGGGTTCCAGAATCAATCCTCAGTTATGTTCCCAGGCTACAGGTTTCCAGAATCAAACCTCAGTCATGTTCCCAGTCCACAGGGTTCCAGAACCAAGCCTCAGTCAGGTTCCCAGGGCACAGTATTCCACAATCTAAACAGATGTCATGTTCCCAGGCCACAGGTTTCCAGAATCACACCTCAGTCATATTCCCAGGCCACAGGGATCCAGAATCAAACCTCAGTCATGTTGCCAGGCCAGAGGGTACCACCATCAAACCTCAGTCATATTCCCAGACCACAGGTTTCCAGAATCAAACCGATTTCATTTTCCCAGGCCACACGGTACCAGAATCCACACCGACGTCATGTTCCCAGGCCACAGGTTTCCACAATCTAACATCAGTCATGTTTCCAGGCCAATGGTTTCCAGAATCAACCCTCAGTCATATTCCCAGGCCACAGGGTTCCAGAATCAAACCTGAGTCATGTTCCCTGGACACAGGTTTCAAAAATAAAACCCCAGTCAGGTTCCCAGGCCACAGGCTTCCAGAATCAATCCTCACTCATATTCCCAGGCCACAGGGTTCCACAATTAAACCTCAGTCATATTCCCAGGCCAGAGGGTTCCACAATCAAACCTAGGTCATCTTGCCAGGCCAAAGGATTCCACCATCAAACCTCAGTCCTGTTGCCAGGACACAAGGATCAACCATCAAACCTCAGGCATGTTCCCAGGAAACAGGGTTCCAGAATCAAACCAATGTCATGTTCCCAGGCCACGGTGTTCCAGTATCAGGCCTCAGTCATGTTCCCAGTGCACAGGGTTCCACCATCAAACCTCAGTCATGTTGCCAGTCCACAGGTTTCTGCGATCAAACCACTTTCAAGTTCCCAGGCCACAGGCTTCCAGAATCAAGCCTCAGTCATGTTGCCAGGCCACAGGGTACCACCCTCAAACCTCACTCATGTTCCCAGGCCACAGGGTTCCTCCATCAAACCTCAATCATGTTCCCAGGACACAGGATCCAGAATTAAACCAATGTCAAGTTCCCAGGCCATGGGTTTCCAGTACCAGGCCTCAGTCATGTTTCCAGGGCACAGGGTTCTACAAT